>NC_062560.1:618972-1247367 GCF_016906955.1 Phacochoerus africanus | reverse complement strand
ATTTTAGGATCCCTTAAAAGTGGTATCATGCAATATTTATCTTTCTTTGACCTCACTTCGTATGAGAGTCTCTAGTTGCATCCATGCTGCTGCACATGGCATTATTCTTTTTTCTGGCTGAGTAGTATTCCATTGTATATAGTTTTTAATCCGATCATCTGTTGATGGACATTTAGGTTGTTTCTATGTCTTGGCTATTGTGAATCGTGCTGCTATGAACACACAGTTGCCTGGATCTTTTTGGTTTTCTCTGGATAGATGCCCAGGATTGGACTGCAGGGTATGTGGTAGTTCTGGTTTTCATTTTTAAAGGAACTTCCATGTAGCAGTGTACATCCCAGCTCAGAGGAGATGGTGTGTGGGGAAGAGAGATTGGGAAGCAGGTTAGAGAGAGAGATCCAGAAATGCACGGCCAGGTGAGCGTAAGTAACAGCAACCGAATGTTACCGTAACTGTGGTGTGAGTCATGGGAGAATTGGTGGGTTTGTGTGTGTGTGTGTGTTTTTCCCATTTGAAAGTTTTATCCAAGTTGAGTTAATGCACAAGGTGGTTGTCATTCTGCTGGACAGCAAAGGGGCTCAGTGATCCGTCTACACACATCCATTCTCTTTCAGATTCTTTTCCCACAGAGACGATCACGGAATCCTGGGTAGAGTTCCCTGTGCTGCACTGCAGGTGTCTGGGGACTGTCCACTCCTACACCACAGGGTACGTGTGCCAATCCCATTCGTCAGCTGCCCAATACCGGTTCTATTTCCCCACGATTCCTGGCAGCCAGTGCTTTGATCGTCTCTTGGTGTGAAAACGAATTGGCTCAATCGGTGGCCTTGCCTGCAGCCTGGCCGATCATTTGTTCATGACATGAGAGGTTACAAATGCTCCTTTGAGTGTGATTGTCCTTTGCTGTCGTACGATTGCACCGTTAGGATCTCTATCCCCCTTCTCTTGAGACGTGGAAGACGTCCGAACATTGTCTTTGTCTCGGGCAAGAGCTCACGCCCATTGACTCTGAACAGGTGGCTCCCAGGACCGTGTCTGCTCTCCACACGCCCCGTGTAGCCGGGTTCATGCCTCTCCTTTCCTCTACACGGATGTCTGCATTTGGCACTAAAGCAGCAAGAGACTTTGCCCTGTGTCATCAGACAAGCCAGTCACCCTTCACCACATCATGAAATGACCCAAGGGGCATAAATGAGGTCTACTTAATTTTTTATATGCACTTTATTTCCTTTTTTTATTAAAGTAGATTTACACCGTTATGTCAGTTCTGCTGTACAGCAAAGTGACCCAGTCATACATATATCCATTCTTCTTCTCATACAATCTTCCATCCTGGTCTAGTCCAAGAGACTGGATAGAGTTCCCTGTCCAGGACAGCAGGACCTCACTGCTCATCCATTCTCAGTGTCATAGTTTGCATCTATTGAGCCCAAACCCCCCATCCAGCCCACTCCCTCCCCCTTGGCAACCACAAGTCTGTTCTCCATGTCTGTGAGTCTGTTTCTCTTCTGTTGGTAGGTTCACTTGTGCCATATTTTCAATTCCACATAGAAGCAATATACAATTTTGTCTGATTTCACTTAGTATGAATATTTCTAAGTCTATTATGTTGCTGCAGATAGCATTATTTCATTTTTTCATGGCTGAATAGTGTTCCCTTGTATATATAGTGCAACATCTTTTTAAAGGTTTTTGAGTGAAACATTTCTTAAATTCTATAGGGTTCACAGTTTTCAAGCTTCACACATATGATGTCACATTCCCTAATAACCTTTTTAAAAAAATCCCTCACCCAAGGGAGTTTGGGGTCAGTAAATGCCAACCATGACATTGCAAATGGATCAGCAAAGAGGTCCTGCTGTCCAGCACAGGGAAGTCTATGCAGTCTCTTGGGATGGACCGAGATGGAAGAGAATATGAGAAAGGGAACGTACATACATGTATGACTGGGTCCCTTGGCTTTACAACAGAAATTGGCACAACATTGTAAATCAGCTATACTTGAATAAAGAATAAAAAAGTTCAGGAGACAAAATAGTTGTTAAAATAATCCCCTTCCCTCTTCACCCTGGGAGCTACTGAGTTTTTTCTCCGTATCTGTGAGTCTGCTGCTTGTTGCTGTATTTTCCAGGCTCCACCTACGTGTGATATCATACAGTATTTGTCTTTCTCTGGAATGAAGTCTGCTTTAAACATGATCCTTCCCTGAAGCAAGTTCCTTCTTTCAGGAAGATGGGATGCAGCTTGGCCTCAGGTGATTCTCACTGCCACAGCCATTTCATTGGTTCATCGTTATCACACTTTCCTCATTCTCCTTTTGTAAAGTATTTTTTTTTCCATACTTTCATCGATTTTTTATTCATATGCAAGCTAATACTATTAACCTTTTCTTATTTTCCCTCTTACAGCAAGGGGATCGAGTTACACTTACATGTATACATTTTTCCCCTACCCTTTGTGCTATTGAACATGAGTATCTAGACATAGTTCTCAACGCTACTTAGCAGGATCTCCTTGTAAATCTATTCTAAGTTGTGTCTGATAACCCCAAGCTCCCGATCCCTCCCACTCCCTCCCCCTCCCATCAGGCAGCCTCACGTCTCTTCAAGTCCATGACTTTCTTTTCTGAGGAGATGTTCATTTGTGCTGGATATTAGATTCCAGTTATAAGTGATGTCATATGGTATTGTCTTTGTCTTTCTGGCTCATTTCACTCAGTATGAGGGTCTCTAGTTCCATCCATGTTGCTGCAAATGGCATTATGTCATTCTTTTTTATGGCTGAGTAGTATTCCACTGTGTATATATACCACCTCTTCCTAATCCAATCCTCTGTCGATGGACGTTTGGGTGTTTCCATGTCTTGGCTATTGTGAATAGTGCTGCAATGAACATGCGGGTGCACGTGTCTCTTTTAAGGAGAGTTTTGTCTGGATAGATGCCCAAGAGTGGGATTGCGGGGTCATATGGAAGGTCTATGTATAGATTTCTAAGGTATCTCCAAACTGTTCTCCATAGTGGCTGTACCAGTTTCCATTCCCACCAACAGTGTAGGAGGGTTCCCTTTTCTCCACAAGCCCTTTAGCACTTGTTATTTGTGGACTTATGAATGATGGCCATTCTGACTGGTGTGAGGTGCTATCTCATGGTAGTTTTGATTTGCATTTCTCTTATAATCAGCGATGTTGAGCATTTTTTCATGTGTTTGCTGGCCATCTGTATATCTTCCTTGGAGAACAGTCTATTCAGGTCTTTTGCCCATTTTTCCATTGGTTGATTGGCTTTTTTTGCTGTTGAGTTGTATAAGTTGCTTATATATATTCTAGAGATTAAGCCCTTGTCAGTTGCATCATTGAAACTGTTTTCTCCCATTCTGTAAGTTGTCTTTTGTTTTCTTTTGGGTTTCCTTTGCTGTGACAAAAGCTTTTCAGTTTGATGAGGTCCCATGGGTTTTTGTTTGCTCTAATTTCTATTGCTTTGGGAGACTGACCTGAGAAAATATTCATGATGTTGATGTCAGAGTGTTTTTGCCTCTGTTCTCTTCTAGGAGTTTGATGGTGTCCTGTCTTATATTTGTCTTTCAGCCATTTTGAGTGTATTTTTGTGCATGGTGTGAGGGTGTGTTCTAGTTTCATTGCTTTGCATGCAGCTGTCCAGGTTTCCCAGCAATGCTTGCTGAATAGACTTTCTTTTTCCCATTTGATGTTCTTGCCTCCCTTGTCAAAGATTAATTGACCATAGGTGTCAGGGTTTATTTCCGGGTTCTCTATTCTGTTCCATTGATTGGTCTGTTTTGATACCAGGACCACACTGTTTGGATGACTGTGGCTTTGTAGTATTTCTTGAAGTCTGGGAGAGTGATGCCTCCTGCTTGGTTTTTGTTTCTCAGGATTTCTTTGGCGATTCTGGGTCTTTTGTGGTTCCATATAAATGTTTGGATTGTTGTAGTTCTGTGAAAAATGTCATAGGTCATTTGCTAGGGATTGCATTGAATCTGTAGATTGCTTTGGGTAGTATGGCCATTTCTACAATATTGATTTTTCCAATCCATGAACATGAAATATCTTTCCATTTCTTTACATCTTTGATTTCTTTGATTAAAGTTTTATAGTTCTCGGCATATAGGTCCTTTACCTCCTTGGTCCAGTGTATTCCAAGGTATTTGATTTTGTGAGGTGCAATTTTAAAAGGTATCGTGTTTTTGTATTTCGTTTCTAATATTTCATTGCTGGTATACAGAAATGCGACTGACTTCTGAATGTTCATCTTATATCCTGCTACTTTGCTGAATTTATTAATCTGTTTAAGTAGTTTTGGGGTTGAGTCCTTAGGGTTTTCTATGTATGGTATCATGTCATCGGCATACAGTGACAGTTTTATCTCTTCTCTTCCTATATGGATGCCTTTTATTTCTTTGGATTGTCTAATTGCTGTGGCTAGGACTTCCAGAACTATGTTGAAGAGCAGTGGTGAGAGTGGGCATCCCTGTCTTGTTCCAGATTTGAGTGAGAAGGCTTTCAGTTTTTCCCCATTGAGGATTATATCTGCTGTGGGTTGGTCATAAATGGCTTTGATTATGTACGGGAATGTTCCCTCTATACCCACCTTGGCGAGGGTCTTGATCATGAATGGATGTTGGACTTTGTCAAATGCTTTTTCTGCGTCTATTGAGATGATCCTATGATTTTTGACTTTTTTTTTTTTGGTAATGTGGTGTATGATGCTGATGGATTTGCGTATGTTGAACCATTCTTGTGAACCTGGGATGAACCCTACCTGGTCATGGTGTCTAATTTTTTTGATATGTTGTTGGATTCGGTTGGCTAAGATTTTGTTGAGAATTTTTGCATCTATATTCATCGAAGATATTGGCCGATAGTTTTCTTTTTTGGTGGTGTTATCTTGTAAAGTATTTTTTAAGTTATTTCCCCAGTACAATTTTTTTTTCTACTATATGGTGTGGTGACCCAGTTACACATACATGTATACCTTCTTTTTTCTCACATGCTCATGCTCCATCATAAGTGACTGAACATAGTTCCCAGTGCGACAGAGCAGGATCTCATTCTAAATCCATTCCAAAGGCAATAGTTTGTATCTATGAACCCCAAGCTTCCCAACCACCCCACTCCCTCCCCCTCCCACTCCCCCTTGGCAGCCACAAGTCTGTTCTCCAAGTCCATGATTTTTTCTGTGGAAAGTTTCATTTGTGCCGCATATTAGATTCCAGATATACGTGACATCATATGGTATTTGTCTTTTTCTGACTGACCTCACTCAGGATGAGAGTCTCTAGTTCCATCCATGTTGCTGCAAATGGCATTATCTCGTTCTTGTTTATGGCTGAGGAGTATTCCATTGTGTATCTATACCACATCTTATGAATCCAATTGTCTGTCGATGGACATTAGGGTTGTTTCCATGTCTTGGCTACTGTGAATAGTACTGCAGTGAACATGCGGGTGCATGTGTCTTTTTCAAACTGAATTTGCTCTCAGTTCTTGGGCAAATAAATCTCAAGTTGTTCCAAGAAGGCAGCTCCCCTCTGTATCCATCAGCATCTGTGATTTCCCCCTGGTTCGTGTGGACCCAGAGTTGAGATGAAATAGCCAGTTTCCACTCAGCCTTCCCTCGGCTGGACCCTCAAGATGCTGGGACTTGACGGGGGACTGCGAGAGAGGTGGTTTCTTCCGTTAAACACATGCCTGTGTGACCCTTTCCCCAGTCTCCCTGCACGGTCCCAGAGCTTAGATGATGATGATAGCAGGGAGGTGGGGGGCATGGGTCTCAGGGTTTGTGCACAGGGTGAAAAACAGCAGAAAGCCCGTGATTCTGAGCATTACTATCTACCTGTTCTGTGGATGGTTCCTGGTTTCTCCATCTGGTTTTGGGGTCACTCCTGCCACCTGCCTGAGGAACTCAGGTATGAATATATTCCCTCCACCTCAGTCAATGCATCCAGCCATGTCCATTTCTGAAGCACTGGAGCGGGAATTCCGAGACGAGGGTCTCGGTCAAAGGAGCAGGGACCCAGCTGTGCTGCAGTTCCCGAATCTGGGGTGCCAAGCATCTTCCCATACTGCCTATTCTCTTGGTTGGCTCAGCATCTGGACCCCATCCTGTTTGGGGAACCCTCTCCCCTGAGGTAGAGACCCACCCCCTATAGCAATGGAGGAGAGAGTTCGAGACTCATTTTCCAACCTCCCTTGCAGCCTGAACAGGGTGGGGGGCATGTAGTGCATTGAAGGATGTTCCCCTTCAATGAAAGATGTATCTGGAGGTGACCCCCAGAACCTGTGAGAGGGACCTCATTCGGAAATAGGGTCTTTGCAGATGTGATGAAGTGAAGGTTCTGAGAGGAGGTCCTGCCGGATGAGGGGAACCCTCCATCCAAGGACAGTGTCCTCCTAAGAGACACAGACATAGGAGAAACCACGGGAAGATGGAAGCAGAGATGGAAGGGGGGCAGCCACCAGCCCAGGGCCGCCTGGAGCCCCGAGGAGCTGGAAAATGCAGGAAGGACCCTCCCCTGGAGCCTCTGGAAGGGACCTTGGCCCCAGGACACCTTGACCTCAGAACCTGTTCTGTAGGGTTGGGGGAGGATGGATGTCTGTTGTTTGAAGTCTCCAGCTTGTCACTTAGACTAATGGTCTTTGGCATCTTTTGTTCCAATAGCAGCAGACTCTACTACATGCTCTGGAGATGGGATCCTGGGTTTGGGGTGCACAGTCCTGCCCCAGGAGAATCGGACTGTCCTGGTGTCTTTAGTGGTCCTGGGAAACTTAGAGATGGACCCACAGAACATCCTTCCGTGAGCGTCTTCCCGGCACGTGTACCTCTCGGGTTAGCAAGGACCACCCGGGGGACGATGAGATGCTGAGGCAAGGGGGAGCTGACCAGTGGCCCAAATTTGCCTTCTTTGATGAAGCTTCAGTCTTGATTTGTTGTCTCGGGAGGTAACAGCCCTCGGTCTCTGTGGATCTGAAGGTACATCCCCCTTGTTTCCTCTGTATTCACCCTCTCCCTCTCCTCACCCAGCGTTCCAAGGTGGCTCATCTCCCCGGCAGTCCTGTGATGGTCTCAGGCAATCTCACACCTCAGAGCTTACTTGACTCACTTAGCAAATTGCCTTTAAAATCACAGAATCAAACAGGCTCTTCCGTTTGGGCTGGTGTCATAAGAGCAGTAAAGAACGGCACGTCCCCCTTTGTCAGAGCAGCCAAGGACATTTCGCTAGACTTCGCCGATTGAAGATAAGACTGTTACTAAGAGACTGAGAAAATGTCCTTTCTGGTCAGGAGGTGCCTTCAGGAACAAAAAGCAAAGCAGGAATTTAGGGACGGAGTTTTTATCCTGATGCAATTCTGTGTGCACTTGCCAACGTTTTGTGTTCTGAGAAGATAGGACAGTAAACAGCAAGTTCTACAAATGACACACAATGTGGGACGCTTTGTGTTTTCAAGGGCAGCAGAAGAGTTACAGGTACCTAAGAGGTAGGAGTCTCTTCCATGGGCCAGCACAGATTCTTCTGTAGATTCTGGTGTAGACATGTGGGTTGTCTAAGACCTAAGAAGCCCTGGGCGTCGCCCAGCATCCTCATTTGTCTTACAAACCAGGAAACCTGGGGGGGATATGCCTCAAGTTGGTCTGGACCATCCAGAGCTGAGAATAGAATTCCTGGTGGGAGGAAAAGCCCACAAGACAATATGTGGCCCTTGTGTCGTCTTCTCTGGCATGGCAGGAGGAGGGTCATGGGGAAGCTGTCTTGAAAGGCTTGCAGTGTTGCATGGGTGCTTGGGAAAATGTTAGGGCAGCAGGCTTGAGTGGTTCAACGCCTGCACGTACCCAGGAAAGCCTGTTTTCACAAGTGGCCATTCTATAGGGTCCTGGAAACCAAGCTCTTAGACCGTTCGGACTTGTAGGGCTTGGAGCCAAGGTGTACCAGTTGCCCCAACTAGTCTATGCCAACCACGTGATTTATGGGGCTCCCCTGCTTTCTTGGTGGGGGTAGGGGGAGGCTTGCATTCAGTTACTGAGGGTTATCATATATGTACTGATTTCCTAGTGACAGTCCCCCCTTCTCAATATCTCCACCGTGGACAGCATCCTGTGTTTGGGCTAACTTCCTGTGCATTGTCACATCATTGCTGGAGGAATCAAGCAGGTTCTGTGTAACTCCATGGGGAGAAGACCCCCAGTGCTCGTGTCTGGGTCCCTCTGGACCTCTTCTTATCCTGACTTTGCTCTGCCTCTTGTTGTGGTAATAAATCATAACCACGAGTATAACCACTTCTGGGTCTAATACGGACTTCTAGTGAATTGTCAAGCCTGAGGTAGTCCTGGGGACCCCCCCCCCAACCTCATGGGATAAATCTGAATTTGAGTCAAATGAGAGAAGACAGAGGAGGAGGAGGTGAGTGTCATGGCTTCTGGTATCGCCAGAAGAGCCAGGGCTGGAATTCTTTGAGGTTTGAGCAAAGGAAGCTAGTTTGAGATCACAGTATTTATGCCATTTCACGAAGAAGAATACAGAGCCCTGGGAAGGCCACACGGCCAGTACAGGTCACGTAGATGCCTGAGACCAGTGTCTTACACCCTCCCAGCAGGTGGTGGGGGTCAACATGAGAATCTGGGTCTTGGGACTTTAAATCACAAGCTTGATTCGATTTAAACCAGATTACAGCAGCCCCTTGGTTGAGAGTGGGGGATTGATTTGCTGTATGACCCCTGCTGTAAGTCTGATGCTCGGTCCCAAATGACCATGATTCCTGGTGTCTGGGAGTCACGGGTGGAGGTAGATGCGTTTGGGTGGGTTTCTGGTGTGATGGGATTGTAGGGAAGTACAAGACCATGTAGCCAGCCAACAGAAGTCATAGGCTTCCTGTAGGATAAATATAAGTGGTGGTTCTTGGAGTTCCCGTCGTGGCACAGTGGTTAACGAATCCGACTAGGAACCATGAGGTGGCGGGTTCGATCCCTGGCCTTGCTCAGTGGGTTAAGGATCTGGCATTGCCGTGAGCTGTGGTGTAGGTCACAGATGTGGCTCAGATCCCGCGTTTACTGTGGCTCTGGTATAGGCCGGCAGTGACAGCTCCGATTAGACTCCTAGCTTGGGAACCTCCATATGCCGTGGAGGCACCCTGGGAAAGACAACGAAAGTGGATGGTTCTTGTTCTGATACTACCAGACCACATAGCAGGTAATGTGCATGTGTGTTGGCCCTCGCTGGGGATAGTCACCCAGGCAGGATTGGGGTGCACTCATGTTTAAGAGGAGGGCTCTTCTTTTTCCATTCCTGTGGCCTCGAGTCATCAGAGGAACTCCGTGCTGCTCCGGATGGCTAAGGAAATGGAACTGGCAGCAGAAATGTTCTACCTCAAATTGTAAGTCAAAATAGCAGTGTGGCAGCACATCTTAGGCTACAGCAAAACCAAGTGAGGTCGAATGCTGGTTCTGCTGCTTCCTTTCTTGTGTGATGCATGGTTTAGATCAACAGGGATGTGTGCTTGTTAAGAGGCTCATTGATTTTTTTATTGTAGTTGATTTACAGTGTTCTCTCAATTTCTGCTGTACAGCAAAGGGACCCAGTCACACGTATATATGTGTGTACACACATTCCCTTTTGTATATTACCTTCCATCGTGTTCGATCACAAGAGACTAGACAGAGTTCCCTGTTCTGTACAGCAGGACCTCATTGCTTATCCATTCTCAATGTCCTAGTTTGCATCTACCAACCTCAAACTCCCCATCCATCCCTCTCCCTCTCTCCCTCTCTCCCCCTTGGCAACCACAAGTCTGTTCTCCATGTCTGTGAGTCTGTTTTGTAGATGGGTTCATTTTGCCGTATTTTAAATTCCACATAGAAGCGGTAGCATATGGTATTTGTCTTTCTCTGTCTGACTTTACTGAGTTGCATCCATGTTGCTGCAAATGGCATGATTTCATTCTCTTTCATGGCTGAGTCATAACCCGTTGTGTATATGCACCACGTCTTCATCCATTCCTCTGTCGATGGACATTTGGGTTGTTTCCATGTCCTGGCTGTTGTGAGTAATGCCTCTATGACCACAGGGGTTGCATATATCAAAAAATACATTGTCGCCTTGTCCAGATAAATGCCCAGGAGTGGGATTTCAGTATCATTGGGTAAGTCTAATTTTAGGTTTTTGGGGGAACCTCCATGCTGTCCTCCATAGGGGCTGCACCAGTTTACATGCCCACCCACAGTGCAGGAGGGTCCCCTTTTCTCCACACCTTCTCCAGAATTTTTTGTGTGTAGGTTTTATGAATGATGGCCATGCTGACTGGTGTGAGGTGGTACCTCCTTGTAGTTTTGATTTGCTTTTCTCTAATAGTGATGCTGCACAGCTTTTAATGTGCCTGTGGCCATCTGTATGTCTTCGAGAAATGTCGCTTTAGGTCTTCTGCCTATTTTTCAACTGAGTTACTTTTTGATGTTGAGTTGTATGAACTATTTGTGTATTTTGGAGATTAAGCCCTTGTCTGTGGCATCATTTCCAACTCTCTTCTCCCATTCCGTAGGTTGTCATCTTGTTTGTTTGTTTTTTTTAAATGGTTTCCTTTGCTGTGCAAAGGCTTGTACGTTTGATTAGGTCCCATTGGTATGTTTTTGTTTTCTTTCCATTAAGAGGCTCCCTGTCACTAAGTCTTGCTGGGCAACTGTAAATCAAGGAATCAGGGTAAGGAAGCTCTAGGCTTGATCTCCGGTGTTCATTTCAACTCTGTGAGTGAACCCTCTCCTTTCATCCAGGGCTCACGTGCTTCTGGCTCGTTGTCTAGTTGGGGTTTTCTTGGAAGCATGAGGCACTGGTCAGCTGGGGAGTCAATTCTATAGGTTCAGTGAGAAGAACAGGCGTTGGTAGAGAAAGGCCTCCAGCCTCCCCATGCTTCAGAAGGGCCGTGTTCTCCAGGGGGTTCCCAGCAAGATGGCAGCCCCCTCATCTGTAAGAAGAGCCAGCTGCTGTTGGCTCTTCCGTTTTTCCCGTGTCTTTCTCCCTGCTCCCTCTTGTCTGCATCCAGAAGTCCCAACCCCCAAAAGCTGCCAGCGTCCACGTGACAGTGTCCATTTGTTTTTGAGGGACCCTCATCTAGGGCGTGTGCAGAAGGCAAGTCCAGGATGGATATGAAAACAAAGGGCTGAATGTGGATGTTGGTGCCCCCCTTCTGCGGATGCAAAGGTGTCCCCTCAGGTGTCATGTTCAAATCCTGACACCTGGTCAGCTGGGAAGGGGACCTTATGTGGAAATAGGGCCTTTGCAGATGCAATTGTCCAAGTTAAAAATGCAATCCTAATGCCATTTATGTATACACGTGTAGGATTGAATAAGGCCAATGAGAAATTGCGGTGTATATATAATATAATGAGAAATTATGTCTACATGCATAGTATTGAATAAGGCCAATGGGAAATTGCAGGATACATAATATATAACATAGTATATTGTGTAGTATATATTACATAATATATATTAAATATATATTAATACATAATGAAGTACTATAATATAGTTAATGTATATAATACATAAATATATAAAAATAGGTTGGGCCTAGAGATTATCACACTATTAAGCCAAAGTCAAATACCATATGATATCACTTAGGTGTCGACTCTAAAATATGACGCAAATATACCTGCTTATGAAACAGAAACAAACTCATAAAGGACAAACTTAGCATTACCGAAGGGGGAAGGCGGGATAAATTAGGAGTTGGGGATTCACAGATACTCACTATTATATGCAAAACAGGTGAGCAACAACAACCTCCTGACAGCACAGGGAACTCTACTCAATAGTTTGTAATAATCTATGACGGAAAAGAATATGAAATATATATGTATTCTACCTATGTAGTTACATAGTCACAACTATAAATACATATACATAAAACTGGATCCCTTTGCTGTACACTGAAACTAATGCAACATTGTAAATCAATGCGACTCCAATAAAACTGGAGGAAGGATGTTGCCATATTGATGGATGAGCAGTGTACCTGCCCATCCGCTTTACATGAAGATTCCTTGTTCATTCGGAAACAGTTGTCGATAAGGACACCACTGATGCCAGTCTTTAATTAGGGGACCACTTAAAAAGCCACCTTGGATTGCAATGTCCCCTGTGCTGGGGACGCAGTTAATCCAGCACTGTCAGGAGCGTATTGAACTTTACACTCTAACCCGAGTTAGAAAAGCCCCTGTCAGGAGCTCTGTTCCAAGGACCTTGGAATCGACCTTCCCGCAGTGTGCACCAGCTGGAGATGCTTGGGCATCAACAGAAGCGCTTGCAGACTCGAAAGATTGTGCGCTGTTTAGCATAATGAAGAGTGCTGTAGTTTACAATTCAATTTCTAGGGCCATATGGGTGTCTGTGTGATTTATGCAGACACTTCCAAAGTGTGCCTGGGAGGGCTTCGGCCGGAACATGAAAGATCAGAAAGCAGACACAGCGGCGAATGCAGGGGCCGTGTTGACGTCGATGACTGGGCTGCTTGATTGGCTGAGGGTTCTTTCCTTTTTTTGTTCTGTTCTCTCTCTCCGACGAAGCGATTCATTTTGCCTTCCCAGAATGAGGTCAATATTTTCTAAATGACCCAATACATATTCCCCTCTCCCCATTTCATAGTTAGCATCGAACCTTAATAAATGGCCTGAAGGTACAGAAGTGAACAGGATGCAGCCCCATTTAAGGAATGGGGGTTCATGAACGTGGGAAAACACTTCTTGCTTTGAGAGCGCATGTCATGAGACCCTGAGGTTTTTTTCTGTACTACTATTTAAAATTATAGTTAATTGACAGTTTTGTGCCAATTTCTGCTGTACAGCAAAGTGACCCAGTCATACCTACATATTCTTTCTCTCATATTATCTCCCATCATGGTCTATCTCAACAGACTGGATAGAGTGCCCTGTGCTGCACAGCAGGACCTCCCGGCTTCTCCGTTCTCAATGTCATATGAACCCCAAACTCCCCGTCTATCCCGCTCCCTCTCCCTTGGCAACCGCAAGTCTGGTCTCCATGTCTGTGAGTCTGTTTCTGTTCCATAGATACATTCATTTGTGCTACGTTTTAGATTTTACATGTAAGTAACTTCATGTGGTATTTGTCTTTCTCTTTCTTACTTAGTATGAGAATCTCTAGTTGCATCCATATTGCTGCACATGGCATTATGTAGTTCTTTTTTATGGCTGAGTAGTATTCCATTGTGTGTATGTACCGTATCTTCTTAATCCATTCACTTGTCAGTGGACGTTTAGGTCGTTTCCATGTCTTCGCTATTGTGAATAGTGCTGTAGAGAACACTGGGGTGCATGGATCTTGTTGTTGTAGTTTTGTCCAGATAGATGCCCAGGAGCGGGATTGCTGGATCCTATGGTAGTTGTGGGTTCAGTTTTCTGAGGAATCTCCATCCTGTCCTCCACAGTGGCTGCACCAATTTCCATTCCCACCAACAATGTCAGAGGTTTTTTTTCTTCTGAGACTGTTTTTGATGCCTGGTCCTGTAGTTCCTTTCCCTGCTGACACTGGCCCTAGGCAGATGTTAGTCCTGTCTCCCAAAGCCACAAAACTATTCCAAGTTGCTCACGGACCACGTCTCTGCTTTGGTGGCTTTGGGGCAATTCATTACACCCACAGTCAGAGAATATCATGAGCCAGAGAAACTCGCACAAGCCTTGGTGTCCAGGCTTCTTCTTCAGGGGTTGGTTACGTAGAAATGGTTGTCCAGGGAGTTCCCATTGCTGCTCAGCAGCTTAAGCCCCCACCAGTGTCCATGAGGATGTGGTTTGATCCCTGGCCTTGCTTAGTGGGTTAAGGATCCAGTGTTGCTGAAGCTGTGGCACATTCAGAGATGTGGCTTGGGTCCAGTGTTTCTGTGGCTGTGGTGTAGACCTGCAGCTGGAGCTCTGATTCAACTCCTAGCCCGGGAACCTCCATGTGCAGGTGCGGCCATAAAAAGGAAATAAGAAAGCAAAGAGATGCGGCTGTCCCTCCCCATAGCTGCCCTTAGCCTCCAGCCTCCCCAGAGGTCAAGCTGAGACCTCGTGCCCCAAGGCCCCCACCGTAGGTCACATTGCAGCACACACTCCCAAAGGATTGGTCTTCCTTGGGCCAATCACCTTGTTGGATCTTTCACACCTGACCAGCCCCAGGGCTCCCAAGTAAACAATGACCCTGGTGTAGAGCAGGACATCCTCAGTCTCAGAGGCGACCTTCCAGGAGGTTGGGGTCAAGGGCAGAACTTGCCTGGGGCAGTCTGTCCTTTCCTGCACACCCCTCTTGCAGGAGCCCTTCTAAGCCCAATTTTGCAGAATATCCTCCATCCTGGAGAGTATGATGCTCAGTGACAGAATCCACGCTTGAGTGACAGTGGCAGATAACAGCCCCCACCCCTGCAACAAGAGGATACCTAGTTTGGAGTGTGTGCTGGGTTGAATTGTCACCCAGTAAGATACACGGACGTCCTACCCCTCAGTCTCTCCCAGTGTGGCCTTATTTGGGAAGAGTCTTTGCAGATGGAGTTTGTGGAAGAAGAGGTCCTATTAGGTAGGGATGGCCCTAATCCACCAGAACTGGTGTCCACGTAACAGAAAGGGGGACACAGGCTGGGGGGGAGGGATGCCCATGTCACAGTGGAGGTGGAGACTGAGGTTGATGCTCCCTCAGTCGAGGTTTGGAGAATTCCACTCTGGCCGCCCTCAGAAGCTCACGCCAGGTGGCTTGTTGACACGGCCTCTCTATCCCCTGTGGAAAGCGGGGTGACCAGACGGATCTCAGAGAGACAGCAGGGAGTGAGGGCTCGAAGCAAGATCTTGATCCTCTGCTGAGGAATGGAGCCTGGGCAGCCTGATGAGAACCAGGAATTCCCACCACTAGACCAGCGAGAGGCTGAAAGCAGCATTGCCCTGCTTCTTGCCCCCTGTTGAAAGCAGGAACGTCTCATGGAGGCAAAGGCTGTGAAAACAGATACAAAGTGTATCGTTAGAGACACAGTCCACCTTGTGGAAGCGCACACACCCGGGGGAGAGGTGTTTTAACTAAGGCAGGTGCACAGCAGCCACACACGCCCCAAGGAGGAGTGGGGAGCGGATGCATCAGGTGATTTAAATCATGCATGTGGGGCGGTTCTTCCAGGTCCTTGTCTGTCTGGGGCCAATCACCTTGTATCTTTCACACCTGACCGGACCCAGGGCCCTCCCCCAAGGGCTTGTGCATTTTTGGCCAAGGAGGATTCCAGAGCAAAGGGTTATGGGGCAGCTGACGGGACTTATGATGGCCTGGCGCCCCTCCCTTTCTGAGCCCCGGGAGCCTTTCTGCAAGAGTGTAGCTGGGAAGGTCTCCTTGACCCCAGGAGGGGTTGACGTGGTCTCCTTATCTTTCTAGTCCAGCAGAGTCAGCTCCTGCCCTTACCTTTCTCCTGATGTGTCAGAGAGAAGCAGAACCCCAGGTCCTCAGCCCAGGGGCCCATCCACCTCCTACCTCAGGATGTCCCCCCAGGGGGCCGGTTTGAGACAGGGGCCCACACAGCAGGAGCCCCAGTCACCCACTCCTGTTTGGTGACCAGAAACCCTGGGGTCCTGGGAATGAGCAGTCCTCTGCCTGCCCCTGTCAGGGACAAAGGGCCCCCTCCCACAAGGACCTTCCATCCTAATCATTAGTGGCGGTGAGTCCAAATCTCGAAAGGGTCTGAGCAGGTTCAGAGGGAGACCCGTAGGTGTCTAGAGTGAACTCGGATTTATATGGACGCTCTCCCTGCATCCGTGCATCTGTACAGACCCAAGCGAGGGCATTGTCCTTGGATAGAGAGTTTTCTGGGACCGCCCAGAGACATCTTATCGAGAGCCGGTGGGGGTGGGGAGGCACCGGGACCTTGAACGGGGCTCTGCTGTTCTTCCGGGTGGTGGTGCTGGTGTATCAACAAGGGCCACGCCCTGAGTGTCCCGGACAGAGCCGCCTCCCATCAACGAGGCTGCCCAGCTGGGCATTCTTGCTGGACGGGCACGAAATGCCACCTCCGCAGGCACCGACCGACCATGTCGAAGAGACTAAATAGAAAGGTCACCGTGTGAACACTCGTGAAGTCAGCTAAGCGCCACAGGCAGAACTAGGTTTTATTTTTGGTTTGGGGGGCTTTTTTTGCTGCTTTGCTGGGGGGGTAGGTCTGCATGCACCATATGGACGTTCCCAGGCTTGGGGTTGAAGCGGAGCTGCAGGTCTACACCACAGGCACAGCAACTCAGGATCTGAGCCACGTCTGCGACGTATACCACAGCTCGGGGCAACGCTGGATCCTTACGACCCACTGAGTGCGGTCAGGGATCGAGCCTGCATCTTCACGGGTACTAGTCAAGTTCTTAACTCGCTGAGCCATCATGGGAACTCAGAATGAGGTTTGAGTGGAGATTTTTCCAGGGGAGGAAAACGGTCTCTGTGAACGCGGACCTGCCTCATTCGTGGGGAGTGAGAAGTGGCTGGCGGGGCTGAGCTCCAGGGTGGCAAGGCGGCAGGTGACTCTGACTCTAGGAGGCACTGCTGCCTCAGCTCTGGTGGTTACTGCTTTGCTGGGTTGTCGAGCACAGAGAGTATGTTGGCACCAGGAATTCCACCAACCGCAGGGCTGTCTGATCCTCCTGCACAGCACGTGGGTCCAACAGGCTGCAGGATCTCGGGGCAAGTCTTGGACTTCCCCCAGCCTCCGGTTCCCGGTTATAAAATGGGGAATGGATAACAATTCTTTCTCCCCTGCCTGTGCAGCAGTTCCCCGAGGCAAAGCTTACACCAGTGCTTCGTCAGCTTTAGCACGCTGTCCCCTCGTGCGTTATGCCATCTGAGGGTTTACTACCCGGAGTCAACACTTCCAAGGGGTTTCCAATGCCTTTGACCTTGAGACACAGCTCTCTTCCGGGTTCCCATGTATGTGCTTTTCCTGACTATGGGCAGGTCATAGGCAACTTTGAAAATGAATCATGCAGAGTTCCCGTTGTGGCTCAGGGGTTAAGAACCTGGCTAGTATCCATGAGGATGCGGGTTCGACCCCTGGCCTCACTCAGTGGGCTAAAGATCCGGCATTGCCCTGAGCTGTGGTGCAGGTTGCAGATGCTGCTCAAATCTGGCACGGCTGTGACACTGGTGTAGGCTGGCATCTGTAGCTCCAATGCGACCCCTAGCCCGGGAACCTCCATATGCCACAGGGACAGCTCTGGGGGAAAAAAAAAACATGCAGTCTGTCACAGTCGGTCACGACGCTTTGCAGGAGGGGAACTGAGAAGCGGTTTTCGGACATTCCCCTTCTCGTGGCAGAGGCTTTGTTAGCCAAGGTGTGTGTTTGCTGTGCTGTGTGTTTACTGACAGTGAAAGAAGAAAAGGGAGGCAAGGATAATGAAAAAGTCAAGCCCAAAGCCCCTGCAAACACCTGTTTCCCTGAGGTAAGAACTCCGTTTTTGCTCTGGAAGCCCCATCACAGTCATCATTATCCTTTCTCAGTTGAATGAAAACCGCGCGCGAGGCGGCTCATCCTCATTGAAATTCATGAGATCTTCATTCATTCTTGGTATTTGGTTGGAAAAAATAAAAAAACCACAGCTACTCATTCTTCTCCCCAAAGTATAGCCCAGGATTAAGAGTCTGGATCCATCGCCTGCATGCATAACGCGAGCCTGTGATGACTTGGGGTGGAGGAGCTTCCACCTGGCTTGATGTCATCATTCTATTTCGCTTGTGCTGGAAGCAGACCTTGGCTCTGCTGCCAGAAAGCTCTGCCTGATGCCTCAAATCCACTTCCACCTCTGAGCCGTTACAGGTTCAGTTCTACATCCCAGCAAGAAAGCAAATACTGCAATATCCCATGAAGTTTTGGTTCCCCCGTGTGCATCTAAAGGTGGTGATTACACCAGACTGTCGTTTCTTAAATGGGCAGAAGCATCGTATCCTAAAAACAAGGTATGCCCCTTAATTTAAGGACACTTTGGAATCTAATGTATGGCACGAGTGGACCTATGAAAAGAAACGGTCGTGGAGAATAGACTTGTGGTTGCCGAGGGGGAGGGAGGGGGCTGGACTGGGGGTTTGGGGTTAGTAGATGCCAACTATTGTGTTTGGAATGGATCAGCAATGAGGTCCTGCTGTGCAGCACTGGGAACTCTATCCAGTCACGTGTGATGGAACAGGATGGAGGATAATGTGAGAAAGAGTGTATGTGTATAGCTGGGTCGCTTTGCTGCGCAGTAGAAATTGACAGGACACTGTAAATTGACTCTATTAACATTTTACTTAATAAAAATATTGCTAAAAAATGCTCACCATCCTCACCTCCTGTGAGTTGCAGTCGTGCCATGAAAGTTCATGTATCCCATGTTTGCATGACAAATAGAGTTGTAATGCAAAGCTCTGAAATAGCGTGAGAATCACCAAAATGTAGCAGCTGCTGTAGGAAAAATGCTGATCATAGACTTGGTGGGTTCAGGGGTGGCCACAGACCTTCAATCTGTTTTTTTAAAAATGCAGTTACTGTGACAGGCTCCAAAATGAGGAAGGTCTGTTGCTAGGTGCCCCCAACCCTCCTTTTTTAAAAACCTTTGTTTTGTTGTCAAGTTGCTCCACAAGTGCCCCTTCTTTTTAAAAGCTCCCTTCCTATCCCAGCTCTGTCACAAAGTTTGAGACCTCGTTTTGTTGTTGTTTAATTGAAAAAACATTCTTGGCTACCTCCGTACTGTTTTCCGTAGTGGTTGTACCCACTTCCATTCCCACCAACAGTGCGGGAGGGTTCCCTTTTCTCTACCTGGGTCAGCATGCTGTACAGTAGAAAATTGACAGAACCCTGTAAACCAGCTATAATGGGGAAAAAAATGAAAATCATTATATAAACTTTTTTTAATTTTTAAATGTTTTATTGGAGTAGAATTGGCTTCCGAGGTTGTGCTAGTTTCAGGTGTGGAGCCAAGTGACTGATACCCCTTCTTTCTCCGATTCTTGTCCCACATAGGTCAGGACAGAGGATTGAGCAGATTTCCCTGTGCTGCTTGGTAGATGCTTTTTCCCTGTCTATTTTACCCATATTAGTGTGTATACGTTAACGCTAAACTCCTATTCCCTCCCACCCATGTTTCCCCTTTGGTAACCATAAGTTTGATGTTGAAACTGTGAGTCTGTTTCTGTTTGGTGAATCCATTCTTCGGTATTATTTTATTAGATTCCATATATAAGTGATATCGTATGAGATTGCTCTTTCTCTGACTTAGTATGAGAATCTCTAGGTCCACCCATGTTGCTGCCAATGACCTGCCTTCATCGTTTTTATGGCTGAGGAACATTCCACTGTGTATAGGGACCCCATCTTCTTTACCCATTCCTCTGTCAATGGACATTTGTTTCCATGTCTTGGCTCTTGGGAATCGTGCTGCAATGAACACTGAGGTGCATGGATCTTTCGGAATTATGGTTTTTTCTGGATACATGCCCAGGAGTGGGATTGCTGGATCTTACGATAGATCTATTTTTGGTTTTCTGAGGAACCTCTTTATTGTTCTCCGCAGTGGCTGCACCAATGGACAGTCCCACCCACAGTGTAGGAGGGTTCCCTTTTCTCCACACCCTCTCCAGCTCTTAGTGTTTGTAGATTTTTGGTGATGGCCATTCTGACTGGCGTGAGGTGGTACCCCTTTGTGGTTTTCATTTGTATTTCTCCAATAGTGAGCGATGTTGAGCATGTTTTCATGTGCATTTTGGCCATCTTTCATCTTTGGAGAAATGTCTATTTAGATCCTCTGCCTGTTGTGGCGTTTTTTGTTTGTTTTTGGTATTGAGCGGCATGAGATGTTTCCATGTTTTGGAGATTCATCTCTCATTGGTCTCTTTGTTGGCAAAGATTTTCTCCCAACCTATGGGTTGCCTTTTCATTTGTTAATGGTTTCCTTGGCTGTGCAAATGCTTTTGATGAGGCAAGGAGCTGGGGCCGTATGGACAGTCTTGGAAGAGCTATTGATCCCGTCATGGAAATACACCTGCCACTAGGCTGTCTCACCACCATGACGCCATGTGTCTGGAGGCCCTTCGGGGCAGACCTGTGGAAGAGGATGGGTGTAGGGTAAAACTGACCCTGATCTTCTCAATGGAACCTGATAAAAGTCCTCAGGCATTATTATTAAATAGGATACAGAGGGTTTGATGCTAAAATAGTGTCTAGAACAATACCCAGAAATGCACTGGTTATGGTAACTCTGCCTTCCCACTCACCTGCTCTTGGAGACTTTGAGCCTGAGGGTTGGGGTTGTATTTGTATTTACATTTAGTTTTAAACTACAGTAAAATACACACAACATAGCATTTCCCACGAGTGGTCATCGAAATCGTTCTCAGTGCTGTACCACCATCCCCACCACTGACGTCCTGAACATTTTCATCCCCTAGGATGGAAACCTCTGCCCCTTCAACCATCATTTCCAAATCCCTCTGCCACCAGCCCCTGGCCACACGAACCCACGTTCTGTCTGGGGACTTGCCTGTTCTGGACGTCTCCTGTAAATGACCACCACCCTGAGTGTCCTCCTGGGTCTGGCGTCTCTCACTGAGCATCATGTGTTCAAGGCCTGTCCATGTTGTAGCCTGTGTCAGAGCTTCGCTCCTTTTCATGGCTGCATCATATTCCACTGTGTGGACGGACCCCATCTGTTCATCCATCCATCCCACTGGAGGGACATTTGGGCAGCTTCCACCTTTGGGTGATTGTGAATAGTGCTGCTGGGAACAGTGGCACACATTCTTGTTGGAACTCCAATTTCTTTTGGGTATACATCCCAGAGTGGCAGTGCCAGGTTTGAAAATGAAGTTGAGCTGCCTAACTCCTTCCACACTGCCTCCCCCTTTACATTCACCCCAACAGCTGTACAAGCGTTTCAATCTCTCCAAATCTCCATCAACTTACTGGTTTCCATTTTCCATTACAGCCGTCCTAGTGGGCTGAGGGCCCGTGACCTGACATGGCAAGACCATCCCAGACCAGGTTTCTGAGTTTCTAACCCATCTTCAGCGATGTGGGGGGTGGGTGGGGTGGGGGGAGGCGTCTTCCTCACTGGTCAGACTCTGGGCACAGCTGTGCAGTCCCTGGCGTTGGCCCTGTACACTCCTCTCCTTCCTGCATATGGGGGACCCTCCTCTGCTCTTGACTTCTTGACAATTTCTCCCTGGCCTGCCCCCTGGGAACCCACTTGGGGGTCCACATGAGAGCCCCCCCGCCACAGCGATGGTTTATCACATGCTTTGATTTCCTGTTGCCCTGTGGAAGAAACTGCTCTGATCACACCTGCTTTCATTAAGATTCAAACCCTTAGGGGTAGCAGAAGGGTCGCCTTCTTCCAGGAGCAAGTGAGAGGATGTGTGTTTAAGAAGCTGATTCCGGAGTTCCCGTCGTGGCGCAGTGGTTAATGAATCCAACTAGGAACCATGAGGTTGCGGGTTAGGTCCCTGCCCTTGCTCAGTGGGTTAACGATCCGGCGTTGCCGTGAGCTGTGGTGTAGGTTGCAGACATGGCTCAGATCCCGTGTTGCTGTGGCTCTGGCGTAGGCTGGGTGGCTACAGCTCCGATTCGACCCCTAGCCTGGGAACCTCCAAATGCTGCGGGAGCGGCCCAAAGAAATAGCAAAAAGACCAAAAAAAAAAAAAAAGCTGATTCCACAGGATGGCAGAGCCTTCCTGAAGCATTCACTCCATCGTGATGGACTCGTGGGGGGATCCTGTCTGGGTCCAGAGACTCCTGACATCTCAGCAGTGAGGTATCTCCCGCATTCACCTACACAAGCGAGCAGGTCTGCCTTCAAGGCTGGAATCCCCTGCAGGGGACTGGGTGGACAGATGCTTGGCTTCTGTTTGCTTGAGCAGAGCTGAGGCTCTCGGTGCCCCACAAAGAGGACAAGCCTTTTCTGGGGGAAGGAAGGGCCTCTGGTTCATCATGGCAGAGCATGGGAGGGGGCACTGAGCCCCAAATGCACCTAAAGGTCACGCAATGTACCCAGCCAGGCAGGGAAGTGGGGCCTTTTGTGCACAAACCAGAAACATCCCCCTGAACTGGGGGCTGCTGGGTTTGGGACGTCCCCGCATTTGGCATTGACAGGACTATTTGGTAGCTAAGTTCATGTTAATTCCAAATCTGCACAGAGGCCCTGGGGCAGTAAACCCAATGGAATGGCAACCTCGATGGGACCCCAAGGTAGCCATGTGCTTCACTGTTGACTTGGGCAGCCCCGGCTGCTCCCTTTAACTGAGGGACACACGTGCAGAGCCCACAGCCCCACCCGAGGCTCTTAGGGATGGTCTGCATTTGCAGGACCCAGTCGAGGCCGGGGCCCACTCTTCCAGAGTCCACACTGCCCAGCTGGATGCCGCTGGTGTGATGTGGCCTCTGGAGTTTGTGTTTCTGAAACAGTCGCATGGGGTTTCTGGTTTCAGGAGCAACATGTTTTTCTTCCCACACATGTTCTAAAATTAATAGCATTTAGGGAGGGGTGGGGGGGTGTGTGTAGAGAGAAAGTTGATACACAGATACATGTAACTTAGGTCAGGTAGTCTGAGGCTAGATAATGATACAGATTTTATAGATACAGGGAGATACAAGGTGAGTAGAAGATACAGGTATACGTATTACACAGGTATGCAGATGGATAATGGCTGGTCGATAGATGATACAGAACAGATGGATGGGTGTCAGAAGATGATGGGCACAAGATGGTAGGTGGTTGATCACAGATACATGGGTAGATAAAGGTGAGTAGAAGATACAGACAGATGCTTAAATAGATGACTGATGGATATGTACTGTAAGAAATGGGCTCGAGCATGGCCTCGAGATTCCAAGGTGGGTCAAGAAACCGAAGACCCAGGAAGAGCCAATGTTTCCATACTGATCCACAGGCAGAATAGGACCAAGTGCCCAGCCAGGCAGGAGGAATGCTCCTGTCACTTGAGGAAGGCCTGCCCCTCTATGCTGTCCTGGCCGTCAACTGATTAGACGAGGCCCACCCACACTGGGGGAGCCATCCGCTTTACTCAGCCCACCGAGTCAGAGGCTCATGTCATCCACAATCATGTTTGACCACCTGTCTGGGAATCCTGGGGCTGTCAAGGAGACACATACGGTTGTTCCATCCAGATCTCTCAGGGTGATTCCTCCTGGCACTGTTAGTAGCTTCCTGAGAGGTGTCTCTTCTACAGCCAAGGCTGAGCAGCTCTGCAGAGGTCCCCACCCATGAGTGAGGCTCCCTGAGGATGACGTTGAGGGGGACCCTCGCCTGCCTCCATTCCCCTGAACCTTCGCCATCAGCATAGCCAAGAGATGTGCTTATAGAACGACCTTTGGAGAGACAGCCCTTTCATCCCTATCCCTTGTAATGATCATTGATGGGTTTCAAAATCAGCTCATTCCCCAAGAAACCATAAGAGACCATCGGGTCTTCTCTGGGGATTGCACAAAAGTGCCCAGGTTGGGGTGGCCATTAGTGAAACTGGATATGACAGAAGCCTGGATATAACAACATAAGCATCTCTGCATCTCGCTGGTCGCACAGAGAGGGCTCTTTGCCAAAGTTGGCCATAAGGATGGTGGAAACACATCCCTGGGTTGTCAGGTGGAGAGAATGCTGGTCGATAGTGACCAAGTCTCTTAAAGATGCTATTTTAAACCACAAGTCTCAGATTCTGAAAGCCTTTGTGGAAAGGTGCAGAGCTGAGAGGGAGATGCACCCAGATAAACCTGTTCTCATCATAAAAGGAGATCATGCTACTTAGGGTGGAGATTCGCAGGCACTGAGGAGCAAATGGCACACAGCCTCAAAAATGGAAAGTTCCCATCATGGGGAGGAGCCTGAATTTTCAATTCTGATGGCATACGGGTGCACGTAGAGTCTGGGTGGGGGGGGGGTTGCAATTATATCCATTTCGAGGTCTTACCACCTTGAGAATTAATTGCTGGTGATGCCCATGAAACCAAAGGTGCGCATACAATATATTTCAGATTCTGGAGGACCATGGCCCAGATCCATCTGGGGGAAGAAAGTACTTAACTCCAGCACCCCATCTGAGAGGCATTCCTCACCGAGAGAGGCAGAGTGTCCCCAGAGTTCCCGTTGTGGCTCAGTGGGTTAAGAGCCCAACTAGTAGCCATGAGGTTGTGGGTTGGATCCTTGGCCTCGCTCGGTTAAGGATCCAGCATTGCTGTGAGCTGTGGTGTAAGTCATAGATGTGGCTCGGATCCCGATGTGGCTGTGGTGTAGACTGGCCGCTGCAGCTCTGATTCGACCCCTAGCCTGGGAACGTCCACATGGCACAGGTGCCGCCCCAAAAAGAAAAAATGGAGAAGGGTCCCCGTGGGCACCATTGGTCACTCAGCAGTGTCTCCTTCCTTCCAGAAGACTGATAACCAGCGTCAGTGGGGGGAGAGGGTTTCTTCTTGGTGTCTGATCTTCTGCTCATAAGTCTTCCAGACAGACGGGGAGATACCGTGGAAACTTGCTATGGAAAAGTTAGAGATACAGATAGAGGGAAGCTTTGAAAACCTTCTGTAGCTGCCCAAGAAACACCGTATTAAGATCTCATCATGATACTGGTTTCCAGTCAGACACGGGCCAGCGCTGGTTCCTCGGATGGCTGGTTCTGTGCCTCTGAAATGCATCCATCCTCCCCACCCCCCCCAACCCCAGAGTCCCTCAGTGGCTGGAACCATGTGGGGGTGGGTGTTCCTTAGGCAAGTACCTGCCAGAGTAAACCAAGTCCAATCAGGAAACTAAATGCTGGGATAGAGTTTGCCTGGAAGGTCAGCTTAGTTTCAGATGTGTGTCACCTGGACCTGACTTTTGGAAATGAAAGGGTCCCCACCACGGGTCTGGTAACTATCTGTCCTCATACAGTTTTTTTTCTTTTTAGGGCCGCACCTGCAGCACATGGAAGTTCCCAGGCTAGGGGTCGAATCAGAGCTGCAGCTACAAGTCTACCCCACAGCCACAGCAATAGGGCATCCAATGGGCATCTGTGACCCACACCACAACTCAGGGCAACGCCCCATCCTTAACCCACTGAGTGAGGCCAGGGATGGAGCCCGCATCCTCACGGGTCCTAGTCAGATTCGCTTCCGCTGAGCCACGGCGGGAACTCCCAGAGTTGTTATTACAGAGGGGTTGACCACACTGCTAACACTGTACATGACGTCCCCGTCCAGTTATAAAACAGATAAGCCAGTCGGGAACTTGGATAAGCTTGGTGTTGACAGGGCAGAGGCCCAGCATCCCATCCTACACCAGCGGTGTTGGCACATCCATCATTGTCACAGATAACAGCTCTTTAAACGTGGCTGCATGACCTGGATATATGCAAACACACGAGTTACCCAAGATCTCTGGAGCTCCCTGGTGGCTCAGGGGGTGAAGGGTCTGGTGGTGTCGCTCTGTGGCATGGGTTTGATCCCTGGCCCAGGAACTTCTATGTGCTGTGGGTGTGGCCACAAAGATCTCGGGGGCAGAGGATGCGGGCATTAAAGACACAGGGTAAGAGGAGCGATAACACCTAGACATCTTGTAACAGGCACGTACCCCCTGGGGCTCTGCCTCCGAAGTGGGCTCCTCCACCCTGGGGACCTGGCCCGGGTCCCCTGAGACCATCAGCTCCCTTTCTGAGCCTCTGGTCCCCAGCCTGGAGGTCAGCCTCGCTGTGCCCTTCCGAGGGGAGACGCAGGGGGGTAACACATATGCAGAGTGAGGCTTCGGGCTGTGTGCCCAAGTGGGTTTCTGCCAGGAGCCCACATGCACACCAGCAACACTGACCCCAGATGCGGCAGGTTTAATGTTTTCTTGGACGTGAAAACATAAAGAACCATTCCAGGTGACGCTCTTCCAAGCTCTTAACTTGCTGAGCACAACGGGAACTCCAGGGAAATGACTTTGCCTCCCCTGCCATCTTCACGCGTCTTCTCACGAGTTCTTTTGCCACCTCTGTGCCTCTTCCTGAGGGGGGTGGACCTTGAAATCTGGTACCCACTTAACCTTGCTGTGTTCTTATCATTGAACGGGGGAGAGTCTGTCTATATCCTAGTCTGTCTATATTCTAGTCTGTTACTTACAGACTTTTGAGTCTCTCATCCTGTATAAAGAGATACCGGGATAAATAGATGATAAGATGGTTGTGTGTGATGTGTGGGCACACATTTACCCACCTTTGTCTAGATTGTGGAGTGTGTTTCTAGCTGCGGTTGTCGGCTTGGACGTTGTCTGAGAGCCCGGCTGGGCTTCCTGGCCCCTCCTGCTGCTGCCCGAGAAGCAGTGTTTCAGGAGGGGTCGTAGCTGTGGGGTTGGGTAGATGCTCTTTCTAAGGTTGAAGAGGTTTTCTCTTGTTCTATTTTAAGAAGAGTTTTTTTTAAAAAAAAACCTAAAAGAATGTAGACATTTGCCAAATGTCTTTGCCGCATCTACTGGGATGTGGGATCTCAGACTTCTCACGTTTTGTTTTCTCATCACGGGGTATGACCTTGATTTATTTCATTTTTATTTCTATTTCTTTCTTTTTAGGGCTGCACCTGTGGTATATGGAAGTTCCCAGGCTAGGGGTCAAATGGGAGCTGCAGCTGCCAGTCTACACCACAGCCACGCCAGATCCGAGCCCCATCTCTGACGTAGGCCACAGGTTGCAGCTGGATCCTCAACCCACGGAGTGAGGCCAGGGATGGAACCCATCCTCCCAGAGACTATGTTGGGTTCTTAACCCACTGAGCCACAGTGGGAACTCGCCTTGATTTTTTTTTCACATATTAAACCAAACAGCCCATTTTTGGGAGAGGAGTCCTCCTTTTGTCATGGGAATTACTCTCTTCACCCTGATGGTTTGGATTTGTCACATCTGAGGATGCCGGCATTAGTCTGATTAAAATTTTTTTAAAAAAAGACTAAGATATTATTAGCAAACAAAGCTCTTGGCAAAAGGTTCTCAGCAGGAAATGTGCCAAAATCTTTAACAGAATGAATTGGTGAGTATTTTCTCCACTTCGCTTTTCTGGGAATGTTTGTACAGAATACAGATTTCTTTTCTCCCCCTTTGACTATTTAGTAGAACTTGCCTCTGAAGCCATCTGGGTTTGGAGGGGGGTTTAATCTGAAATATTTAACTATAAACTTAAATCCTTTGCAAAGTCATGGCATTTGTTCATTTCTTCTTGAGTAAACTTCGGCAGTTTGTCTTTGGGGGAAGTGGACGTGAACTTGTTGATAATGTTTTCTTGATGGGTCTTTTAATACAGTCAGTGGGTCTGAGTGATTGGTGTGCCGCCTCCTTCAGATCTGGGCTGGGATTCTCTTTCATTTCCTGGATTGACGTGGGTAGAGGTGGGTCTGCTTTATTGACACGTCAGAGAACTGGTGTTTGATTCAATTGATTGACTCTATTGATTTTCTGTTTTTCAGTTTCGTTGATTTATTGTCTCTAGTATTTCCTCCTACCTGTTTTGTATTTAGTAGGCTTTTCTTTAATTTCTTAAAGGAAGAGGATACAATATTGATGGAAAACCCATATTTTTCCCTCCCGTGAGCACTGGACATGGCACATACTCCTTTAAACGTTGCTAAAGGGGCATTTCACAAAGTTCCTCTTGTTGTATTTGCATTTTCTTTTGTTTTTTAAATGCCTCCATTCCCTTGGCATATGGAGCTTCCTAGGCTAGTGGTGGAATCTGAGCTGCAGCCACCTACCTACACCACAGCCATCACAACGCCAGATCCTTAACCCACTGAGCGAGGCCAGGGATCGAACCTGCCTCCTCATGGGTATTAGTTGGGTTTGTTAACCACTGAGCCACGACGGGAACTCCATATTTGCATTATCATACACCTCAAAATATTTTCCAGTCCCCCCTCCCCGACTCTCCTTGGGCCTATGGCTTATTTTTTCCTTTTTTGACCGCCCCATGGCATAAGGCGCTCCTGGGTTACGGATCATCAGATCCCAACTGCAGTTGTGACCTGAGCTGCAGCCATGGCAACGCTGGATCCTGAACCCACTGTGCCAGGCCAGGGATGGAACCTGCATCCCAGTGCTTCCAAGATGCCTCCGATTCCATTGCACCCCAGTGGGAACTCCCCTGGGGGTGATTGTGAAGTGTGCTGTTTCATTTACCAACAGTGAGGGTTTCACATAACCTTCTCTTCCTGATTCCCAGTCTAGTTCCCTTGAGATCAGAGAAACTATGTTGCAGGATTTCCATTCTTTCAAGTTGGCTTTTGCTCTGTGGCTCAGATCGGTGGACTTTGGCGAATGTTGCTGGGCCCTTAAAGTGAATTAGATGTGTCTGGAGCAGTGTCTCCACCCTTCTGGGCGTGGCTTCCAGCGAGGGGGCTGGTGCAGAACCGGAAATTACCAGGATCGAGTTTCTCGCCTTAATCCTCAGCCCTGTCTCCAGGAGCACTGCTGCAGGACACCTGCATTGATGTTCAATTTGTCTTCAACTTAAGCATATATTGGAGTTCCCGGTGTGGCTCAGGGGGTTAAAACCCCAGCTAGAAGCCATGTGGATGCAGGTTCAATCCTGGGCCCCGCTAAGTGGGTTAAGGATCGGGCATTGCCATGAGCTGTGCTGTAGAGCGGAAGCTGCAGCCTGATTCCCCTAGCCTGGGAACTTGCATATGGCACGGGTGTGGCTCTCTTTTTATGGTACCCTTATGGTTTTATAGTTTGGGGAGTAGAAAATATGCCCACAGGTAAGGTTCGGGGTGGGTGCAAGCTTGCACTCTTCTTCAGAGCTGGTGTCTAGGGGCCCCAGGACTGGTGCTGGGGGTCCTCCTCTCTGGCTCTCACTTGTTGGCGGTTTAGTTGTGCAGAAGAGCTCAAAGACATTGCTGTGTGTATCCCTTGAGGGGGAACCAGGACCTGGCCCCAGGTGGCACTGTGGTCTCCTGACGGCCCCTCCCTGGTCTCTGCATCCCCTCCCTTCCCTGATCTGCACCTGCCCTTTGGGGCTCAGGGAAGGGCCTGGAAACTTATTGCCTAAAAACAAGACATGGGGGACGCAAAGGCTTGTGTGCCCAGGGTCCCGCTGAGTTTCACTACTTCCAACAGCCTCCCATCTCGAACTAGCCCAGGACACGGGTGGCTGGCAGCTGCCACCAGCACTGGGTGGGGGGGAGGGGGCCCCTCTCCACTGCATGGCCACAAAAGCTCCCTTTGAGAAATGCGGTGGGTTCCTGGACCTGGTCCCTGGTGGTCGGGCTCATTTCCATTTTTTCAATTACTGCGAAAGCCCATCAGGTGAACCCGGAGGGATTGAAAGAATGAACAAACCTAGAGGCAGAGCCGGACCTGGCAGGCATCCTAATGTGGGGATGAACCGTGCCCGGAGCACAGTTATCGAGCTTTGGTGGGCGAGAGAGAGAAGTGCCCTGTCACGTGCTTGGCGCAGATTCTCTATTTGCATATGAAATGGCATCTCAGGGAAATTAAATTCAGGAGAGTTCGCCCTGACTTTGGATTATTAAACAGCCCTGGGGAGAGGGGTCTGTGTGGGTGGAAACAGGTCAAAAGAGTGAGATGGAAAGAAATGGAAGCAGCATCTCCTAGAAAAATGTGCACATCTGGGTTCACGGCGGAATTATTCACAGTGGCCAAGGAGGGAGGGGGGGGGGGTGGGTGGATGGAGGGGTGGGTGTGATGCCAGAAAGGTGTTACCGGAATCCGGGTTCGTTCGCAGCTGAAGAATGAATTTTACAGACACACAGCAGGCAAGCAAGCAAAGTCTTTATTACAGGATAGCACACAGCTCCCAGGACAGGCTGGGAGGGGAAAGAAGAGCCCCCTTCTCTTGTCCTATGGGGGTTTTTATCCCTTGAAGATGGAGGTTCCCCACATGGGGTCCAGAAAGTTGTGGCTTTCTCCCATTGGCCTTGCCCGGTTACCTGTATCAGTCCCTGTCTACCAGGGGTCTTAGGGGTGGAATTGTCCTCTAAGCCTCAGAGTTTTTTTTCCCCTTCTTTTCCCATAGACTGGGTCACAGGGGATTAGGGGTTAATGTCCAACTGGGCGTAGGTCCACTCCCTACAGTAAACAAGACCTGTGGGGACGTTACTCCCTGGAGCCCTTAAGCCACACGTGTTCACCAATGGCCACATCAAAGGATGCATCCAAGCCCCTGCTCCCACACTGACTACCTGAGTGGGGATTCTGCCTCAGATGGACGTGTGGGTGGGTGGATCCACGGACCAGGGTCCATGCACATGGCAGGCGCTACGACTGAGCCACGCAAAGGAAGGAGGTCCTGACACAGGCTACACCGTGCCTGGACCTTGAGGACACGGTGCTCAGTGAAATACGAAAGTCGCCAACAGCACTTCCTGTGGGAGTCCACTGAGAGGAGGTCCCTGGGGGCATCAGACCCATGGACACAGAAGGGGCCGGGGGAGGGGGGGGGGGGGTCCAGGGTCTGGGGATGCGGAACCAGTGTTCAAAGAGCAGAGTCTCAGTCTGGGAAGAGGAGTGAGCTCCAGGGGTGGGCGGTGGGGGTGCTCGCACAAGAGGCCAGTGTTCCTGGGGCGGGAAGGCAGGTGACCGGCCACTGGGCACAACGCTTCTGTGCACAGGCAGGAGTCGGCAGGGATAGTGCCTGGTCCCCGTCGCCAGGAGGGCTACATGGCGGGGGCACCTGATCAGGGGGATCAGATGGGAGAACGTGCAGCTTGAGGACACGGAGCCTCCCAATGTCGCCCGTTCACACGGAGCCCTCGGTGTGTGTCCCCTGTCCCATTCTGTGGCCTCAATCTCAGCCTGTGAGTCACGGAGGCAGTGGTGTGACCTGTGGGAGGGGCCATGGCAGGGACGGCTTGCAATCAGACACGTGGCCACCGAGGAGGCTGGGCAGGGTGGACGTGGCGTGACCCCGGGGTGTCTCAGCCTGCAAGCTCCTGACAGGAAGCAGAACACACCGCCCTGGGGAGGAGGGCCCAGCGGGTGCCAGCTCCATGGCCAGAGCAGAGCGGGGACCTCTGAGTAGCATGGTATTTCCTCAGAGGGGACATGGGGTGACGGCCTGGCTGACGGCGTTGGCTTGGCATGCAGAAGCAGGCGTGTTCGGCCTCTCCTCGCTGTGCTGCCCTTCTGGAGCGAGGGTCATGCCGGGTGGCTAGCTGGCCAAGCACGTCCATGGCTGAATTACGTGGAGTCAAAACTTCGTTTCTGGGGGCTATGTGTTGCCATGGCGACAGAACCATCCATCTTCTCAGCGTATGGGAACCAGAGACGGGATGTATGGCCGTGTTTACAGGGATGTGGGGGAGAGAGGGAGGGGGCAGAGAGAAACAGGGAGAGAGAAAGAAATAGATCGAAAGAGGGAGAGAAACGGAGAGAAAAAGACACAGGGCCTCGGGGGGGGGAAGGGAAATAAACGGAGATGGGGGAGAGGGAGGAAATAGAGCATGGAAAGTGTGCAGAGAAGATTTCGGCTTTAAAGGGCTTGGATGTACGATGTCTCGGAAGCTCCAGACAAAGCTCTGCAGGGCAGCGCCTGGATCACTGAATTTAAAAGCAGGTGGTAGGGAGTTCCTGTTGTGGCTCAGAGGCAATGAACCCGCCTAGCATCCATGAGGATGGGGGTTTGATCTCTGGCTGGGATCAGGGGGTTGCTGTGAGCTGTGGTTGCAGATGTGGCTGCGATCCAGTGTTGCTGTGGTGTAGACCTGCAGCTCTGATTCGATCCCTAGCCTGGGACCTTCCATAGGCTGCAGGTGCGGCCCTAAAAAGACAATAAATACGTAGATATGTAGAGAAATATGTAAATAAAAGCAAGTGGTAAAGGAGGGGGGTGTCCCTTAAAAGCCTCGAATACCCGCCTCCCAAGAGCTGTGTCCAGAGCCAGACGTGTTTCAGTGGGGACACGAAATCCATCCAATGCGAACAAAAATTCACAGGCAGGTCGAGGAAGAGGGAGGCGGGAGAGAAACAGAAGTCAGAGCAGAGGAAGTGAGGGGAAGGCAGTCCAGGGAAGGAAAAGAGGGAAGCGTTTTCAGAGGCAGGTGGGAACCAGGACCGTCGGGGGGGCGGTGGCGAGATGACACCAGAGAAGAAGTGAAAGAGGGTCGCCAGCTCCGTAAGGAGAGGGAGGTTTCAGGATGAGTATTTTGGTGCGTGTCCTTTTTTCTTTCCTCCTCCCCCTCCACGGCTGAGCCAGAGGCCGGCAGCATGGGTGCTGAGTAAGGAAGTGATGGCTTGAATCTGTTACTCTCCAAAAAGCCCTGAAAAAGAGGAGGGAAGGGAAGGGTCAGGGTCGGAAAGGAACAGCCCAGGCGGTGTCCACCAATCTTCAGCCCTTGTGCGTTCCAGGCGTGGGTCTAAGGCAGGACCTGGCCAAGGACACGGTGGGAACTGACTGCTTGCTTCTCTGTGAGGAAGCCCCCGTGACGGTTTCCACTTGGAGGTGAAAAAGTGAACAGAGCAGTGAAAATGTAAGCCCAGGGTCACACAGCAGGGGGTATCTGCACAACCTGAGTTCAGATTCCTTTTTTTTCCTCTGCAATGATGCGCATTGAACCAAGGTAGCATTTATTTTATTTTTTATCAGAGCATAGTTGACTTACAACTCGATTATGCCAATCTCTGCTCTACAGCAAAGTGACCCAGTCATACTTGCTTTTTTAGGGCTGCAAACTTGGCGTGTGGAAGTTCCCAGGCTAGAGGTTGAATCAGACTTGTAACTGCCGGTCTACACCACAGCCACAGCAGCACAGGATCTGAGCCACGTCTGCGACCTCCACCACAGCTCACGGCAATGCCGGATCCTTTACCCACGGAATGAGGCCAAGGGGCCAAACCCACATCCTCATGGATACTAGCTGGGCTTGTTAACCTCTGAGCGGTGATGGGAACCGCAGCATTCCCTTTCTTATATGATGTCCCTTTATGGTCTCTTACAAGTGACTGGATACAGTTCCCTGCGTTATATAGTATATTTTCTTCCATTGTTTGATCTTATCATATCTGATCTCCCTGCATGGAGCCACAGTCACAATATCCATCTACTTAGGCGGCCAGTATCGGCCAGGACGGGAGAGACTTGCTACCGTAACAAGTAGCACCAGTGTTACAGTAAGGGGAAAGCAAGGGGGCTTTACTTCCTGTTCATGCTGCATGTCCACGGATGGGGTGTCAGCCGTGGGCTCTGTTCCACCGTGCAAGACCCACGCTGGGAAAGCAAGCTGTGAGTCAGACAAGAGGGAAGGGGGAGAGAGAGTGCCCGTGAGGGTGTCGCTTTAAGCATTCAAATGCTTTAGGAAGGACAGAGTGGGAATTGGGGATGAGCAGGTGCCAAACTATAGGATGGGTGAGCCCCAAGGCCCTACTGTACAGCCCAGGGAACTGTATCCAATCTCCTGGGACAACAGGAAGGAGAAGAATCTATTTTAAAAACGTGTACAAATGGATGACCGGTCCCTTTGTTGTACAGCAGACATTGGCACACATGGTAAATCAAGTATACTTTTATAATCTAGCCCTTGGTGAGGAAAAAAAAAAAATTAATCTAAGCTCAAACAGGAAGGCATGTCCTGTGTCCTCACAGGTTGTTGTACACAACTTGTGCTATGACTCCCTCCGACTAGGCAGAGAGGGGCTGGACTCTCGTCCCTTATGTCCTAATGAAAGGAAAGCAGCTGTGCCTTCTCCCGGCATCGGGATCAAAGTTAGACATGTGACTGCCCTCCAGAAACTCTTTATAGCGGGGACCATCACAGCTGGGGTGGTCCTTGTTCTCTAGAGCTGGATGTTTACTGCTGGTACCTGTGAATCCTCTGAAATTCCAGGTTGCAAAGGCGTCATTTATTTGAGGGCTGTTGGAAGGTTGCATGGTGTGTTTGGAATGTTGACAACAGGCTGCATTATAGGGGTAGTGGGAGGCTTTGCATGTAAATAACAGGCTTCTCCATTGTGCTTGGTCGGCTTTGAGTGTTCTCTATAAGGATATGGTACTTCACAATAAATCTAGAGCCTTTTCTTAAAAAGGAAGCTTTTATAAATCACCTATAATGAAAAAAAAATTTTTTTAAAAAGGTTTCTGCTGGAAGGCATTGCTGTTGAACTCTATGATTAGGTTTTGTTGATGCCAGAGAGCCGTCTCTGGCAGGATTGAGGTAGCACATTTTAGCCTCACCCTGGGGGCAAGGAAACAACTCTGACATGCCCTGAGTGTCGCCTAATACAACCTAAACCCCATCTTCTCCTTAGCTTCCATATTCGCGACATTTAAATGACTTTCTGGAACCTCCACATTTAAGCTCTCAGACTGTGCATCCCCTGTCCTCCCAGACACTAACTTAGAGGAACACACAGACGCCCTCCCCCTGCCACGCTTCCTTCCTTCTGTCCTCCCCGCCTCAACAGTATCTGTGTCCCCCCCCCAGATCTTTTAATGTTGACCCTTTAAGGACTGCGCCAAGCCACCTAAAATATCTTTGAAGCAGACTCTCTTCTGTGCTTATGCCAAACCCTTAAAATAACACCAGCCCCGCCCCCACCCCCCACCCCTGCTGTGAGATGGCCAAGCCCTGGTCAGCACCTTCTTGAGTTGCTGGGATAATCTGTGCTTATTAAACGCTCTGGTTAGAAAAAGAAGCCTCTCAGAATAGCCTCGACCTGGGTGGGTGGTGGCTTCAGATCTGTGCTATTTTGGGACACTTTGCGGTACGGGGTGGGGGGAGCAGTCATTCCACATGTTTTTATTCAGGCGCGTTTGCAAAAGCCAGGCTCCTGGAGGCACCTGGAGTTGCGGGTGTGTTCACATGTGCGCAAGGAGGAAACAAGTGGGTGGGGGGCTTCAAGGGAAGCGGGGACTGGGGTTCAGGGGGGGGGGCGTGTCTTGTGTGTGGCCCTCATTCCTGCAAGGGCGTTTCTTTACCCCATGATCTTTGAGCATCGCACCTGCCTGGGGGCCCTGATGCTCCAGACTCCTCAGTCCTGGCTGTGGACCAAAGCCGCGTGCACCCCTCCCCCCAATTACAATGTCAAGCCCTAACTGCCAACCAGAGGGGTCAGCAGGTGGGGCCTGGGGGGCGGGGAGGTGATGAGGGTGCAGCCCCCAGGAGGCGACTGGTGTCCTTATAAGAGCCTGCGGGGAGCTCCCTCTCCCCTCCCCCCTGCGAGGTCCCAGCACCATCAGGAACCAGGATAATTCCAGGCACAGAAACTGCGCTCCCCCTCCCCGGATATCCAGCCTCCAGAGCTATTGAGCAAGCCTGTGTTGTTCATCAGTCCCCTAGTCTATGGTGCCTGTGACAGCAGCTCACAGACTGGGACAGGCCAGCATTTTTGCTGGAGGGAATCCAGCCTGCTCTGGGAACTGGCCTCCTTCAGCTCAGGTGCCCACCTGCAGGTCAGTCCCCGGCTGTGGGAGGTCAGATGGATACAGCAGATGTGGCGGAACTTCCCAGGAGGGCATTGTGGGCACTGGGGCTCAGCTAGGACACATGCCCTCTTGTTTCCCTCCAGAGGTGTTTGTTTCCCTCTGCAGTGATAGGCAGTTTGGATAGTTCCTTGAATGAGGACATTGGGGAGTTCCCGCTGTGGCACGGTGGGTTAAGAATCTGCCTGGAATCCAGGTAGCTGCGGGCCAGGGCCAGCCGCCTCCCCAGCCTGTGGGAAGGGGTGGACGTTGTCTTGTCCGTGATAACGGCAGTTCCGGTGGCTGCCAGTCCTGGATGGACCAAGGGCCTGTGTCCGTCCTGGGGCGTGAGACGAGGGAGGGGAGTTCTGGGCGCTCAGCTTGCAGTTCCACTTGGGGGCCGTGGGCCGGACTTGGGTTCTGCAGCTGCAGGTGCTGATTCTCTGGTTACCTCTTGTTATGGACTCATCCCCCTGTGTAGATGCTGAAGCCCTGACCCCTGCACCTTCGAATGAAAGCATTTTGGGGGTCTTTCAAGAGGAAGAGAGGTAACATGAGGTCACAAGGGTGGGGTCTGATCCCCCAGAACTGGGGTTCTTAGGAGAAGAGGAGACCAGGAGTTTCCTGGTGGAACTATGGGTTAAGGACCTGGCATCACTGCTGTGGCCTGTATTCAACCCCCGGCCCTGGGACTTGTACATGCTGCAGGCACAACCAAAAAAAGAGGATCAGGACACAGACGCAGTCAACTCTGGAAGGACACGCCCAGGAGAGAGGCCTTGGGAGGACCCACCCTGCCCACCCCAGAATGTAACATAGGATTTACTGTATAGCTCACAATTATCATTTCTTTTTTGTATTTAAAAAAAATTTTTAGGGCTGCACCTGTGGCATATGGAGGTTCCCAGGCAGAGAGTCGAATGGGAGCCAAAGCTGCCAGCCTCCACCACAGCCTCACCCACACCAGATCCGAGCTGCATCTGACCTACACGGCAGCCTGGGGCAACACTAGACCCCTACCTCACTGAGCGAGGCCAGGGTCCTCACAGTCACACACTAGGTGGGGTTCCTAACCCGCTGAGCCACAATGGGAGCTCCTCTTTTTATTTTATTGAGGTGGAGGTGAGTTACAATATTCTGTTCTGTTGTACAGCAGAGTGGTTCAGTTATGCACATACACACGTCCTTTTCCATATTCCTTTCCATGGTGGTTTATCACAAGATGCTGAGTATGGTTCCCTGTGCTGTAAGTATGCCCTCATTGTTTATCCAGTCTGTAGTTAATTAGCATCTGCTAACCCCAGACTCCCAGTCGATTCCTCCCCCTGGACAATCATGAATCTGTTCTCCGTGTTTGTGGGTCTCTTTCTTCTTTCTATGGATATGTTGATTTCTTTCCTAGTTTGTATTTATTTATTTACTTATTTATTTGCTTTTTACAGCCGCACCCGTGGCACATGCAAGGTCCCAGGCTAGGGGCAGAGTGAGAGATACAGCTGCCAGCCTACACCACAGCCACAGCAACGCTGAATCCGAGACCTGCACTGCAGCACATGGCAGCACTGGATCCTTAACCCACAGAGTGAGGCCAGGGATCGAACCCGCATCCTCATGGATACTAGTCAGGCTTCTTACTGCTGAGCCAGGAAGGGAACTCCATCTCAGGTTTTTATAGTCTCTGGGGGCTTGAAAAAGTATGACACTTCCAGGGCTCAGCCCCAGGTGCTCACATTTCTGTGACCAGCAGTGGGGGCTGGGCAGAGGCATCCTTAATTCTCCCCAGGGGGCGGGGGTGGGGGGTAGGGGTGACCTGCCCCCAGGAAGTGCTGAGCTCCAGGTGGGCATGCCTCACCTGCTCCACCCTCTCCCTCAGAGCTCAGGGCTGCTCCCTGGAGCCCCTCCCCCGGAGACCCCAGGAGTAAGAGGCTGCTCGAGCTCCAGCCACCCTGGCTTCAGCAGTGGGGCCCCAGGAAAGGTGGTCTTGAGGGACCCCCACCCACAGAGACTCCACACAGAGACAGGGGGGACGGTGAACAAGAGGGTTTCTTTATTCTTTTTTCGTTTCTTTTTTTGATCAGAGTAGAGTTGATTCTCAATGCTGTGATAGTTTCAGGTGTATAGCAGTGACTCAGTTTTACTTAGATATTCTTTTTCAGACGTTTTCCCCACGTAGTTCATGACAGAATTTTGCGTAGGGTCCCTGGGCTGTGTAGTAGGACCCTGTTTTTATTTTATGCGTGGTCCTGTTAGAGCGCCACGTCTCTGTGCTGGGCAGTAGCTCCTTGTGTATTTTATACAGAGCAGCAGGTATATGCTAATCCCAAACTCTCAGTTTATCCTCGCCCCTCCCACTTTGGTAACTGGAAGTTTGGTTTTTTGTATCAATGACTCTGTTTCTGTCCCCCCCCCATATTTTAAAAAATACAGTATAGTCAATTTACAGTGTTGTGCCAATTTCTGCTGTACAGCAAAGGGACCCAGTCAGACATATATAGACATTCTTTTTCTCATACTACCTTCCATCCTGGTCTATCCCAGGAGACTGGCTAGAGTTCCCTGTGCTGCACAGCAGGACCTCATTGCTTAGCCATTCTCAGTGTCCTAGCTGGCATCTCCCAACCCCGGTGTTTCTGTCTTACAGATATGTCTGAGTCCTGTCTTAGATTCGACACAGAAGGGATATCTGTGGTATTTGTCTCTCTCTGCCTGCCTGACTTCACTCCGTATGAGAATCACTCCTTATGATCATAAAGTCTACCCCTGTCCTAGCCGGTGGCAGTGGTTCACTCTTTCTTAGGGGTGAGTGAGCAGGGAGATTTCTGAAGGTCATTCCAGCATCAGCATCTGCTGTTCTGTAGTATGTACACATTAGGATACTTTGTCATGTAGCATAGTGTATCTACTGTTGCGTATGGGATACACAGTAGAGCAAGTTTCCTAGATGTGCAGGTATTATATACATAACATCTAAAACAGTTTTCTTATGCAACATGATGCCGTATGTTACATGTAATGTCTGACATGTGTTTGTATATGTAATAGTGTGATCTGTAGGAAACAGGGCTTTTCCCACCTTGCCATATAGATACAATATAATCTATGCTAGTCATTATACTGTCTGTAATAGCTATAATATTCACATAGTAACATGGAATATTACACAAATGATATATATAGTAAATACTACATAATAGAATATATAACAATGCAATTTAGTCACATAGGATTTTTCCACTTCCCATAGAGATAGACATATATTCTATTATCAATTCCATTATCTAGGCTTGTTATAACACTACAACTTGGGGAGTTCCCTGGTGGGTCAGTGGGTTAAGGATCTGGCATTATCTCAGCTGTGGCTCAGGTCACTGATGCGGGTTTAGTCCCTGGGCTGGGGACTTCCATGTGCCGAGGGTATGGCCAAAAAAAAAAAAAAATTATAACTTGATATGTAATATGTGACCTGTATTGCATTATAATATAGTGTGTAATGGAGCAGTTTGCTCACAAAGGATTTTCCTACTTGCCGTATAGTCAGGCACATAGTCTATGTATTTTATTATCTATAATAGTTACAATGTTATGTAACATTATATGCCATGTGTTATTTTATATGTCACGTATGAAGTAATATATATTCATATATCATGGTGCAATTTGCAGGAAACAGCATATTTTTTTCTCACTTTGCATTATTAATATATAGTCTATGCTGTATTACATTGTCTGCAAGAACTATAATGTACATAGTATACATAATCATGTATATATGTATTATGTATACATTATATATTATGTATGATATGTTTTATATTATCTAATAGATTATATACTGCAATTTGGTTGCATAGAATTTTGCTGCTTTCCAGAGAGTTATGTGTATATTATATATTTTATTGTCTAATAGTTAAAAAACTTGGTATATAATGTAGGATATATGTTATAAATAGCATATGTAATGCAGTTTGGTCACATAGGATTTTCCTACTTTCCATATAGATTATGCATATATTCTATTATATATTTTATTACCTATGATAGTTATAACTTGGTATATAATATACGGTATATATTATATGATAGACTATATAATAGTACAATTTTGTCAGATAGAATTTTCCTAATTTCCATATGGTTATGCATATATATTTTATTGTCTATGATAGTTATATTATCAGTGGATGTATGATGTATTTATTATAGAGTATATAATAGTGTGATTTCATCACATAGAATTTTCCTAATTTCCACATAGTTATGCATATATTCTACTATATATTTTCCTAGGTATAATGGTCATATTATTATACCTGGAGCCAGGATGGAAAATGCCAAGTATTTAGTCAGAGTAGATAAACTGTGTTCAGGGTCTCCCCTCCTCCCCTTGAGAAGGTCGTCTGGACAGAGACACTGGGATGAGCCTGGACCAAGGGTCCCCACTAGAGAGGAGTCTGGGTGAGATTCCTGGGCTAGACATGCATAAGAGCGTGACCGGCTTAGAGGGCCCAGTCTTTGATGGCAGCCCCCCCCAAGACTGCACCAGCCACACCCGATCTGGTGTGGGCAGTGGGGACAGCTTTCCCAGGAAGCCTGCAGGGAAATCTTGGCAGTTGCCTGGGTCAGCTCTGAAGGACCACTCGCAGAGATTTCAAGGATGGTGGGAAGGAAATTCCCAGGAAGAAGGTCTACACAGCAATCCCTCCAGAAGAGGAGAAGGGGGTATAAGGGTCTAAAAAATTATATAGCGGGGAGTGGTTTTCAGAAACCCTGCAGAGTCGCACCCCTTCCTCTCCTGAGTCTGCCACCAGGTAGATCTTCAGCTGGTTCTCACCCTCAGCATTTTCGCCTCAGATGCAAAATCTACAGTGTCTTCCAAATGGAGGACATGTGCTTTGTCTCAGTCAGGCTTCTAGCAGAAAATAGAAAGTGCATTCCCATGGGGTTTTTAAGAGTCTGCACAGACGATTGGGAAGCATTAGGGGAAGTCCTGAAGGAAGCAAAGGCTCCCAGAGTCTATCAAAGTAGAAAAAACCGTTATCACCCTGAGCCTGAGAAGTGAGAGGAAATAAAGTCCAGATGATACCAGGGTTCAGTTGGAGAGCTGTGGTGGAGGGGCTGCCCGGCAAAAGTCAGGACTGATGGAGGAAACAGCTAACTGCAGCAGCAACCGCACAGGGAAGGTTGCCTCCCAGCTCCTGCCAGTGCCTCCCACCATCTAAACTCACCTGGATTCCAGAGGGTCACAGACTCTGGGAGGTGCAGGCTACGTCCATCAGTATCCAGGCACAGAGTTGGGAAGGGAAGGGCAGAGGTTGGATCTGAAGGGGGAAATGGGAAACACATCCCTTCTCTCCAGTTCAGGTTGGAAGGTGTGGTCGATGGCTTGAGTTGTTCAGCATTTTTTTTTTCTTCCTTCCTCTCTTGCCCTGAGTCCTCTTTGATGGAAGGTCCACACCTCCTTCCTCCATGGACTTTGGAGTTTGCATCCATTTTGCTTTATTTTATGGGATGTCAGCAGAAAATGCTGTAAATGCAAATGGTTCAGGTTACCCTGTGGCCACTTACATTCCAACCTTACAAAAATAGGCCTACGATAGCCACTGGTTCCAAAATAATGAGACCAGGTGGAGCAGACATGACTCTAAGCTTATGCACTGGGTTCCACTTAGGGTGGTGATGGCGGTGGGGCAGCCTAAATCAGCCCCACATTTGCTGACCTGCAGACTCATAGGTCGGAAAATAACAATTTGTTACAGCAGGGCTTTGAGATGTAGGTTTGTTACACAGCATAGTTTAGGTCAGAGCTGACTGACAGAGAAAACGAGCATCTTCTAAGGTGGGGAAATGTGCTCAGCAAAACCTCTCAAGAAAATCTGCAGCACATTGTCTAGATTCTCGTATCTTCAAAGAGGAGCGGAAGGAGGGAACTAGCTCTCACTGTTCTTTGCAAGTGAACATATGATCTGTATCCTCCTTTAAAATTCCAAATCTATTGTATTTTGCAGCCTATTGGACAGTCAGTTTCACATTGTGTTGCCAATGATAGTTGGATGGGATAGTTCTGTGCGTGTGTGTGCGTATGTTGAAGACAGAGAAGGAGATTTGAAGCCCCGGATCCTCCTCTGCCCCTGCTCTCTCCAGAGGTCATTTATCCTTCACATCCATCGGCTTTCCCTTTATGTACATATCTACACAAATATAACCCAAAATCTATTTTGCAAGGGATCCACAAATATGGCAATCCATTCTTTTCTATGCTGACTGGATGTCACAAAAAATAATTCAAAATCTTGTGCTTCCAGAAACGGTCCCTGGGAGTCCCACACTTCCCCAAAGCCCTATTTGATAAGTGGCATTTTGTATCAGGTGAAAGAAAATTAGACCAAAGTTGCCACAGCATCCATTTTCATGCGGGAAATTTGAAGCATTTATGGCTCCTTAACGGATGACAGTTTTCTGACTCCAGAACGAAGTTGTGTTCCAAAACGATGTTTTTCCTGCTAAAGCCAAACTTCCACTAATTAAAACTGAACAAGTGACTTGATTGAGAGGCTGACACCATCCAGGCTGTGCACACAGCTCTGTTTGTTTGTTTTTGACTTTCTGGATGTTTACATGAAGAAAATTTATTCGAAAATAAACGCTGCTGGGTACGTCGGTAATGAAGCTCTGAAGAAAGACTGGTGTGAAAATCAGATTTAAACCTCACATGCCTTAAAAGAATCTAATTAGTTATGCATTTGGAACATGGGTTTTGTAAACGCAGCAATCTCTGCCTTGGCGATGCATCTGCTAGAGAAGCTTAATTTCAGCAGCATCGCTCTGGAGTGGATGAAGCCGTGTGTCTGAGCAGAGGGGACACTGCTGGTTATCACCCTGCGCCAGCTCCTCCTCAAAAAGCTCTGGTTTGTTCAGCCTTCCTCGGCTCCCCTCCCCTGAGCTCATCCCCCAGGACGGCCACCTCTCCTGTCCTCCAGGGCTGATCCCTTGATAGGGATGGTTTTAGGAAGGGACGAGAGACCCGCCCAGTTCTGTGCCATCCTACCCAGAAGAGTTCTCCTGGGGGCTTGGCTTCGGGGAAAGTGGTGTTCTTCCCAAGGGAGGACCAGGAACCGAGATTGTCATCTTTTTCCTCTCAACATGGTAGCGGCAGGAAGCCTTACCTCCTAGGTTCTGGCTTACCTGGCAGGACTTCCTGAAAGCAGTATGGCAGGAGAGGGTCCATTTCGGGCGGGGTCAGGGGGTGGTTGAGAGACCCATCGAGGAGAGTCAACGCATCTTCCTGAGCTGTCGAGGAGCGGCTGAAATATGGAGGTGGAGATGAGAGGTGTCTATGCAGACATGCCCAGCGGAGAGTCATTGGTGAACGAAGATGAGATATCTAGTGAACAGACAGAAGGGGAAGGATGTGGGGCTGGAAAGGGAGGATGTGACAGTTCATTCTAAGGAGTTTCTGCTAGGTCTCCATGGGTTAAGCATCCAACTAGTATCCATGAGGACGCAGGGCCGATCCCTGGCCTTGCTCAGTAGATTAAGAATCCAGTGGTGTTGGAAGCTGTGGCATAGGTTGCAGATGGGGCTTGAATCTGGTATTGCTGTGGCATAAGCCTACAGCTGCAGTTCTGATTCAACCCCTATCCTGGGAACTTTCATATGCAATGGGTGCAGCCCAAAAAACAAGAAAAATAATGTATGCTATCAGTCCTGTGTGGAATCTAAAATATGGCACAAGTGAACCTATCTACGAAAGAGAAACAGACTCACAGACCCTGGGGACAGACTTGTGGTTGCTGAGGGGGAGGGACTGGCATGGACGGGGGGTCTGGGGGTTAGTATATGCAGACTATGACCCTGAGAATGGATAAGCAATGAGGTCCTGCTGTACAGCACGGGGAACTCTCTGGTCTTCTGGAATAGAATATGGTGGGAGATAATGAGAAAAATGTGTGTATGAAAACACACAATACATATACATACATGTAATTGGGTCCCTGCTGTACAGTGAGTTTGGGTCAACATTGTAAATCAACTGTTTTAAAAGTCATGGGGAAGGTTGCCGTGTTTCCTGCTCCGAGTCTCATGGGGTTGAAATCAAGTCTCAGGCTGGGACCCTGATTCCATCTGGTGGAAAGACCCTCCTGAATGTTCACTGGTGGTTGGCAGAACTCGGTCCCTCTCCGGCTTTCCGCGTGGCCCCTCCATCCTCCGAGCCAGCAATGGCCGGTCAGGACTTTTCAAGTTCTGAGCCTTTGCATCCTCTCCTGCCTTCAGCAGGTAGGAAGCTGAGTGTTCAGAGCTCTCGTGATCCCCTGGGAAATCCAGCGTAATCTCCCCGAGAGATCAGCAACGCCATGCCCGTCATTACGTCTGCACGAGAGAGTCTGCAGACATAACAGATTTTCCGGGGGGTGAAGTTGGGGAGGATGAAGTCCTGCCAACCCCATCAGGAAGGGAATAAATTCAGGAGGAAGTGGCAGGTGGGGCAAAGACGGAGAGGCAGAAAGGAGGGAGATGGATGGAAAGAAAGCGAGTGGAGGCGTGTCTCGGTTTGGGTTGATCCAGGCTGCCCACAAGGCGGTGTCTACACTAAGGCAGGAGAGCCCTTGGTGTGCAGATCTCCTTGAGGGAGGAAGTGCGGGCAGGGGGTCCAGGACGGCGCCCGTGCTGAGAAGAGCCCCGGGGTGTCCTCGGGCTGTGCTGCCGCCTGGCTGGGGGGCCACGGGGGAGTTCCTTAACCTCTCTGGGCCTCAGCATCGCAGTGTGTAAAGGGGCCTGAGGACAGGAAGCATCTCCTGGGGGTTTTGAGCCTCAGGCGAGTTCCCGCAGCTGCAACACGGGCAACGGTGTCTGGGTGGCCGTGAGAGCTGGGGTGGCATCAGCGGGTGCTGCGGGGAGAGTCGTCGTCCTCCTCTCCTGTGAGGCTCACAGCGCTGCTTCCCTGAGGGTGGGAGCAGGAGGAGACCTGCAGCCGTGGGAGTAAAAGTGAGGCAGCGCCCGTGACGGTGGAGTCCTGCGTGAAATGAGCAGTGTCCCATGGCCACCGTGTCCAAAGAGGAGAGGTACGGCCTCCAGGATAGGGATCCCTGAAAGGCGGCACGTGGTCGTCCTAAGGGGAATGTGAGCCCTGGGATGGAAAGAAGTCATAGGCGCACCGTGATGGAATTACAGTGGCGGAGCCACCGTGATGATCTTACGGTCTTGTGGCCCCCCGGAGAGTGAGGAGAGGACGATGAGCCCTGTGGTAGTAATAAGAGGAAGATGAGCCTGTTGTAGTGATTACAGTCCCATGGCCACCATGTAGCAGTAACAGCCATACAGCCACCGGGAGAGTGGCAAGAGGAACAGGAGCGCTGGGGTAGCAGTTACAGTCCTATGACCCTCACGGTACTAAAGCAGCATTACAGCCACCGTGACAGTAAAAATCGCAGTGTGGCCACCAGGGTGGTGAGAAGGAACACCTGCCCCTGAGGAGGAGGAAGAGGAATGATACGGCAAGCACAGTAACAATGTAACCTTATTAACAGTGGTGATTTACATATCAGTGTACACTACCATGATAGATTATATTAATGTAACAATTATAACAACTATATAATGATAATTTTAAATACGTTGTAGGAAGTAGGAAGTCTAAACCTAAACGGGCTGTATTACCACAGTTACATTTTAGACCAAAAATTATATCTTATCTGTATGAAAGTTGTAGTTTTTAGAGAATTGAGAAGCAGAAGAAAATACAGAATCAATGTAAATCATATTTAAAATATCTTGCAACTGAAAAATAAGAATGTAACCTTATTAATAATGATTACAATTATATATTGTATGTAACAATTATAATTGTATTATTACAGAGTAATAAAACAATTATATAATTATTATAGATTAATAAAACAATTATATAATTATAGATTAATAAAACAATTATATAATATAGAGTAATGAAACAATTATATAATTAGATTAATGAAACAATTATATAATGAAACAATTATATAATTAATGAAACTATTATATAATTAATGAAACAATTATATAATTAGATTAATGAAACAATTATATAATTAGATTAATGAAACAATTATATAAAAATTTGTTATATAATTTTAATTACATAATTGTTACAATTTTATAATTGTATAATACATGATATAATTATAATCATGTAATGATAATTTTTAATTATATATTATAAACATAATTTTTATTACAATAGTATGATAGTTATAAAAGCTTTAAAAATAATAATACTCTTACCACAATGAAAATAGCTTTGATTTAACTTTTATATACCGTTTTGTATTAATATATATTATTACTCATAATGATTTCTGTTAAAAATAATATTTATAACAAGTAAAATAGACATCATTTCAATGGTGTGTCTTAACATATCTAACTGGTGTTACTGTTAGGGAGAAATCTCTCCTAAAGCAGAGAATCCAGTAGCTCTGGGCCTGTGGTGACAGGAAGGAGGGCTGCTCATTGTGAACTTAGGGATGGGGGCATAGGGGTGAGAAGATGCAGGTCATGGTTGTCCTGATGAGGATGAATCATAGCCGCTGGCTCAGGCAGGGATTCCTGGTGCAGCACACTCACCCACCCTCACAGTCGCAGTGCCAAATGAAGAGTGCCTCAGTCAGCTCCCCTGCCTCTCTGGGTGTCATGCTGCCCTTGAAGCTCAGGGACATCTGTGGCTGACCAGTCCCCCTGTGAGCCTCAGGCCCTCTAAGGATGATGAGCCTTGGGGACCAGGTGGGGACAGGGCTGTGACTCATCTTTGCAGAAGCCTGGAAATGGAGGGGCAAGGAAGGGACCACAGTGGGTGGCCCAGCAGAGTGTCCCCCATTGGCCTGGGGGGGGGAGAGCAGTAGAGACAATGCCTGTGTCCATCCTAAGCTCTGCCACCCAGGTCCACCTAGGGTGGATGCTAGTCACCCGGGCCTGTGCTCCAAGGGCCCTTCACAGCCCCCTGAGTGCCCGTGATCTGCCTGGGGGCATCCAAGACAGGAACGCCCAGGCTGTGCCTTCAGGCCTTGTTCGGTCTCATCCACGCGGCCCTGTGCGCATTCTGCCCGCTGGGGTCCCGTGGTGGAGAGATGCCCATCCTGAGCGCCAGGGGCTCTGCAGCAGCACGTGTGGTCCCGACACCGTGACGGTTGCACGGATGGTAGCTTGTGTACCTGGGTGTGGGACGAGTTTTACTGCTGTTGCACAATGTACAAGGCTACTGGTTCTGTTCGTCTTTTTCCTGATCAGATCATTGTTTCTGAGGCAATAGAAGCTTAATAACCAGAACAAAAGCCAAAGGCATTTTTGGTAATCCAGGTACAGTTGATTTATAATGTCATGTTAGTTTCAGGTGCACAGCAAAGGGATTCAGCTACATAAAAGTATTTTCTCAGATTCTCTTCCCTTCTAGGTTATTACAAGACAATATAGTTCCCTGTGCTGATCAGCAGGTCCTTGCTGTTTACCTGTTTTATATAAAGTAGTGTGTGTATTAATCCCAAATGTCTAAAATATCCCCCCCACCCTATTGGTAACCATGAGTTTATTTTCTGTCTGTGAACCTGTTTCTGTTTTGTAAATAAGTTCGTTTGTATCATAGCTTAGATCCCACGTATAAGTGATAACACAGGATGTTTGTCTTTCTCTGGCCTCACTTAGTATGATAATTTCTAGGTCCATCCATGCTGCTGCAAGGGGCATGATTTCATTCTTTTTTATGGCTGAGTAATATTCCATTGTGTGTCTATGTTTTCTCTCTCTACCATCATCTTCATCCACTCCTCTGCTGATGGGTGTTTAGGTTGCTTCCATGGCTTGGTTATTGTATTCAGGGCTGCTGTGTGGGGGGAGCATATGTATCTTTTGGAATTAGTATCTTCGTCTTTTCCAGATACATGCTCAGGAATGCGATTGCTAGATGAGAGTGATTTACAATGTTCTATCAGCTACAGGTGTACAACATCGTGATTCAGTGCTTTTATAAATGATGCTCCATTTAAGGTTATTGTAAAATCTCCAGAGTTCCCTGGTGGTGCAGTGGGTCAAGGATCTGGTGCTGTCACTGCGGTGGCTCAGGTTGCTGCCATGGTGCAGGTTCGATCCCTGGTGCAGGAACTTCCACGTGCTATGGGTGCACCAAAAACAAATAACTAAAAATCTCTAAGTTATTTTCCAACAGCATGAAGTGACTCCTGACCCTGGCCATGGCAGAAGCAGCCGGTGGTAGCCTTGTTCTTTAACAGGTTACAGCCAGAAATGCTGGGTGAGACACGGAATGCGGTGGTCTGAGACCTCTGCATCGGGTGGACAGTCAGGACTTAAAGCAGTGACGCCACCAGGTTGAAGAGAGTCTCCCCCCAAATCTGCGTCCCTCTGGAATCTCAGAAGGTGACCTGTCTTTGTGAATGTCACAGGTGAGATGAGCTGCCACTGGAGCAGAGAGGGCAGTTAATCCAATGACTGGTGTCTTTGTAAGAAAGGGGGACATTGGGGTAGTTGGGCTCCCCGCCAAGGGGCTCCCAGGCTCACTGGCAAACCCAGGAGGCTGGGGGAGGGGCTTGTGTCGGGCACCACCCGCCCCTCCCTCACGGGGAGCAAGTCTCTGTCTCTAAGCATCAGGATTGGGTGACTGGCCACGAGTTCTCCCACCTGTGACTCTATGTCTTGAAGTCATGCATCTTTGAACCAAGGACCAGCAGCTAAACAGGAGAAGGCAAACGTGGGGGAGGAGGCTGCCCCTACGGGACTTCTTTTCTTTTTAGGGCCGCACCTGTAGCATATGGACATTCCCAGGATTGGGGTCGAATGGGAGCTGCAGCTGCCAGTCTACACCACAGCCACGGCAATGCCAGATCCCAGCCGTACCTGCAACCTATGCTGCAGCGTGCAGCAACATCAGATCCTTAACCTACAGAGCAAGGCCAGGGATCGAACCCTCATCCTCACAGACTCTATGGCAAGCTATTAACCCACTGAGCCACAAAGGGAACTCCATCATCTCTGACTGTAAAGTGAGGTTTAAAATGGGCAGCCGTGGGAATCCACCCCAAGCTGCATTCCTGGCCCCTGTCCTTTAGTTTCTCGTCTTTTGACCTCGTACAGAGGAGCCAGGGTAGGACCTGAGGGCTCTGTAAGGTTTTCTGTGGGAAAGCTGTTAAGAATGCTTTCAAAACCCAAACTGAATCCTCAGGGAGATGAACAGCTCTTCCCTGTGGGGTCTTAAATGCCAGTCACTTAAAAAATAAAAGACAACTTCAGGAATTCCTTTTGTGGCTCAGTGGGTTAAGAACCCAACTAGCATCCATGAGGGTGAATGTTGGATCCCTGGCATCGCTCCGTGGGTTAGGGATCCAGGGTTCCCGTGAGCTGTGGTGTAGGTCTCAGACACAGCTCAGATCCCACATCCCTGTGGCTCTAGGTGTAGGCTGGCAGCTGCAGCTCCAATTAAATCCCTAGCCTGAGAACTTCCATGTGCTGCAGGTGCAGCCCTAAAAAAATAAAACAAAAAGCAAACAAAACCCTTCAGATATGACCTCCAAACTTCAATTCGATGTCAAACTCCCACGAGTGAGAGGAGGTTATTACTTTTCAGAAAAGTAAGCTGCCTTGAAAAACGACAGCCCAGCACCCTCCCCAAGGCCATAGCACCCATGTTAACAGGCAGTGAAAGGCCTCTTAGGGTGGCCAGTTCACAACCTGCCTTTGGAGAGGCTGGTGGTCTCAGAAGCCAGGATGGAGAAGGGTCCTTTGCAGACGGGGGGAGGGGACCTACTTTGGACGCGTGAGATTCTGAAAGATCAGCCGCGTTCTTCATCAGCAAAGGGTGGTTTTCCCTCTGAAAGGGAACCAGTTGCTGGTGAGATGCCCAGACCCTCCCGCGTTCTGCCAGGAGGAATGTGGCACTTCACAGCAGCTCTGTGGGCAGATTCTGGAAACACAGGAGCTGTCATTGCTGGGCAAAATAGAGGAAAGCAATCTACAGGAGAGACCCTGGGGGATTTCAAAGTCCTTGGGGAGTTCCCATGGTGGCCTGGCAGGTTCATGACCGGATGTTGTCTCCATGAGGATGCAAGTTCGATCCCTGGCCTCGCTCCATGGGTTAAAGATCCAGTGTTGCCATGAGCTGTGGTGTAGGTTGCAGTTTCGGCTTGGATCCTGTGTGGCCATGGCTGTGGGGTAGGCTGGCAGCTGAAGTTCCTATTCGAGCCCCAGTCCAGGAACTTCCATGTGCCGCAGGTGCAGCCCTAAAAAGGCAAAGTCCTTGATAATAACCTATAAGGGAAAAGAACCTGAAAAGAGAGTATGTGTGTGTGTGACTATATAACAGAATCAGTGTGCTGTGTACCTGAAACATGACATTGTCAAGTGACTCTGCTTCAGGTTTTTTTTTTTTTTTTTTAAGTCCTGGATAGAATCCGATGTCCAGGAGCTTTCACCTGTTCCCAGCCGTCTCTACCGCTCACCCCTCTAAGCCCTAATTACTTTCCGCCAGGCACGAGGTCATTGGACACACCAGTCAAGACAAATCACTGGTTACATGTTGGCTTCTCCATCAAAGAAGCCCCCCTGCATATGCCTCAGACAAGTCTTAGTGTTTGACGGCACAGGAGATTTTCATTGACTCAGACTCCATGACCCAAGGGTGTCTGAAGCCCAATCCCGGCATCTCAGCCTGAATCGATGAGTCCAGACAGGTCAGATGCAAAATGCAGCAGGGAAAACGGCTGCCCTGGAATTTGCCCCAGAGGAGCGGGTGTGCCAGGCGCAGTCCTGGCCCCAAGCCCATGATTTGGGGATGATGGCTCTTGACCTTTCGGGGTGGCAGGTTTGGTTTGGTCAGGGTGCTTTCTGCCCAACACGGCACCGTGTGCTGCTTGTGGCAGGCAGAACGTCTTCATCGGTGGTGATGGCAAGATATTGATCCCGGGCAGGAGTCCCCCCCGGGGGTTTACGTGTCGCCCAGGAAGGCGATGAATCTCCTTTATGAACACGACATAAAGGAATCAATGCGTTTGGCAGATTCATTAGCACGTTAAAAAGGCTTGGAGAAGAGATGGAATGCCTCAAGAATCCATTTAAAAGGAAGAGTAATAGGGTTATTATATCCACGCCAGAATATTTTACCAAGAACGGCCAGCATTGCAATATACATCACGTTCTGCTTATAGCAATAAAAATCGGTTCACAGGGAGCAGGTGTGGAAAAAGACAAACTCATGAACATTTGTGAATGGAAGAAACAGCCCAAGGAGCTTTAAGATCTTGGGATGAATTATCTTAAATCTTCCAGAGCTTTCTACTCAAACCAAGGGGTTTTTCCTTTTTCTTTCAAACTAGTTTTATTTATGTTCTTACCCTCTTAGAAGGTAAAATTTTGTTGTTGTTTTCAAAATTTTAAGTTAAAAATCTCCCATTCAGCTTGGTAAAACTGCTTAAAAGTAAAGGTTTTTTTTTTTTTTGGAGTTCCCGTCGTGGCACAGCGGTTAACAAATCCTACTAGCAACCATGAGGTTTGATTCCTGGCCTCGCTCAGTGGGTCAAGGATCCAGTGTTGCCGTGAGCTGTGGTGTAGGTCACAGACGCGGCTCAGATCCCACGTTGCTGTGGTTCTGGCGTAGGCCGGCAGCTACAGCTCCGAATAGACCCTAGCCTGGGAACCTCCATATGCCACGGGAGCAGCCCCAGAAAAGGCAAAAAGCCAAAAAAAACGGCAAAGGAGAGCAAAGAAAAAAGTCAACTACCTCTAAAAGTAAATAGGAGTTCTCTTGTGGTGCAGAGGGTTCAGGACCCAGCATTGTCACTGTACCAGCTTGGGGTGCTGCTGTCATGGAGGTTCAATCCCTAGCCCAGGGATTTCTTCCATATGCTGCAGGCACAGCCAAAAAAAAAAAGAAAATTTTAAATTTAACCGTTTTTCAAAGCCATTGAGGTAATTTTTTTTATAATTTTTTTTATTTTCCCACTGTACAGCAAGGGGGTCAGGTTATCCTTACATGTACACATTACAATTACATTTTTTCCCCCATCCTTTGTTCTGTTGCAACATGAGTATCTAGACAAAGTTCTCAATGCTACTCAGCAGGATCTCCTTGTAAACCTATTCTCAGTTGTGTCTGATAAGCCCAAGCTCCCAATCCCTCCCACTCCCTCCCCCTCCCATCAGGCAGCCACAAGTCTCTTCTCCAAGTCCATGATTTTCTTTTCTGAGGAGATGTTCATTTGTGCTGGATATTAGATTCCAGTTATGAGTGATATCATATGGTATTTGTCTTTGTCCTTCTGGCTCATTTCACTCAGGATGAGATTCTCTAGTTCCATCCATGTTGCTGCAAATGGCATCATGTAATGTCCATCGACAGATGATTGGATTTGGAAGATGTGGTATATATACACAATGGAATACTAAGCCATTGAGGTAATTTTTAAAAGCATTTCAAGTGAGGGAAGGGCTGAATGTGAACTGCCTCTGCATGACGCAGCCTCTAAATGAGATCAGCCTTTCGGAGTTCCTGTCGTGGTTCGCTGGTTAAGGAATCCGACTAAGAACCATGAGGTTGTGGGTTCGGTCCCTGGCCTGCTCAGTGGGTTAAGGATCTGGCGTTGCCGTGAGCTGTGGTGTAGGTTGCAGACGCGGCTCCGATCCCACGTTGCTGTGGCTCTGGCGTAGGCCAGTGGCTACAACTCCAGTTGGACCCCCAGCCTGGGAACCTCCGTATGCCACAGAAGTGGCTCTAGAAATGGCAAAAACACCAAAAACTTTTCTTTTTCTTTTAGTATTGACAATACTTAGAATGATGTTTTGGAGTTCCTATTGTGGCTCAGCAGGTTAAGAACCCGACATGGTCTCTCTGAGGACGCAGGTTCAATCCCAGGCCTCAGTGGGTTAAGGATCCAGTATGGCTGTATCTGCGGTGTAGGTCGCAGCTGCCACTTGGATGCTTCATTTCTTGGATCCTTCATTGCTGTGAGAGTGGTACAGGCTGGCAGCTGCAGCTCCAATGCGACCCCTAGTCTGTGAACCTCCATACGCCACAGTGCAGCCCTAAAAAGACAACACAATAAAAATTAATGTCTAAAAATTGTTTAAAAGCATTGAGTTAAATAATCTTTAAAGGGCATTGAGTTAAACTAATTTTTTAAAGCCACTGAATGTAATATTTCAGTGGGGCAGGAGGGCTGAGTGTGAATTGTATGTCTATGAACCTGCTTCCAAGTAAAATTAACTTTTTAAAAAGATGTTGACAGTATTGAAAATCACGTGTTTATCAGAACAGAGCTTGAGAAAGGCAATAACGTCTAGAACTTGGGTTTCCATCAAGAGGCAGAGCCCTCTGCCTTCCGGTTTCCTGAGGTGACAGGCTGGCAACCAGAGAGAAATGCAGGATTGTCCCCTGTCCCTCCTTCCCCAGGAAGGTCAGGCGACCACGTCCTTAATCTTCCGGGCAGGGAATGGCTGCAGGGCACGAGGGTCAGGCTCAGAGCTGGGAGGGGTTGGGGGTCTGGTGGAGAACTCTGTCGACAGGCAGGATGGACGCCTGTGAGGGGGGTTGGAAGGAAGCCACTGCAACCCTCCAAAGTTCCTGCTCACCTTGACCACCTAAGCACGGGGTAAGGACAACGTGTGGCCATGGCCATAGGACTGTGTGACCCCATGTCATGGTTTTGGAGAAGCAAAATCCCTGGAAACTGAAGTCCCGTGAGGTGGAGCTGGCATCCTCTGAGGTAGCTTGTTTATCTCCATCAGGGCTGGCCCCCAGCAGGCTCTGTCCCAGTGTCATGGGTGCCCAAGGGTTGGTTGGAAGATGCCCTGTGCCCCTTTAAAGTTGGGTCTCCAAGACAGCCAACCGGTACATGAAAAGGTGCTCAACATTGCCAATCATTTGGGAAATGCAAATCAGAACTATGAGGAGATATTCATTGCAGCTCTACTCGCAATAACCAAGACGCGGAAATGACCTAAAGTTGTGATATCATATGATTGTTGTCCTCCTCTGTCTGACTTTGCTCACTCAGGATGATCATCTCCAAGTGCATCCATGATGCGGCAATGCCATGAGTTTGTTCTTTTTCATGGCTGAGTAATATTCCATTGTGTATACGGAGCACATCTTCTTTATCTATTCCTCTGTCGATGGACTTTCAGGTTGTTTCGATGTCTTGACTACTGTGAATAGTGCTGCTGTGAACGTAGGGGTGCATGGATGTGTTCCAGTTAGGCTTTCTTCCAGATGTGTGCCCAAGTATGGGATGGCTGGATCCCATGGTAGTTATGTATTTAGTTTTTTGAGGAATCTCCATCCTGTTTTGCATAGTGGTTGTACCAACTTATGTTCCCACCAACAGTGTAGGAGGGTTCCCTTTTCTCCACACCCTCTCCAGCATTTTCTTCTTTTTATTTTTGCTTTTTAGGGCCATACCTGCGGCATATAGAAGTTCCCAGGCCAGGGGTCAAATTGGAGCTATAAACCACAGCCACAGCAACACCAGATCCAAGCCGCGTCTGCAACTGACACCACAGCTCACAACAATGCTAGATCCCTAACTCACTGAGTGGGGCCAGGGATGGAACCTGCATCCTCATGGATCATAGTTGGGTTCATTTCCACTGAGCCACAACAGGAACTTCTCCCCAGCACTTATTATGTGTAGAAGGTCCACTGCATTTTTAACCAGTTCCTCTACCGCTTCAAACGCTGGCCCCACAGAGGTGCGCTCAGGGAAATACTGCTGAATTTGCAGAGACGATTTGCAGTTTTGTCATTACTTGTCTGGGTTAACAGGAGCCTCTCAGCCTTGGTCCCATTTATGGAAGAACAAATCCAAGAGCCGTTTTCTTTGCACCTTCCTGATGTTCAAGCAGAATGTTGCAGTGACTTTATTTGTGTGTCATGACACATTGGCTGTGGTTTCAGGAGTTGGTCTGAAACAGCACGTGAGTCATGGACCAGCTTCCGCTGGTTTGGCCCCTTCAGTGGGTTGTTGATTGCTTACCTTGAAATGGCACCAGCTTCAACTGGTTTTGCCACCTTGAGGAGGTTGCTGATTCATCAAATCTTGAGTTATTTTACAGGGACAGCCCGGTACCTGTTCAAGACAGAAGCCCACATCTCCAGAACGATCCCAGAATCATGAATCTTATGTCTGCAGAAACTAAAGAATAGAAAAGTTGCCAGTGCCGCCCTTGACAAGGCGGGAACTCTTTCAATGGGGAGCATCTGGCTTCAGCCACAGGGGTAGCATCTATGGCCTGACTCAAGACTAGCCAATCAGCTTCCCCAACTCCTTGAACTCCACCCAGCCTCTGGATGGAGGAGACAGGTTGGAGAGCCTTGCTTCTGGGCGCCTTGCTGGTTGACCGCACGGCAACGCTCTTCCTCTTACTAAAGCTGGTGCCGTGGGGTTGGCTTTTGCGCGTGTCCGACGGGGAGCCTCTGCTCGGTGACAATCTGAGCGTTTCTCACGTGCCCAGTCACCTGAGCATCGGGCGTCTCAGCCAGTACGCACCCCACACGCCCCGCTGGCCGCTCAGGAGGTCTGAGATGTGTGTCCCCAAGGGATGACGGAACACTGGTGCTGTTTTTCATCAGGCTGTTGTGCAGGATCCTTCTTCATCCACCGGACGCAAAGGTAAGAAGGCTGGTGCCTCCGCGTCTGCAGCCTGGGCTCGATGTCCACGTGCGTGCTACTGAGTCGCGTTCAATCCCGTCCAGCCTCCCTGCTTCAAGTAGGTTCACCGGGGAAAAAAAAAACAGAGCAAAGGAGAATTTAACACCTCCAGGAATTCTTGTCTACATGGCCTGTGGTGGCGCTGGATGGCATAGGACAACCCAGACCACTCCTGGTCCTGCTCTGCCCATCAGTCTGGGTTGTTTTTTTTTTCCTGCCTCATCTTTTTATCCAGCCCAGGCGTTGGTCACTCATAGACTTGATCTGAAAGCCCTCAAAGAAAGAGGCTGATTTTTTTTTTTAAGTAGAGTTGATTTACAATGTTGTGTTAATTTCTGCTGAACAGCAAAGTGATTCGGTTACACATGTGTGTATGTTCTCAGGTTTTTTGTTGTTGTTGTTGTTTTCTTTTTTGTCTTTTAGGGCCATGCCAGTGGCACATGGAGGTTCCCAGGCTAGGGGTCGAATGAGAGCCACAGCTGCTGGCCTACACCGCAGCCACAGCCACAGGGGTTCTGAGCCGCGTTTGCAGCCTACACCACAGCTCACGGCAATGCCGGATCCTTAACCCACTAGGGAGGCCAGGGATCGAAGCCGCATTCTCACGGATACCAGTTGGGTTCATTTCCGCTGAGCCACGATGGGAGAGCCTATGTGTTCTCATGTATATTCTTTTCTATTCAGGTTTATCGGGGAGACTGGATATAGTTCCCTGTGTTGTGCAGCGGGACCACAGCATTTTGAATTCTTAATGAGTTGGACAGTTGTCAAAGCAAGGGGGAGAATCCAGACTAAATAGTGTCTGGATGTGAAGATGTGTCTTCTAAAGACTGGAATCCTATGTCGTCTTTCAATTTTTTAAATTTTATTGAAGTATAGTTGGTTTTCAACATTGGGAGAGTGGGGTCCTATGTCTTTAGAGTCTCAGCTTTAGGGGAAATGATGACATTTTAGCTCAGCCACTCTGCCTTCAGGGGGAGGAAGACAGAGCGAGGGAGAGGGTCTCGGGTGACCATCTTGGGGACACTCTTCGGGCTGGTGGGCGGTGAGGTCGCTGGGAGTCAGCGTCATCCCCCTTCTGGCTCCAGCCGGTCTGGGGTCTCCATGCTGGTGGGCAGCATACAGCTCACTTCTTCCACCTGGCGGGGGCTTTAGCACCTGCAAAACAGCTCAAGGACACAGCTCAGAATATTCTCCATAGTCCTGCAGGAAGAATAAAGGGACTTGACTTTGTTGAATGGACAAGTATTATTATTCTTGCTTGACTGTTTTTCTTTGTTTCTGCATTTTCTCATTTCTCTAAATTTACTCTTCAGGTGTGGGGTCCGTAGATGCCAACTAGGACACGGAGAATGGATGAGCAATGAGGTCCTGCTGTCCCACACAGGGGACTCTGTCCAGTCTCTTGGGATAGACCAGGATGGAAGATGATATGAGAAAAAGAAGGTATATGTGTGTATGCCTGGGTCCCTTTGCTGTACAGCAGAAACTGGCACAACAGTGTCCATCGACTCTCGTCTGATAAAAATTTAAGAAAACGCAAGGTGATTTCATTCTGTAACGGTGGGCTCATGGCAGGGATTTCACAGTCTCATGAGTCTTAGAAAATTGTGTGCGTGACTTTGTTTCTGGCAAGTAAATTTAACGTGGTTTCTGCTGAGGAAGAAAAGGTTGTTACGAGGAATTGGTCACTAAAATACAGCCCACGGAAAGGAAAGGAGCATCTTCTGGGGGTTTTTCCTCAAGATTCTGATTCATGATTTTGTGACAACTTTAGCTGCACAGAGGCAGCTGACAAGGGTCCTGGCCTTCAGCTGTGCCCGCAGGCAAGCAGGTCACTCTGTTACCGGCCTGGGCGCCTGGATTCTTCAACCTATAGAAATGGATGGGGTCAGAGGGGGGAATCAGGCCAGGCTTCGCTGAGGCTCCGGCTGCAGCAGGGAACAAGTAACAGGGGCCCTGGCTCGCTTCCCAAGGAGGTGGGCCCGTCCCTTAGGTGGGGTGAGGGTGGGTGGGGCTGGAGGGGTGGCTGGGGTGGTCTGCCCACCCCCTTGGCGGAGCCCTGTGCGGGGATCAGGCAGGAGACCCTGCTTTGACTCTTAGCATCTCAGAAGTGATAGTTGGATTTTGGTCTGTTTGTATCTTACTGTTGATACTGCTGTTTTTAGTATGTTTAAAAATGCCTGCTATTTTTAGTCCCTCAGAGTTTCTTTGTATCTGTTGCTCCAGGAGCCAGGTCCCTCCTGGTACCAGCACTGCAGCAAAGGGTCCCAGGTCCCAGCCTGTCTCAGCGGAAATTCCCACAGTTTCAGGAAGGGGCGTCTGGGCTGGTGTATACAGTAGGTTACAGGTGCCAGTGTGGCTGTGGTACACAGTCGGTGCGTATGCTCCCCTTTTGGTTACCGGTCAGAGATGGCTCTGCCTGCTGCTCACCCACTGAGGGCTGTGTGGCATTTGGTGGGCAACAGTGCCAGCTGCGAGTATTCGTATTGACACTTTGGGGCCAAAAGATACAAATGCTTTTCAATTCAAATAGGAATCAGGGAACTGCGACCTTCACATAGTCTTGCTTGCAGGCCATGTTCTTGTCCAAATGTATTACATCTTGTGTTGCCTTTTTGCTTTTTTACTGGCTGTGCCCCCAGCCTACATAAGTTCTCAGACCAGGGATTGCACCTGAACCACAGGCGTGACAAGGTGGAATCTGGGCAAGGCCACCAGGAAACTCCCTTTTTTTTTCTTTTTCATTTAATTCCATAATTCCATTTTTCAAACATAAATAGCATTTTTTAATTGACCCTAACAGGAGATTTTCTCGTATGTCCCACAAATTGCTAATTGGGACCTACAGACATTCTGATTGCTGTAATTTGTAAAAGTGTTTCCTTGAGGAGTGTCCTGGTGGCTCAGTGGGTTAAGGACCTGGTACTGTCACTTCTGTGGCTCAGGGTCTGTCCCTGGCCGGAGAACTTCCACATGCCATGGGCACGGCCAAAAACAAAAGTGTGTGTCTGTCAAACCGTGATGTATTAATTCGTCTGCTTGGGCTGAGTTAAACGTACTGCAGATCGAGGCTTTAAATAGATATTAATTTCCCGGTTCTGGAGGCTTGAGTCTGAGCCCCAGGGCCAGGCAGGGCAGGTCCCTCCCAAGGCCTCTCTCTCCTGGGTGTGTCGACGGCCGTCTCCCCGCCGTGTCCTCACAGGGCCGTCCCTCTGTGCGTGTCTGTGTCCTGACCTCTTCTTTCCAGGACCCCTCTTTAAAGAGCCCTTCTCCCACGTCGTCTCTGCGTCAAGCATGGGTACATGTGAAATCCAATGATTTGGCCAGATTTTCCAGGGCCTGTGACACAAAGCATGGCCACAGTTACGCAAAAACTGGTTCAGGCTATTTCAGTGAGCATTCAAACGACTTTGGGAGTTCCCTAGTGGTGCGGCTGGTTAAGGATCTGGCGTTGTCTCTGCAATGCCTCGGGCCGCTCTGGTGGTGTGGATTCAGTCCCTGGCCTGGGAGCTTCTGCATCCTGCAGGTGCAGCCAAAAAACAGAAGAAGCCCCAACACCTCGACTCCTTCGAAGGGTTAATGAAGCATGCCCTGGGGCCCTGGTACTTTACCCGAAGTGAACATTCCTATTGGCCACATCAAAACTAAGGCTGTTACTACACACAAGCCCAGGCAGAAGACAAAAAAAAGACCTGGTCTCCAAATACAGCCCCGTCCAGAGGTCCTGGGGGACAGAGTTCCCCGCCTCATGACACACGCGTGCACGATTTCCTAGCCGGATACCGCCTACCCTTGGGTCCGTGTACACACCCCGTCTCTTAGAAGGTCCGTTTTTCTGTTGGGGTACACGGGCCGTCCAGCGCTTTCACCGTGAGCCTGAATTTATTCTGCAGCTCAATTTCCTGCCCTGTGCCAAAGCCGTTCCCAACGCCCCCAAAGAAATGACTCCTGGTCCGTTAGTTTTCCCTACGAGTCAGGTGTTTCGAGTACAGAAGCCATTCTGCTCATCTGACTGGTTTTTCCTGAGTCTGTGCGTCCGTCTCCGTGATGGAGTCGCCGCGGGTCAGGCGTAGGCTCTGCCTGTGCCAGTGGGAGGGGGCGGCTGCCTCAGCCCAGGCCGTGTGCCCAGACAGGAGAAGCCAAACTCACCCCTGGCATCCTTCCTCCTGGGCGTCCTTTTTTGCGAAATCCTCATGATTCCACACGATTCAAGGGTGGACTGCTTACGCTTTTTGTCCTGCCTTTTTTGACACATGGCAGTCATGTGCGAATGTACTCGCCTTGGGAGAATGTAATATCAGATGCCGGAGAGCCCCCCTGCCCTGTCTCCATCCAGCTTTTGGCTCCACTAGGAAACGCTGTTTTGAAAGGGGTGTGCACACAGCAGCGGGCATGTGTAGACGGTGTGTATAATTATATAAATGACTTTATTTGTATAAAAGTTATATAGATTAGTGTACATCATGTACTATGCGGTGTCTGGTGAGGGTAGATTTCATATTACGTGCTTTCATTTAGGGTTTCGTTTTGTTTTTGGTTTGTGGCCGCACCCACGGCATTTGGAAGTTCCCCAGCCCAGGGATCAACTTTGTGCTGCAGCCCAGCTGTGGCGACACCAGATCCTTAACCCACTGCGCCAGGGCAGGGGTCAGACCAGCCCACGGCCGAGACAAACAGGATCACTACCCACCTCCCCGGCAGCGGTAACGTCCTATGTGCTTTTGCCTTTAAAATTTGAAGAACTGAGGTGGTATTGACATGCGCTGTTGTGTAACAGCTGTGTAACGGCGATTCACGGTGTTTCAAGGTTATCCTTCACTTGCAGTTGTGATCAAGCACTGGCTGTGTTCCCGTGCTGTGCGGGATCTCCTTGTGGGTGGTTTAGTTTATACCCCGTGGTTCGTCCTCTGACCCCCCCCCAGATCCCCCTCCCCCTTCCCTCTCCCCACTGGGAACCACTGGCTTGTCCTCTGTGTCTGCGAATCGGCTTCTGTTTTGCATGTACGTTCACTCGTTATGTTTTTGGATTCCACACGTACGTGACATCATCCAGTGTGTGTCTTTCTCACGTCACTTAGTTGGATCATCTCGAGCCACCTCCCATGTTGCTCCAACTGCCTCGTTTTGTTCTTTTTTGACGGGTCGTATTCCATTGCATCCACGGACCACGTCGTCTTTATCCGTTCCTCTGCGGATGGACATTTATTAGGTCGTTTCCATGTCTTGGCTGTTGCAGTGAACATAGCGGTGCCTGGAGCCTCTCAAATTAGGGTTTTGTCTGGGTCGATGCCCAGGAGTGGGATTGCGGGGACATAGTTCTATTTTTAGAGCTTTGAGGAACTTCTGTACTGTTTTCCGTCGGGGCTGCACGGATTTACACTCCCACCAACAGGACGTGCATACTATGTGGGTTTTACCCCAAGAATTAGAGCATCCAGTGAGTTTCTTCCACACCCATCACGTGCCTGCTGAAGACTCGGTCTTCGGGACGGGAGGACACTAGTCCCTTCCACATGTGGGCAGACAGCACAGGAAATGATATCTCTGTTCCATTCGTTTGATGTCTCACTGTCCTCTGCCTGGTGCTCCGGCTACTGAGGATGTTGCTGAACTAAAGTCATTTCAGATTGTCCCAAATTGTTTTAAGCAGGACACACTAGGAAAAGGCAGCTGCATTTACTTTCCACAGGGCAGTTGGGGCATTTTCTAAAGAAAATCATGGGATAGGACTAAACTCAGAATGCACGTGTCTGAGTAAATCTTGCTCAGTGATGGAAACAGATGCCCCGGGAATGGTTCCTGCAGAGGGAGGACCTCCTGGTCCGTGTCTCTTGACACAATTTCTTTTTTTCTTTAATTTTTAAATTATCACGGATTTACACTGTTCTGTCCATTGCTGCTGTACAGGAAAGTGACCCCATCATCCGTCTATACACACGCTTCCGCATAGTATCTTCCGTCATGTTCCATCACAAGTGACTGGACAGAGAGTCCCCTGTGCGGGACAGCAGGACCTCGCTGCTGATCCATTCTCAATGTCAGTTTGCATCGACTCAGCCCAAACTCCCCACTGCATCCCCCGCCCTACCCCCTCAGCAACCACAAATCTGGTCTCCATGTCTGGGAGTCTGTTTCTGTTCTGCAGACAGGTTCATCTGTGACATATTTTAGATCCCATAGAAGTGACATCATATGGTGTTTGTCTTTCTAACTTCGCTTAGTGTGAGAATCTCTAGTTGCATCCACGTTGCTGTGAGTGACATTATTCCATTCGTTTTTATGGATGAGTGGGGAACATGACACGAAAGCGGACGTCACATGAGGCATGACATACAAGTCATTAGATACAACTGCCCCATGACATGACAAAGCTCGTATCACAGTCCGAGAGCATCATGTAATCACCGAAACTAAGCCAGTCCCATCTCAAAGCTGGGGGAAAAAAAACCACAAAATATTGACTTAAACGTTATTTTGTATTGGAGTAGAGTTGAGTTACAATGTTTAGCTTCAGGTGTACAGCAGAGTGAGTCCGAGACACATGCACACACGTCCATTGTTTCTCAGATCCTTTTCCAGTATAGTTCCTGCATCACACTGAGCTGCATGTGCTTTATTTCCCCACGTGTTGCCTGTTTTCAGGGGCATGGCTTTCTGTCCGAGTCCGTGTTTTAGAAGAAAAACTGCTTTATCATCTTTGTGGCTGCTTAAGACTCTAGGTTTTCTACAGGGAAGCAGCCGCCCGTTAAGCCTCATTAAACTCTTTGACATGCCTGCCTGGAGGAGGGAGGGTTCTTGACAGTTTACAGACAACTTGGGCAGGAAATCAGGGAGTTCCCTGGTGGCTCAGTGGGTTAAGGACTTGACGTCCCTGCTGCTGTGACGCAGGTTCAATCCCTGGACCCAGAACTTCCACATGCTGTGGGTGTGGCCAAAAAAGAGAGACTTTGGTGGGAAGTTCACCATGATACTAATTTTATCAGCGGAGTGTGGGTTTGGGTCCAAGCCCAGTCCCTTTGGGACCATGTGTGGTCAGCAGAATAATGACCCTAAAGGTGTCCACTTCCTAATTCCTAGTGCCCAGGACAGGCGGGCATGTTACCTGCTGTGGTGACGCGGGGTTACAGATGCCGGTGGATTTAGGGTCCTGAAGCTGACCTTGAGATGGCAGCAACCTGGGATTATCCAGATGGGCTCATGGTAAGCCCGGGGTCCTCAGAAGTGGGTGAGGGGAGTTCCCATTGTGGCTCAGCAGGTTAAGAACCCCACACAATGTCTGGGAAGCTGGAGGTTCAATCCCGGGCCTTGCTCGGCGGGCTAAGGATCCGGTGTTGCCTCACGCACAGGTGGCAGGTGAGGCTCAGATCTGGCATTGCTCTGACCGTAGTTCAACTCCGATTCAACCCTGCAGCCCCGATCCAACCCCTAGCCTGGGAACGGGCATGTGCCGCAGGTGCTGCACTGAAAAGAATTAACAAAATAAAGTGGGTGAGGAGGGTAGAGGGAGGAGCCGTGACCAGGTGAAGGTCCCTCCTTTCGGGACGGGAGGCTGGGCAAGGTTGCCGTGGAGCCCGACAGGTGTGTGGTCTCTGGAAGGAAGGTCCCACACAGATTCTCCCCTGAAGGTTCCAGGAGGACCCACCCCACGGCCACCTCGGTCTTGGCCCCGGGAGGCTTCTGACCCCCAGACCTGTGAGATGATAAGGGGGCATCGTTGTAGCGTGTGTGCTGTGTTCTGGCCGCCCTTGGAGAGAAATACCACATATATGCGGCTGGTGAACTCCTAACTGGGGTCTGTCCCGTCCAGCCTGGGGACCAGACCAGGCGGAGTGGAGCCTCCGCATGACAGGCCAACAGCTCTTTGAGTAAACTGTGACCCCCCACCACCCGGGAAGAGGCTGGGGGGTTCCCAGCACACGTCAACCTTCTTGCTGAAGGACCTGACGGTCAGTGAAAACCAGAGCTGTCTGCCCCCCACGGTCACGGCAGTGCAAACCATGTCTGTGTCCCCACAAGCGACACGGACGCCTGGTCCCAAAATTCCCTGCAGGCACCGACTCAAATGTTTCTACCTTCTCTCTCTGATTTGTCTGTGTCATCCCTCCACTGTTTTCCTCCTTTTTAATTAATGCTTTTGGCTGCACCAGCAGCATGCAGAAGTTCCCAGGCGAGGCCGGGGTCAAACCTGTGCCACAGCAGCGACAATGCTGGATCCTTAACCCACCAGGGAACCCCTTTTTTTGTTTGTTTGTTTGTTTATGTATTTACTTTTAGGACTGGGTCCGTGGCATACGTAATTTCCCAGGCTAGGGGTTGAATCTGACCTACACCACAGCTCATGGCAACGCCGGATCCTGAACCCACTGAGCGAGGCCAGGGATCAAACCCGCATCCTCACAGAGACGATGGCAGTGTCTTAACCCACTGAGCCACAAGGGGACCTCCTGAGACCTGCTTTCCACTTCCTTGGATACACGCCCAGAAGTGGAGTTGCGGGGTTGTGCAGCACTTGTATTTTTCATTCTCTGAGGACCCTCCCTCCTGTTCTCCTCAGCGGCTGCACCAATTTGCGTCCCACCCACCGTGTCTGAGGGTCCCTTTTCTAGTTTTGGACATGCTATTAATTGAGGAATCTCTCTGTGCATGTCCCATTCCTTTTTTATCATCTTTATTTGCATGCAGATTTTCTACATCAAGGGTAGAGAACCCAGATTGTGGAAAAGACAGACTCTCAGCTGGACCCTGGAACGTTGAGATGGTCAGAAAACATGCAGGTGTTTAGAAGATGCTGGAGTGGCGTGTGCTTTAGGGTAACAGCCATGGTGCTGCTGTACAGCACAGGGAACGATGTCCAGTCCCGGGTGATGGAATCCGGTGGAGGATAACGCGAGGAGAAGAACGTACATATTATGTACAGCTGGTCACTTTGCTGCAGAGCGGAAATTGAGAGAACATGGTAAATCAGCTCTAATAGAAAAATGAAAATCTTCACAAAGAAGTAACAGCCACGGGTCTAAACACACTATCTGGATGTGCGTTTGGTTATGACGCATTCGTTCCTTTAGAATCAGGTGACTCTGCTGCTGTTCGTAGCCGTCCTGGTGAGGGGGAGGCGGTGTCTTACTGCTGGTTCGCACCTGTCTCATGATGGGCGACTTCGAGCATCCTTTCAGGTGCTCTTTGGCCATGGGAGTATCTTCTTGGCAGAACCCTCTTTCCATGCGGTTTGTCCAGTTAAAGAATTTGGTGGCTTGGTTTTCTTCGTGGTTGTGAACATTTAAAATATATATATTCAGTGGTTTGGATTTTTTTATGGTAACGTTTGTTGAAAAACATTCAGTGGTTTGGTTTCTTCATGGTTAACTTTTAAAAATCGGTAGTTTTGGAGTTCCTGTCATGGCGCAGCGGAAACAAATCTGACCAGGAACCATGAGGATGCAGGTTTGATCCCTGGGCTCGCTCCGTGGGTTACGGATCCGGTGTTGCCGTGGCTGTGGTGTAGGTCTGGCGTAGCGGTGGCTGTGGTGTAGGCCGGCAGCTGTAGCTCCGATTCGACCCCTAGCCTGGGAACCTCCATACGCCTCGGGTGCGGCCCTAAAACGATAAAAAGTAAACATCAATGGTTTCGTCTTCTTGGGGTTAACTTTTCACAGTTTTCCGTTTCATCGAAGGAGAGTCGACATACAAGGTTGTGGCCATTTCTGCTGTGCAGCAAAGTGACTCTGTGATCCACACGCATCCATTCGCTCTCAGATGCTCTGCCCGCAGGGGAGATGACGCAACCCGGGTAGAGTTCCCTGTGCTCGCCAGCAGGTCCCTATGGACCGTCCACTCCCCACACAAGACTTAAGGATGCTTCTCTTCTGACGGCGGGACACGGGCTTCTGTCCATCCTCGCCTCTCTCTCCAGGGTAGCAATCCCACTGCCTTCCTCTCCATCACTCCTGGGGCCTCTCCCGTGTGGACAAAAGAGAACTGTCGGATCCTGTGGGTATTTCCTAGACTCGGGGAGCCTGGAGGTGAACCCTCGTGTGCTCTTCTTTAGATTTCCGTGACCAGAGACTGATCTTATGCTTCCCAGCACCTGCCTGTATTGGGTGTAAAGGATCCTGAAAGCGACAGCTTGTGACGTCCTCCTGAGTGATGCTGAGGAGATGCAGTCCCGTCGTCTTCAGCCTGCAAAGCCATCTCACCCAAGAAGCCCCATTCCCGGGGCATCCGGCCATATGAGAAAGGCTGCCAGGGTAGGTCTCGGTTGCAAAGAAATGTTCCTTAAAACTCAGCTCTCATCTCCATGCCTCTCACTGTCTCCCAGTCTCCACATACGCTTCTCCTTTTCTGTGTGTGTGTGTCTGTCTGTTTAGGGCCACATCCGTGGCATATGGAGGTTTCCAGGCTAGGTGTCAAATCGGAGCTAAAGCTTCCAGCCTACATCACAGCCACAACAGATCTGAGCCACGTCTGTGACCTACACCACAGCTCATGGCAACGCCGGATCCTGAACCCACTGAGCGAGGCCAGGGATGGACCCTGCATCCTCATGCATGCTAGTCAGATTCCACTGAGCCACGGTGGGAACTCCTGCTGATCCATTCTCAATGTCCTAGTTTGCATCTATGAACCCCAAACTCCCCATCCATCCCACTCCCTCTCCATCCCCACACCCTTGGCAACCACAAGTCTGGTCTCTGAGAGTCTGTTTCTGCTCTGTAAATGGTTCATTTGTGCCATATTTTAGATTCCACATAGAAGTGATATCATATGGTATTTGTCTTTCTCTTTTTGACTTCACTTAGTGTGAGAATATCTAGTTGCATCCACCTTGCTGCAAAAGGCATTGTTTTCGTTTTATGGCTGAGTAGTATTCCATTGTGTATATATATCACAACACCTTAATTCATTCCTCTGTCGATGGACATTTAGGTGGTTTCTGAGTCTTGGCTGTTGTGATTCACCATTTTTGAAGGTTCCACTGCATTTACAGTTGTGATAAAATATTGGCTCTGTCTCCTGTGCTGTACAACATTATATAAGCTTCAGGTATACAACAAAGTGATTCATAATGTTTAAAGATTTTATTCCATTTATAGTTAATTATAAAAGACTGGCTCTATTCCCTGTGCTGTACAATAGAGCCTTGTAGCTTATTTATTTTATACACAGTAGTTTGTGCCTCTGACTCCCCTCCCCCTCCCCTCTGAAAACCATGGGTTTGCTCTGTGTCTGTGAGTCAGCATCTTCTTGTTCTATTCACTATTTTGTTGTATTATTTAGATTCTACATAGAAGTGACAGTATATGGTATTTGTCTATTTCTGACTTTACTTAGTTGATAAACTTTAGTTGCGTCCATGTTGATGCAAATTGCATGATTTCATTCTTTTTCAAGGTTGAGTAATATTTCATCATTCATATACGTTTATATAAAATTTCACATCTTCTTTATCCATTCCTCTGTCAGTGGACACTTAGGTAGCTTCCGCGTCTTGGCTATTGTGAAGAGTGCTGCTATGAACATAGGGGTGCATGGATCTTTCTGAATGACTGCTTTGGGGGTTTCTTGGACATAAGCCCAGGAGTGGCTTGCTAGATCATACCAGAGTTCTTTTCCATGATGGCCACTCTGACAGGTGTGAGGTGGTTCCTCCGTGTGGTTCTGCTTTGAAGGCCCCTGATGATGGATCAGTGTTGAGCTTCTGTTCACGTAGCTGAACTCACCTTGGCACTTGACCTCCAGCTCCATCTGGAGGTCTGAACCACTTTTACTCCATTCTGATTGTTAAGTGTACTTTTTAAATTTTTTTCCGTCCTTCCTCCTTTTAGGGCTGCACCAGCAGCATATGGAGATTCCCAGGCTAAGGGTCTAATTGGAGCTGTTGCTGCCTACCTATGCCAGAGCCACAGCGATGCCAGATCTGAGCCTCATCTGTGACCTACACCACAGCTCATGGCAACACCAGATCCTTCACCCACTGAGCGAGGCCAGGGATCGAACCCGCAACCTCATAGTTCCTAGTCGGATTCGTTAACCACTGAGACACAACAGGAACTCCTTAAGTGTACTTTTGCTTCATGACTAAAGCAGATGTACAATGCATGCTTGCCGGGCCACAGACTGTTTAGTTTAGCCTAAAGTTCAAATTAAATCACATATAAACCAGAATAACTTCCTCACACTTCAATATGTGAAAATTTGTTCCGTCATTTTCCTGTTCTGCTTGCTAATCTTTTTTTCTCATTGTAGTTGATTTATAATGTTGCTAGTTTCCTATATGCAGTAAATTGATTTATACATATGCACACATCTTTTCAGCTGCTTTTCCCCTATAAGTTATTACAACATATCGAGTAGAGTTCCCCGTGCTATTAGTCGGTCCTTGTCGTTTATCCGCTTTCTCTATCGTGGTTTATATCTGCGAGTCCCAAACTCCTCATTCATCCCTCTCCTGCCCTTTCTGCTTTGACAACCACCAGTCTGTTCTCTGAGTCTGTTTCTGTCTTGTGAATAAGTTCATTTGTGTCCTATTTTAGATTCCACATATAAGAGCTGTCATGTGGCATTTGTCTCTTTTCCTTTTTTTTTTTTTTTTTTAATTTTGGCCATGCCTATGGCCTATGGACGTTTCCAGGCCAGGGATCAAAATCCTGCCACAGCAGTGACCTGAGCTGCTGCAGTGACAGTGCAGGACCCTGAACCTGCTGTGCCCCCAAGGAAGTCCTGTCTTTCACTGCCTAATTTCACTTAGTATGAGAATCTCTAGGTCCATCTGTGTTGTTGTGAATGCCCTTGTTTTTTTCTTTTTTATGGCAGAGTAATATTCCATTGTGCATATGGACCACATCTTCTTGATCCATTCCTCTGTCAATGGATATTTAGGTTGTTTCCAGGTCTTGGCTGTTGTGAATAGTGCTGCTGTGACCACTGAGATGCATCTGTCTTTTTCAACTGAATATTTTGTTTTATTCAGATATATATCCAGGAGTGAAAGAGATTTTGGTAAACCATGAGTTTTTAAAAAGTCAGAATCGTTTCAGGTTGACAGAAAGGTTATGAGGATAAGACAGAGAAACCCACAGGTCCCACACCCATTTCCCACATATGACATCATGAGCATGTGCGCTGGTCGCAGTTAAGGCCCCAATACTGATGCTCCCTCGTTCACTGCAATCTATCTGTTACGAAGATTTCCGTAGCAGTTCCCACTGTGGCTCAGTCGGTTAAGATTCTGACTAGCATCTATGAGGATGCGGGTTTGATCCCTGGCCTTGCTCAGTGGGTGAAGGGTCCAGCATTGTGGCAAGTGGCAGTGTAGTTGGCAGATGTGGCTCAGATCCGGTGTGGCTGTGGTGTAGCTGGCAGGTGCAGCTCCGATTTGACCTGTAGCCCAGGAACTCCCGACGCTTTCACTTTTATCTTCACTCATCCTTAGTCCCTTGATTTAGTTTTGCTAAAGGATGAAAGGGATGAAAGGATTAGGCGCCTTTGGTTTTCGAGTTTACTAAGACCCCATTATTCCCAGGAGAAGCCGCCCTTTTAGGTGGACGTGGGGGGTGGCAAGTTTTGGTCCACATGCTCAGTTGTAGGACCAGCCCCTGGACTGAGTCGTGTGCAGTTCCAGCTGCTTCTGCTCCTCTGTTGCTCATTTTCTTCCTACAGCCCTGGCCACCACTGTTCTGCTTACTGATTTAATATCCCAGTTTTTTCTTTTTGGGGGAGCTGTGCTCATGGCAAATGGGAGTTCTCAGGGCCAGGGATCGAACCCACGCCATAGCAGTGACCTGATCTGCTGCAATGACAATACCAGAGCCTTAACCCACTGTGCCACCAGGGAACTTCTCCATAGCCCACTTTGAGAAAGTAGTTTTCCTTTTTCATTAGATTTCCCTATTTTTCTTAAAATATAACTCACTTTGAGATATTTACATTAACTATTTTAGTATTCACTGTCCTTTTTTTTAAAAAAAAAAAAAAAAGCACCCTGGGAAAAGAAGAAGAATCTATGCTTGAAATTGGAGTTTCCTGGGAGTTCCTGTTGTGGCTCAGCAGGTTCAGAAACTGACTGGTAGCCATGAGAATGGGGATTCGCTCCCTGGTCCCACTGAGTAGGTTAAGCATCTGGTGTTACCGTGAGCTATGGTGTAGGTTGCAGATTTGGCTCAAATCTGGCATTGCTGGGGCTGTGAGGTCGGCCGGCAGCTGTAGCTCCAATTCAGCCCCCAGCCTGGGAACCTCCCTATGCTGCAGGTGCAACCATAAAAATAAAAAATAAAACAGAGAAACCGAAATTTCCTGAAGATCTGGGTAACCCCCTGGAAATGTGTCACAAGCCCATGTGACAGCATTGCTAGTGTTAAGGTGGGACAAAGGGGAGACCCCCCCCCCACATCATGCACAGAAATAACCTTCCCAGAGGCCGAATTTCAGGTGACCCCGTAGGTGTGGTGTTTTGAGTGGAGAGGGGAACTTTCTCAGGGACACAGCAAGTTCGGAAAAGAGGATTAATGGATGGAGCTACAGACTAAAAAAGGTCCTTATTGAGTTATAGCTGCCGTACAATAGCCTATAAGTTGCAGGTGTCTAATAACGTGGTTCATAATTTTTAAAGGTTAAATTCCATTTATAGTGACGGTAAAATACTGACTCCGTTCCCTGTGCTGTACCATCTATCCTTGTAGCTTATTTTATACCCAATAGTTTGTACTCTTCATCCCCTCCCCCCGGTCACCACTGGTTTGTCCTCTGTATGTCTGCTGCTGCTTTTTCATTATATGCACTAGTCTGTTGTAAAATTTAGATTCTACATATTCATGATCTCATAGGCTACTTGTCTTTCTCTGTCTGACTTTACTTGGTAGGAGAATCTCTAGGTCCATCCATGTTGCTGCAAATGGCATTGGTTCATTCTTTTTGATGGCTGAGTAATATTCCACTGTATATATGTACTGCATCTTCTTAAGCCGTTCCTCTGTCATGGACATCTAGGTTGCTGCCACGTCTTGGTTGTTGTAAACGGCACTGCTATAAACTTAGGGGCGCATGTACCTTTTAGAATTACATTATACAATATATCATACAGTCTTTGTAGCTTATTTTATGCGTAGTTGTTTGTACCGCTTCCTCCCCTCCCCCATCTTACTCCTTCCCTCTCCCCCCTGGAAACCACTACTTTGTTCTCTGTATGTTAGTCTGATGCTTTTTTTTTATTGTTTGTTGTATAATTTGGATTCCACATATAAGTGATCTCATATGGTATTTGTCTTCCTCTGTCTGACTTCACTTAGGATGGGAATTTCTGGGTCTCCCCATGTTGCTGCAAATGGCATGATTTCCTTCTTTTTATGTCTGAATGGTATTCCACTATCTGTGGACCACATCTTTTTAATCCATTCCTCTGTCGATGGACATTTAGGTTGTTCCCCTGTCCTGACTGTTGTGAACAGTGCTGCAGGGAACACAGGGATGCATGGATCTTCTTTGAAGGATCTTCTTTGAATTCTGCAATATATCCTCGTGGCTTATTTATTTGTTGCAGACTTCTGTGTATGTCTTAATCCCCTCCCCCCGCTTACCGGTGCCCTCTAGCCCTGGAAACCTCTGTCTGTTCTCTGCGAGTCTGCTGCCTCTGTGTTGTGTTCACGAATGTGTTGCATTTTTTTTTAGATCCCACACCTGAGTCATGTCCTACAGTATTCGTCTTTCTGTATCTGACTGACTCCCCTTTGGGGGCAGCTACAGATTTTGGATCTTCCATAAAGGTGACGGATTGCAGAATCCACTGGCTCAGTCAAGAGCATCTGGGAGAACGCCAGGATCAGACCCCGGGGAGCAGCGTCATTCAGGGTTGGGGGAGGAACCGGATCGAGAGGCAGAGGGAGCTTGTTTCTTAAAAATTACCTTTTCACAGGCAAGTCAAGAGGCTACGGAGCCGCGGACATCGCGGGAGAGGTGGGGTGGTTGGAGGAGAAACGGCCCTTTCGAGGCTGGGGACCAGCGGCAGGGGTGGGACGTGGGCGACGACCCGCGTGGAGAGGGGACGTGCAGGGGGCGGGGGCTCTGCCGTGTGAGGAGCGGGGCGATGGGGCGCTTCTGTGCCCAGAGCCCCGGGGCGGGGACATGGGGCAGGTGGAGGGCGAGTTCCCTGTCCACCTCAGAGGGGACAGGGGCCCGGGGCACCCTCAGCCCCGGTGGGAACTAGGCAGTAAGAACAGGCCTGCCTGGTCCTCCCCGCGGTCACGCAGTTCTCAGCACGCAGTTCGGGAAAGGGGTCCACGCCTCCCCTGACGCTTTCAATCCCAGAAGCAAGGTAGACACACGCTAAATAATTATGTCTGTAGCATGTGCAATGAGGATGTGATACTATGTACGATGACTGTGTAGAATAACCATGAGGTTATGTGCAGTATAGAGTCGAGATCGTGCAGAGCGAATGTGTAACTGGGATGACGCAGAACGTGCTGAGTATGTGACAGATGATGCAGAATGAATAGGTAACAGAGATGAGTACAGAATCATGCAGAGTGAGGACACCCAGGATGCGTGTATAATAGAGATGACGCAGAAGGAATGTGTGGACAACAGGAGAGAGATTGTGCAGACGGAATATTAGGATGTGAGGCAGAATCTGTAGACTGAGTAACAGATTGTGCAGAATGAATAGAGATTATGTAACGTGAATACATAGCAGTTTGTCATATACTGTAACTATGCTAGTGTCTACAACAGGGTGCGTTATGTGGTCATTTGTTTACATACACCGGATTCGTGAGTGTTTGATTTTAACAGTATATACAGTAACTTGTATATTGTGTATGACATTGGATATTTCACGTACATAGTAGACTTTATATTATATATTGCATGTTATATATACCGTTATATATTTGTTATATGTTACATATTATATATTAATATGTAATATATAATTATGCAATTAATATACTCTAATGTGCATATACAATTTACAACATACAATATATACTATATGCATTACAAGTTCAAAATTGCATATGCTACATGTTACATATGTACCATAATTTACAATATATTGTCTCATAAATGGTATATATTTTCATATTGACACTTTATAACAGTTGTTAATAAGATAAACCCAAATATAGACATGTGCCTATACTACAGGATAGTGCAGACATGACTATTTTTTCAATTGTTAAATTCAGTATTTTTATTTTTTCTATCATAGTAGATTTATAGTATTCTGTCCATTTCTACTGTACAGCAAAGTGACTCAATCATCCATATATAATTTCTTTTTCTCACATTATCCTCCATCGTGGTCTATCCCAAGTGACTGGACATGGTTCCCTGTGCTGTACAGCAGGATCTCATTGCTTTTCTATTCCAAAGGCAATAGTTTGCATCTGTTAACCCCAGACTCCCCGTCCACCCCACTCCCTCCCCCTCTGCAACCACAAGTCTGTTCTCCAAGTCCACAAGTTTCTTTCTCTTCTGTGCAAAGGCTCATGTTTAGATTCCAGATTTCCTTAAAGGCTGCTTCCTTTCAGGCTAAAGACGTTACAGACGAAGCACCTACCTTCCTGAAGCCTGTGACTCCAGACAGCGTCCCTGGAGGACGTCCCGGCATGAAGGCTGGACGCTGTCCTGTACGGTGAATCAGATGACACCTCTGCTCCACCCAGTCCACCTCCAAGGGGGAGCATGAACATCAGACATCATCACCACAGGATCTCCAACACCGTTTGTGTGAAATGGATGCTATGAGGACTCCTGCGTGGGATGGTATGAAGTATGGAGAGAGACGGGAGCTGCTCACATGGACACTCACCTTCCTCCTCCTCTCCGTCCCCAGGGGCTCCATCCACACGGCCTCTCCTGCTGCTCGAGGCTCCGTCCTGAGACCTGCCTGGGCACATCCCCACTTGTGGAGCCGGAGGCAGCCTCAGGGTCTGAACGCTGGCAGCTGTCTGCGGAGCAGCCGGGATTCCTCGGGGAAAAGAGAAACAGGTTCCGATTGTTTTAGGTACCGATGTCCCTGCAGCCTGGGGTCCAGGTAACGGTCTCGGTAGCTACCCGACTCCCCATCTGCTGATGAGACGTCTGCTCCCCTCGAGAAACCCAGCCCAGGGCTAAGGAGACCTTACATCCTCCGGGGCCAGCCCCCTGCTGACCCTTCACTCTGGGCCCAGAACAGTCCTGACGAATCCGTCCGTCACGTAGCCCTGGGTGCTGGCGATTCTGTTAATTCCAGTCTCTTCCTGGTCTAGAATTTATGAATCCACCATCGCTCAGTTAGCTGGACCCCCAGAGCCGGCATAACCACACTGGGTTTTTTTGTTCCCCCTCTGGGGTCATCCCCCGCCTATGATCTGGGATCAAAGCTTTTTTTTCTTTTTAGGGCCGTGACTGCAGCATATGGAAGTTCCCAGACTATAGGGGTCGAATCGGAGCTGCCGCTGCCAGTCTACACTACAGCCACAGCCATGTGGGGTCCAAGCCCCTTCTGTGACCTACACCACAGCTCACGACAGAGGCCAGATCCTTAACCAAGAGAGTCCCCATACCTCTCATGAGAAGATCTCCTGAGCAGTTCCCTGAGGCCGACGGAAAGGGGGAACTGCTTGGGCGGACACCGGTGAGTCCCTGAGTAACAAAGGGCTGTCAGCACCACCCTGAGGTCCTCCAGGGGCCTTGCTTCCAGCATTGGAGTCCCTTGATTCCTCCCAGAAAATATCAGAGAATCCATCTCGGATGGTTCCATTCCTGGACCTCCTCCCAGAGGTTACAGACTGTGAGTCTAGACCCTAGAATAGAAGGATGACATTGGACAGGTTCATTATTTTGCCATTAACTCATATGTCCTTGAGTTGCACAGGACCGGGCTGGGCTGGCTTTTAAGTGTCAGCTGTCTACCAGGTCTCACTGGGAAACCGGTGGTTGGTTCCGACGTGGCAGCGGCTTTGAGAGTTTTTAGAGATTCCCCGAGAGAAATCACTCTCTTCCATCAAATGACCGCAGCAGAATGGCCGCAGTGCTCACAGCGCTAAGACTTCCCCGTGAAGCCGTCTGCTCTGCTCCTGGGACGTCAGGTCATAGGAGCTGGAAGGACCTCGCCTTCTCGGTGACAGTGACTACAGTTGGGATTAACTTTCGGAGCAGATGCGCGATGGCTGTCTGCTTCCCACCTCTGTCACTGACGACTTTGCAGGCAACCTCCCACCCTGGGTGCACATGCCCGCTGCGCAGATGCACACATGCAGACACAGACATGTACAGAGATGACACACACACACCTGTACGCACACGCTCACATAAGCAAAGACACACTTGTAGACACATGCATACACAAAACATACAACATGGGCAGACATGCAGACACGCAGAAATAGATACACACACACATGCACAAAGACTCACACAGATACATAACATACAAGACCACACCCTCACACGGACACCCCTGTGCACACAGTGAGTTCTCTAGAATCCAAAAACCACTCTCCTGCCTTCTCTTTACCCAAGTTCAAAAACTACAGATTTATGGCCTTTCATTTTTCTGAGTTGAAAATACAACCAACAGTTCCCAAGTTCAGATGCATATGTTTCTAGGCGTCTCAGCACTGTTGGATGTGTGTATATTACATATGCTCGGCTGTCCCCACTTACACACGGACATTCTAGAGGCGCTTGGTATATGTACACACACACACACACTGGGGTAGATGGACGACCAGATCAATAGATACCAGTTGCTATAACTCACAGTATGAGTCCGCTCAGCTGCCAAAAGCAGATACCCCAGACGGGGCGGCTTCAACAAGAGGCATTTATCCCTCCTGGTGCTGGAGGCTGGCGTCTGAAGTCCCCTGGCAAGGCGAGGCCGCTGCCTGGACATTCGCAAGTGCCCTGGCGGTTCTTACTGCGAGCCAGCCGGCTGGCTGGAGGAGACCTGCAGGTGACCACAGAGGATGTCCAGGGGGATGAGAGGAGAAGGGGAGCTGCCAGCATCGTCTGTACCTACGGAGATGAAGGCAAACCCCTGCTCTGCAGAGCAGCAGGAAGCAGTTCAGCTTTGGGCTGCTCTGGAGGGCAGGCAGGTGGGTTCCAGAACCTTCGGACTCAGATGGTCCCTGCTAGCCAGCTCCAAACTCTGTTCTGCAGATTCAGCCTCGGGGCATCTGAGTCCACACACGTGTTCCAGGACCGGGGTGCTGGATGTTGGGGCATGGGGAGGTGGGGGTGCAACCTGACCTCTGACACTGCAGCGCCCCCAGCAGGCAGCTTCTCATGGGGCTCCAGCCAGGTAGACCGGTTGGGCATGCTCCCCTTTGGAAGGGGACCCAAAGAGCCTTAAGTCCTGCCCTCACATTGTTCGCAGGCTCCTAGGGACGCTCGTGAAAATCAGTTCGTGGAAAAGTAGATCTTTCTCCCTGAGCTTTCAGCTTCTGCTCATCTGTCCGGTCATCAGAGCTTCCCAAGGAGTTACCTTCCCTGCAGTGTCCGCTCCCTCGCAGCCCTGGATCCCGCAGCCTCTCGTGGTCCCTCTAAAGAAGTACCATGGACCGGGCAGCTTCAAAGGAGGAAGATGTGCTGTCTTAGTGTTTTAAAGGCCAAAGCCTCAAGTCAGGCTGCCTGCAGAGCTGGTTCCTCTGGAGCAGCTCCAGCGGAGAATCTGTCTGTGGCCTCGCCCAGCTTCTGGAGGCGGCAGCAAGTCCTGAGCGTGCGGTCCCTCTCCATCCCCAGAGCCTAAAGCCCAGCATCTCGCGATCAAATGGTCCTCTGCCTCTTATGGGAACCTCTGTGATGACGCTGACCACCTGGAAAATCCCGGCCATCTCCCCAGCCAAGGTCCTTCACGTGGCCACAGCTGCAAGTCCCCTCTGCCGTGGGACGTCACAGAGTCGCAAGGTCTGGGGGTCAGGGTGGTGGACGTCCTTGGGGACAGGGCTCTGTCCCCCACACAGGGATCAGGATGTGACGTCTTTGGGGATGTGGTTCTGTCCCCCCCCACACACACACTGAGCTCCTTCACTTCTAATGCTGTCTTGCTGTATCTTTAAACAACAGCCCAGAAATAAACGCACACACCTATGGCCCCTTAATCTTCCACAAAGGAGGCAAGAACGTAAAAGTGTCTTTCCAACCAGGGCTGGAAACCTGGACAGCTGCACATAAATCAATGAAACTAGAACACGCCCTCACACCATGCACAAAATAAATGCAAAATGGGTTAAAGACACAGTGCCATATATCTCTGAGATCCCAGCACAAACATTTTCTGATGTAAATCATACCACGTGTTTCTTAGGTCAGTCTCCCAAGGTAATAAAAGTAAACAAACCAATGGGCCCCAATCAAACGGACAGGCTTTTGCATAGCGAAGGAAACCGTCAACAAAACAAAAAGACAACCTATGGTTTGGGAGAAAGAGTTGTGAACAACGAGACATGGGATTAACCTCCAAAATAGACCAATAGCTCCTGCAGCTCAATATCCCAAACAACCCAATCAAAAAACGGGCCAAGACCGAGCAGACATTTCTCCAAAAACATACAGGTGCCCAACAGGCACACGAAAAGATGCTCAACATCCCTAATTATCAGAGAAATGCAAATCCAAACGGCAGTAAGGTACCCCCCTCCCACCTGTCAGAATAGCCATCATTAACCTATGACAAATGCTGGAGGGGGTGTGGAGAAAAGGGGGCCTCCCCCACCCTGTTGGGGTGTAAATTGGTACGACCACTATGGAGACCAGTGTGGAGGTTTCTCAAAAAGCTAAAAAGAGTTGCCATATGATCCAGCAATCCCACTCCTGGGCATATACCCAGAAAAAACCATTCAAAAAATACATGCACCCCAGTGTTCACAGCAGCACTATTCACTACAGCCAAGACCTGGAAACAACCTGAATGTCTATAGACAGAGGAATGCATGTGGAAGCTGTGGCATATATATGCAATGGAATACTACTCAGCCATAAAAAAGGAATGAAATCACGCCATGTGCAGCAACATGGATGGACCTAGAGATTCTCATACTAAGTGAAAGACAAATATATGACATCACATATGTAGAATCTAATGACAGAAATGAGCAGTCTCAGAAAAAACAGACCTATGGTCTCCAAAGGGGAAAGGAAGGAAGGGATGAATTAGGAGTTTGAGATTAGTAAACTACTGTACATAAAGATAACAAGAGCCTACAGTACAGCACCTGGAACTGTATTCAATATCTTGTCATCACCCATAATGGAAAAGAATCAGAAAAAAGAATACATATACACACACACATTCAGTATCTTGTAATAACCTTTAAGGCATCAGATTCTTTTCATTATAGGTGATCACAAGATACTGAATCTCTGTGTGTGCATATATATATATGTTAATCACTTTGCTGTACACCAGAAACTAGCACAACACTGCAGATCAACTATTTCAGTTAAGTGATTAAGAGATGCCTACCGGAAGCTGAGTGGATTGCACAGTATGGATATCAGCAGGATCCCGTTTTCCAGGTCAGGGAGGAGGACGACACTGGGCCGGGAGCTGTCGTCCTCCCACGCCCTCCCCTCCCTGAGACTCTCATGGCACCCGCGCTCCCCACGGGCCACCTGGTGGACACGGGTGAGATGCCCTGTGGGAAGGGAGCGATCCAACGGGGTGGAGGTTGAAGGCAAGGGCCACCCCGGCCCCTCCGGCCAGGCCCTGGGCTGCTGTTGCATCCCCGCTTCCTTCAGACCCTGGGGATGAGCAGCGCCGGCCCGGGGAGCCTCGGCAACGTGTCCCTGGGGGCTGGGGGTCCGCAGCCTTGACCAGGATGGATGTGACCTGTCCAGGCTCCTTGCGGCTCCCCACCAGATGCCTTCCTGCTGGGCTCCACCCCCTTCCAGCAGAAGGAGCATCTTCTCGCAGTGGACAAGCTGCTGGCAGAGCAGGAGGAGCTTAACTGGTCATGTGCCCGGCAGGAGGCTGAGGCTGGAGGACCGGCTGGCCGGGCTCTTCCTGTGCACCGGCTCCCAGGTGCCGGTCCGTGTTCACCCCCACCTGTGCCCTGCTTTCCTAAAAATGACATGGGAAAACTTCATTAATCGTTTTAAAATTATTTAAAAATATTTTAAATTATTAAATATTTAAAATTAAGTAAACGTATTTTAAAATATTTAAATTTAATGATTTAAAAGGATAAAATACAAACATGATCAACAATTTTTAAATGAGAATACAAAAATTATAAAGATGGCAACAAGATGATAAAATTATTAAGTGATAAACAAGGATTTAAAAGGATAAACTGATTTAAAATGGTAAAAAATGATTATAAATAAAAATGACAGTAAAATGATTTTTAAATAATGACTTTAAATGACTAACATGGGCGTTCCCATCGTGACACAGTGGAAACGGAACCAGGAGGTTGTGGGTTCGATCCCTGGCCTTGCTCAGTTGGTTAAGGATCCGATGTTGCTGTGCCTGTGATGTAGGCGGGCAGCCACAGCTCCGACTGGACCCCGAGCCTGGGGACCTCCATATGCCCTCGGTGCGGCCCTAAAAAGACAAAAGGCAAAAATAAGTGACATGATTGAAAAGGATAAAAATGGAAGAAATGTTAAAATGATTTTTAAAGATAGTGATTTAAAGTGAGAAAAATGACTTAAAATGAGAAAAGTGATAGATGGTAAAATGACTTTTACATGATTACAAAAATGATTAAACATGACAGGAAAGTGATTTTTAAATGATTTAAAATGACAGTAAAATGATTTAAATGATTTAAAATGAGAAAATTAAAAATTATAAAAATGAGACAATATTTAATTGATGACAAAATCAAAATGTGAAAATGTTTTAAAATTATAAACTGATATGAAATGACGAAAGTGAGAAAAATGATTAAAAATGTGAAATGATTCAAACTGACATGATTTTTAAATGATAAATTGATTTAAAATGACAAAAGAGAAAAAAGTGATAAAAATGGAAAAGATGTTAAAATGACAAATGATAAACAATGATTTAAAATGAGGAAAATGACAGTAAAATGACTTAAATGATTATTTAAAATGATAAAAATGATTAAAAATAAAAATGATGGTAAAATGATTTTTAAATGACTTAAAATGAGAAAAGTGATTAAAAATGATAAAAATGACAGCCGTTAAAATATTTAAATGTCAGTGATAAAAATGATTAAAAATAAAAGATGCTAAAATGTTTTAAAATGATAATGATTTAAAATACCAAAAGTGAGAAAAATGATTAAAAATGATTTAAAATGCCTAAAACTGACGGACAATAACATGATTTTTAAATGATAACCAGTGATTTCAAAGGACAAAAAGGATGAAAAGTGAAAAGTGATAAAAACGACAGAAAAATGGTGGGTAGGATGGGTTTTTAAAGGATTAAGTCACATGTCACATCCTGACTTCAGGTTGGTGCTGACAGGTGGCATTTACATAAGAATGAAGCACCTGCAGAGAAAACCCCACAGGAAGAGCACCCCTCCCCCAAATCCAGACTAACAGGCTAAGTCCAGTGGTGTCTACACACCTTAAGAATTGAGAAGGGCCAGGACCAGGCTAATTCCCTCCCAGGGGACCGTGAACCCCTTTCTTAAAAAAGCTGACTTTTCTCAGGTGCTGAGTGGGCAGGGGGCGTGTGTCCCCTTCGTGTGCTCCTCTGGGTCACCACCCTCCAGAGGGTTTTCTCCTCCCAGGAGCTCTGGGACAGTCTAGACGGGGCTTCTGGGGAAGCTGACCCTGAGGTGTGAATTGCCGGGTACCAGGGTCATCAGGAAAGAGGAGGGGGGCGCAGGGTCTGAATCAGGCCAGCAGCACCTCCTTTGCTCAGGCCCAGGGGCGCCTCCCTCCCCAGAGGCAGGTGGGGTTTAGGCCAAGACACCCAAGACCAGGGCTTATCAGGGGCACAGCGCAGTCACCCGGACCTTCCAGAAAGGCAGAGCTCTGGAAACTTGGGGGTGGGGGCTCTGCCTCTTGCAGGTGGGTCCGCCTTGCTGGTCAAGGTCCTGATGACTTTTTTAATATGCCCAATTTAGAAGCCGAGGGTTCAGTTTTGGGGCAAAATGAGGACTGGAGCCCTGGAGGCAGCATCTCAGGAGCGCTGAAGAAGCCCCTGCTAAGAGGCAGGGGGAGGGTAGTGTGTCTGTGATCTCAGTGAAGGGGGAGTGGCCCTGCCACCCAGCACACATTGTGGGGCAGATCCCTGCTGGTCACAGGGAGCAGACGTCACCATGAAGGATGCGAGTGCCATCCTAACACCAACAGAGGAGGTGCAAGACGTGGGCTTGTCGACTGAAAAAAAATCCACAACCTGAGAGTTAAGTTTTCTTTGGGGTGAAATTAGGACTGAAGCCCTGGAGACAGCATCACAGGCAGCCTGAGAACCGCTTGCAGGCAGTGAGGGGGGAGCTGGGTAATAGAGGAGGGTTTGCAACAAGGGGCAGGGAGCAGGACAAAAAGAGGCCTGGGCTCCCCGAAACCCTTCCTTGACAGGCACCTCCGCTCTCAGGGCAGGATCCTGAGTGTGCACAGCCTGCAGGACTCACCTGCTCTCACCCCTGGAGGTGACTGATTCCCAGATGACCCTGACATTCTTCATCCTTAGCTACAGACCTGCGGAAATACCACCCAGGGAGGAAAAGGGGGAACAGCAGGATGTGATCAAGCGGAGGGGGAGGTGCCTGAAGCCAGGCACACACATTCCACAGAAGTTTGTGGCTGGTCTCCTGAAGGTCACTGCCAGTCCCAAGAGCAGACATCACCATGAAGGAGTTTAGTGTTTTCCAGATAGGAGGAAATGCAAGAATGGGGCACATAAATCTCTCCTAATAATATCTCTGAAGGCCTGTTCTTCTCCTTTCCCATGAGCCTCAGATTCCCCACTCCTGGTCCCACCTGGAGCTCTGCTCAGTGGGAGCTACAGGTCTGCAGCTGCAGTGGCTCATGTTTTACTCCATGTAAGAGGCTGACGGCAGGTGCCAAACTTCAGCTCACAGGGCTCCCCCGGGGGTCATAAATTCGACCAGAGCTCTGAGAGGCATTTCATGACCATTTCGCCCAAGGTGCTAGGAATGCTCACTCCCAGGTCCGGCAACGATTCACAGACAGGCCACTCAACGTGCTTTTAGTGGACTAGGCGTTATTAACAGTAGCTCAAAGTCTCTGAACCGTCTGTCTCCTAGTCTGTCACGGTCCAGAAAATACTCCCTCTTGTTGCATCTTCCCATAGCCAGTGTTACTCTCTCACAGTCGCTCGTCTGGTAAAGAATAACTGTTTCAAATCTCCCAGTCGTCATTACTTTGTTGGAGGCTCAGTTTACACATTTCACATACAAGAAACCATCACCTTGCAAAACAGGCAAATACAAACAATGTAGCTGATACCATTAGGCTGTAAGTAAATCCTTAAGCCAAGCGCATCACAGCAAACCAGTTCCTAAAGATGGCATCAAGACTAGGGAGTGGGCCCCTCCAAGCAGCATAGGAGACCTCAGAATTTGGTACCCTAATCGTCTGGTTACTACCTCTTAAATCTGTTGGGTACTTTGTGAAGGCTTCCATATGACTGATACACATTCTAATCCTATTGAAAGTACAAAAATGGCTGGTAGATTATCATACTAGCTGAATGCACCTCTCTCAATCATTAGGCTTGCATCAGTGATGGACTGGTTGGCGTCATCTTTTGATTGTTACAAATGTGGACTTAAGTCCTAGGGAATCCTAGAGTACATCTTCCTCTCCATCCTGCTGGAACCCCAAAGCCATAGATGGGTACCACGAATCCACTGAGTTCCACTAGGTGCGAGCCGGTGACTCTCTGGTCGCACAGACCCAGTCTGTTCCATACCAGCCACTGTTAGTTTATAAAGGGAATAATACATAGGCTTTGTTTGTAAGGCGCCCAGCCGTATTTCCTAATGTTAGGAGGTTATGCGGATCACGTTTAGTGTAATTTAATGATTCCCAACATAGGGGACTTTAAACTGAAATAGCCATAGCCTGGTGCTAACTATATAAGTCCATCCCATAATTGTGGGAAGGTCCCTTGTAATAAGCAGGAGTTACAGGTTTTGATGGAGACGTAGCTCATGCGTTTGAGTGACCCCGAAGGAAAATTCCTATTTATGTTCAGAGTCAGAGCAGGTGAACATTAGTTGGCCAAGGGAGAAAAATCTCATCCAGTAATATCGATCGTGGCCTGTACAGGACGGAACTCTTTCTTCTAAAATAACTTCCTAAGGGCTATCCCATCGGAACCCTGGAAGGGAGAAGCCCACCCAGGTAACCCAGAAATCCTGAACACAGGTCACTGGTCACACACCCAACACGTGCACCCATTTTTAAAATGACCACAGGGTCATTCTTCTGAGGGAAGAACACTGGATCCATGTGGAAACGTTTAAGGAGTCACTACATCACGAAAGGCATCAGGTCCAGCATCTGGGGTCAGCTGTCTACCTCCGAGGTTGGCGTCTTCTCATCCCTGTGTGTTTTCTCCTCCATGTGAATATTGTTTTAAGATGATTTTGAGGTCCAGGAGTCCAGTCCAGTCCAGGGGTGATTTTGAGGTCCAGCAGTCCAGTCCAGGGCAGGGGCCTTTGTCGTAAGGGGGGAAACAGGAATCCAAGAGTCCATTCCCTTTATTTTGCTTGCTGCCCGTGAGGTCGTTCCGTGTACCTGGTGAGGGCCTTCCTTTCGGCTTGGAAATAATCCTTGATTTTCCAGTCCTTTCAGTTTGCATGGTCCCCTTGTCGCAGGTTCCAGGGCGTCTGATCTTCATCCAAGAACAGGTCACTGAGATACACTTTGGAAACAAGCTTAAGAATGTTCCTGCAGAAGCTCAGTTCAGCTTTACAGCAATAGAACAGACAGCAAAGAACGATCTAGGAATTAAGTCTTCGTGATGCCAACTGCAATGAAAAGAATTCGATGAACAGATTTAGCACATGTCCATTGAAACATCTTTTTCTCTCTACAATTACTCTCATTTTTGTCAAATATAGCCAAACCAAGACTGATCCATCTGCCGATCAAGTCTGGTGTCCACAACCTCGGCCGGATGATTTATTTATGGAAATATAATCGATCATAAGGAGGGTTTTCGGAAAATTGGCTTTGCTAGAACTTTTACAAGGAATCTCAGGCTAAGGGATTACAAGGCAGCTCAGGGCTAGGAACGTCATGCCAAGGGCTTGTCAGACATTTTCTCTTCAAGATCTAGGTCAATTCCTCGCTTTTCAAAAACCCAAATACCTTGAGGTTTCTGCAGGCTACACACCAGGAGGCCCTCCTAACTGATCTGATAAAGCTGCTGGGAACCTGAGAGTTTCTACTCTCCGAAGGGATCAGGCACAGAGAGGAGAGAAATGTTTCAATCCTGCTTCCAAAGGGATAATTTACCAAACCGCTTGATGGGGAGAATCTTTATACCTGGAAAGCACAGATTAAAAGACAGTCCTGTTTCAAAGAGAAACCATAAAATTATAACCATATGCCCCAGTTCACACAGCCCAATGTAACCAATCCTTTTTGTTTAACTGTTTACGAAACCATCACCTTTCCTTGTAGAATTCTTTCACTTCTTACCCAGCTCATCATTAAGGTCTGGACGTCAGAAACTTGTATTTCTTTAATAAAAAGTCCTTCCTATAGCTCTTCTGGAAGAGGAAGCATTTTGGCAGAGGCATCAAGGTCATTAACTGTTACAATGACAAAAGACCTAAGGCACATTTAAATCTGATTACAGTGCAAATGAACTAGAAAATGTGGTTACTGTTGTGGCATAGAACGTTTTGAAATAACTAGAAAAAGATTATTATAACACAGAACCAGTACATAGCCAAGTTTCAGAAACTGTGTCAGTTCTAGAATATTTATCTCAAAAACATCAATTCATCTGTATAACCTGAGGTTTATCACCCATTTGATAAGGCTCCCCTTGTATTTTAACATACCAAATAATTCTAGTTAATTTAACATTGTTTTTCCTTTTGGGATGCCTCAGGGGTCCTGTGAAGCATTCCAAAGTTAGCTGAGTTAAAAGAACTTTAATTAGAATTGGATTGGAAGTTTATCAAAAATCAGCTTTTTTTTTTTTAATTTGGTTAGATAGAATCATAGGTTGCTGTGGAGAATCCTTTTTCCTTAACCAACGTTACAAGCGATCGCAAAAGCAAACACAGCAGATCACTTAAAAGAACGTTCTGTTATATAATCTGTTATCAAAGTAGCATTCCAAGGAAACTTTGTTCTCTTAGCAAAGAAAAGCCAAGGTCAAGTTTTGCACCCGCTTATTATAAAATCGATTCACTCAGTTCAGCTCCCTCTAAGCGTGGTTCTGACACTGCAACCCTTCCCTCCGGGTCCACTTCCCACAAACCTCCCAGCACTTTCTGTATCCATTGGTTTGTCCCCTAGTTTCCATTCCAAACAACAAGCAACAGACTTCCTCTTCTTTTCCCTTGAGGAACGAGAATTCCATTCCTCATTCCTTCTTTCCTGAAAACACATATCCCACTTTTCTAAAGTAACCATGAACAAGTCTTTCATAATTTCTAAAAAACCATGCGTTTTGTTTCTTTGCTTGTGTTGGGGAGAACACCTCAGGGTGGCTCAGAGCCGCCCTTCGTGCCTTTAGTTTTCTGTGCAGTAATTCATGTCTGAGTTTCTTAGTTATTTGGGAAAGACCTAGCTACTCAAAAACTGATCATGTAACAATTGAGCACAATTCTAATTTGCACAGTACCAATATATGGAGAGTGCATTCTTAAGTAGACATTTGTAAGATAACTATTTCTGAACATTTATCCAAAAGCTCTTATCTCGCTTGCATTTAATTGCCTTATAAACACATCATACCAAGTTATTTTTTCTTGCAAATAATTTTGCAACAGATGTAACAAGATCTTATTAGACGTCTCTTATCCCAGGTACAATAAAGGTGTTCCACTTAATGTCGATGACTCTGAAGACATGTCTATTACTTGTATCAATGGACTTTAATGTTCATATCAGATATGAACTCAACATGGAATGCTTCCCAGTTCCCAATAATCTAAAATTAATCCTGGCCCGTTACCTTTTATATTTGGGCATTTCCATAAGTGCTCAATTTCCTTTAAGCCAATTAAGTAGAGCTCCCTTACAAATTATTTTCGATAATACCATTAAATAAAGACATATAAATGCACATACAGAGAGACACAACCAGAGATCTCATAAATTCATTTTCTCAGCTGATTCACGAGTTAGATGCCACAAGTAAAAACTCACTAATTTAAAATAACAGTCGGAATAAGTTTTAAACACCTTTCTTTCCCACGTTGTCCCTTCCGCCTCAATAGTTAGAGAAGGTCTGGGTGAGATAAGCGTCCTGGGAGCCTGGTCTCAAGGCTCCGGGAGAGGAAGCACCTTCTCCTAGTGAGATTTGTTCCCCCAGGGCAAAATTTTGAAAGGATTTTTTAAAAATGTATTTCAATACCTGCATAGCTAATAAAAGAGCTGATTTTAGCTATTTTCAGGGCATTGTTTTTTTTCTTTACTACCCAATAAACTATGTACTTGTAAACCTGGCTGAGGTGTTTCTTGGAGGCTGGTTTTCTGACACCTCCCCTCGTTGTTTTGTTTGAATTTGAATCTGTCAGGGATAAAATCTACTGGGGCCCTTGTGTGGTGGGCCAGGGCTGCTTGAGAGCCTAACTCCTCTAGGTTTTGCCCAGGGTTGTTTTAGGCCCCTCTTATCTGTCTCAGGTCTCCCAGTGGCACCTAGGACACCCCCACGGGTGCTCAGATGGGCCACAAGGCCAGTTCTCATTCAGTTCCCCGCTGAGCAGGTTTGAATGAAGGAGTCGCTTTCCCTGTGGGGCCACTGCAGGGCCTGAGGACACTTCCACCACCCCGTTAAATTTCTCAAGCACCTGAGAAAACCAGAGCCAGCCCAGGGAGTCTTGTCCCTTTTCTTGGGAGCAAAGGCTCTCATGTAAGCCTTCACCTTTATCCTGACAACGTCCATGAAGGCAGCTGAACTGAGGAAAAGCATCAGGTCAGCCTCTTACCTGAACACTCAGTCCAGACCCCTGTCTCTTTCAACTGAGCCAAAAGCAACAGCTTGTAATCGAGCCCCAGTGTCTCCACTGGTGGGGTATATATTTCCCAGTATTTTTTAACTGAACCCACCCTCAGCTTCCTTCCTTTGACAGGCACCTCCGCTCTCAGGGCAGGATCCTGAGTGTGCACAGCCTGCAGGACTCACCTGCTCTCACCCCTGGAGGTGACTGATTCCCAGATGACCCTGACATTCTTCATCCTTAGCTACAGACCTGCGGAAATACCACCCAGGGAGGAAAAGGGGGAACAGCAGGATGTGATCAAGCTGAGGGGGAGGGGCCTGCAGCCAGGCACACACACATTCCACAGAAGTTTGTGGCTGGTCTCCTGAAGGTCATGACCAGTCCTAAGGAGCAGACATCACCACGAAGGAGTTTAGTGTTTTTCCAGATAGGAAAGATGCAAGAATGGGGCGCATAAAGTCTTCTCCTGTAGGAGAAAATGTCCCAATAAAATGTAGAAAGGAGAGACCCCAGCCATGATGACTAAACAAAGTCTAGCCAACTGCCCCAAGCAGTCCTCCCCCATGCATCTGCTTCTGTAAATTTGTTTCCGCATCTGCTACCTTGCCTGACGTCACTCCAGTCCAACTAGCCAAGCTTGGACCCGGAAGATGTAGCCCATAAAAGCCTTGTGAAACCCTTCTTCCCGGCTCAGACTCTGGAGAGCGATCTCCTCTGAGCCCGCCGGCGTCATAAGCCTGAGTTCTCACCTCTCCGAGTGCTCGCTTGGTTTCTTGCCGGGTGAAAGAGCTGATCCACTATGGCCACAAAGCTGCTGGAGCTGGTACACTACAGCCACGCGGCTGTCACCAGAGCTGATCCGCTGCAGTGCAGGGCTGCTGGGTATCTGCCGTAACACTCCTAGTAATCTGACTCTCTGAAGCCTCCTCTTCCAGTTTTCCCAGAGCTCAGAGTCCTCACTCCTGGTCTCCACCCTGAGCCCCTTTCAGGAGTATTGGGGGTCCGCAGCTGCAGTGGCTCAGGGCTCAGTCCCTGCAGAGGCAGGTGGCATGTGCCCCTCTCAGGTTCACAGTTCCCCTTTGAAACTACAATGAGAAGAGGGAGCAGAGGCACCCCGCTGGGCCCCGACATTCCTGAGGGTTTATCTCAAGGCCTTTCCCCAGGGATCTGTCCCCTCAATTCATATGCTGAAGCCCTAACCCCCTGAGGCACTGTTTTGGTGGCTGAGAAGCAATTAGTGTGCAATGAGGTTATAAGCAAGAAGCTCTGATCTGATGCAATTAGGAAGAGGAAACACCACCTCTCTCTCCCCTGACCCCGCCCTGGACACAGGGAGAAGGGGCAGCTGCATGCCAACAAGGGAGCCTCACCAGGAACTCAATCTCCCCCCACTGTGAACATGGACTCCCAGCCTCCAGGACAGTGGGATAGAAATTTCCACAGTTGGAGCCACCCAGGCTTGGGGGTTCTGTTTCAGCTGCCTCCGCTCACCAACACCCATGTCTGCGTGTTCTCGTATCATAAAAGCTGGAGTCCCCTGGCAGCCTAGAGGTTACAGATCTGGCATTGTCACTGCAGCAGCTCAGGTCACTGCTGGGACGAGGATTCCATGCCTGGGGGGGAACTTCCACATGCCTCAGGTGCGAGCAAAAAAGTAAATAAATAAAAATGATTATAAAGCTTATTGTAATAAGCTGAGATCCCTGGACCCAAAGGAGAATCATACGGATTGATGACAGAGCACAGAGATACTAATAAGATGCTATTTTATGAACTGTATACGTTTCACTTAGAATGAAAGCACCTGTGTCCTTCAAGCAGATCACGCCCCATCCAGCCCCGTGATTTCTCTGCCTCTGTCTCTCGTCCCACCATAAACCCCTCACACGTGGACACACACACACTCCCCTCATTACGCGCCAGTAAAACTGCTTTTTAAAAGGACTGTGCTCCGCATTCTGGGATTTTGCTCACTAGCATTTTCTGCAATGCTCTTCCTTTAATCCTTAATCCCATTGTCTTTGGACCAGACGAAATCCTTGCTCTTTGCAAGGCTCATGTGGATGTTTGGCATGAAAATCCCAGATGTGTCTTTCTGCTAAATCCTGAGCCTGGCCTGCTCACAGCACTGTCACACCCCAGCCCCCAGCAGCTCCCCACGCTTTCCGACGCGCCCTCCTGGCCCCCCGAGAATGTCACTTGCAGAACTGTCTTCCCACACCTCCCACGGCTTCTGCATAACCACTGCACCATAGAGAGTCTCACTGCTCTTCCTCAGCTTTTCGGAGAGGCACTGTGGGCCCCAGCAGCCTGCAGAAAGGCTCAGCGGTGATGGAGAAGGCCCCTCTCTCAGTGCGGGGAAAGGGGGGCCTCCTACACTGCTGGGGCGGGGTGGCGGTCAGTTGTGCAGCCAGTATGGAGAACAGTATGGAGGGTCCTTTACTAATGTAAACTTGAGCTATCCTATGACCCAGCAAGCCCACTCCTGGACATCTATCCAGAAAAAATGAAAACCTTAATGAGAAAAGATCCATGTACCCTGATGTTCGCAGCAGCCCCGTTTATAAAAACCAAGACATGGAAGCAACCTAGATGTCCAGCGATGGAGGAACGGATTAGGAAGATGAGGTCCATACACACAATGGATACTACTCTGCCGTAAAAAGAAGGAAATCATGCCATTTGCAGCAAACGGGATGGACCTAGAGATTCTAAGAAAAGTCAGTCAGACAGAAGATGACAAATACCACATGAGATCAGTTCTAGGTGGAATCTGAAATATGGCACAAATGAACCTGCCTACAGAACAGAAACAGATGCCCAGACACAGAGACCAGACTTATGGCTGCCAAGGGGGAGAGGGCGGGAGTGGGCTGGAAGGGGAGTTTGGGGTTTGTAGATGCAAACGAGGACATTGAGAATGGATGAGCCATGAGGTCCTGCTGTCCAGCACAGGGAACTCTAGCCAGTCTCTTGGGACAGACCAGGATGGAAGAGAATATGAGAAAGGGAATGTGTATATACATGTATGAGTTGGTTGCTTTGCTGTATAGCAGAAGTGGACACAACACTCTAAGTCAACTATAATAACAACATTTTAAAGAATGTGGTATAGACAGACACACACACACATGATGGATTACTGCTTAGCCATAAAAAGGAATGAAACAATGCCATTTGCAAGACATGGGTGGATCGAGGGATTATTCAACTAAATCCAGCCGGATAAGGACAAATACATGATATCACTTATGTGTGGAATCTCAAAAATAAGACAAAGGAGTCTATACAGTAAACAAAGCGACTCACAGACAGAACAGACCTGGAGTTACGGAGGCGGGGAGGGATAAGACAGGATTAACGGATACTCACCACTATCCACAGACAGACAGGCAACAAGGATTTCCTGCAGAGCACAGGAGACTCTATTTGATATTTCAGAATAACCTATCATGGAACATAATCTGAAAAAGAATACAGATGTATGTATCTGAATTACTGTACTGTATAATAACGGGAACTATTTCATTACTCTGTTAATAAACTATGATGGAAAATAATCTGCAAAAATTAACAGAGCCACTGCCTGCACAACCTGAAGCTAAGGCAATTCTGTAAGTCACTCTAGTTCAAGAAAAAGGACCCCCTCGGCGTCATGCTGTGGCCTCAGCAGGTTAGGAAACCTGACATAGTGTCCTGTGAGGATGCAGGGTCCATCCTGGTTAAGGATCCAGCCTTGCGTGCAGCTGCAGCTCTGCTTTCGACCCCTAGCCTGTGAACTTCCATAGCCTCAGGTGCAGTCCTGAAAAGGAAAAAGAAAGGAAAAAAGATCCCCCTCCTGTGACACGAGGGGCCACCTAGCCGCAAAAACTTACTGCCTCTAACCCCACTGGCATCTCACGGTGCCAGCAAAACACCCTGAGCGTGAACGTCTTCCAGGATCAGGGGTTCTCCAGATCTGCATCGGCAGGCCCCTACAAGGACCACACCATCTCAGAGGGGCAGTGAAGCCTGGTGGCACTGGGCTGACCCCTCCCACGTCCAGCTAGACTCTGACAATGGCTTCACGGTCACTGTCCCAGGGGGCTTTACGGGAGGCAGGCTGGAAGCTTTTCTCTCATGTATCGTGATGGCCAACATGGGGTGAGGGATAAAGATGGCCAGCGGCCAAAGACCTCCTTTGTTTGCTGGCTCGATGCGGGGCCAGCGCTGGAAAATGGGCACTTTAGCATTAATTGGATTTTTAAAATACTCTTTAAAAGCTTTCTCGGGCATCCCTCACAATAAGCCAGCACCTTCGATACAGATGCTTAATCCCCAGGTCTTCCACCTGGGGGTTTGTATGGCCACGGTCCAGGTCTGCCCTTCAAGGCCACTGCTTTGATCCCTTCCAACCTAGATCAAAAGCAAATCAGATTGTGGAAATGGCCGAGCCACCTTCAGGGCAGTTAGGATGCAGGGTCTGGCATGTGTACAGGGATGGGGAGAAGGGGGCCATGGGCTGGGTCTGTGCAGCTTGCAAGCGGCATTAGGGTCAGGGCTGGCAGGAACAGAAACCCTAAAACAATCCTGATCAAGAGCGAAGCACATGCCAGTGTCTCTCATGAAAGGGGACCCCGAGGGATGCAGGCTGACGCTGGTGTCAATCCTAAGAACCAGGACCCTGCATCTCCCACCCCCAGTTATGAGACCCATCCTCATGGACCAGAAGGATGGCTCCCCACATCAGGGGGCAAGCAGAAAGAGGAGAAGAGGACGGGAGCAGAGGGCAGAGCATGTCTGCCTTTGAAGGAACGTTTCTGGCACATGGGAAGGTCGTGGGCAGAGAGGGGAAAAGCCTTGTCTCGGGAGGTACTGGGTTTGAGTGACTGTGTCATTCATTCTTAGCTCTGTGACCTTGGCTGAGGCTCAGCTTTAAGACAGCGATGATGGTGATGGTGATTTCGGAGACGATGGTGATGGGAGCAGGTGGTAAAGATGGTGCTGAGGGGCCTGATCATGACGCTGTGATGGGAGATGACGATGACGGCGGTGACGGCGGTGATGATGGTGGTGGTGGTGGTGACTAGATGGTGATGGCGGTGGTGATCAGGAAGGGGACGAGGATGACGGTGATGCAATAATGGCAGTGGTGGCGGTGATGGTGGTGAGGAAGATGATGCTGATGGTGACAGCGGTGGTGATCAGGAAGGGGAGGAGGATGACGGTGACCATGCTGATGCTGATGAAGACAATGACAGTGGTGGTGGTGGTGATAACGATGGTGGTCAGGAAGCGGATGAGGACGACAGTGACATGTTGGTGATGGTGGTGATGACAGTGAAGACGACCATGTTTACGGTGGAGACGACGGTGGGGAAAGTTATGACGGAGGGAGGATGACGGTGGTGATGGAAGATGACAGTAATGATGGTGACGGCCGTGGTGATGGTGACGGTGGGACGATGACGGTGGTGAAAGAGACTGATGATGATGACGACAGTGATGGTGACAATGGGGGAGGACGTGATAATGACAGTGGGGGAGGACGTGATGGTGACAGTGGGGGAGGGCGTGATGATGACAGTGGGGAGGATGTGATGGTGTGACAGTGGGGGAGGACGTGATGGTGACAGGTGGGGAGGACGTGATGGTGACAGTGGGGGAGGACGTGATGGTGACAGTGGGGAGGATGTGATGGTGACAGTGGGGAGGATGTGATGGTGACAATGGGGGAGGACGTGATGGTGACAGTGGGGAGGATGTGATGGTGACAGTGGGGGAGGACGTGATGGTGACATGGGGGAGGACGTGATGGTGACAGTGGGGGAGGACGTGATGGGACAGTGGGGAGGATGTGATGGTGACAATGGGGGAGGACGTGATGGTGACAGTGGGGAGGATGTGATGGTGACAGTGGGGAGGACGTGATGGTGACAGTGGGGGAGGACGTGATGGTGACAGTGGGGGAGGACGTGATGGTGACAGTGGGGAGGATGTGATGGTGACAGTGGGGGAGGACGTGATGGTGACAGTGGGGGAGGACGTGATGGTGACAGTGGGGGAGGACGTGATGGTGACAGTGGGGGAGGACGTGATGGTGACAGTGGGGAGGATGTGATGGTGACAATGGGGGAGGACGTGATGGTGACAATGGGGGAGGACGTGATGGTGACAGTGGGGAGGATGTGATGGTGACAGTGGGGGAGGACGTGATGGTGACAGTGGGGGAGGACGTGATGACGACAATGGGGGAGGATGTGATGACGACAGTGGGTGTGGAAGTGATGGTGACAGTGGGAGAGGACGTGATGACGACAGTGGGGGAGGACGTGATGACGACAGTGGGGGAGGACTTGATGACGACAGTGGGGGAGGACGTGATGGTGACAGTGGGGGAGGACGTGATGGTGACAGTGGGGGGACGTGATGACGACAGGGGGAGGACGTGATGGTGACAGTGGGGGAGGACGTGATGACGACAATGGGGGAGGATGTGATGACGACAGTGGGGGAGGACGTGATGGTGACAATGGTGGAGGACGTGATGGTGACAGTGGGGGAGGACGTGATGACGACAGGGGGAGGGTGTGTGATGGTGACAATAAGGGAGGATGTGATGGTGACAGTGGGGGAGGACGTGATGGTGACAGTGGGGGAGGACGTGATGATGACAGTGGGGGAGGACGTGATGGTGACAATAAGGGAGGATGTGATGGTGACAATGGCGGAGGACGTGATGGTGACAGTGGGGGAGGACGTGATGACAGTGGGGGAGAGTGTGATGGTGACAATAAGGGAGGATGTGATGGTGACAGTGGGGGAGGACGTGATGACAACAGTGGGGAGGAACTGATGATGACAGTGGGGGAGGACGTGATGGTGACAGTGGGGGAGGACGTGATGACGACAGTGGGGGAGGATGTGATGGTGACAATGGGGGAGGACGTGATGGTGACAATGATGTTGAGGACGATGGGGATGAAGACGTCATGATGATGGTGGTTTGTGGTGAGGATGACAGTGATGAAGATGAAGGCGAAGATTATGTTTTTGGGTTTTTTGTTGGTTTTCATTGTCCTTTTAGGGCCTCATGTGCAACATATGGAAGTTCCCAGGCTAGAGGGCGAATTGGAGCTGCAGCTGCCGGCCTCCACCACAGCCACAGCAACGCCAGATCTGAGCTGTGTCTATGACCTGCATCACAGCTCATGGCAACGCCAGATCCTTAACCCACTGAATGAGGCCAGGGGTCGAACCTGAGTCCTCATGGACACTAGTCGGGTTCATTACTGCTGAGCCACAACGGGAACTCCCGAAGAGTGTTGATGGTGACGATGTGACCTGCCTTAGGACTGTCACAAGGGACACCTGAGCTAAATTAAATAGTCCCTTGAAAATTATACTATGTTGTACACATGGCAATTGTATGGGTGATCCACCTCTGATGGATGTCTTTATTTTCTTGGAGGCTCACATTGCAAAACACGCTACTTCAGTGAATTATGATGGAACTACTCATTATTTATGTGTTTATGTTCATACATATGTGTGTGTATATATAGACATGTGTACACATGTGTATATGTATATACATGTATATATGCATATATAATGTATATGGAGAGAGATAAAGTATATACACACTGATTTTACATAAAGACAGACAGTCCACAGCTCTACTCAGCATGTACATTAATGAAGTCAGAACACCCCCTCACACCACAAAAATAAACTCAAGACGGCTTAAAACCTTAAATATAAGACATGACACCATAAGGCCATAGAAGAGAACCTAAGCAAGACATATTCTGACATAAATTGTAGCCAAGTTTTCTTAGGCCAGTCTCCCAAGGCAAAAGAAATAAAAGCAAAAACAAAGAAATGGGACCCAATCAAACCTGTAAGCAAAGGAAGCCATACACTAAATGAAAAGACAACTTACAAAATGGGAGAAAATACGTGCAAACAAACCGACCAGCAAGGGATTAATCTCCAAAACATGCAAACATCTCGTACAGCTTTATATTAAAAAACTCAAATAACCCAATCAGAAAATGAGAAGACTGAAACAGACATTGCTCCAAAGATGAAAGACAGTCAACAGGCCCGTGAAATGATGCTGGACATTAGTAATTATTAGAAAAATGCGGGTCAAAACTACAGTGAGGTACCGCCTCACACCAGTCAGAACGGCCATCGTTACTGAGTCCACAGGTAACAACTGCTGGAGGGGGTGTGGAGAAAAGGGAACCCTCCTGCACTGTTGGGGGGAATGTATTTTGGTGCAGCCACGATGGAGGAACGTGTGGAGGCTCTTTAAAAACCTAAAACTAGAACCGCCCTATGATCCAGAAATCCCCCTCCAGGGGGTATATCCAGAGAAAACTACAGTTCAAAAAGATCCACGCACCCTTATGTTTATAGCAGCTCTATGCACAACAGCCAAGACCTGGAAACAACCTAAATGTCCATTGATACATGAACAGATAAAGAGGTGGTACAAGTACCCAATGGACTATTAGCCATAAAAAAGAACAAAATAATGCCAACATGGACGGACCTAGAGCTATCTTACTAAATGAAGTCAAACACAGAAAGACACATATCGTATGATATCACCCACAGGTAGAGTTTAAAATACAACACAGATGAGCTTATTTACAAAACGGAAACAGACCCACAGAAGAGAGACTTGGGGTTCCTAAAGGGGAAAGCAAGGGAGGGATACACTGGCTGTTTGCGATGAACAGACACACAGCACTGCGTATAAAATAGATAAATAACCCTTGTATGTGGAATCTAAACCGTGGCACAAATGAACTTTTCTACGAAACAGAAACACACTCACAGACATGGAGAACAGACTCTGGTTGCCGAGGGGGAGAGAGAAAAATTAGGAGTTTAGGAATAACATGGACACACGACTCTACATAAAATAGATAAAGCACGAGGGCCTACTGTACAGCGCAGGGAACTCTACTCAGTATCCTGTAATAGCCCAGGATGGAAAAAATCCGAAAGAGAACATAAATATGTGTATGACCGAATCACTTTGACATACACCTGACATTGCCACAATATTGTCCATCAACTCTACTTCAGTGAAAAAACCCACAGCTCAGGAAAGACCAGCAAGTCTTCTTGCCCCAAAGCTGTCTCCCCCTCAGACACAGCCTTGCTGCAGTTTTACACGGTATCCAGATGATCTGCTCCACGTGTCCACCACACCTGCGGCGGGGAGTCCTCATTCTGCCTCCGTGGCACCTGGCCGCGAGCCACACACCTGCAGGGTGCTCCACAAAAGCCTCGAGCCGCATTCAATCCCCCTGTTCCGTTTCTTTTTTATTAAAGTACAGTCGACTTACAATACTGTGCCAAATTCTGCTGCACAGCAAGGTAACCCTGTCATACATACATATACATATTTTTTTACATTATCTTCCATCATGGTCTATCCCAAGAGACTGGATAGGGTTCCCTGTGCTGCACAGCACAACCTCATGGCTGATCCATTCTCAGTGTCAGGGTTTGCATCTACGAACCCCAAACTCTCCGTCCATCCCACTCCCTCCCCCTTGGCAACCACAAGTGTGTTCTCTGTGTCTGTGAGTCTGTTTCTGTTCTGTAGACAAGCCCTGCCCTATTTTAGATTCCACACAGAAGTGAGGTCATAATGTATTTGTCTTCGTCTAATTTCACGTAGCAGGATCATCTCCATGGCCACCCATCCTGCTGCAAAAGGCATTGGCTCACTCATTTTTTATGGCTGAGTAGTATTCCATTCTGTACATGAGCCAGGTCGAGGTGCCGGGTGTGGGGACAGCTGGAGACACAAGGTGAGGGAGTGAGAAGGAAGAACAGTGAGGAATGGAATTGCATCCACAGCCACACGGATTCCATCAGCTGGTCAGCACATCCCCGTAAGCCTGCCTGTCACCTCCCACCTCTGTCTCCAGGCTGGCCTTGATGCCACCCTCCCCCCGATGGACAATCACAGCATCCTGGACCAGCTGCCCCACTCTCTCATCACAGTCTGTCCTCAGTGCAGCCACGGGAGGGATTCTGCTCATGCTCAGGTCATGGGCTCACCCAGCCACCTCCCCAAGCAGAGCCTGGGTTGAGGGTTGGATGCAGGGAGGACCAGGGGCTCCAGGAGGGGGACGGGGAAGTGACACAAAGAGAGAACTGGTCAAGGGGGGAGGGGAATTGCTGAGCCGGCTACATTGCCGGGACTGATCTTAGTAAGAATTATGGAGCAGCTACATCACAGTTCTGGATAGAATATCATGGTGACGCTCTGGGCAACAGCCTGAAGCCCTCTCTGGGAATGTCCTGGCTCAGCGAGATGTGGCAGCTGGAGTATTTATGCGCCCTGTCCGTTAGTAACTGGAGGGTTAGGTGACGTTCCCGAATTCCCAGCTTGTGGCTGGGCAATGTGTGTCCACCGATCCGGTAGCCCTTCAACAAAGACAGGGCTTGCACTGCAAGGCAGGTCGCTGCTCACAGAAATGACAGGGGACTGCTAGGGTCGTGGCTGGACCACCGCCAGCATCAGGACCACGTGAGAAAAATCCCCATCGGCCCCCATTTCACCTGTGAGAAACCCCACAGTCGAAATAAGGTGACACGGGCCCCGTCCCTGCGTCTCTGCTGCCTCGTCCTCCTGCACGCATGGCCTTAGCCGCATCCAGCCAGGCTGGACCCTCCCTCTTCCACTGTCCACACAGTCTGCTCCCGGGTGGGGCACAGCTGTCCTGTCCTCCTGCCACCTCCTCCAGGTCGGTGACAGACACCACCCCCCAGTGAAGCTCGCTCCGGCCACGATGCCACACGGGCCCCTCTGGTCACCCTGTCTTGTCCTCACTCTTGCTCAGATCATGCTCTGCTGGGGTGTGAAACCACGCCGTGCCTTTCACCTAGGCATCATCCCTCAGCATGTCCTGCTCCCCCCGGATGGACAGTGAGCTGGCAGCTGACCTGGCTCGTTGGCGGAAGCAGCGTGGTGACTGTCTCCGAGGACCCTCTGATCGATAAGTCGTTGTCCAATGAATACATGAAGCAGTGGAACCGAGAAAGACTGTGTTCCAGCAGGCAGGTCGTTAGGGATGATCAGAGAAAGGGGGTCCCCAGAGCAGATGGCGGGAAACCACACATCTCGCCAACAGCAGGGTCTGCGGGCAGAGAAAGAAAAGCCGGAACCTCCAGACTGACCAGAATCCGCACATGCTGGTGTGACAGGTGCCCTGGAGGCAGAGGAGAGAAGGGACATCCAGTGTCTGAAGGTGACCCGCTGCTCATGACGCCCCCGTTACAATAAAAAGGTCACACAAGTAGCTATGCAGGTAAGAAATGCCCATCATGCACCGAGGCCACGACACTTCCCTCCCAGCTAAATAAGGGCAGAAATCCCCCCCCCCTTCGGGAAGGTGGAGCCTGGGTGAAAATTAAGGGTCGCTCCCTTCCTGGTGAATATTCCACCCAGGCAGGAGGAAGCCCGCTGTAACCAGCAAGGCAGGGCGCTGCTGGCCCTATGCCCGCCTCTCTCTAAGAGGCGTCTCTCTCACTTCGGTCAATCTTCACTCTTCTTTCTCAGTTTCCCTCCCATTTCTGAATTCCTCCTCCACAAGAACCGCCCCTTCGGGAACAGCAGGAAGAAGGCCCGCGGGTCCTCAGGACTAAGGAAGCGGATTCCGCCAGCGGCGGCTTGGACTTGGTGGCAGGTGGTGTGGACCCTTGGTTCCCGGAACCCTGCTCCCAGGTGATCACAGAAGACATCTGGCGCTTTCAGGTGAAGCGAAGATGCCCAGACCCGTGGTGGGACCTTGACCTGATGACTTACCGAATCCAAGTGCCTTCCGCCGCAGGCTGAGGGTTGGACGCGTCCGCTGGTGCGCGGGGGACACTTCACCCACACGGGGTCATCCCTATCGCGACCCTGGTCATTCCCGCCTTGCCCGGCGACTCAGGGCTGGAAGGGGGCTGGGGGAGGGGTCTCTCACGCTGCTTTCTAAGAGGGACTCTGGCGACTGTCCACGCAACCCACAGAGCCAGCAGGGAGCGTGCCCGCTGCGGGGGACGGCGGCTTCTCTGCTGGCTTTGGGCGCCCAGCATCACGCCGCCGACTTCTGGGTGAGTCAGCTGGATCCAGGCAGGGGTCCCGCCCTCCTTTCCTCAGCCCCTCAGTGGTTAAGGCACACGGCAGCAGCAACAGCTCCGGAGCCATCAGAAATCCGGGCACGATTTCCCACCAGCCATGAGATCCCGGCTGGCCGACCCCACCAGAAACGCCGCCAACGCTCACCTGCCCCAACACGCCCAGCCTCCTAAGCCTCCCGCTGAAACGACTTCCCGTGAACACTGATACATCTGTATCTGGACTTTTTTTCATATTTCTCACCACAAGCGTTTTAATCGCCACGTACATTCTATCATCTGTAATAAAGCTGGATTATAACACATCTTTACAGACACAAGTGAGCATACTATATCCTTTGTTATAATTCCTATAATAAAAGTGTACGTATTTATCTCTCTGCGTATCTAGGTAAATTTAATAAAAACTTTTAAATAATTATTTGACTGTTAGTAGCAAGGTACTTACAGACCCTCTAAAGAATTCTAAGGATTATTTTGTGTCTAATTTAGTACTATGTATACCTGTAATACATATAACTGGTTTCTCCTTAAAGTTATTACAATATGTATACTTTAAAATCAATTCTTTTACATTCTATCAGGCAGGTACATACCCTCATATGTACAGGATATTGCCTTCTGCTAAGACAGGTTGGGTATTTGTTTCCTGGGTCTGCCGTAATAGGATACTCCAAACTGGGTGAAGGATTTATTCTACCTCAGCTTTGGAGAAAGGTCTGGAGTCATACAGATATACTGCAGTCACATATATTTAATCTTAGTTTTAGAAGTCATATATATATATTATATTAAATATATTCATAAGTATATCAATATATATACACAGTGCCCATAAAATAGTAGCTAGTATAATTTAGTTATAGTAATAGCTAATACACATTAATGTTTTTTTCTCCTTTTGCCTTTTCTAGGGCCGCTCCGGCAGCATATGGAGAGTCCCAAGCTAGGGGTCTAATCGGAGCTGTAACCGCCAGCCTACACCACAGCCAAGTCACAGCAAGGCCAGATCTGAGCTGCATCTGTGACCTACACCACAACTCACTGCAACACCGGATCCTTAACCCACGGAGCAAGGCCAGGGATCGAACCCGCAAACTCATGGTTCCTAGTTGGATTTGCTAACCACTGAGCCATGACAGGGAACTCCTACATTAATTTTCTTTTTATCTTTTTAGGGCCGCAACCAGAGCATTTGGAAGTTCCCAGGCTAGGGGTTGAATCAGAGCTGCATGCTCCAGTCTACACCACAGCCACAGGAACGCCAGATTAGAGCTGTGTCTGTGACCCACACCAGCGCTCATGGCAATGCTGGATCCTTAATCCACTGAGCGGGACCTGGGATCGAACTCGCATCCTCATGGATACTAGTTGGGTTTGTTACCGCTGAGCCATGGAACTCAGCATTAATTTTCATGTGTCTTATGAAATCTAGAGGAAGAGCAATCAGGATAAACTTTAGGGTTGATTCATCTGTGCCAGATCCATGGGCTCAGCGCTCTGGGCATCAGCCACAGCCTGGTACACTTAAACCAAGATCGATTTCCACACAGTCCACCAAATTCTGATCTCATCACTTCTCCTCCTTTGAGGGCAGTCACGGTCCTGCGCCATCGGCTGAGGACCTGAAAAAAAAGCACAATGTAGGGAGAGAGGGAGATGGCGGAAGAGGAGGCCACCTCCTCCCACCCCATCAGGATCCATCTGCAAATGGACAGTCCTCACAGGTCATAGGCTGAACCCCGGCTGCAGGACTCACCACGGCAAGGACGGAGGAGTCTCCACGCAACTGCAGGACAAAAGAGCGGGAAGAGGCAGAAGGGGTTGGGACCTGCTCCCCACGTGGGAGCTGAGGGAGGAGAGGGGGCTGCGCCTGGGGAGGACCCCTCACTGTGGGGACACGGGACAGGAAGGGAGCTGCAGAGGCTCGGAGGAAGGCACAAAAACTGGTGTGTGGCAGGAAGGACAGGGCGAGACAGGCACAGAGGGACGTGGAAGCCCCTGTGCGCCGCAGCCTGAGGCACAACTGCCTATACAGGTGGGGCCGAGTGCTGGAGCGAGGGCTTGGGGAACGGGCCTGGGGATTAGATGGCTGCTGACTGTGCAGACAGCCTGGGGGAGCAGGAGGCTAAGAAATATTCAGCCACCATGGAGGCGAAGCAGCCTTGTTCAGGGGGTGTGAGGGGTGGGGCCACCATGGCAGCCTCTGCCCCGCACAGGTCCCTGACTCAGTGAGGTCTGGGAGAGGTTCCTGGCTGAGCTGGACCGCGCCCCTGTCACAGCCCCAGCCCCTCCCACCCAGAACAGGCCAGTGCATCCCTGAGGGCCGCCCAGACCCCTCACACTGGAAAGGGCCCTTGTGCCCCCATCCTAGACCTCATGTGCTCTGATCACAACCCCACCTTCTGTGCACCTGCACCTCCAAAGCACTCACCCCACCCCCACCCTCTATGCATTTGCTGCTCCAAAGCACTCACCCCACCCCCACCCACCTGCTGTTCCAAAGCACTCACCTCACCCCCACCCCTCTGCACCTGCAGCTCCAAAGCACTCAATGCCCCACCCCCTCTGCACTTGCAGCTCCAAAGCACCCCACCCCACCCCCTGTGCACCTGCAGCTCCAAAGCACTCACCCGCCCCACACACCTGCTGTCCCAGGAGCAGTGTTTGCTGGGTTGCTCACATATAGATGGGGATGAAACCACAGCTGAGCCCTGGGGGCCCCTGACTAAGAAGGAAGAGCCGAAACCTCGCCCCGGCTGCACAAACTGCGAACTGACACCTCCACCACGAGCCCAACACATTCAGTGCTGGTGGAACATCTGAACGGACAAGGGGTGCTCCCGCAGCTGAGAGGGGTCTGGCTTGAGCAGCTGTGGGCTTTGTGGGCACGTACATGGAGGCGGGGGGACTAGACTTGGCCAGAATCTGAGCTGACTCCGTAATACCCACAGTCGGTTGAGATGTGTGACTGGTGCAGCCTTGGGTCCTGACCTCGGTGCATCTGCACTGGTGAAAACAACGCCCGAGAGACACCAGGGCCAGTTACCAACATGTTCATGCTGAAGGTGGGGCCGAGGTCGGTGCCAACAACCGTGTGCCCCGTGAGCCTGCACAACAGGTGAAAGGTGACTGGCAGAGCACACTGACAGGTGCACAGCTCCTCTCTTACTAGGAATGCTGCTTCCTTGCACCACAGGCCGGAAACACAGTCAGGAGTTCCTGTTGTGGGAACTCATGCAGTAATGAACTCAACTAGCATCCAGGAGGATGTGGGTTAGATCCCTGGCCTTGCTCAGTGGGCTGAGGATCCAATGCTGCCATGAGCTGTGCTGTGGGTCACAGAGGTAGCTCGGATCCTGCATTGCTGTGGCTGTGGTGTAGGCTGGCAGCTGTAGATCCAATTCGACCCCTAGCCTGGGAACTGCCATATGCTTCAGGAGCAGCCCTAAAAAGACCAAAAAAAAAAAAAGCAGAAACACAGCTCAGAAACAGATCTGGGGGTTCCTACCCCAACAACTAGGGAGAAAACCCTGCCCTGGGCAGTGACAACCACAGAGCAAAGAGGAGGCCCCGCTCAACAGCCAGTGTGGGCTCTGGTCACTACATCATGTCCCATCTCCTATCCCAGGATAACAACCAGCACGCACAGAGGAAAGAGCCAGCAGACCTCAAAACTAAAAACAGCCTTGGGAGTTCCCCTTGTGGTGCAACGGAAATGAATCCCACTAGTATCCATGAGGATGTGGGTTCAACCCCCTGGCCTCACCCAGTGGTTAAGGATCCAGCATTGTTGTCAGCGGTGGTGCAGGTTGCAGACGTGGCTTGGATCCCGCATTGTAGTGGCCGTGGCGTAGGCCAGCAGCTATAGCTCTGATTCAACCCATAGCCTGGGAAGTTCCTTATGCTGAGGGTGCAGCCCTAAAAAGCCAAAAAAAAAAAAAAAAAAAAACAGCAACAAGAAAAAAACAGCCTTCAGACCAAAAAAATACCAGACCCACACAGGCTGCCTGAAGTCACATGGAGCCCACGGCCACCTCTACACACACCCCTTGACAAGGCCCTGACCACCAGCTGCACCCACCAGTGGGCAGACACCACTCCCTCCCACCAGGAAACCCTCACAAGCCCTTAAGCAACATGACCCAGCAGAGGGCAGACACCAGAAGCAAGACGAACCACAACCCTACATCCTGCAGAAAAGAGATGAAAAAACATAGAAAGAGAGACACAAGGAGTGACGGAGAAAGAGGTTTCCAATGAAGGAATGAGATAAAAAGTCATGAAAACAGCTAAACGAAGAGGTGAGGCAACCAACCCAAAAAGAATTCACAGTAAGGATGAGCCATGCTCTCAGGAAAAAATGAATGCCCAGGTCGAGAAGTTACAAGAAATGTTTAACAACGAGCTGGAAGGCTCAAAGAGCAAGCAAAGGAAGGTCGACAAAACAGCATCTGAAATGAAGAGAACGCTGAAGGAATCAACAGCTGGAAAACGGAGGCAGAAGACCAAATCGGGAGGTGGAAGACAGAGCAGTAGAAGTCACTGCCACAGAAAAGAATAAGGAAGGAAAGAATGAAACCAAGTGAGGACAATCTAAGAGACCCCCTGGGACAACAGCGAAAGTACCAACAGTTCCAGAACAGAGACAGAAAGGGCCTGAGAAAATATCTGAAGAGACCTACAGCCAAAAATGTTCCCTAAGATGGGAAAGGAAACACTCCCTCAGGTGGAGGAAGTGCAGAAAGTCCCATACAGGATAAACCAAGAAGAAAACACAGAGACACATACTACTCAAACTGACCAAAATTAAATACAAAGAAAGACATTAAAAGCAGGAAAGCAGCACATAACATACGAGGGAACCCCCCTAAGGCTGGCAGATGATATTTTAGCAGAAGCTCTGCCAGCTAGAAGAGAGTGGCACATAGATCAAGTGATGAAAGGGAAGCCTTCAACCCACCCTACCCAGAAGCCTCTCACTCAGAATTGACAGAGAAACCAAAAGCCTCACAGCCCAGCAAAAGCTAAGAGGATTCAGTGGCACCAAACCAGCTTTCCAACAAACGCTAAAGGAGCTTATGCAGGTTGAAAAGAAAAGGCCACAGCTAGAAACAACAAAATTAAACGTGTAAAAAGCTCACCAGGAAAGCCAAACATAAAAGTGGAAAATCATCCTCAGACAAATGTGATATCAAAACCAGCAATCTCGAGGAGAGAAGAATGCAGAATTTTGAAAATGCGTTTGCAATTAAGAGACCAGCACTTAAAACAATTCTGCATATATATATATATATAGATAGAGAGAGAGAGAGAGAGAGAGAGAGAGAGAGATCATCCTAGAGCAGCTAGAGAAAGAAGAGCATACAAGTTTGCAGAAGGAAAGAAAACATAAAGATCAGAGCAGAAATAAATGAGATAAGAGACAAAAAAAAAATAGAAAAGATCAATGAAACCAAAAGCTGGTTCTTTGGAAAGACGAACACCTTTGATAAACCCTTAGCCAACTCATCAAGAAAACAAGGGAGACGGCTCACATCGATAAAATTAGAAATGAAAAGGAAATAACACACCCTCATACCATGAGCACAAATAAACTCAAAATGGCCAAAAGGCCTAAATATAGGAGAAGACACCATCAAACTCCTGGAAGAGAACATAAGCAAAACATTCTCGGACTTCAGCCTTTCAAATATTTTCTCAGGTCGGGCTCCCAAGGCAACAGAAATAAGCGAAACAATAAACCAATGGGACCTCATCAAACGGACAAGCTTTTGCACAGCAAAGGAAACCCAAAAGAAACCAAAAAGACCACTTATAGAATGGGAGAAAATAGTTTCAAATGATGCACTGACGAGGCTTAATCTCTAAAATATACAAACGACTTATTCAACTCAACAGCAAGAAAACCAACAACCCATTGGAAAATGGCAAAAGACCTGAATAGACATTTCTCCAAAGAAGATAGACAGTGGCCACACAGCACATGAAAAAAATGCTCCACATCCTGATTATAAGATAAATGCAAATCAAAGCTACTATGAGGTGCCACCTTGCACCAATCAGAATGACCATCATTAATCCCAAGAACAAGCGCTGGAGGGGGTGTGGAGAAAAGGGAACCCTCCTGCACTGCTGCTGGGAAGGGAAGCTGGTACAACCACTATGGAGAACAACATATGGAGGCACCTCAGAAATCTATACATATAACTACCATTTGACCTAGCAGTCCCTCTTGGGCATATGTCCAGAAAAAACTTTCCTTGAAAAAGACACATGCCCCCGCATGGTCACTGCAGCACTAGTCACAGTAGCCAAGACATGGAAACAACCCAAATGTCCATCGACAGACGACTGGATTAGGAAGATGTGGTATATACACAAGGGAATACTACTCAGCCATAAAAAGAACAAAATAATGCCACTTGCAGCAACATGGATAGAACTAGAGACTCTCACACTGAGTGAAGTAAGTCAGAAAGAGAAACAAATACCATGTGATATCACTTATATCTGGAATCTAATATAGAGCACACATGAACCTTTCCACAGAAAAGAAATCATAGACTTGGAGAATAGACTTGTGGCTGCCTGGGGAAAGAGGAAGGGAGTGGGAGGGATTGGGAGCTTGGGGTTAACGGATGCAAACTATTGCTTTTGGAATGGATTTAGAATGAGATCCTGCTGTGTAGCACTGAGAACTATGTCCAGATACTTACTTTGGAGCAGGACATGGGAGAAAAAAGTACGTATACATGTATGTGTAACTGGGTCCCCATGCTGCACAGTGGAAAAAAATGCTGTTGGGGAAATAACAATAAAAGAATAAAATAATAAATCACAGTGGACATTACAAAAATACAAATGATCATAAGAGACTGCTACATGTAACATAGGCCAATAAAATGGACAACCCGAAGAAAATAGACCAATTCTTAGAAAGGTACAATCTTCCAAGAAGAAATACAAAGTAAAAGAGACCAATTACAAGTACTGAAATTTAAACTGTGACTTTAAAACTTGGAAAAAACAAAAGTCCAGGACCAGATGGCTTCACACACAAATGCTATCAAAACCTTAGAGGAGAGTTAACATCTGTCCTTCTGAAACTCTTCAAAAAATGCAGAGGAAGGAACATTCCCATGCATTCTACAGGCCACATCGCCCTGATACTGAAACCAGACAAAGATACTACAAAAAAAAAAAAAGGAAAATTACAGGCCCATATCAGTGATGAACACAGATACAAAACCCTCAAGAAAATATCAGCAAACCGAATCTGACAATATATTAAAAGGGTCATACCCCATGATCAAATGGGATTTATCCCAGGGATGCAAAGATTCATCAATATCCACAAATCAATCAGTGAAGAATCACATCAACACACTGAAGAATCAAAACCATATAGTCACCGTGACAGATGCAGAAAAAGCTTCTGACAAAACTCAACATTTATGATAAAACTCTCCAGAGAGTGGGCACAGAGGGAACCTACCTCAACATAACAAAGGCCATATATGACAAACCCATAGCTATCATCACTCTCAATGGTGAAAAGCTGAAAGCATTTCCACTAAGATCGGAACAAGACAAGGATGTCCGTTCTTACCACTTATTATTCAACAGTTTTGGAAGTCCTAGCTACATCAGTGAAAGAAGAAAAAGAAATAAAAGGATCCAAATTGGAAAAGACGTAAAGTGTCACTGTTTGCAGATGACATGATACTATGCATAGAAAATCCTAAAGATGCTACTAAAACTACTAAAGCTCATCAATGAATTTGGTAAAGTTGAAGGATATGAAATTACAATAGAAACCTCCTGCATTCCGTCCACTAACAATTAAGATCAGAAAAGAAAGGAAGGAAACCATCCCACTTACCATCACCTCCAAGAGAATCAAATGCCTGGGAAGAAGCCTACCTAAAGAGGAAAAAGACTGAACTCTGAAACACTAAGATGCTGGAGAAAGAAATCAAAGATGACACAAATGGAAGCTATACCACGCTCTTGGGTTGGAAGAATCAATACTGTCGAAAGACTAGACTACCTAAGGCAAACTACAGATTCAATACAGTCCTTGTCAAATTACCAACGGCATATTTCACAGAACTAGAACAAAAAATGTTGCTGGAGGGGAGTTCCTGTCGTGGCTCAGAGGGTCACAGACCCAACGTTGTCTCTGTGACGATACGGGTTTGATCCCTGGCCTAGTTCAGTGGGTTAAGAATCTAGCATTGCTGCAAGATGCAGTGTAGGTCACAGAGGTGGCTCGCATCCAGTGTTGCTATGGTGTCGGTGGGCAGCTGCAGCTGCAATTCGATGCCTAGCCTGGGAACTTCCATATGCTGCAGGTGTGGCCATTTAAAAAAGAAGAAAAAAGAAAAATGCAGCTGGAGGAATCAGGACCCCTGACTTCAGACTATACTACAAAGCTTCAGGCATCAAAACAGTATGGTACTGGTACCCAAACCAGAAATACAGGTCAATGCAACAGGATAGAAAGGTTAGAAATAAACCCAGGCACCTACTGTCAATTCATCTACACAGGGAGGCAAATATACAATGGAGAAAGAACAGACTCTCCAATAAGTGGTGCTGGGAAAACTGGACAGCTCCATGCAAAAGAATGAAATTAGAACATTCTCTAAAAAAGACAACTTACAGAATGGAGAAAATAGTTTCAAATGATGCACCCGACAAGGGCTTAATCTCTAGAATATATAAGCAACTTACAACCCAACAGCAAAAAGCCAATCAATCAATGGAAAAATGGGCAAAAGACCTGAATAGACATTTCTCCAAAGATATACAGATGACCAGCAAACACATGAAAAAACGCTCAACATCGCTGATCATAAGAGAAATGCAAATCAAAACTACCATGAGATACCACCTCACACCAGTCAGAATGGCCATCATTAATAAATCCACAAATAACAAGTGCTGGAGGGGTGTGGAGAAAAGGGAACCCTCCTACACTGTTGGTGGGAATGTAAACTAGTACAGCCACTATGGAGAACAGTTTGGAGATACCTTAGAAATCTATACATAGAACTTCCATATGACCCCGCAATCCCACTCTTGGGCATCTATCCGAACAAACTCTCCTTAAAAGAGACACGTGCACCCCATGTTCATTGCAGCACTATTCACAATAGCCAGGACATGGAAACAACCCAAATGTCCATCGACAGATGATTGGATTCGGAAGAGGTGGTATATATACACAATGGAATACTACTCAGCCATAAAAAAGAATGACATAATGCCATTTGCAGCAACATGGATGGAGCTAGAGAATCTCATACTGAGTGAAATGAGCCAGAAGACGAAGATAAATACCATGTGACATCACTTATAACTGGAATCTAATATCCAGCACAAATGAATATCTCCTCAGAAAAGAAAATCATGGACTTGGAAAAGACTGATGGGAGGGGGAGGGAGTGGGAGGGATCGGGAGCTTGGGCTTATCAGACACAACTTAGAATAGATTTACAAGGAGATCCTGCTGAATAGCATTGAGAACTATGTCTAGATACTCATGTTGCAACAGAACAAAGGGTGGGGAAAAAATGTAATTGTAATGTATACGTGTAAGGATAACTTGATCCCCTTGCTGTACAGTGGGGGGAAAAAAAAGAGCAAAGAAAAAAAAAAGAACATTCTCTAAGACCATACACAAAAAATAAACTGAAAAAGGATTAAAGACCTAAACAAAAGGCTGGATATTACAAAATTCTTAGAGGAAAACACAGGCAGAACACACTTTGACATAAATCATATAGCAATATCTTTTGGATCCACCTCCTAGAGTGATAAAAATGAAAACAAAAATAAACAAATGGGACCTAATTAAACTTCAAAGCTTTTACACAGCAAAGGAAATCTTTTTTAAGAAAATGAAAAGGCAGCCCATAGAATGGGAGAAAATCTTTGGAAACAAAGAAACCAACAAGGGAATAATCTCCAAAATATACAAATATCTCATACAGCTTTTCATAAAAAGGAAACAAGGAATCCAAGTTGGAAAGGAAAGGAAGTAAAAATATCCCTATTTGCAGATGACATGATACTATACCTAGAAAACCCTAAAGAGGCTACCAGAAAACTGTCAGAGCTCATCAATGATTTTGGCAAAGTCACAGGATACAAAATCAATACACAGAAATTGACTGCATTTGCATATACTAACAATGAAAATCAGAAAGACAAATCAGGGAAGCAACCCTGTTTACCATCGGAAGCATCCAAAATAATCAAAGACTTAGGAATAAACCTACCTAGAGAGACAAAAGATCTGTACTCTGAAAAGTATAAGACGCTGATGAAAGAAATCAAAGATGACACAAAGAGATGGAAAGACATACCACACCCTTGGATTTGAAGAGTCAGTGTTATCAAAACGACTCTACTACCCAAGGCAATTGACAGAGTCAATGCAATCTCTATCAAAGTACCAAGGACATTTTTCACAGAACTAGAAAAAAATATCTTAAAAGTTTATTTGGAAGACAAAAGACCCAGAATAGGCAAAGCCATCCTGAAAAAGAAAAGTGGAGCTGGAGGAATCAGGCTCCCTGACTTCAGACTATACTACAAAGCTACGGTCATCAAAACCGCATGGTACTGGTCCCAAGACAGAAATGGAGATCAGGGGAACAAGACAGAAAGCCCAGAATAAAACCCAAGTGCCTACAGGCAACTCATCTCTGACAAAGGAGGCAAGAGTATACAAGGGAGAAAAGACAGTCCCTTCCATAAGTGGTGCTGGGAAAACTGGACGGCCACTGTCACAGAATGAAATTAGAACCCTTCCAAGCACTATACACGAATAAACTCAAAATGGATTAAAGGCCTAGATATAAGACCACATACTCTAAAACTCTTAGAGGAAAACATATGCTAAACACTCTCTGACGTAAACCATAGCAACATCTTCTCAGATCCACCTTCTAGAATAATGACAATAAAAACAATAAGAAACAAACGGGACTTAATTAAACTTAAAAGTTGCTGCACAGAAAAGGGAACCCTCAACAAAGTGAAAAGACAACTCACAGAATGGGAGAAAATATTTGCAAATGAAATGACTGACAAGGGATTCATCTCTGAAATTTATAAACACCTGCTATGCTCAATACCAAAAAACCAAACGACCCCATCGAAAAATGGCAGAAGATCTATACAACAGTTCTCCAAAGAAGACATGGATGGCCAAAAACACATGAAAAAAGGTTCAACATCACTCATTATTAGAGAAATGGAAATCAAAACCACTATGAGGTACCACCTTACACTGGCCAGAATGGCCGTCATCCAAAAGTCTACAAACAATAAGTGCTGGAGAGGGTGTGGAGAAAAAGAACCCTAGTACACTGTTGGTGGGATTGTCAATTGGTGCAACCACTGTGGAAAACAGTATGGAGATGCCTCAGAAAACTAAACATAGAACTACCATTTGATCCAGCAATCCCACTCCTGGGCATCTCTCCAGGCAAAACTCTCGAAAAGACACATGTACGCCAATGTTCACTGCAGCACTCTATACAATTGTCAAAACATGGAAACAACCTAAATGTCCATCGACAGAGGAGTAAAGAACATGTGGTTCATACACACAATGGAATATGACTCAGACATTAAAAGGAAAGAAATAATGGCAATTGTAGCCACATGGATGGACCTAGAAATTATCATGCTAAGTGAAGTCAGTCAGATAATGAGACACCAACATCAAATGCTTTCACTTACACATGGAATCTAAAAAAAGGACACAATGAACTTCTTTGCAGAACAGATGCTGACTCACAGACTTTGAAAAACTTATGGTTTCCAAACGAGACAGGTTGGGGGGTGGGTGGATGCACTGAGTGTTTGGGATGGACATGCTGTAAAATTTGGTTGTGATGATTGTTGCACACCTACAAATGTAGTAAAATTCATTAAGAAAAAAGTGTGTGTGTATATATATATATGAGAGACTGGGTCACTTTGCTGTACAGCAGAAATTGACACAACACTGTAAATAAACTATAATTTAAAAATTTAAGAAAAGAACATGAAGGAAGATAATGAGAAAAATGTATGTATGTGTATACACACACACACACGAATGGGTCACGTTGCTGTACAGCAGAAATTGACACAACACCATTAATCAACTCTACTTTGCACTAAAAAAATTTAAATAAAAGACCCTGCCCTGGATTTGCTGGATCAGAATCTGGATTCTACACAAGATCCCCTGGGGATCGTGTTCACGGTAAAGTTTGAGACTCCTGAGGTGGTCTCTGACCTCTTTTGCCTTGTTTATGCAAAAATGAGCTGTGGAGGAAAGAAATGTTTTTGCCACACCATGCGTGAGGGTGCCATCGTATTTTTCAGACTTTGAGGAAGGTCGGACCTTAGGATAAAGAACAGGTGGTGATGTTTGTATCTTTAATAAAACTCCAGCCAATGAGGCAGAAGACGTGAGAATTTCCCAAATCAGGCACTTGGCTTGGCCAAGAATTTGTCGTCAATGAGGCCTCCCGGGTCAGGTGTGGAATCTCAGTGATGATGTTTTGTTTCTTTATCCTTTTCTGTCTTTTTACAGCTGCACCTGTGGCCCATGGACGTTCCCAGCCTAGGGATGGAATTGGAGCTGCAGCTGCCGGTCTACACCATGGCTCAGGCAATACTGGATCCTTAATCTACTGAGTGAGGCCAGGGATCAAACCTGTGTTCTCATGGCGACTAGTCGAATTCTTAACTTGCTGAGCCCCAGCGGGAACTCCGTGGTGTTTCTGTTCAAGAGGTTCTGGAGCCCGTCCCCGGCTCCTGCCCCCAGCCAGGTCTTTAGTCACTTTGTCACGGCTGCTTCTCTCTCTCCCTGAATGGGGAGTGTATCTGTGATGGCTGAGATTATGGGTCGCCGGAGACACAGTGGCCAGATTTATAGTCAAACGTGATTTTTGGAGGCTTCCCTGAGGATGTTTTTAGTATGAGATTAACATTTACCCTGATGAACTCTGAGTAAGGCAGACTGCCCTCCCCAGCGTGGGTGGGCCTCATATCATCAGTTGACGGCTTTAAGAGAATAAAGACTGACCCCTCCTAAGGAAGAAGGAATTCCACCAGCAGATGGTCTCTGAGCTTTGGCTGCAACATCAGCTCTTTCCTGGGCCTGCTGGTCTACCCTGAAGATTTTGGACCTGCCAGCTCCCACTGTTGCATGCCAGTTCCTTAAAAATAACTCTCTTTCTTGGTAGATAGATAGATGCCTAGATGATCCACAGATACACATACGTAAATAAATGAGACACAGGGAGGTAGGTACAGACAGATGGAGGGATAGAGATGATAGATACACAGATGAGAGATACATACAAATAGATGAGAGATAGATGTGAGATAAATAGGTGGGTATAGACAGAGGACAAGTAGGCAGATAGGTGCTTAGATGATAGATGGATAAATGATAGATGGAGAAGATGGATGGGTGGGTGGATGGAAAGAGATGGGTGGGTGGGTGGATAGACAGACAGATGACATATGCATATAAATAGATGAGAGAGAGGTAGGAAGAGGCTTAGATGATGGGTGGATGGATGGACATGCGAGATGGATGTATCGAATGTAGGGACGTATGGATGGACAGATAACGTGGTTCGATATGATGGGCGCATAGATGAGAGTTACACACAGATAAACAGATGACGGATGGAGGGATGGTTAGATAAGTAGGTGGGTAGAGACAGACAGATAACTGGTAGACAGACACACAGATTACAGATAAATGAATGGACGACAGACAGACAGACAGACAGATCTCGTATTGATCCTGTCTCCCTGGAGAACCCTCCTAGCACAAGACCTGAGTCCACTTAGAGCTGATGTGAGACGAAGAAGGTGACAGGTGACCCAGCTGTCAGGACTCCAGGCCAGAGAACCTCCCAGGTGCCGCCAGAAACTCGACAACTGTCACTCGACGGGTTAAGACGAAAGGACTATTTCCCACAGGCGCTCAGCCACGGGGTGAGGGTGCCGTGCCTTCTTCTCCAATGCCACCTCCCATCCTGCCAGCTGTCCTCCTCCATGCCCCAGGGTGCCCCCCACCTCCCTGCCCTGAACCTGCCGGGACGCAGCCTGAAATCCAGATTCTTTCTCCCTGGACCCCCTGCCGCCCTACACCTGGTGGCGGCTCCTTCGGGGTCGGCCGTCTCTGGAGAGCCTTCCCTCGGCCCTGAGCACAGGGGACTGTACCTGAGGCCACCTGCACCGTAGTTTAAGCTGAAAAGTCCGTCTACTGACAGGTCACTTTCCTGAAATTTTAAGGCAAACACACCAAAAAAGAGAAGCAAATGAATCCATCCAGGCCCAGCAGCCTGTGCGGGACGGGAATTGAAAGCTCTCACTTTCTCCAGGATTCACTTTTCTCAGCGATTAGAGAGGAAACTGCAGAGAAAATCCACGGTGGCTAATTTCACGTCTCAATGTGACAAGGCACAGGCTGCCTGGAGACGGGGTGAGAGGTCCCTCTGGGGGTGAGGCCGAAAGGCGTGTTGCTCACATCCTGGGGCTGCGGGCAGGAACCAGGGTAGAGAGAGGACGGCATCGCCCTGGAAGTGCTTCCTAAGGCAAGAGTCTGGCCCTTTAGGGGACGTGCGACAGTTCACTGCTGCCTGCTGAACAGCCCCGCTTCTGCTATGTGGGAACAAAAAGAAGAGCAGGCTTTCCGATCTCTGGGAAAAATGTGCATGATAAATATTTTGAAATACACTGGGACAGGCTGTACAGCGAGTAGATGGAAAGTATACTTTTTTTTTTTCCTTTTTAGGGCCACACCTGCAGCACATGGCAGTCCCCAGGCTGGGGTGGAATTGGAGCTGCAGCTGCCAACCTACACCACAGCCACACCAGCTCTGAGCTGCATCTGTGACCTACACCACAGCTCACGGCAACGCCGGATCCTTAACCCACTGAGTGAGGCCAGGGCTCGAACCCGCATCCTCATGGATACTAGTCGGATTCCTTTCCACCGAGCCACAATGGGAACTCCTATTTATGCTCTTAATAAGGTATCAGCGACAAAGTGTGTGAGTATCTTGTGTGTCTGTGTAAGCCCATGTGTGTGTATGTGCTGGGTGTATGTATGTGTGGGAACGTGTGTGGTTGCATATGTCTGTGTTTGTTATAAATGCACATAGAACTAAGGGTTCTGGGCATCGTGTATGGGCCAAATCCAAGCGGAGGCGTCACTGAGATGTTCTCAGCATTGAAAGGGTTCAGATATCGTCACCACATACAGCACGGAACCAGCGTGGGCTATGGCTTTTCCATATGAAAGTGGAGCCCCCCAAAGTCTCTCCCAGGTCAGACCACCTGTCATCCAGCTGGGAACCCGAGACCTGATTTAAGTCCTAATCATCCTGCATCAGGAACGTCTCACTTAGGAGGCGGCTCGCAGAGCACGCAAGGCAGGGCTACGCCAAGATCAGACACCTCTCAGCAGGTGCCATGGCAGGGGGAGGGTCACCCATGACCAGGCTGCTTGCACAGCTGGGTACCACTTTGCGATGCAAAGCTGTGTCCCATCAGTTTAAAAGACAAGCTCTGATCCCAGAGACTCGGGGAACAGCCCTGTTGCTGTAGCACAGCCTCATGCTGCAAAGCTCTTCGGGGCTCCCTGACTGTGGCCACAGTGGCCACCAGACCTGACCAGACATGCAAAGGTGCACCAAGACCCATCTGGGGCAGAGTCCATTCCAGACAGGGCACAACTTTCTTGTGGGGTCTCCTGCCTCTGGAGATGGGGAGGGGAACAGCGTTTAGTTTCACAATTTTCTCAGTGGTTCGTCCTAATCCTTGGATTCAAACAGGTCTGTCCCAGTGAAAAACCCTCCAGACTTCGCTCCTGCAGAAACCCCAAGGACAGAGACCCTCCTGTCACCTGTAATCTAGAAGCCAGCTCCCGCCCCATCGCCCCCTGGCATGCATGCCCTCACTTGGAGAGTTCTTTGAGGACAGGAAGAAAGCCCCCTTAGGGGTTGTTTGGGGGGTTTGTCTCAGTTTTTAAAAGTGCCTTGTTATTCATTCTCTCTCCCAAGCCTGGCAGAGAGGAGAAGATGCAGGGCTGAGACTCTGCCGGGTACGAGCTGTGAGAGCGTGGACAGGTCCTTCAGCCTCGAAGAGGACATGACAGGTCACATATTAACTCAAGGGGAGGATGGACAGATGGATGGATGGATGGATGGATGGATGGATGGATGGATGGATGAATGGATCAGTGACAGAATAGATACGACGGATGGATAGATGAATGGATCAGTGAAAGTACAGATATATGATGGATGGATGGATAGATGATGACAGAATAGACATGATGGGTGGGTGGGTGGTGGATGGATGGATGGATGACAGAACAGATATGATGGATGGGTAGATGGATAAATGATACAACAGATATGGATGGATGGGTAAATGATAGATAGATACAATGGACAGATGGATGGATAAATGTATAACGGATATGATGGGTAGGTGGATAGATGATAAGTGACAGAACATATATGATGGATGGACAGATGGACAGATGGATGGATGGATGGATGGATAGGTAAATGACAGACGGACAGGATGGATGGATAGATGGATAAAAGATAGAATGCATATAATGGATGGATCAATGATGGATAAATGACAGAACAAATGTGATGGATGGGTGGATAGAGATATGACAGATGATAGCTAAGTACACAGATGCTTCAATGATGGATGACACAAATTATTGACACATGAGAGATACATATAAAGAGATGACAGATAGATGTACGGTTAGATAAGGAGGTAAGTAGACAGATACAATGAGTAGATGAGAGCCAAGTAGGTAAATGATAGATATTATGGACAGATATAATAGACAAGTAGAGAGACTGAGAGATACACATAAAGATTTGTTTCCACTGAGCCACGATGGGAATTCCCATTATCCCAACTTCTATGACTGCCACAACTAGTACAACTGCCACTGCTACAAAAACTGCAACCACGACTACCGCAAACTTCTACAATTATACCAGTGCTACGACTACAATGAGTTCTACTGCCACCCCCACCACAACCTTTCCATGTGGTACTACAGTTATCTCACAACTCCTCTTACTACAAACACTGCAACAATTACTACTAGCGCTACGACTGCAATTATTATAATTAGAACTACTAGACCCACCATAAGAACTACTTAACTCGACGCTTACAGCACTTAATCTGCTACTAAGACAAACACTACTGTGTCTACTGTAGTGCCACAACTACAGTTATTACACCAATTAGTACTCCTACCACCACAGCTCTTACAGTTATCACTACAGCTCTCACTTACACATCTGCTACAAAGTATCACTAGTATCCTACAAGTATCGCTAGTGCTACAATGAGTCCAATGATTAGTCCCACTGTCACCATCACACAACCACCACATTTACTACAGTTATAATCACGACCACCAGCACGGGCACCCCCATCGCAGCTGCTGCCATGGTACAACTGCCATGACTACAACCAGTTCTACTACAATGACTGTCACCTCACCTGCTGCTATTACCGCTGCTAAACGGCTACCATGATGATGGCTACTGCTCCTACCAAAACCGCTGGTACTACTTCAACTACCACCACAACTGGTTTTGCAAGTATTCTGACTGCAACGTCTACAACTAGTACTGTAATAAATACTGTTGGTACCACAATGACTGCCAGAGCAACGGCTACACAACAACAATTTCCACTGTTGTTACTACGGCTACTCCCCTGACTATGCCTATTCCAATTATTGCTACAACAACAACTGCTACTATTACTACTGCTGTTAAAGAACAAATAGAGTATGGAAAAAGTTAAAGTGGTAAAAGCAGATTTCATTTGGGACTATTGCAATATGGGAAAAGCAACCCATATACAGAGCCAGACTCAACTTCAAAGAGGTGACCAAGAGGGGGTTTATTGCCAAGGAGTAGGTGGGATCTGTGGACAGAAGACAACTAAGAGGAACATCAGGGGTGAGAGGATTCCAGCTAAACTGACCTACCAGTTCCTGCTGAAGGCAGAGCAAGGAGGCATCACCTGCGGGTGGTGGAGAATGAGGACTCAATTGGATATGGAGGTGAGAGGATGTGGAAGTGATCAGATATGGAGGTGACCAGACAGATCAGATGGGGAGGTGATCACACAGGGAGGGGACTGGATATCAAGATGATCAGACGTGGAGGTGATCAGATTTAGAGGGGATTAGATGTGAAGGTGATCACACATGGAGCTGACCAGATAAGGAGATGATAAGACATGGAAGTGATCAGATATGGAGGCAACCAGACATGGAAAAGAATAGATATGGAGGTGACCAGACAGGATGGTGATCCGATGGGGAGGTGATCACACAGGGAGGGGACTGGATAACGAGATGATCAGACGTGGAGGTGATCAGATTTAGAGGGGATTAGATGTGGAGGTGATCACACATGGAGCTGACCAGATAAGGAGATGATAAGACTTGGATGTGATCAGATATGAAGGTAACCAGGTGTGGAGAAGAACAGATGTAGAGGTGACCAGACTTGGAGGTGATTAGACATGAAGATGCCCAGATGTGGAGGTGAACAGACATGGAAGTGATTAGATAGAGAGGTGACCACATTCAGAGGTGAGCGTATATGGAGGGCTGGGGGCCCTGGTTCATCTGAACAGGGTTCTTCCTAAAAGTGGACCAAGCAGAAATGAACCTGGAAGTCCAAAAACCAGAGGTCACTGAAGAAGCATTTAGGGGAGGCTGGTTGAGGAGACAGTCTGTGAGACTGCACCTCCTCCTTCTCTAACTTCTGCTGCCATCACAGGAATGGCTACTCAGTGGAAGACCCAAGAGTCACCATCAGGGAGGTGAGAAGGCAGCGGCTACACAGGAGAAGCCGATGACTCCCCAGCAAGGATCTGGGCATTTCTGTCCTAGAAGGAACTTCTGCCCTTCCACCTCAAAAATTCTAGACCGTACGAGTTTTCCAAAGGTTGTGACCATATTTTTAAATTAATCATCAGCCCCCTAGCACTTAAATACAAGTCATTTCCTTCCCCCACGCCCTGCATCCAGACCTTCCACATTTGCTAATTGTGGGATCTTGAGGTGCATTCTCAAACGTCCTGCCTCAAACTTCTCATTTAGGAGAATCGGCCAGAAGAGTCCATACCTTCCTTCGCAGGCTATTGTGGAGATGGAGAGAGTGAAGATGTGTGCTGTGCTAGGAGCAGGGCTTAAATCCTACATACTCTGGTCCACGATTTGCTTGTATCCTCTTCTCCTTTTGTGTCTGACTTTCCCTTGTAATTCACGCCCAGCAAAGGTGCCATGCCATGGACCGGATGAACTGCTCTCAACTCGGCTATGGCTCAGAGCCAAAGGGACCACAGGTGGCCGTGCTGTCTCGTCCGCTCCCTCCTTGTCCCAGGCGGACCCAAGCACATGCCTTAATGGAAATCCTAAGCTGAATCTCCATCTCTGAAGACCCACTGCAGACAGCAGTCAACACAATCAATGTGGCAGAAGATACCTACCTAATCCCCCCAACACTGTAGGGCAAGGTCAGTGTTAAGAACTACGTTCTACTAAGCATCTCATGGAAGGCACACACACACAAGTACACTCACCAGGAACGGACTCATCGATTCTACAAACGGCAAGGGAATTAGATCCTGGGGACCCGGACCAGCCACTTCCGTTTTCTACGTATTAAACAGGGTGCTCTGTAAATTCAAGGGACTTGGGAATTTCTGCAACTAGGAAAAAGATTTCAGCAGGCTCATGGATGCCTGGCTCTAAAAATATCCTGTTGGGTAGATCTCTTTCCCAAACAATTGCAATTTTTTTCTTCAAAGCTCATGCCAGTCGAGGCGATTTTACCAAGTACTTTAATCCTTTAAAAGGTTTTCAATTCCAAATTTTCACATGGGAAGATTTATCCCCCTTTTTAAGGAGCGCTAATCTACAGAGGAAAACATCAAACACATTACCATCAGCTCATTTTGGTTTCCTCCCTCACAGAAGAATATGCAAATTATTTAGTCATAGTTAGAAAATCCTACTAAAGACCTTTTGTCCCTGCTCCACAGATTGATAGGTTTGCAGACAAGGATGACCCGGCTGTGCCCTAATTTTCGCAGAACTTTCCAAAGCCATCATCTGTTTTGCTCTCTGGTTTTTGATGTCTTTCTGAAGTGTGGATTAAGCCTCAACCCCTCTTTACACTTCCTGACTGCTCTGATGCAAATAATCTGCATGACGCAAAAAATGTTCCATTTAGGGGGCAAATCCACTTGGCTGCAGGATTCCTTTGCTTCCTTAGAATGGAGTTTCTCTCCCCCACAGGGTCCGGAGTGGAATGTAGTCAACTGTATTGATGATATCGATGATTATTTTAGCACTGTGTTGGGGGGAAGAGAATTTTACAATGGCTTAATTGTGGAATTTTTTTGGGGGGGCGGCCCACTCCTGCAGCATATGGAGGTTCCCAGGCTAGGGGTCAAATCGCAGCTGTAGCCGCCAGCCTACACCACAGCCATGGCAACACCATATCTGATCTGCATCTGCAACCTACACCACAGCTGAGAGCAACGCCAGAGCCTCAACCCACTGAGCGAGGCCAGGGATCGAACCTGCAGCCCCATGGATGCTAGTCAGACTCGTTTCCGCTGCGCCACAACGGGAACTCCCAATTGCGGAATTTTTCATAATGATTTCTTTTTTCCCTCACCAGTGCTTGGCGGTTTGATACCATGGCATCCTTTCTTGTGGCTGAGATGAGATGAAGCCAAACCAGAACTGGCTCTTCTGTGATTTTTCTCTTTCCATGAGCATGCATTGAGTTTTGAGTGTCTTGTATGACAATGCTACTGGAACATGTCTGGAGCTGGTTCTCTTCCAAAGCTTCACTGAGAGCTCAGCATGCAGACATTTTTCTAGTCCCTTGGCTGACACCTCTCTTCTGCCCTTCCTGGAATTAGCACTTCTGACCCATGATCCCACCCTCCTTTGCAGGAAATCCTATTTGTCACAAGTTGGCTTTGGTGACTCTTCTCAACGTCTCTAAACTGATTTGTTTTGCCCCATAAGCATTTTAAACTTTCCTCTGCATGCTGGGAACATTTTTTCCTTGTCAGTGTTCTACTTTCCCCAAATGTGATTTCTCCCAGTGCCAAGGAATTGCATCAGGACTTGACCGTCAGCAGTTTGTTTTTCTATTTCTTACAGACCATTTCTCTCGTTTGTTTATTTCTTCAGATCAAACACCCCAACGTCCTCTGAATCTTGTACATCTTTCAAATCGTATTTTTCTAACGAAAATCTTTTCCGTCTTTTTCAATTACTCTCGTTTGTGTTGTGTGTGGTTTCATCATAAGCAACTTGCCCAGCTAATCTCCTTCTGTGTTTGGTGGTATACGAGTGCCACCTGATCTGTCTTGCAGGCAGGCCACTGATTTCTCCCTCTTAGAACCCCTCTATCGGGTTTTGTTTGGTTTTGTTTTTTAGGGCCACACCCTCAGTACAGCCCCCACCCCCCAGGCTAGGGGTCAAATCCGAGCTGTAGCCACTGGCCACAGCCACAGCAATGTAGGATCCGAGTGCATCTGTGACCTACACTGCAGCTCATGGCAACACCAACCCTTTAAACCACTGAGTGAGGCCAAGGATTGAACCCGCATCCTCATGGATACTATTCTGGCTCATTACTCCTGAGCCACAATGGGAACTCCTTAATTGGAGAGGTTTTTTTTTCCTTTTGTCTTTTTTAGGGCCGTACCCACAGCATATGGAGGTTCCCAGGATAGGGGTCAAATCGAGCTGCAGCTGCTGGTCTACACCACAGCCACAGCAACACAGGATCCAAGCCATGTCTGTGACCTACACCACAGCTCATGGCAACACCAGATCCTTAACCCACTGAGCAGGCCAGGGATCGAACCCGCATCCTCATGGATGCCAGTTGGCTTCATTAACCACTGAGCCAGACAGGAACTCCCTTGACTTGGCGTTTTGACATGACGGAAGAAGTCACTGTCCTGACGAGAATTCGCTGCTCTGCATGTGGCTGCAGTGGGAGGACTGACATATACATGTTACTACACACGAAACAGGGGTAAAGGCCCTACCGTCTGGCGTAGGGAAATCCGCTGAGACTGCGTCACCACCTACGTGGGAGAAGAATCTGAAAAAGAAGGGGTAGATGTCTATGCATCACGAGTCGCTTTGCTGTGCACCTGAAACTCACACAACTCTGTACGTCAACTCTACTCCCCCAAATTTAAAGGAGAATCTGCCCTAGGGATCAGCCTTGGGGGATGGGCAGTTCTCGGGGGGCAGGTGGAGAAGAGGGCAGAAGCCATCGTGCGGGGAGGAGATTCTGCTCCAGGGACGGGAGGCAAGTGAGAACAGCCATCCTCTCTCCCCATCGAGCGCATCTGCTCACTTGGGAGGCAGGTCCCAGCGGCGTGGAGAGTCTCCCAGTGGAGACGCCTGCTGCCCCCACGGAACCACTGTCGCAAGAGGAGGGATAAACGGTGAATAAAAAAGGAATGAAGGGTCGAATCACGTGAGATGCGTCTTGCGGAGGCAAACCGAGGGCGACAGAGGTCCCTGTACGCGGAACCCTCGGGATCGTCTCTCTGGGGAGGGGATGCGCATCTCGAGGCTTCCGAGAAAGAACGAGCCCCTCAAGGAAAGAAGCCAATGAGACCTGTGGGGTCAAGGGACAGAGAAGCTTGCTGTGCCTGAGCTGAGTGGGGAGGTGGGCGTGGGGGAGATCAGAGCCTGCCTCTCTTGGGGGAGACGGTGGGGGAGGGGGAGTTGCCAGAGGCCGTGGCCTGGAGCTGAGGCCGTGCAGTTGGGGATGCTCCTTGGAGAGCGAGCTGGAGAAAGGAAAGAGAGGGCAGGGCTTAGACGGGGACGTGCTCCAGGCCAGGATGGTGGCGGCATCTGGGTGGGGGGCCGCCATCATGGGGTAACGGGACAGATGGGACTACGTGCCCTGGAGGGACCGGGCACAGCAGGAAAAGGCAGTGAATGTGCAGGAGAGGAAGTCAAGCTTCCGTTTTGGTTTGAGCAACGGAATGATGCCATTTACAAGGACCGGGAGACTGAGTTGTGTGGAGTGGGTTCTGTCCTCACCCCAAATCCGCAGGTTAAAGCCCTGACCCCTCGTGGGGCGGTGTTTGGAAGGGGCGGCTTGGGGAGGGGATTAGGGTCAGAGGAGGTCTTGCGGGTGGGCCCCGTGATGGGATTAGGTCCTTTTCAAGAAGAGGAAGAGACCCCAGATCTCTTTCTCTCCAGCCTGTGAGGACACGGCGAGAAGGCAGCCCTCTGTGAGCCAGGAAGAAGCCTCACCAGGACCTGAGCCTGCCCCAGCAAGATCTCAGATTCCAGCTTCCAACTGCGGCTGAAGACATTCCTGCTGTATAAGGCCCCACCCTCCAGCATTTGCTTGTGGCATTGAACTGATTAAGACACAGTGTGGCGGACTTTTGTTGTTTTTGCCTTTTCGAAAGGCAGAGCCGCTGCTTTTCTGCTGGGGAGCTACCCTATTTGTCTCCCTGCAAAGGGTTCTTCCACCATGGATAAGGGGAGTCCCGGATGATTTATAGTTAACAATGCGTGGCTTCTCACCATCTTTTGATCGGCCCATGGGGTTGGGACCATCTGTGCCAGGTAAGTCTGTCTAAGTCTATTTTTAAAAAGTCACACCATGTGTTGGTAGGACCCTTGGGGGCTGATGCTCCTCTTATGCCCAGAAAACAAGTAAGGACGATGGCCAGTCACAGAGGTCAAGGGACAGGACAATGGTTCATCACCAGCAGACCCCACCAGGTGGGAAGGCGGGAGATTGCTGAAGATGCCTAACTGCACCTGCGATCACCGTGGGACCCACCTGCATCCGAATTGCGATACTGCTTTTGGCTTTTTGCTTTTTTTTTTTTTAGCAAAAAAAGCACCTGCAGCATATGGAATCTCCCAACCCAGGAGCTGAATCAGAGCCACCGCTGCGGTGACACCACAGTCACAGCAATGCCAGGTCCTCAAGTCACATCTGCAACCTACATCACATCTCACAGCAATGCCAGATCCTGTGACCCACTGAGCAGGGTCAGGGATCAAACACGCGTCCTCATGGATACTAGTCAGGTTCGTTCTCGCTAAGCCACAACGGGAACTCCCTGAATTTCCATATTTCAACATACGAGTCAACCATCAGGACCCGCTCAGGAGGCCACTCTCCCTTACCCAAAAGGGCAACACCTGCTTTGTGGACAGGCTATGGTGTGAAACTTCAATTCCTCCACTGTGAAATACTCCTGCCCTGAGACAGACCCATGATCTCAGAGGGGCATAACCATGCACCCTTTGCTCCAGCCCCGTGAGGTCTGTACACCACACAGTGGGGGCGAAATAATTATTCTTCTGTGCTCACCTGCCAGCTTGTTATATCGGCAACTCATCCTCATCATGCCGGGGGACTCAGATCTCCACGCGAGCATATCAGATGTCTCACCTCCTGGCCACTGGGGTGGAACCCCCTTGAGCAGAGGTGATCACCCCCAATATTTTCAACAGTTGTCAAGGACTGGATTCACTTCCTCAGGGCTGCTGTAACAATATACCAAACCGGGTGGCTTTCGAGGACAGGAACTGACTCTATTTCTGGAGACTAGAGACCCAGGGTCAAGGTGTCATTACGGCGGGTTCCCTCTGGAAGCTCTGCAGAGGGATGTTTCCAACCTCTCTATGAGTTTCTGGGGGTATCTGAGCAATCCCTGGCATTCCCTGCCACACGGATGCACGACCCGCTGTCTGCATCTGTCCCCACAGTCTTCTCCTCTGCATCTCCAAGCGACCTTCCTCCAAGGACACCAGACACACTGGCTACCCCTCCCCCACGACCCCTTAACGGTGGCATCAGCGAAGACCCACAGGTCACATTCTGGGTTCTACGCGGACCTGAACGCCTCCAACCCAGTGTCATGCTCTCAGCCGAGACGTCTGCCCTTTTCTCCCTGCTCCGTTCTTTCTCCATCATCCAGCGTCCATCACCCAGACTCTGGACTGGGCAGCAGGAAGAAACGCTCACAAGCACACCTGGGGTTTCCTTCTCCAGGCGGAGGGAAAACCGCTTCCCATTTCCCCTCAGGCTGAGCAGAGAGTCCTGCAGATTCCCTTCTGGGCTCTAACTTCCCGCTGAGACGATGTGTTCTGAGTTGAAGGAGTGTCTGTGAACCACAAGCCGTGGCTCCTGGTGGGTCACTCCTGAAGGACCTGGCAGGTGTCACTCTGGCTGGGCTCGGAGATGGCAGCGACATTCTGAGTGAGTCAGAGTAAAAGCCACAATCAGACATGGCTGTATTTCCTTGTCTCATGCTTTCCTGCATGGAAGCAGGGCCTTTTCAACAGCTCAGCAGCTGTTTTACTCATTAATTTCTACCTTCTAATTGCCAAGAAATGAGTATGTTAAAAGTACAGCCTGAGGATCCACTTCCCAGCTGCTTCACCCTCCAAGGTGGACCCATGAAAGGGGCTTTTGGTCAACCCTTCATCTTTCTCCACTCGGCTCTGCCCGTCCTTAGCTGCCTACCAGTGAGCACGTGCTGGGTAACAATTTCCTCTAACTTAGCAACGTAAAACAACACAGATGCCTTACTTCACGGTGGCTGTGGGTCAGGGCTGCAGGCATGTGTGATCCAGGCCTTCTGCTCGCAGTCTCCAAAAGATGCAATCAGAGAATCAGCCATGGGTGTGTTCTCCCCTGGAGGCTGAGCTTCTCTTCCAAGTCTGTTCTTGCTGTTAGCAGAATTCACCTTCTTTCAGATATGGGGGGGGTGTGCACCATGGAATATTACTCAGTCATAAGGAAGAATGAAATCATGCCATTTGCATCGACATGGATGGACCTCGAGGTTCTCATACTAAGCAAAGTCAGACAGAGGAAGTCAAACACCATATGATATCACTTCTATGTGGAATTTAAAATACGCCAAATGACCTATCGACAGAACAGAAACAGACTCACAGACATAGAGAACAGACTTATGGTTACCAAAGGGAGGGGGAGAAGTTACAAGTGTTGGATTAAGAGATGCACACTGCTATATAGATAAACAACAAGTGCCTACTCTGTAGCACAGGGAACTATACTGAATATCTTGCAATAACCTAAAAGGGAAAAGAATCTGAAAAAGTGTGTGTTTGTGTGTGTGCATACACACACATATAACATATATACACTGACCACTTTGCTGTACACTTTAAGCCAACACAACACGGTAAATCAACTATCCTCAATTAAACATTAAAAAATAGAGAAGTGAAAACATCAACAATAAACCATTAATATGAGGGACCACCTCACACCAGTCAGAGTGGCCATCGTTAGTAAGTCCACAAATAACACGTGCTGGAGAGGGTGTGGAGAAAAGGGAACCCTCCTACTCTGTTGGTGGGAATGTCGACTGGTACAACCACTATGGAAAATAGTATGGAGGTTCCTCAGAAAACTAAATATAGAACTACCATATGACCCAGAAATCCCACCCATGGGCTCATATCCAGACAAAACTTTCCTTGAAAAAGACACATGCACCTGCGTGTTCACTGCAGCACTATTCACAATAGCCAAGACATGGAAACAACCTAAATGTCCATCAACAGATGAATGGATTAAGATGTGGTACATATACACAGTGGAATATTACTCAGCCACGAAAAAGAATGAAATACATTTGCACCAACATGGATGCAACTAGTGATTCTCCTACTAAGTGAAGTCAGAAAGTGAAAGACAAACACCCTAGGATATCACTTACATGAAGAATCTAAAAAATAAAACTATTGGGTATAACCAAAAAAGATGCAGACCCACAGATACAGAGAACAAACTAGTGGTGACCAGTGGGGAGAGGGAAGGGGGAGGGGCAAGATGGGGGAGGGGAGGAAGAGATATAAACTCCTAAGTATAAATAGATAAATACAAGAATATAGGTACAGCACAGGGAAATGTAGCTAATACTTCATAAAAACTTTCAATGGAGTATAATCTATAGAAATTGTATCACTATGTTTCCACATGAAACTAATGCAACCAACTGTACTTCAACTAAACCTAAATAAAATTTTTGAAAGAATCACTTTTGGGAGTTCCCGTCTGGCACAGGGGAAATGAATCTGATTTGGAACCATGAGGTTGCGGGTTCAATCCCTGGCCACGCTCAGTGGGCTAAGGATCTGGCATTGCCATGAGCTGTGGAATAGGTCGCAGATGTGGCTTGGATCCGGCATTGCTGTGTCTGTGGTGCAGGCCAGCAGCTGTGGCGCCAACTGGACCCCTAGCCTGGGAACCTCCATAGGTCATGGGTGTGACCCTAAAAAGCAAAAAAAAAAAAAAAGAATCAATTTTTACTTGCCAAGCAATATACCACCAATAGAACATTCTGAGAAGTTTTGCCTCCATAGGCCCAGCTGACAGAAGAGGCCAGGCTGGCTGGCTGGTGAGAAAAAAAAACCAGCATGGAGCTTCCAGCCTCAATGAGGTCCAGGCGGGAAAATAACCAAGGCCCAATCTCCCTGTTTGTCTCTGAGTTCAGACCAACGGTGGCCCTGGGCAGGGACCTCCTCTCCCCCAGGAACCAGGAGGCTCTACACCCAGCTCTCCCAGTCTGTCCCAGGGGCGGGCACACCCAGGCCAGGAGCCACGCAGCTGGGGGACGTGGATGTCCTTCTGACGGGCTCAGGTCCAAGCAGGACCAGGGCACACTTTGCCTCCAGGAAGATCCCCCCAGTCAGCCGTCAGCCTGGGTATAAACTTGTCCAGAGAATGTAAAGGAAATCAATGCAAGAAGCCTTGGGAGGGAGATGGGATTAAGGCAGCGGAATAGAAGGACTGGAGCTCAACCTCTCTCCTAAAAACAACAAAATTCACAACTCAAGGCTGAGCAATCTTCACCCAAATTGACCAGAAACCTTAAAAAAGATATCCAACTCCAGAAGAAAAAGAGGAGGCCACATCAAGAGGTAAGAGGGGTGATTTTGTGATATAAACAACTCCATACCTCCTGGGTGGGAAGCCTCACAGACTGGAAACTAACTGGTTCACAGAGACTTGCCTACTGGAGTGAGAGCTCTGAGCCACACATCAAACTCTCACGTGTGGGGATCTGGCCCTGGGAGAAAGAGCCCCTGGAGCATCTGGCATTGAAGGCCAGTGGGGCTTGTGCACAGGAGCTCCATGGGATTGGGGGAAACGGAGACCCCATTCTTAGAAGGCACACACAGACCTTCATGGGCACTGGGTCCCAGGGCAGAGTGAGGTCTCCATCAGAATCTGGGTCAAACCTGACTGCAGTTCTTGGAGGACATCCTGGGAAAAGAGGGGGGAACGTGGCCTGTTGTGAGGGAAGGACATTAAAAGCAAAGCCCTCGGGAATATTCAGCAGCTGCCTTTCTCTGGAGGGGGCCATTTTGGGAAAATCTGACCCCACCTGTCAGTCAGCACTGAGAAGCCCCAGCCCAAACAACAATCCAGGTGGGATCACAGCCCCGCCCCTCAGTAAACAGGCTGCCTACAGACCCCTCAGGCACACAGCTGCCTCTAAACCCATCCAGAGACTAAGCCCCACCCACCAGAGGGATTAGAATTGGCTTCACCTACCAGTGGGCAGGCATCAGCCCCTCCCATCAGAAGCCTACACCAAGCCCCCAAACTGACTCCAGCCACAGGGGGGCAGACATCAGAAGTAAGAGAGGCTACAACTCTACTATCTGTAAGAAGGTCACCACACCAAAAACCTATAAAAATGAAAAGGCAGAGGACTATACCTCAGATGAGGGAGAAACGAAAAACCCCAGAAAATCACCTAAGTGATGAGGAGTTTCTCATTCTCCAGGAAAAAGACTTTAGACTGTTGGATGCTGAAGATGATGCAAGACATTGGAAATGAACTGGAGGCAAAGATGGATAACTTACAGGAAACACTGAGCAAAGAGATACAAGATATAAAACTTAAGAAGAGATGCAAAATACAATAACTGAGATAAAAAATTCACTAGAAGCAGCTAACAGCAGAATACAGGAGGCAGAAGAACGAATAAGTGAGGTGGAGGACAGATGAGTGGAAATTACGGATGCAGAACAGAAAAGAGAAAAAAGATTGAAAACAAATGAAGAGAGTCTCAGAGAACTCTGGGACAATGTGAAATGCGCCAACATCTGCATTATAGGGGTGCCAGAAGGAGAAGAGAGAGAGAAGGGGACAGAAAAAATATCCCAAGAGATAAGAGCCAAAAACTTCCCTAACATGGGGAAGGAATCACTCACTCAAATCCAGGAAGCACATTGAGTACGACATAAAATAAACCCAAGGAGGAATACACCAAGACACATATTAATCAAACTGACCAAAATTAGAGACAAAGAGAAAATCTTGAAAGAAGCTAGGGAAAAGAAATAAATAACATACAAGGGAACCCCAAGACAGTTATCAGCAGATTTTTCAGCAGAAACTCTGCAGGCCAGAAGGGAGTGGCATGATATACTCAACGTGATGAAAGGAAAAAACCTCCAACCAAGATGACTCCACCCAGCAAGGCTCTCATTCAGATTTGAAGGAGAAGTCAAAACCTTCACAGATAAGCAAAAGCTGAGAGAATTCAGCAACACTAAACCAGCCTTACACCAAATACTAAAGGAACTTCTCTAGGCAAAAAAGAACAAGAGAAGGAAAGAAAAAAGAGCAACAAAACCAAATCCAAAGCAATTAATAAAATGGCAATAAGGACATACATGTCAATAATTACCTTCAATGTGAATGGACCAAACGCCCCAACCAAAAGACCCAGAGTGGCTGAATGGATACAAAAACAAGACCCATACATACACTGTCTTCAAGAGACCCACTTCACTTCTAGGGACACATACCAATGGAAAGTGAGATGATGGAAGAAAATATTTCATGCAAACGGGGATCAAAAGAACGCTGGAGTAGCAATACTCATAACAGACAAAATAGACTTTAAAATGAAGAATATTTTAAGGGATAAAGAAGGTCATTACATAATGATCAAAGGATCAATCGGAGAATAAGATATAATAATTTCAAATATTTACGCACCCAACATTGATTCAGCACAATATATAAGGCAACTGCTAACAACCTTAAAAGGACAAATTGACAATAACACAATCATAGTGGGGGGCTTTAACACCCCACTTACAGCAATGGACAGATCAACCAGACAGAAAATCAATAAGGAAACACGGGCCCTGAATGATGTATTATACCAGATGGACTTAATAGATATTTATAAGACATTCCATCCAAAAGCAACAGCAGACACAGTCTTCTCAAGTGCACATGGAACATTCTCTAAGATCACATCCTGGTCTACAAATCCAACCTTGGTAACTTTAAGAAAACTGAAATCATATCAAGCATCTTTTCCAATACAACGCTAAATGCTATATGACTGGACATCAGCAACAAGAAAAAACTGCAAAAAACACAAACACATGAAAACTAAACAACATGCTACTCAACAACCAATGCATCACTGAAGAAATCAAAGAGGAAATTAAAAAATACCTAGAAGCAAATGAAAACAAAGATACAACACTCCATAACCTATGGGATGCAGCAAAAGCTGCTCTAAGGGGAAAGTTTATAGCAATACAAGCCCACCTCAGGAAAGAAGAAAAAACTCAAATAAACAAGCTCACTTTATAGCTAAAGCAGTTTGAGAGCGAAGAACAGACAAGACCTAAAGGTAGTAGAAGGGAAGAAATCATAAAGATCAGAGCAGAAACCAGTGAAATAGAAGCAAAGAAAACCATAGAAAAGATCACTGAATGAAAAGCTGGTTCTTTGAAAAGATCAAGAAATTTGATAAACCCCTAGCCAGACTGATCAAGAAAAAAAGAGAGAGGACTCACATCAATCAAATTAGAAATGAAAAAGGAGAAGTAACAACGGAAATCACAGAAATACAAAGGGTCATAAGAGACTACTATATGCAACTATATGCCAATAAAATGGAAAACCTAGAAGAAATAGACAAATTCTTAGAAAAGTACAATCTTCCAAGACTAAACCAAGATGAAATAGAAAAGATGAACAGACCACAAGAACTGAAATTGAAACTGTGATTAAAAAACTTCCAACAAACAAAAGTCCAGGACCAGATGGCTTCACAGGTGAATTCTATCAAACATTTAGAGAAGAGCTAACACCTCTCCTTCTGAAACTATTCCAAAAAAATCACAGAGGAAGGGGCACTCCCAAACTCATTCTAAGAGGCTACCATCACCCTGGTACCAAAACCAGACAAAGATTCCACAAAAAAAGAAAAATATAGGCACATGTCACTGATGAACATCACTGCAAAAATCCTCAACAAAATACCAGCAAATCACATCCAACAATACACTAAAAGGATTGCACATGATGATCAAGTGGGATTTATCCCAGGGATGCAAGCATTCTTCAATATCCACAAATCCATCAGTGGGATACACCACATTCACAAACTGAAGAATAAAGACCATAGGATCCTCTCCATAGACGCAGAGAAAGCCTTTGACAAAATCCAACACCCATTTCTGATGAAAACCCTTCAGAAAGGGGGAATAACGGGAACCCACCTCAACATGATAAAGGCCATATATGACAAACCCACAGCGAACATCATTCTCAATGGTGAAAAGCTGAATGAATTCCCATTGAGATCAGGAACAGGACAAGGATGTCCACTCTCGCCACTACTATACAACATAGTTTGGGAAGTCCTAGCCACAGCAATCAGAGAAGTTAAAGAAATAAAAGGAATCTAAATGGGAAAGGAAGAAGTAAAACTATCCCTATTTGCAGATGACATGATACTATACCTAGAGAACCCTAAGGACTCTACCAGAAAACTGTTAGAGCTCATCCACGAATTTGGCAAAGTCACAGGATACAAAATTAATACAGACAAATCAATGGCATTTCTATACACTAACAATGAAAGACCAGAAAGAGAAATTAGGGAAGCAATTCTGTTTACCATTGCATCCAAAAGAATAAAATACCTAGGAGTAAACCTACCCAAAGAGACAAAAGACCTGTACTCTGAAAACTCTTAAGATACTGATGAAAGAAATCAAAGATGACACAAATAGATGGAAAGATATACCATGCTCGTGGATTGGAAGAGTTAATATTATCCAAATGACTATACTACCTAAGGCAATCTACAGATTCAACGCAATCCCTATCAAATTACCAAGGACATTTTTTCACAGAACTCAAACAAAATATTTTAAAGTTTGTTTGGAAGCACAACAGACCCAGAATAGCCAAAGACATCCTGAAGAAGAAAAATGAGCCTGGAGGAATCAGGCTCCTGGACTTCAGACTATACTACAAAGCAACAGTCATCAAAACCGCATGGTACTGGCACAAAGACAGAAATAGAGATCAGTGGAACAGGATAGAAAGCCCAGAATTAAACCCATGCACCTACAGCCAACTCATCTATGACAAACGAGGCAAGAATATACAGTGGAGAAAGGACAGCTTGTTCAATAAGTGGTGCTGGGAAAACTGGACAGCCACATGGAAAAGAATGAAATTAGAACACTCCCTAACACCAGACACAAAAAGAAACTCCAAATGGATTAAAGACCTAGATAGAAGACCAGACACTATCAAACTCTTAGAGGAAAACATAGGCCAAACACTCTCTGACATAAACAAAAGCAACATGTTCTCAGATCCACCTCTCAGAGTATTGACAACATAAACAAAAATAAACAAATGGGACCTGCAGGGAGCCTAGTAGATACAGGAAGCCAAGGAAGGGAACTAGCCTGACAGCACAGTTCCAAAGGCAGGGTTCCTAACCGAGGAAAAAAAACCTACCCGCCGGCACAGTTCTGAGGGTAGGTTTAGAAATAGGGAAAAGGGCTTACCTGGTGGCACGGTTCCGAGGGCAAGTTCTAAAAATAACGAGGCTCACCTGCTAACCCAACAACAACGCAACAATAACAAAATGAAGGCTGTGCAAAATAGTGCAAGAATAAAAATTGCTCCTTGGAAAATTCAGTCTTTCCTGTTATTTACTTATTACTCAGCCTTTTCTGTTATTTGTTTGTTATTCTTTGTTATTTTTCTATATTGTTTTGTGATTCAATAAAATTGGAACAACAAAAATTGGAACAGTAATAAAATAATAAGAGCTTCACCTTGGTGAAATTCCCCCTAGTCAGATCTAATGTGAGCAAAAACAAAGTGTTCATTGGTTTGTTACAAGTAAGAATAGGTTTTAGAGTTAGGTAATTGTGGAGTGTACAACAGGTTAGAATAGGTTAGACATACATCACTCTTGATGGAAAAATATAATCTTGCTTTTAATAAGTTTTGTAGGGAGCTTTTAAGTTTTATGAAATTAAGTTGCTCTGATATAAAAAATATTTTCTCATAGTGTCCCCTGACCATAATGCTTTGAAGTTAGTACCTCAAGCTTTAATCTAAAAATGAGTTTTTGTAAATGTTAAATTCTTGTACTTGTGACCTTTCTAGCTGTTAAAGTTTAGCTTAAACCAATAACGGGCGGGAGTTCCTGTCATGGCGCAGTGGTTAACGAATCCGACTAGGAACCATGAGGTTGCGGGTTCGGTCCCTGCCCTTGCTCAGTGGGTTAACGATCCGGCATTGCCGTGAGCTGTGGTGCAGGTTGCAGACGCAGCTCGGATCCCGAGTTGCTGTGGCTCTGGTGTAGGCCGGTGGCTACAGCTCCGATTGGACCCCTAGCCTGGGAACCTCCATATGCCGCGGGAGCGGCCCAAGAAATAACAACAACAACAAAAAAGCCAAAAAAAAAAAAAAACAATAACGGGCGGCGCTTGCTAAAAGTAACCACAAGACGTTTTTATACCGAATTGCCTTATTTTCATATAATTTTTCCACATAACGTTTTGTAGCCATTATAATTTTGCATGATGCATTGTATCTGTTAGTTTTGATTAAAATTTTTAGAACACATTGTATGTCTGCTGTACCATGTAGTCTAAAATTTAACCTTTGAGAATATGATCTAAGCACTGTGATGTAGTTACAATTAAGCTGTCTATAAACTGCTACCTATGCTATAAAATTTGAGCAGTCCAGCCCTGAAAGAAGGGTCAAAGAGGCTGTCTCTGTGTGCTTCGCCGACACTGTCCATCCCCGGAGGGAATACCCTGGCTGCTGAAGCTGGACTCCGGCAGGGACCTAATCAAACTTAGAAGTTTCTGCACAGCAAAGGAAACCCTAAACAACACAAAAAGACAACCCACAGAATGGGAGAAAATCTTTGCAAGTGAATCAACTGACAAGGGATTAATCTCCAAAATTTATAAACACCTTCTGCAGCTCCATACCAAAAAAAAAACAAAAAAACAAAAAAACAAGCCTATCAAAAAATGGGCAGAAGATCTAAACAGACAGTTCTCCAAAGAAGACATGCAGATGGCCAAGAAACACATGAAAAGATGCTCAACATCACTCATTATTAGAGAGATGCAAATCAAAACCACTCTGAGGTACCACCTTCCACCAGCCGGAATGGCCATCATCCAAAAGTCTACAAACAATAAGTGCTGGAGAGGGTGTGGAGAAAAGGAACCCTAGTACACTGTTGGTGGGATTGTACATTGGTGCGACCACTGTGGAAAGCAGTATGCCTCAGAAAACTAAACATAGAACTCCCATTTGATCCAGCAATCCCACTCCTGGGCATCTACCCAGAGAAAACCATGACTCGCAAAGACACATGTACTCCAATGTTCATTGCAGCACTATTTGCAATAGCCAAGACATGGAAACAACCTCAATGTCCATCGACAGAGGAGTGGATCAAGAAGATGTGGTACCTATACACAGTGGAATATTACTCAGCCATTAAAAACAATGAAATACCAGCATTCTTAGCAAGATGGATGGACCTAGAAACTATCATGCTAAGTGAAGTCAGCCATACAATGAGACACCAACATTCAATGCTTTCACTGACATGTGGAATCTGAAAAAAGGACAGAATGCACATCTTTGCAAAACAGATACTGACTCACAGACATTGAAAAACTTAGGGTCTCCAGAGGAGACAGTTTGGGGGGTGGGGGATGTGCTTGGGCTGTGGGATGGAAATCCTGTTAAATCAGATTGTTATGTTCATTATACAACTACAGATGTGATTAATTCATTTGAGTAATAAAAAAAGAAAAAAAAACCCGAGGGCTGGGAGAAAAAAAAAAAAAAAGCAGCAGCCTTGGGAGCCTCAGATGAGTCTCTGAAACACAATCCGATTTGCAAAGCTGTTGGGGGGGAGGGGGGCATCGGAGCAGCCAGGAGGCTGGTCGCAAGCATATTCTGCAGGGAACACAGAACCTGAGTTTACCAGACAGGTGCACAGACGAGAGGGGTCCTCCAAGGAATTCGGGAAATCCCACCAGCTCTCTGAAAACTTCCTAGTGCCGCCCTCATCCTACAGGGAACTAGAAATCCCTTCATAGGACAGCTGGCCTCTTTCACTAAGAAGTACCAGTGAGTTCACTTACTGGCATAACTAAGACAAATTGTTTGATATGGATCAACCGGCAATTCAGAACTCCTGTTATAAAGTACCACCTCCCAAGACACCCTGGATAGACACAGCAGCTTTTTCATTCTCTATAGTTTGCAGATATGTTCTCCCATTGGGCAGGAAAGGAGAAAGTGTCTCTTTGCTCCATTGTTTCATTTGCTGTGCAGAAGTTTCGTTTTATTTCAGTGCCATCAATTTTGCGTTTTGTTTTTTTTTGTTTGCTTTTGCTGTCAGAGCCACTGAATCTTTGCTGACTCCTATGTCACCAACTCTTCCCCAGGTGTTTGAGGGTTTCAGATGTGAGGTTGAGGCCCTGACTGCATTTTGAGGTAATGGTTGAGCATGGTGTGAGCTAAGGATCCAGTTTATTCTCTGCCCTGTGGAGATGGCCTCTTCCCAACCCCAATGACTGAGGAGCCGCCCCTGCCCCACTGTGCGTCCTGAACGGCCTCGTGGAAGAGCAGCTGATGGAAGAGCGGGGGATCTGAGACTGGGTCATTGGGAGGTCATTTTCCCATGGCCTGGGCCCATCTCGGCAACGGGATGCCAGCAATCTCTGCATGGCCCTTGAAGTGTCCACAGCTGAATGCACTTAAGTCGCATACCAAGATGCCCCCCAACTTCTCTACCCTCGTCTTTCCCGTCTGATCTGGGACTCCCGGGCCACCAGCTGAAAGCGCCTTTTCTCCAGCCCTTCAACAAACACAGCCGCCCGTTTACCAACTCCTGATTCTCTTTCTTGAACCCTGTCTGTCCCCACCCAGCCCAGGTCCAGGCTTTCCCAAAGCCTAGGGCGGGTCTCCCTGCTCTGCACCTGCCCGGAAAATCCATTCTCTGAAGCACCAACAGAGCAGTGGACTTTCCAGAATATTCATCACCCCATGCCAAGAGTAGCCTGCCCCACACCTGGCCACCCCCACCCCCCTCAAAAAAACCTCCCTTTTTTTGTTTTTTGTTTATTTGTTTGGGGGTTTTTTCTTTGTGTTTTGTCTTTTTAGGGCCACATCCGCGGCATAAGGAGGTTCCCAGGCTAGGGGTCTAATCGGAGCTATAGCTTCCAGCCTACACCAGAGCCACAGCAATGCCAGATCCGAGCCACGTCTGCAACCCACACCACAGCTCACCACAACGACGGATCCTTAACCCACTGAGCGAGGCCAAGGATGGAACCCACAACCTCATGGTTCCTAGTCGGATTCGTTTGCCCTGCACCACAACAGGAACTTCAAGAACCTCCCGTTTTTGAAAGAAAGCAACAACAACAAGAGTTCCCGATCTGGCGAGGCGTAAACGCATCAGACTCTGAACCATGAGGTTTTGGGTTCAATCCCTGGCCTCATTCAGTGGCTAAGGATCCAGTGTTGCCGTGATCTGTGGTGTAGGCTGCAGACAAGACTCAGATGGTGCGCTGCACTGGCTGTGGCATAAACTAGTACCTGCAGCTCCGATTTGACCTGGGAACTTTCATGTGTCCAGGGTGTGGCCCTAAAAAGCAAAAAAAAAAGAAAAAGAAAAAGAAAAACAAACAAACAAACACAACCACAACAAAACGTCCAGAAAATTCTCTGGTTAATTCGACTCTTAAAAGCATTTTCCCGATAATTACCTTTCTCGCATAAATGGATTCCTAAGGACCAACTTTTAGGGTGTGCCGCAGGCCTGGTGGTTTTCCTTCAGGCCCTTGGGACCTGCGATGGGGTGTCAGGAAGGAGAGAGGGCGGGAGACAGAGGGGGAAGCCCGGGGGGAGACCTAGAGAAAGAGAAAGGAGATAGGGACAGAGAGAGAACCAGAGGAGAAAGGCAGGGAAAGGGGGGGCGGGGCGGAGAGAGAGGGAGAAAGGGCCCGAGGAGGAGCCGGAAGAGAGACAGGGAGAGACCCCAGGGCCAGAAGGTCGGACCCGGGAACGCCCAAAGAAACGCCTCCCATCAGGTCGCTGCTCCCTCCAGAGCACGGGAAACAGGCGGGCAGAGCTGGCCCCACCGGGGAGCGGCGCGAACCCCAGCAAAAAGGACAGGGACCCCCACCTGCAACATCCTGGCAACAATCCCGGTGGTCTCAGCGGCTGAGCGATCCTCATCTGTCTTCCAGAAACGCAGCGGGTTCCTTCCCCCCCTAACCCCCTGACCATGTCCGCCGCCCCCAATCTGCTCGACCTGTGATGCCCGCCGGCTTTTGCGGGATGAGAAAGCCAGGCAGGGACCTGCGCTTCTGGCAGGGCACCATCTCCCTCGTGACAGCCTCGGCCTCGGGTCCTTCGCAGGATGCTCCCAAGGTCTCTCTGCACTGGAGCGACCTGCTCCCTGGCAGGGGCTAGGCCCGACTCACCTGCAAGGATCCGGAGTCAGCTCCGCACCCCAGGAGACCGCCTGGGAGCCCCCCCCGCCCCCGTGTATACTCCGCACTCGAGCTCTGGGCTGGGGAGCCAGCGAGGAGGACGCCGCGCATGCGCGCTGCTGAGGCTCCTGGGGAACGAACAGCACCTGGGGAGCCCCGCGGGGATGGGCGGGCCCTGCAGCCCCCACATGGCTCCGCCTCAGCTCTGTGCCATGCTGGCCTGCTGTGTCCACTCAAGTCGGCTTGGCTCTGGGGGCCTGAAGGCACAGGATCCTCCAGAGGGGCATGTGGATGCCACAGAAAACCCCAGGAACTTCCATGTGGGCTGCGGAGGGCACCTGGGGGGGAAGCCTCTCCCCAGGGCTGTGCTTTGGGTTTCTGTTCCTTTGTTCCTGAATGTGTGTGATGAAGACACAGCAAAGGCAGCAGGGGTGGGGTGTCCTGGAGGTGAGGCTCCAGGTGATTCTTGGGAAGGAGCAGGTGAGCTGAGTCCCTTAGTGAGGACCGGGTATGGGGGAGGACCTGACAAGGACCAGGTGAGCTAAGTCCCTAAGTGAGGACCGGGTATGGGGGAGGGCCTGACAAGGAGCAGGTGAGCTGGTGACATGCGCAATCCCCTTGGCTCCTGGCTCCCAGGCTTCCCTTGCTGGACAAGAGCATCCAGCTGCCTGCAGAGAGGCAGGAATGAAGACAACCCTGGGAGACCCTTCAGCCAGCCCTTGCCCAAGGCCCATGGCCCCATCAGCTGGGGCCTCTCGGGGCTTTCATTTCTGATCTTGCTGTGGAGATCCCACATCCTTCCTGGGAACCTAGACGAAGGCATGAGCGTCCCTCCTCCCCCTCCCTTCCTCTCCCGCTCTCACTCTTTCTTCCTCTCTTCTCCTCTTTTCCTCTTCCTCTCTCAATCACCCCTCCACACCTGAAACACACACACGGGGAGGCACAAAGATGATCCTGGGGGTGCTGATTCCTCTGGGTCGTTCTCACTCACACACCCCTCTCATCTAGAGACTCTGCATACAGGAGGGGCTCAATGAATATTTAGAGCATGAAGGAACCTCCAAACCCTGTGGCCCGGCCAAAAACACAACAACAAAAGAAAGCATCAATACTGGCTCATGAGAGCCAAGCCATGACACAACCTCTATGGCCAAGGACAGAGGCCTGATTACAACATGTGGTGCACATACACAGTGGAATACTACTCGGCCATCCAAAGAAGGACATCATGCCATGAGCAGCAACAGGGACGCCACCAGAGAGTCTCATACTGAGGGAAGTCAGTCCGGCAGAGAAAGACACACACCACAGGAGATCCCTTATACCTGGAATCCATCACTGCCACAAATACACCTTCCCATAGAAAGAAACACATGGCTTGGAGAACAGACTTGTGGGAGGGGGACAGGCACGGATGGAGGTTGGGGTGAGTAGATGCAAACTATGACATTGAGAATGGATGAGCAATGAGGTCCTGCTGTCCAGCACAGGGAACTCTATCCAGGCTCTTAGAAGAGACCAGGATGGAAAATAATTTAAGGAAAACTACATATGTGTGTGTGTGTGTGTGTGTGTATATATATTCACACATACATATTTGATGGACTGCGTCACTTTTCTACAGCATAAACTGGCACGTTGTAAATCAGCTATAAAAAATGTAGAAAAATTAAAAGAGCAGACCTCTTAATGCATATGCCCAATTCCTTTTTATTCCTTTTTGAAAAAATTTCAAGTAAATTCCAATGAAGTTTTTTTTAAATTACTCAATGAAATTTTTTATACTTCTAGTTGCACCATGTTCATCATGACCTGATTTTATCGCATTTCCACCCTAAACCCCCCACCCCCCAACCTCCCTCCTTCGGAAACTGTGGGTTTCTCTAAGTCTATGAGTCTCTATCTGGTCTGCAAAGCAGTTCCTTGTGCCCTTTTTTCAGATGCCACATGGAAGGGATAGCATATGATGTGGGCGTCTCACTGTCTGACTAGCTTCACGCAGCCTCATCATGTCCAGGTCCATCCATGTGGCTGCAAATGCCTTTCCTTCTTTCCTCTTCAGGGCTGAGTCACATTCCTTTGTGTCTATGGACCACATCTTTATCCACGCCTCTGTCGATGGACATTGAGGTGGGTTCCTTGTCTTGGCTGTTGTTCAGAGTGCTGCAATGCACAATGGAGTACACGGATCTTTTCGGGCCATGGTTTTCTCTGGAGAGATGACCAGGGTGGGATTTCTGGATCAAATGCTTATTCTGGTTTGAGTTTTCTGAGGTTTTCCACATGCTTGTACCAAGTGACATTCCCACCAAGAGTATAATAGGGTTGCCTTTCTCCACACCCTCCCCAGCATTTTTTGTGTAGACCTTTAGATGATGGCCATTCTGGATAGTATAAGGTGGTAACTCATAGAGGTTTTGCTTTGCATTTCTCTAATAATTAGTGATGCTGATCATCTTTTTATATGTTATTGGTCCAACCGTACGTCCTCTTTGGAGAACTGTCTGTCTTATAGATCTTCTACTCATGTTTTGTGTGTGTGTGTGTGTTTGGTATTGAGCTGCAGGTGGTGTTTTAGAGGTGAATCCCTTGCCAGTCGCTTCATTGGCAAATATGTTCGCCCACTCTGTGGGTTGCCCTTTTGTTCTGTTTAGGGCTTGCTTTGCTGGCAGAAATGTTGATGTTTCATTAGGTCCCATATTTTGTTTTGGTTTGTATTGTCGTTCCTCTAGGAGATGGATCTGAGATGATACTGCTGTGGTTAATGTCAGAGAGGGTTTGCCCATGTAATCCTCTAAGAGTTTTAGAGTGTCTGGTCCTTATAGTGAGGTCTTTAATGCATTTGAGTTTACTTTTTCTGTCTGGGGTTAGGAAGGGTTCTAATTTCATTCTTTGACAGGGGCTGTCCAGTTTTCCCAGCACCACGTATGGAAGGGACTGTCTTTTCTCCATTGTATACTCTTGCCTCCTTTGTCATAGAGGACTGGACTGCAGGTGCATGGGTTTCCTTCAGGGCTTTCTCTCTTGTTCCCCTGATCTCCATTTTCTGGCTTTGTGCCAGTACCAAACGGTTTTGATGACTGTAGCTTGCATATACAGTCTGAAGTGGGGGAGCCTGATTCCTCCAGCTCCCTTTTTCTTTCTCGGGATGGCTTTGGCGCTTCTGGGTCTTTTGTGCTTCCAAACAAACTTGAAGAGTTTGTTCTACTCCTGTGAACAGTGTCCTTGGCATTTTGACAGGGATTGCGCTGAATCTGTAGATGGCCATGGGGGGTGGAGTCATTTGGATAATCTGGATTCTTCCAGTCCAAGAGCATGGGATGTCATTGCATCTATTTGTGTCATCTTTGACTTCTTACATCTGCATCTTATCATTTTTCATAGTATAGGTCTTTGTCTCTTTGGACAGGTTTATTCCAAAGTATTTATTCCTTCTGATGCAATGGTAAATGGGATTGTTTCCCTAATTCTCTTGCAGATCTTTCCTTGGGAGGCTCTAGAAATGAAGTTGATCTTTATGTATTCATTTTGTATCTTGTGACTTTGCCAAGTTCATGGTTGAGCTCCAACAGGTTTCTGGCAGCGTCTTGAGGGTTTTCTAGGGATCGTATCATGTCATCTGCAAATAGGGACATTTTACTTCTTCCTTTCGAATTTGGATTCCTTGTATGTCCTTTTATTTTCTGATTGCATGGCTAGGACTTCCAAAACTAGAGTGAATGGGAGCGGCCAGGGCAGACAGGTCTTGTGCCTGCTCTCCGTGGGAATTCTTTCCACTTTTCACCATTGAGAAGGATTTATGTTTGTCATATTTGGCCTTTATTTTGTTGAGGTCAGTTCCCTCTAGGCCCACTTTCAAAGGGTTTTTATCAGTAATGGGTGTTGGATTTTGTCAGCTAGATTTTTCTGCACCTACTGAGAGAAAATGGACCTTCTGCACGCCGATGGCACAGCCCAAAACCCTACAACTGTTGCCCCCAGCATGGCTCACACCTCCGGAATCTGCCCTGAGCTGGTAGGCACATAATGGCCTTCTCTGGTCTCAGCCCCTACTGTCACAGTCATACAGGCTAGGAAGCCGAAAGGCACAGAGGATCCAGGGCCACAGAATTCCTGGGCTGGCTCACTGGGGGAGAAACCTGACACAGTGTCCATGAGGAGGTGGAGTTCCATCCTGGCCTGACTCAATGGGGTAGGACCACCTGCATTGCTCTGAGCTGTGGTGTAGGTCACAGAGGGCGTCTCGGATGTGTGTGTCTCCATTTGTGATGCAGACCTGGCACCTGCACCTCCACTCGACCCCTGGACTGCAACTTCCATGGGTAGCAGTGAAAGCAATAAAGCAGGGGCAAGGGGGAAGACGGCTACAAAGCCATCTCCCGGGAGGAGGTAAGAGTTATTATTTATGAGTATTGGTCTTGGTGTTTGGGGTCAGGGGATCTGAGCGTGTGGCACAGAGGCAGTGCTCCCCACATGTCCCAGCATGCCCTGCAGGCCACCCAGGCAGTCCTGGTCCAGGGTCACGGGTGCAAAGGGGAAGGGGGTGGCTGCTCCCAAGGCGTTACAGGGAGAAAAAAGAAGTGTAAACCCAGGGACAAAGAGTTTCCCTGAGGTTCAGCCAGCTCTCTCGGCCGCCACCAAAGTGGAACCAGCTTTGCACAGTTGAGCTCTTCCTTGCTGAACTGCTTTCTGTCCCTCAATGGCTCCTTTCTCCGTGGAGGTCTCTTGCATGTGCTGTTCTTCTCTTCTCTGAAACACTCCCCCAAATCCCTTCCTTTCTGAGGCGTCTTCACTGCAGAGAGAAGGTCAAGGTGCCAACACCCCATGGACCACCAGGCACCATCCCTGGACCCCCTGACTGCAGTCGTGATGACTCTGAAATGACCTCTGGAGGGAACGAAGGCAGGCTCCCGCATCCTCATCAGCAGCCCTGGTTTGCAGCTCAACCTCGAAGAGCCCTGGCTGTCCCCTCTCAAGGGAGGACCCCGTTGGGAGGGGCTCAACCTGCTGGGGCCTCCTCTGCCTGACAGAGCCATAGAGCTGTTCTTCTGATTCACCCCAAACTCTGTCTCCATGCCTTGACTGGTGCCGCTGGAACAGAGGTTGCTTTGAGCTACCAAGTGACCCTTGCGGTGTCTTTGACCTTCCAGGTGAACAAAGGACCTGAGCATCTGCATGCCAACGCCATCGCCAGCTAAGATCTCTGCTATCAGCCTGGGAACACGCTTGCCCTGGGGATGGAGGAAACCTTTGTCGGGACGAAGCCTCTGAGCTTTCTGGTGCTGTGGCACCGCCCGGCCTGAGATCACTCATGGAGGGGAAGATGACAGAGCTCGTGGGACTTGGTCTTACCCGCTGACCACTTGGACAACAGGCAACTACACTCTCTGCCCAGCGGAACCCAGGGATAGAAGATCAACACCTGTGACTTCAATTTCATTCTCCCCCACCCACCCAACCCCGCAGAGGGTTCCTTCCGACAGCCAAGCAGAGGGAGGAGGGGAAGGATGTGTCCCCTGACTGGGCAAAGAAGATGCTTTCTGGTGGTGTGCACTTACACAGCAGAATAAATGAGAGTGGGTCTGAAAACCCACGGACTGGACTTTCCTTCCTCGGGATTCTCCACCAGGCTGGCAGGAGCAGAAAGGGGGAGTCCGTGAAAATGAAAATCTCAGTTCCCGGTTGGCTCACTGGGTTACAAACCCAACTAGTATCCGTGGGATGCAGGTTCCATCCCTGGCATCGCTCTGCCCGTTCACGATGTGGCACTACTGTGAGCTGTGGTGAAGGGTTGCAGATGAGGCTCTGATCTGGCGTTGCTGTGTCTGTGGTGTAGGATCAGGAGCTGCAACTCTGACTCCATCTCCTGTGACAATGCTCCACCCCCCAAGGCACATGGAGAGCCCACAGGAGGCTTTTCAACTCTCTAGAGTGTGCAGATATGTTCTCCCATTCTGCAGGAATGGAGAAATGTGTCTTTGCTGGATTGTTTCCTTTGATATGTAGAAGTTTGGCTGGTTTGGTTTTATGTTTTTGCTTGTTGTGTTTGGTGCCATTGCATGCGTTCGCTGTTCTTACATTTGCTGTCAGAGCTAGCAGTCCCGGCTGACAGCTGAAACATGAACTCTTCCCCAGGTATCTGAGGGCTTGAGATGTGAGGCTGAAATCCTGACTGCATTTTTGCGGGTAATGGTTGAGCATGGGGTGACCTAAGGATCCAGTTTACTGTCGGCTCTGTAGAGAGGGCGGCCTTCCCAACCCGCTGGTTGAGGAGACTCCCCCTGCCCCACTGTGCGTCCTGAAGGGCCTCGTGGAAGATCAGCTGATGGAAGAGCAGAGGATCCAAGGCAGGGTCATTGGGAGATCATTTTCCCATGGCCCGGGACCCATCTCTGCAACGGGATGCCAGCAATCTCTACAGCGCCCTTGAAGCCTTGCCCGCAGCTGAATCACTTAAGTTGGGCCCCAGATGCGCCCCAGTTTCTCTGGCCCTGTCTTTCCTGTCTGCACTGGGACTCCTGGGCTAACAGCTGCAAGTGGCTTTTCTCCAGCCCTTCCACAAACACAGCCCACCCGTGCCCCGAGTCCTGGTGATCTCTTGAACCCTGACTGGCCCCACCCTGCCCAGTCCAGGCTTTCCCAAAGTCTGGGGCAGGTCTCCCTGCCCTGCTCATGCCCCAATAATCCATTCTCCAGAGCCGATAAGACTGGTCTTTCCAGAAGATTCACCACACCACGCCAAGAGCAGACAGCCCCACGCCCGGCCCAACATAAAAAACAAAAAAAAACACACAAAAACCTCCCATTTATAAAAAAACAAACAAACAAACAAATCACGTCCTGAAAATTCTCTGGTCATGTGGCCTCTTAAACACATTTTCACTGATAATGACCTTCCTGGCATGTGGATTCCTAAGGAACCAGCTTTGAAGTCTTCCAGGAGGGCTGGTGGTTTTCCTTAAAGGCTTTGTGACATGAGATAGGGGTGTCGGGAAGGAGAGAGGGAGGGAGACAGAGAGGGGAAAAAACGAGGAAAATAAGCTGGTAGGAGAGAGGAAAAGGAGACAGAGAGATGGGGACAGAGGGAGAACCAGAGGAAGGAGAGAGGGACACGGGGGAGGGGCAGAGGAGAAAGAGGGAGAAAGGGCCAGAGGAAGGAGCAGAAGGGAGACAGGGAGACCCCACGGCAGAAGGTCAGACCCGGAATCCGAACGAACGCGTCCCCGCAGGTCACCTCGAACTCCAGAGGAAGGACTTGGGCGGACAGAGCTGTCAACTCTGGGGACCGCGCGAACCCAGCAAATGACAGGAACCCAACCTGGAACATCCTGGCAACAAACCCACCCGCTGGGCGCTGAGCCAATCCTCATCTGCTCCCAGAAGCCCAGGGGGGTCCTTCCCCACCCCACCCCTGCCCCAAATCTGCTCGACCTGCAATGCCGCCCCCTGGTTTTGCGGGGTTAGAGAAGCAGGCAAGGACCTGTGCTTCTGCCAGGGCACCATCTCCCTCGTGACAACGTCGGCCTCGGGGTCCTTCGCAGGATGTTCCCAAGGTCTTTCTGCCCTGGAGCGACCTGCTCTGGGGCAAGAGGCTATGCTCGACTCACCTGCAAGGATCCTGAACTGGGTCCAACACCCTGGGGACCGCCTGGGAGCCCCCTCGATGTACTGTGCATGCGAGCTCTGGGCTCCGGAGCCAGCGGGGAGGACGCCGCGCATGCGCCTCCGCTGAGGCTGCTGCGGAATGAACAGCACCTGAGGAGCAACGCGGGGAGGGGCGGGCCCTGCAGCCCCCACACATGGCTCCCACCTCAGCTCTGTGCCTCGCTGGCCTGGTATGTCCACGAGTGTCAGCTGGGCTCTGGTGGCCTGAAGCCACAGGGAGTGGGATGGATTGGGAATCTGGGGTTAAAAGATGCAAACTACTTGCCTTGGAATGGAGAAGAAGTGAGATCCCCTTGTATAGCACTAGGAACTCTCTCTAGTCAGTTGTGATGGAGCAGGATGCAGGAAAATGTGAGAAAAAGAATGAATGTATATATTTGTGTGTGACAGAGTCACTTTGCTGTAGGAAACTGACAGAATATTGTAATCCAAGTATAATGAAACAAATCAATATCATTTTAAAAGGCAGTCATCCATGACAAGAAAAGAAAAAGAATTCACTTTCTCTTAAAGCGTTTCTCTGATTGGGTCAGGCCCACCAGGATACTATCCCCTTGATCCACTCGGGCCAACCAATAGTGTCACTGTCACGGGGAGGGACAATCATACTGCTCACAGTCCTGCTCATACTCCAGGGAAGACATTAGACAGACTGTGCACTGGGGAACAGAAATCTTGGGGCTACCTGGAAAAGGACAGCTACTTGGAATCACACAGCACAACCAACACCACATCCTCAGCCAGGGTGCATGGGACATGACTTGACTTAGCAGTGGCCTCAGACAGGGAGCATGTGTCTGCTGGCAAATGACCATGACATCCTGGCTGTGATGGGAGAGGGGCAGGAGAGGGAAGCTTTTAAATGAGTGGGTATTTAAAATAAGGACATGTGAGTGCCAAGAGTGATGGGGGACACGTCCACCCATGAAACAGTGAATGCAAATGTGGACCAACTCACTCATTATCTCAGAGGGTAGGTGAGAGCTGCTGAGGAATGAGAAGGGCTGGGGTTTGGGGACACACAGGGCAGATGGCATTGTCACCAGGAGAGCCCCTAGTGTTATGACGACAGCCTGGCCATGCCAGCATGGTCCTCTTCCAGAATTCGGCTGTCATTTTTCCTAATATTGATCATCTCCATTGAGTGGTGTGTATTGTGTGATGTTTGAGGAAGTCATTAAAAATCATCAGCGGCTTCTGCCCTCAATGAGTTGAAGGTTTTGGAGGATGACAAAGGGAGGGGAGATCATGAAAATGTGTATCTTCCTCCAAATGATGCAAAGTGAAGATTTCAGAGCAAAGAGGAACACAGACCAAAGGAGGGTGTTCATCCATATCCCAGACCCCTTTATAACACTGACCTTTGCTGAGGGAATGGAGTGAAGGAATGAATGGATTGGGCTAGATAAGCATGCATTAAAATTAGAAATTGGGTTGCTAAGATCCAGGCAGAAAATGAGAGAAGAAATTGGCCTTCACCAAGGTGGGATCAAATTTACCTTGGTGCCTCTGAGAAGTCAAATGGAAACACGGATCAGAAACCTGGATCCGACCTATGGAAAAAGTGCAGAGCCATAGAAAATGCCATGAGTATTCATATGGAGGTTGTGGGTAAAGCAGGGAACTGAGGTGAGTTCCGATGTATGAAGCTAAACTCTTGTTGTTGCTGTTTCAACTGAAACCAGGATGCGTGTGTTCATCCACAGTGATTTTCTTGCACTGCTCTGATACTCAGTGTCCCCTGGATCTATGGAAACAGAAGGCTGGCCCTGCTCATAAACACCTACTGAATGCCCATCACACACCACCTGCTGGTCCAGGGTCTAGAAGCAAAAGTACAATCAAAGATAATCCTGGCAGCCACCTCACTGGGGGGGCCAACATGTAAACAGAGAATCAGAATCCATCACAGACACAACCATGCAAAATCTATGGGATGCAGCAAAAGTAGATCTTAGAGGGAAATTCATAGCCTTTCTTGAATGGGACTTTGTTCCAGAAACAAGAAAAATCTCAAAGAAACCACCTAACCCATCACCTAACAGAATTTGGAAAAAGACAGAATGCAGCTCAGTGTATAGCGTGATAGACAGAAGCACAGGCTGCAGAAGTAATAGAGAACAAAACCATAGATCTGACCTCGGGTTCAGACAAGCCTCTGGGGAGATGATGCCTGAGCTGGGTTTTGAAACATGAGGAGGACGTTGTCCGAAAGACAATGGGGGTAGAGACATCTTGTAGGAGGAAGAAATAAAAGAAGAAATAGATAAATAACAAGAACCTACTGTACAGCACAGGGAACTCTACTGAATAGTTTATAATCACCTATATGGGATAAAAGCTGAAAAATAATGGATATGTGTGTATCTGTAAAGTGAATCTCTTTGCTGTACACTTGACACTAACCCAAATTTGTATGTCCCCTCTACTCCAATAAAATTAAGAAAGAAAAGAAAAAAGAAACACCAGCAATTGTTGCTAAGGGATCATTTTAAAGAAATATCTGAATTAAAGAAGAGAAGGACTATGCTCATGGGGTGGCACTCAGGGCAGATGTCAATCCTCTCATACACAAACTACTGTACATGAAATAGGTAAACAACAAGGACCTACTATGCAGTGCAGGGACCTCTACTCAATGTTCTATATTCGACTATATGGGAAAATCTGGAGCAAAATGGACATGTGCATATAAATATATAATTGATTCACTTTGGTGTACACCTGACACTAACACATTATAGGTCAACTCTACTTCAATAAAATGAAAAAGAAAAAGAAAAGAGGAGTTCCCGTCGTGGCGCAGTGGTTAACGAATCCGACTAGGAACCATGAGGTTGCGGGTTCGGTCCCTGCCCTTGCTCAGTGGGTTAGTGATCTGGCGTTGCCGTGAGCTGTGGTGTAGGTTGCAGACACGGCTCGGATCCTGCGTTGCTGTGGCTCTGGCAAAGGCCGGCAGCTACAGCTCCGATTAGACCCCTAGCCTGGGAACCTCCATATGCTTGCAGGAGCGGCCCAAGAAATAGCAAAAAGACAAAAAAAAAAAAAAGAAAAAGAAAAGAGAAACACAGGAGGGGAGGATGGCAGACAGGACCATCTCCAGGTGAATGGCGGTCACTGGAATGTGAACTGGGGCCAGAAACACAACACAAAAGGGTTGCTCCATTCTGCATGCAGGGGTTCCAGGGATCACCCGGTCACACAGGAGTGGGGACATAGTTGAACCCAGGAAGGCCAGGGTGTGGGCAATGGGAAGAGAAGAGGGCCAGACCCAGGACCCAGACCCCCAAGGGTCAGGGAGGGCAAAGTGATGAAAAGGAGGTTGCTGGGGCCAAACCAGTTAAACCTGGAGTCACCCTAGGCCCCAGCAATTCCACTCCTAAGGATGTACCCTGAGATGCGGAAACAGGTGTGGAAACAAAACTTGTTCACAAGTTATGGGCTATGAACAATCACCAAAGGTGGACACAGGCCACGTGTCCATGGGTGGGTGGAAGGATGGATGGATGGATAGAGGGATGGATGGACAGATGAATGGATAGTGAATGGATGGATGGGTGGCTTGATGGATTGGTGGATGGAGAGATGATGGATAAAGGTGGTCACAGCTCAAGTGTCCATGGATGGGTGGATGGATGGATGGGGGTTGCATGATGGATAAATGTGGAAAGAGCCCAAGGGTCCATGGATGGGTGGATGGATGGATGGATGGGTAGAATGGATAATGTGTAGATAGATGGATGGATGGATACATGATGGATAGGTGGACAAGCCCAAGTGTCCATAATTGGATGAGTCGATGGATAGGCAGCATGGTGTCCCTCCACTCCGTGGACTATGACTCAGCCAAGAAAAGGAGTGAAGCTCTGACACAGGCTCCCACATGGATGGACCTTGGACACACAATGCTCTGGGAGAGAAACCCGCACACTAAAGACCACATATTTTAAGATTCCACTGATAGGAAATGTCCAGAATAAGTACATCCAGAGAATGAAAACTGTTTCCCAAGGGTAGGAGGAAGGGGAACAGGGCATACCTGCTTTTGGGGACAAAGGCTCCTGTTGAGGGCAGGGAAAAATTCCAGAGCCAAGAGAGGTGATGGCTGCGCAACACTCTGCTACTGGATTCTCTGCTTATTGTATACTACGTGAATTGCACCCAGTAGGAAAGAGAAGAAAGAACTGTCATGGGAGGTAGAGGAGAATCAGGGCACCCATGGACGCAAAGGACTGAGTTACAAAGCGATGGTCACCAAGTTCACGAGAGGCTTCACAAGACAGTGGGCAGGTGCTCTTCTGCTCTGGCGGCCACAGGACTCACCTGGAGAATGCCGTTTTCATGGTAAGAGAAGCCCCTCTAAGATGCATGTGGACCTATAGGAATGGGGAAGGGATGGTGCCATGTAGAAGGAAGAGGGAATGGAGAGCTGTTCATTTAGAAATGGATGGGCTGGGACTGCATCAGCAGATAAGCCAACACATCTACTAGGAAGAGGCTGAATGTCACTCTGCAGCCTTTGGGTCTCTCCATGGAGATTGACGATTCTTGTTTTTCTCCTTGTATTTCTCTGAGCCCAGAGGAATGGTGGCCCTGGGCGGGAACATCCTTTTCCCCAGGAACCTGGAAGGGTCTGGTCTCGGCTCTCCAGGTCCAGCCCCGGAGGCAGGCATGCCCAGGACAGGGGGGTCACAGCTGGCTTGACATGGACACTTTGCCTCCAGGAAGTTCCCCAAGTCAGCCTTCACCGAGGGCCTGTACTTGTTCAGAGAATGGAAGGGAAATCGGATGCAAGAAGCCTTGGGAGCCTGAGATGGATCTCTGAAACACAATCTGAGTTGCAAAGCTTGGGGGGCCGCTCAGAGCACCGAGGAGGCTGGTCGCAAGCATATTCTGCAGGCAACACAGGATCTCTGAGTTTTACTAGAGAAGCAACACACATCCAAGGGGTCCTCAGGGAATTCATGAAAGCCCACCAGCCCTCTGAAAAATCAGCCAACTTCTTGAGCCCCCATTCATCCTCCAGGGAACCAGAAATCCCATCAGAACACAGCTGGCCTCTTTCGCTAAGAAGGAACAATGAGTTCCTTTATTGGCATAATTAAGACAAACTGCCTGATTTGGATCAACCAGGAATTCACAACTCCTGTTACAAAGCACCACATCCCAAGCCACTCTGGAGAGCTTTGGAAACTTTTAAAACCTCTACAGTTGGGAAATATGTTCTCCCTTTGGGCAGGAAAGGAGAAAATGTCTCTCTGACCCATTGTTTCCTTTCTTATGCAGACGTTCATTTGTTTGTTTTTTCCTGCTTTTGCTTTTTGGTTTGGTGCCATTGCATTTGTGGGGGTTTTTTTTTTTGCTTTGGCTGTCAGAGCTAGCGAATCCTTGCTGCCACCTCTGTCTTGAACTCTTCCCCAGGTGTTTTATGGTTTCAGATGTGAGGCTGAAATCCTGACTGCATTTTGAGGGACTGGTTGAGCATGGCGTGAGCTAAGAGTCGAGTTCATCATCTGCCCTGTGGAGATGGTGTCTTCCCAATTCCGCTGGTTGAGGAGACTCCCCCTGCCCCACTGTGTGTCCTGAAGGGCCTCGTGGAAGAGCAGCTGATGGAAGAGCAGGGGATCCAAGACAGGGTCATTGGGAGATCATTTTCCCATGGCCTGGACTCATCTCTGCAACGGGATGCCAGCAATCTCTGCAGGGCCCTTGAAGTGTCCACAGGTAAATCCGCTTAAGTCGCATCCCCAGATGAGCCCCAATTTCTTCGACCCCATCTTTCCTGTCTGGCTCTGGGACTCCCAGCCTAACAGCCGAAAGTGGCTTTACTCCAGCCCTTCCACAAAACAAGCCCACTCGTGCCCCGAGTCCTGGTGCTTTCTCTTGAACCCCGTCTGTCCCCACCCCGCCCAGGTCCAGGCTTTCCCAAGGCCTAGGACAGGTCTCCCTGCTCTGTACAAGCCCCAGACATCCATTCTCTGAAGCCCCCAAAGAGCCATCTTTCCAGAAACATTCATCACCCACACCAAGGGCAGCACACCCAACCCCCTGCCCCATGTAAACAAACAAACAAAAAGCCTTCCATTTTTGAAAGAAAAAACAAACAAACAAATCACATCCTGAAAATTCTTTGGTGATTTTTGATTCAAACACGTTTTAACTGATAATGACCTTCCTGGCATGTGGATTCCTAAGGAACCAGCTTTGAAGTCTTCCAGGAGGGCTGGTGGTTTTCCTTAAAGGCTTTGTGACATGAGATGGGGTGTCAAGAAGGAGAGAGGGAAACAAAGGGAAAAAAAGAAGGAAAGAGGGTGGCAGGAGAGAGGAAAAGAGACAGAGAGATGGGAAAGACAGAGAACCAGAGGAAAGAGCCAGGGAAAGGGGGGAAGGGGGAGAAGAAAGAGGGAGAAAGGGCCAGAGAAGGAGCAGGAGACAGGGAGAAACCTCATGCCAGAAGGTCAGACCCGGAACCCCAAAGAACGCCTCCCCTTACGTCGCTGCTCCCTCCAGGGCAAGGAAACAGGCGGGCAGAGCCGGCCACGCAGGGGAGCGGGCGAACCCCGCAAAAGCCAGGAACCCCACCTGCAACATCCTGGCAACAATCCCGGTGGCTCGGCAAGGAAGGCCTCCTCAGCCCTCTTCCAGAAATGCAGCGGGTTCCTTCCCCGGCCCCCACCCCCCGCCCCCCAATCGACCTGCGATGCCCACCGGCTTTTGCGGGGTTAGAGAACTAGGCAGGGACCTGAGCTTCTGCCAGGGAACCATCTCCCTCGTGACAATCGGCCTCGGGGTCCTTCGCAAGATGTTCCCAAGGTCTTTCTGCCCTGGAGCGACCTCCTCCCTGGCAGAGGCTACGCAGGACTCTCCTGCAAAAATCCGGGGGGTCAGGTCAGCACCCCACCCCCTGGGCGCCCCGCACATACTGTGCACCTGAACTCACCGCTCTGGACCCAGCCTGGACTTGGGAGGACGCCGCGCATGCGCGCTGCTGAGGCTCCTGCGGAATGAACAGCACCTGCAGAGCAGGGAGCGGAGGTGCGGGCCCTGCAGCCCCCACATCACTCAGCCTCATGTCTGTACCGCGCTGGCCTAGTGTGTCGACTCCTCAGCCAGGCTCTGGTGGCCTGAAGCCACAGGACCCTCGCCGGCGGCATGTCCTTGGCACAGAAAATCCAAGAATTTCCATGTTGGATGTGGAGTACACCTGGGGGTGGGGGGGAGCATCTCCCCAGGGCTGGGTGTTTGGTTTGTGTTGGTTTATTCCCGGATGTGTGTGATGAAGGCACAGGGGCTGGGGTGTCCTGGAGGAGAGGCTCCAGGAGATTCTTGGAAGGACCAGGTGCGCTGGGTCACCAGATGATGGCCAGGGGGGCTGAGTCCCTTGGAAGGGCCAGGGGCATTCCGTGACTTGACAGAGACTGGGGGGCTGAGCCCCTTGGCCAGGACAGGGTATGGGGGAGGACCTGACAAGGACCAGGTGAGCTGATGACATGCTCAATCCCCTTGGCTCCTGGCTCCCAGGCTTCCCTTGCTGGACAAGAGCATCCAGCTGCCTGCAGAGAGGCAGGAATGAAGACAACCCTGGGAGACCCTTCAGCCAGCCCTTGCCCAAGGCCCGTGGCCCCATCAGCTGTGGCTTCTCGGGGCTTTCATTTCCTGATCTTGCTGTGGAGATCCCACATCCTTCCTGGGAACCTAGACGAAGGCATGAGCGTCCCTCTCTCCCCCTCCCTTCCTCTCCCGCTCTCACTCTTTCTTCCTCCTCTTCTCCTCTTTCTTCCTCTCTCCTCTCTCAATCAGCCCCCTCCACACCTGAAACACATACACGGGGAGGCACAAAGATGATCCTGGGGGTGCTGATTCCTCTGGGTTGTTCTCACTCACACACCCCTCCCATCTAGAGACTCTGCATACAGGAGGGGCTCAATGAATATTTAGGGCATGAAGGAACCTCCAAACCCTGTGGCCCGGCCAAAAACACAACAACAAAAGAAAGCATCAATACTGGCTCATGAGAGCCAAGCCATGGACACAACCTCTATGGCCAAGGACAGAGGCACTGATTACAACCATGTGGTGCACGTACACAGTGGAATACTACTCGGCCATCCAAAGAAGGACATCATGCCATGAGCAGCAACAGGGACGCCACCAGAGAGTCTCATACTGAGGGAAGTCAGTCAGGCAGAGAAAGACACACACCACAGGAGATCCCTTTTACCTGGAATCCCATCACTGCCACAAATACACCTGTCCATAGAAAAGAAATTTATGGAGAACAGACTTGTGGTGGCCAAGGGGGAATGGGAGGGGGAGAGAGAGGGCTGGGTGGGGAGGTTGGGGTGAGTAGATGCAAACTATGGCATTGAGAATGGATCAGCAATGAGGTCCTGCTATCCAGCACAGGGAACTCTATCCAGCCTCTTGGACTAGACCAGGATGGAAGATAACATGACACAAAGTATATAGATAGATACATAGATACATAGATAGATACATAGAGAGATAGAGATATATGTAGATACATAGATATGTACACATACATATTTGATGGACTGAGTCACTTTTCTGTACAACAGAAATTGGCACAACAGTGTAAAGCAGCTGTAACCAAAAAAGAGAAAAATAAAAAGAACAGACCTCTAATGCATATGCCCAATTCCTTTTTCTTCTTCTTTTTTAAAAATCAAGCATGTTCCAATAAAATTTTTTAAAGCCCTCATTGAGTTTCATTGTATTTACAGTTGTTCCTTGATCATCATGACCTGGCTTTATCGCTTTTCCACCTCAAACCTCCAGCCCTTCCCCCACCCCCCACCTCTCTCCTCTGGAAACCATCAGTCTTTCAAAGTCTGAGAGTCTCTATCTGGTCTGCCAAGAAGTTCCTTGTGTCCTTTGTTCAGATGCCACATGGAAGGGATAGCACATGACGTGGGTGTTTCACTGTCTGACTAGCTTCATGCAGCCTGATCATGTCCAGGTCCACCCATGTGGCTGCAAATGCCATTCCTTCTTTCCTTTTCAGGGCTGAGTGATATTCCTTTGTGCCTATGGACCACGTCTTCTTTATCCACGCCTCTGTCGATGGACACTTTGGTGTTTCCATGTCTTGGCTGTGACAGTTCTGCAATGAACAATGGAGTACATGAGTCTGTTCGCGTCAAGGTTTTCTCTGGAGAGATGGCCAGGAGTGGGATTTCTGGATCAAATGCTTATGCTGGTTTGAGTTTTCTGAGGAATCTCCCTGCTGTATTCCACAGTGGCTGCACCAGTTCATATTCCCACGCACAGTGTAATGGGCTCCCCTTTGATCCACGGCCTCTCCAGCATGTACTGTCTGTAGAATTGTGACTGATGGCCATTCTGGCTTGTGTAAGGTGGTACCTCATAGAGGTTTTGATATGCATTTCTCTGATAATCACTGATGCTGATCATCTTTTCATATGTTATTTGAGCCTCTGTACCTCTTCTTTGGAGAACTGTCCAATAATGGATCTTCGGCACATTTTTTGTTGGGCTTCTTTGTGGTTTGTTTTCTGTTTGGGTATGGAGCTGCAGGAGGTGTTTATCAATTTTGGAGGTGAATCCCTTGTCAGGTGATTCATTTGCAAATAGTTTCAGCCATTCTGTGGGTTGCCTTTTTGTTCTGCTTAGGGTTTCCTTTGCTGGGCAGAAACTCTGACGTTTCATTAGGCCCCACATTTTATTTTTTTAGTATCATCTTGACTCTAGGAGGTGGATCTGAGACGATATTGCTGTGGTTCATGTCAGAGAGGGTTCGGACTGGTTTCCGCTAAGAGTCTAAGTGTGTTCAGTCTTACATTGAGGTCTTTAATCCACTTTGAGTTCATTTTTATGTATGGGCTTAGGAAGGGTTCTAATTTTATTCTGAGACAGTGGCTGTCCAGAGTTCCCAGCACCACGTGTGGAAGGGGCTGTCGTTTCTCCACTGTATATTCTTGCCTCCTTGGTCTTCCATTAGTTGACTATAGGTGCCTGGTTTCCTTCTGGGTTTCTCTCTTGTTCCCCTGATGTCCATTTCTGGCTTTCTGCCTGTACCATACCATTTGGATGACTGTAGCTTGTGGTATACAGTCTGGAGTCAGGGCGCCTGGTTCTTCCAGCTCCATCTGTCTTTCTCAGGATGGCTTTGGCTCTTCTGGGCCACCAACCAAGCTTGAAGAATTCTTCTCTGCCACAGCCGACCCACCCCTCACCCAACCCTGCAGAGCCCCTTTCTGGTAGCCAGGCAGTGGGAGGAGGGGAAGGATGTGGCCCCTGACTGGCCGAAGAAGATGCATGGCTGGTGGTGCCCTTTCCAAAGCAGGAAAGCAGAGTGGGTCTGAAACCCCACGGGCCGGACTCACCTCGGGATTCTCCCCTTGAGGTGGCATGTGCAGAAAACGGCAGTCGGTGAAAAGAAAACCTGGAGTTCCCGGTGTGGCTCACTGGGTTTGGAACCCGAGGTGTCTCCAGGGGAGGCATGTTCCCTCCCTGGCCTTGCTCCGTGGCTTCCGGAGGCAGCCTCACCATCAGCCGCGGTGGAGGTTGCCCACGAGGCTCGGATCGGGCAGTGCTGTGCCCGTGGTGTCCACCAGGAGTGGCAGCTCCGATTCCCCACCCTCTGGCCAGGCTCCACCTCCCAAGACAGGCTGGAGAGCCCCAGAAGCGAGGCCACTCTCGAGAGGGGGCCAAGACGTGCTTCCCTTCTGCAGGAGTGGAGAACGCGGCCCTGGGCGCCATTGCCTCCTGGGCTGTGCAGAAGGGGTTTGCGTGCCGTGGTTGGGTGGGGTGCCATGGCTGGCGTGCTTCTCGGCTTTTGCTGGGAGAGCGCCCACATCCTTGCTGAGCCCTGTGTCCGGAGCTCTCGCCCAGGTGTTTGCGGGTTGGAGATGCGGGCAGAAGTCCTGCCTGCCTTGGGAGGGAATCGTTTCGCATGTGGGGAGCTACGGGTCCAGAGGAGTGTCTGCCACGTGCAGAGGCAGCTTTCCCAAGCCCCTTGGTGGAGGAGACGCCCCTGCCCCACCGCATGCCCAAGGAGCCAGCTTGGAGGGGCTGCCGGAGGGGCGGCTGTCCTTCAAGCCCTTGGCACCTGCGATGGGGTGTCAGGAAGGAGAGAGGGAGGGAGACAGAGGGGGAAACATGGGGGAAGCCCGGGAGGAGGCCGAGGCCAAGAGCCAGAGAGGCGGGGACAGGGACAGACAGAGAACCAGAGGACAAAAGCAGGGAAAGCGGGGGGCGGGCCGCGGTGGAGAGAGAGGGAGAAAGGGCCCAAGGAGGAGCAGGAGAGAGACAGGGAGAGAGACAGAGAGAGCCCCCATGCCAGAAGCTCAGACCCGGAACCCCAAAGAACGCCTCCCCTCACGTCGCTGCTCCCTCCAGGGCAAGGAAACAGGCGGGCAGAGCTGGCCACGCAGGGGAGCGAGGGAACCCCGCAAAAGCCAGGAACCCCACCTGCAACATCCTGGCAACAATCCTGGTGGCTTGGCACGGAGGGCCTCCTCATCTGTCTTCCAGAAACGCAGCGGGTTCCTTCCGTGGCCCCTGACCCCCCACCCCCAACCTGCTCGACCTGTGATGCCCACCGGCTTTGGCGGGGTTAGAAAGCCAGGCAGGGACCTGTGCTTCTCCCCGGCAGAGGCTCTGCCCGACTATCCAGCAAGGATCCGGAGTCAGGTCCGCACCCCGCGAGACCCCACCTGGGAGCCCCTGGCTGGGGACTCTGCGCGCGCTGGAGCCAGCGAGCTCTGGGCTGGGGAGCCTGCAGGGCGGACGCCGCGCATGCGCGCTGCCCAGGCGCCTGGGGAACGACCAGCACCTGGGGAGCCCCGCGGGGAGGGGCGGGCCCTGCAGCCCCCACGAGGCTCCGCCTCAGCGCTGTGCCTTGCTGGCCTGCTGTGTCGCCGCCCAAAGTCCGCTGGGCTCGGGGGTGCGGGTGGGGGGCGGGCGGAAGGCACAGGGCCCTCCGGAGGGGCATGTGGATGGCAGAGAAAACCCAGGCACTCCCGTTTTTGCTGTGCAATGTACCTCGGGTTGAAGCCTCTCCCCATGGCTGTGGGTTCCCTTTGGGTTGGTTGGTTCTTAGGTGTCTGGGATGGAGTCCCATTAGAGATTCCGAGGGTGTGGTGTCGTCGTTGTGAGGCTCCAGGGGATTCTCGGCAAGGGCTAGATGTGCTGGGTCATTAGATGATAACCAGGGGGTGCTGAGTTCATTGGAAAGACGAGGGAGATTGGTTAACTTGACACTGACCAGGTTGGCTGAATCAGTAGTGGAGGACTGGGCGCATTGGGTGACTTGATAACGAGCAGGGGGGCTCAGTCCCTTACAAGGAACAGGGACATTCGGTGACTTGACAACGACTGGGGGGCTGAGTCCTTTGCCGATGACTGTGTATGGGGGAGGTCCTGTCAATGTCCAGTTGAGCTGGTGACATGCTCAATCCCCTTGTCTCCTGGCACCCAGGCTTCCCTTGCTGGACGAGAGCATCCTGTTGCCTGCAGAGAGGCAGGAATGAAGACAACCCTTGGAGACCCTACAGCCAGCCCCTGGCCAAGGCCCGTGACCCCATGAGCTGTGGCGTCTCGGGGCTTTCATTCCCTTATCGTGCTGTGGAGATCCCACATCCTTCCTGGGAACCTAGACGAAGGCATCCCAAGGTATTTCTCAGGAAATGGTTAGGGTTTTAGCAACTGTGTGCCAGGAACCAGATCCTCAATGGAGGAAGATGGCCTGGGCCATAAGCCCAGTAATAAGTTTGGTTATAACAAAAGATGGAGATGGAGGCAGAGACAGGAGGGAGGCGGCCACCAGCCCAGGGCCACCTGAGCCCCCAGAAGCTGGCAGAGGCAGGAAGGACACTCCCCTGGAGCCTTCAGAGGGCGTGCGACCCTGGGACCCCTTGACCTCGGATGTCTGCTGTCTAGGATGGGGGTCGGTGGATGCCTGTGGTTTTAACCCATGTGATTTGCGGTCATATGTTAACGCAACCCCATGAAATCATTTTACAAAGCAAAGATAACAACTGGTGTTTAAGGTGATCCGTGCTGACTAGACCAGAAAGGAAATCTTACAGGCCAAAGGGAGAAATCAGGGAGGTCTGCCAGGTGGAGGCATTTACCCTAAAGGTGTAAACATATTGACCACTGGTAAAGGAAAATTGTTTCTCTGCTCACAGCACTTCTGACACCCAATGTGGGGCATTTCCACACCAAGGAATCCTCCAGTCCCCTTCAGACTCCAGCTGGGTGTCCTCCAATTCAATTCACCTCTGAAAGGACCTGAAGTTTATGCAAACACTGAGAGGAGGCCCAGCCCCCCAGGACTGCCCCGCCTCACCCCCAACCAGGTCACCCACACTTCTGTCCAACCACCTCAGACATAGGGTCCCCACTCAACCCCCACCCCAGTGAACCGATGAAACACGTGACTTACCTGCTGCTCATAAAGGGATGAACAGCCAGAGGGGGAGGCAGAGAGGGAGGTCTGGTGGTTCCCACATGCAAGAGCTTCTGTCTCCATAGAGGTTGGGGTGCAGCACCCTTCCAACTGTGGGCTCCCCAACCCAGAAGCTCTCTGAAACCCCTTTTTAGGTTTTTGGGGGAAGGTTCCACTAGGCAGGACTGAAAAGCCTTGGGCCCTTGGCAGCTCTGGAGGTTGTGGGTGGAGCTAGAAAAGCCAACCCTCTAACCACGTGGTTGGTTCCTCAGGCAACCAGCCCCACCTCATTAGCATAAATCATTAGCATAAACACAGGTGAGCTTGGGTTTCTCAGGCATAAGCAGAGAGGCTCTGCTCAAAGTTCTCTCTCAGGGAATGGCTAAGGTTTTAGGAGCTGTGTTCCAGGGACCAGATCCTCCTGGATGAAGCTGGGCCCTAAATCCAGTAAGTGTCCTTACAACTACAGAGAAGACACAGAGGAGAAGCCACGGGAAGGGCCTGAGAGGGGGTCCTCCTGGATGAGGGGGGCCCTCCGTCCAAGGACAGGGTCCCCCTAAGAGACAGAAGAGGAGCCACAGACACAGAGGAGAAAGCCACCGGAAGATGGAGGCAGAGACGGGAGGGAGGCGGCCACCAGCCCAGGGCCACCTGGAGCCCCCAGGCGTTGGAAGAGGCAGGAAGGACCCTGCCCTGGAGCCTCTGGAGGGAGCACAGCCCTGGGACCCCTTGACCTCAGACGTCTGGTCTCCAGGATGGGGAAGGGTGGGTTCATGCTGTTTCAGCCACCAAAGTTTGCGGCACGTTGTCACAGCCGCCCCAGGAGACTAAAACCGATTATCTTATTTTCCCAAACACAAACTAAGTAATGCAGACAACTGGGTTCCCAGAGAAAGAACTCATTGCTCAGCGGCCTCCCTTCTAGTCAACAAGCATCTCTCCCCCAAGGAAATGGGGCTGAGTATTTCCCGGGAAAATGATTTCGAGCAACAGTTCTGGAGTAAAGACATGTTCTGGTCTGGGAAGCAGATAACTGGGGCTGATTCTGTTATTTTAGCAGAGTTCTGACCTGGGTCATTGCTCAGAGAGGAGAAGCCTGTAACAGGAGGTTCTGACATCCACAGTGGGTTGGGGCTGGTTTTCAGGTTCTTTTGTAACAAACGAGACAGTCTCTTGGCCTGGAGTCTCTGAGGCCCAAGACACTGTTGCTGAAACGCTGCCTCTGTCCACAGGTGCAGAGTAGAAAGCAACCTGGAGACAGAGTTTGGGGGAAAGGAGAAAAAAAAAAAAAAGAGCTTTGAGGCTTTGCCAGGCAAAGGGGGCCACGGCAGGTTAAACTCTTAAAGACTGTGCCCTCCTTTGGGGAAGAACTGCAGGGAGTTTTACGGTCTCAAAGGAGAGAAAAAAACAGGTTTTCAGATAGGAATCCGGATTGGGACAAACACACATTCTTCTTTCTTTGGAGGCATCTTAGTCCTCAAAGCTGGAGTCAGGTGACGTCAGCCTGATTCTGCTGGTGGTCTTCTGGGTTATTGCCTAGAATAACAGCACTTATGGAAGGGGGCGTATCGATCAGCGATGAGAACAAGCTGGGAAAGTTCCTGAAAAACACCATGCGCGAATCAGCTTTAACTCAAGGCAATTGCGCTCGGGGTGCGTCATCTTTAGCTCGCCGGTGATGTGTTTAGGGTGGGATTGAGCCAGGGAGAAGCACAAGGAAGGGCTCCAAGCTGTTCAGTTTTAAAGTCCTCATTTCTGGAGCTCCCGTCGTGGCTCTAGTGGTTAATGAACCTGACTAGGACCCATGAGGTTGTGGGTTCGATCCCGGGCCTCGCTCAATGGGTTAAGGATCTGGTGTTGCTGCGGGTGGTGGTGTAGGTCACAGACACGGCTCAGGTCCTGCGTTACTGTGGAATAGGCCGGCGGCTAAAGCTCCGACTAGACCCCTAGCCTGAGACCCTCCATATGCCACAGGTGCGGCCCTAGGAAATAAAAGTAAAAAAATATATATTCATTTCTAAGAGAAGCATAAGGAATTTAACTTTTCTCTTAGGTGCATAAGATGCCTATGTCATTATGAGTATCTCTTGAGAGGCAACGGGGACCCTGCCCCAAGGCTGTCCTATTATTTCTTGATGGCTCCTCCCTGGTCTCTGCCTCCCCTCCCTTCCCTGATCAGCAACCATCCCCTGGAACTCAGAGGCCCATTTCCTAAGAACAAGAACTGGGAGACACTGAAAGGCTTGTGCGCCCAGGACCCCCAGAGCCCTGCCCGGTTACATTTTGCTGCATAACTCCTTTCCATCCTCTGCAAATACGGAGTGAAAGCAGAACCCATTTATCACAAAATGCAAAACAAAACAAACCCTTTCCTCTACCCTCTTAGGTTCTGTCCCTGGGGACTGTGAATTAAACTGACAAGCAGATTCACTAGAGAAAAGGTTTGTTTCAGATGCACATGAGGCCTCATGGAAAGAAGGTTTGCATTCTCAAAGAAGCAATTACAAGGAGGGCTTATATACCATGTAAACACACGACAAGAAGTGACACGACCAAGTAAAAGGGGTGTGGGGGCTTCTAGGGGAGGGGCCTTGTGGGAAGATATAGATTCGGGAGAGACTAATGGCAGGTAAGAGTAACTTTAGTAAGGCTGCTGCGTGCAGAGACATCGCAGTGCCAGCTTTGTGTGTCCAGCAGTAACAGCTGCCTGTTTCTCATTGCCCAGGTGAGGGGAGGAAAATCCCTTCCCAAAGGGAAACGTTTCCCCCTCATGGAGGCAGGTGGGGAAAGGTCAGGTGCTCTGTCTCTGCTTTCACTGCCTCTTCATTGCCTCCAGGCCAAAATCATCTTTATGCCAAAGATGGATCCCATTTTGGCATCCATGCTCTGATCCCATCACAATACATGGTTTTTCTTTCTTTCTTTTTTTTTCGTTTTGTCCTTTTAGGGCTGCACCTGTGGCATATGAAAGTTCCCAGGCTAGGGGTCAAATCAGAGCTGTAGCTGCAGGTCTACACCACAGCCATGGCAACACCAGATCAGAGCTGCATCTGCGACCTACATCAGACAAGGCAGCAACAATGGATCCTCAACCCACTGAGCAAGGCCAGGAATCGAACCCGCATCCTCATGGATACTTAATCGGGTTCCTTTCCGCTGAGCTACAACAGGAACTCCTCAAAGAAGTTTAAGAAAAAAAAAAAAAGCCCATAAATGGAAAGAGGCTTATAACTGCGAAAACTTTTTTTTTTTTTTTTCTTGGTTGCCACCACAGCAGGCGGAAGTTCCCGGGCCAGGGATTGAACCTGCGCCACAGCAGAGACAACGCCTTTCTCTGCTGTGCCACAGGAGAACACCTGGAGGAACCGTTTAGTTGGCTCATTCCAGCCTTCTGGAAGCTGTTTGTGGGTCTTCCTGATGGATAAATCCACACTCCACGTCGATTTAACACTGGGTCAGCGCTCAGCAAAGATCCCTGCAAACTTATGGGAACACGCTACTCTTGGCTCTAAGGCGAAGCACTCAGTGACTTTAAAAATATTTACAACGAAAAGTGACAGAGGTGGAGAATGGAAGCATCTTGACGTGGGCGTGATATTGAGGCCGCGTGCACGGGGAGGGATGCAGAAGACACCTCTGCGACGTCAAAAGAGAAGCACAGGTCTGCCTTCTCCCTGCCGGCCCTCGCCTGTCCCAAGTGGAACTCTCGTTGGGGCAAAGGGGCGCCTCGTGTGGCCCCCCCGCCCCAAAGCAAGCTGGGTCGCGGCAGATGGATGCAAATGCCTCTTGAGGGGATAGGAAACGGGGGTTTCTCCTGCAGAGTTCTCCAAGGGTCCCAGGAGAGGGACATTGGGAAAAACAGAAGCGGTGGCACTGAGAGCAGAGCCCCCAGCCATGTCCTCCACCTGCCACTGGTCAGTAGAAAAAGGAGTTAAAGGGTCCAAGAAGTGAGGAAATCCAGAGAAAAAGGCAAAGAATCAAGCAGGACAGGATAGGAAGGGTTCGGCCCTTCGACAAAGTCAAGGACTTCGGCTCTTCCTCCAGGACCAGAGATCATCTTCTGAGCCGTGTCCTTGGAGCTGTTTTGCAGGTGCTGAAGCCCCCAGTGGGGGAAGAAGTCCAGTGTGTGCTGCCCACCAGCACGAAGACCCCAGACCAGCTGGAACCAGAAGGTGGATGATGCTGACTCCCAGTGACCTCACCACCCACCCATCAGGAAAATGACCCCAATGTGACCACGACCTGCTCCTTGATACTGTGAGACCCCTACACCCCTCCAGGGGGGCACAGTCCTTGAGGCACTAACCTGCTGTGTTCCCTCTTTGCCTGGCCGTTCAAGCTGCTTTTTCTGTCTCTGCCAGCTCTGTCTCTGCATTTCCATTGGGCATCGGTGCACAGAGGCAGCTGAGACTCCGGCCACCATAAGACAAGCTGCCTGGGCTCAAATTCAGAGCCAGATGGGCTGCAGGATTCTGAAGAAGGGACTGGTCTCTCCAGACTTGGAGTCCCACCTGACTCTCACCCTTCCACGAGAGTAGGGGGTGCAAGTCTGCCCCCACCCCCTACCCAGAGACCGGGAATTGACCGGAGGCCCCCTTGCCTTGCAGGACCACCCTGTTAACCTGCAGGCAGAGGGATGGTGTCGGTGAGGTGTAGACAAGCCCCTGCAATCCACCTGCTCAAGGACTGCAGGTGGGCCACAGCGGCCTGGAGCCTGAGGGGGCTGGACCGCTGAAGGCAGTCGGGGTGGACCACCTGTGGAGGCTGAGAAGCTGGCAGCGAGGCCCGCAGGCATTTGCTCTGAGCCCCAGAAACCCTTGGGCAGCGGTCGGTTTACAGGGAGAAGCCCGGCTTAGCAGAGGCTGGACGTGCAGCTTCAATCCCAGAGGTGATGGACGGGGAGGGGGCGTCTACTGTGCATCCCTGTTCGCACACAGACTCACACACACACACCCACCCTACACACCCACCCTTCCCCGCGCAGTCCTGCCCAGGCAGCCGGGCTCCGCGCTGGTCTCGCCCAGGGCCACGGTCTGCGGCGGGTGAAATAATAAAGGGCCGCCTTCTCCCCGTGGAGAGACCTAAACCAGGCCGAGTGCACGGCCTCAGGCCAAACGGGCAGCTTGCAGAAGCACCAGGACGGAGCTGGATCCTGCACCTGCGCGAGGATGCACATTCCCGCTCTGGACACTGCATCTCAGGGACGATGCGACCTCACCCGGGGCCACCGCACGGACGCAGCGGGGCGGCGCCAGGGGCGGTTCCGCTGGGACTACTTTTATGAAAGCTGAACATGGCCTGCCAGTGCGGAGCAATCTGACTTTACGAGAGTCCTCGTTCACTAACACAGCATATTAGTAATTACGTAGCTGAGGCTATATATATAATTTATGTATAGTATAAATTCTACCTATAATTTCATGTATTGACTTTTTTTTGGCCCAGGTGTAAATTTCTGGGTCAGGGATCCAACTGTGCCACAGTAGTAACGCACGGCAGTGACAACTCTGGAGCCTTAACCCGCCGAGCCACAGGGGAACTCTCTATTATAATTTTAATTATATGTAAATGATAACATGTCATATGCAAATAAATTAAATATAAAACTATAGAGTATATACATTTATAAGCTACATGATATACTATAGAGATATGTTATAATCATATGGAATTATAATTATATATGATTATATAGTCATGATTATACATTATAATTGTGTTTGTGTGGTTATAAATATATTTATATTTTAATTTGTATTCATTACATAATTTGTCTTTAATTGTATTTATTACACATTATATATAACATAAAGTTAAGATATGTTATATGTATCATTATATTAATATATTAACATATATCATTTACATATAATTATGTTATATAATACCTTTATGTGTAATTTATATGTATAGAAATCATAATAGAATAAAACATAAATGTATAATAGTATAGAGCAATATGTAACAATCAATGCAGAATGATATGTATAATCTTATGCGATATAATATCTAACACAGCATGGGACTCAGGATCATCTATATCGTATAGTATACTATGTAACAGTATATTTTATCTATTTCTGTGCATGTAATGTGTATGCTGATTATCCATTACACTGGTTTATGCATATTACATAATTTATAATTAGATTATCATGCACGATAGAAAGTCAGAAAGAGAAGCAAAGGTGTTCCGGAGACGCCGAGGCATCATTTTCTAACCGACTCTCTGGGATTTCACCAAGATACAGACAGAATCCACAGAGGCCCTGGAACCTGTCTGGGGGGAGGGGCAGGGTGCTGAAGGGTCTCGGTGGGTCCAAAGGTTGGAGGCAACGGACTCAGGGCCGCAGCCTCTGGGCTCCATAGGGCAGCCCTCCACCGGGGGATGCCCCCTCACTCCTACGCAGGCAGCCCCTGTTCCGTGACCCCCCTCACGTCCCCTGACCCCCACACCCCCACCCACGCCCTGATCCCCTCCTTCCTCCTACTGACCCCAGGCCTCCCTGGGCCCCAGCCTCCCTTCCCTGCTCCCCCTGGAACCAGTGCTGCCCAGGACAGCACCCCCCCTCCACACCCTCCTGCCGGCCCTGTCCTGCATCCTGCTTCCCCCCCCATCCCCTCCCCCCTCCCCCCCAGTCTCTTCCCCAGCTCCATCCCTGGGGTTCTCCAGAGACACAGAACAGAAGGATGTCAGGGGGAGGAAGACAGATACATAATAGATGGATATCTGACGGATACAGGGGTAGTTGACACAGAGAGAGATGATAGATAGATAATAGAACAGATGACGGAAGACCGATGGGCAGATCATGGAAAATACATAAAGAACAAATGCATTGATAGAGTGATAGATAACAGATGTGGTGGGTGGAGGGATAGACAGATGACAGGAAATACACAAACGACAGGTAGATAGAGAGATGCCTATAAACAGATGGCCAAGATAGTTGACACATACGGAGACAGATATTGCCAAGAGACAAGCTGATAGATTTCAGATACAGATGGGTATAAATAGATGATAGGTAAAAAGACTGAAAATCGATATAGATAGATGATAGGATAGAGATGATAGATGATAGATAGGTAGTTAGGTAGATGGATAGATAGATAAATAGGTAGGTAGGGACAGCTATGAGACAGGCTGGGGCCTGGGAACCTTCGTTGCAGTGCTCCATCCAGGACCCACAGCTCCTAAAGCAACAGATACAAAGACTCTAAGGGGCTAAAAATAACTGCATGAATAACAGTGGACAAAGTATAAATGATCAGATACAAAAAGCCCCCAAACCCAAGGCAATTTGTGAGATGCTGAGTCAAAGCAGGGTCTTGTGCCTGATCCCTGCACACAGCTCCGGCCAAGGGGGTGGGCAGACCACCTGAGGCACCCCTCCAGCCCCACCCACCCTCCCCCCATCTAAGGGACCAGCCCACCTCCTTGGGGAGCAAGCCAGGACACCTGTTGCTTGTTCTCGCTCCCCCTGCTGCAGCCCAAGCCCCATCAAGCCTTGCCTGAATTCCTCCTCTGACCTCATCAATTTCTACTGATTCAAGAGAGGTTACAGAGAAATAATAAATAGATTGTTAGACAACAGATACATAGAGATAGATTAATAAAAATAGTTAGATAAGGTGAGTAGATAATTTATAGATATAAGGGGTGGATGTATACAGATACATACACAGTAGATAGATAAATAGATTTTAGATAAATGGCAGACGGATAAAATATAGATAGGTGATAAGATAGATAAATGCTAGGTAGATAGATAGGTAGATGATAGGTACATAGGTAGAAAGGTAGCAATGATAAGTCTCACCCACCTTTTTCTTCTATTCAGACCCTCACCAGATTAGACGAGACCCACCCCTGGGTGAGGGTATCTACTTTCTTCCATCCACTGATTGAAATTCTCATCTCATCCAGAAACACCTTCCCCAACACACCCAGGAGCACATCTAATCAGGGGTCCAGGCCCCCGTGATCCATACAATTAAGCTGAGCCACAGAACAGACCGTCCCAGCCGGTGCACAGGAGGAGAGGCAAGCCCAGTGTGGACACTACAGGTCTCTGCACAAAGCCAATCCCAGATGGAGCTTGCAGCCCTGGTGCAAGGGAGCTTCTCTCAGAAGCATCGTCCAGCACAGAGACAGCAGAGGGCGCACCCTGGCTCCAGGGCTGGAATTTGCGAGCCTCTGCAGCAGACATCATCCCAGCACAGCAAGGAGCTGAAGACATTTGTCCTTCCTGGAGCTCCCATTGTGGCTCAGCGGGTTAAGAACCCAACTAGGATCCATGAGGACGTAGGCTCAATCCCTGGCCTCGCTCAGGGGGTTAAGGATCCGATGTGGCTGTGGTTGTGGTGTAGACCAGCAGCTGCAGCTCCAATTCGACCCCTAGCCTGGGAACTTCCATATGCCAGTGATATGGCTGGACAACTATAAATACCATAAAACCCACTGAATTATTCAAAAAAATAAATAAATAAAGCACGTCGGATGCCAGCAACCCTCTTCCCTCTGCCTGGTCCTCAGCTGTTTCTGAAACCCAGCCCGGATTTGTAGGCAAGGTGGAGGTGGAGACAACCACTCCCGCTGGGGTCCCCTGACCAGGCAGTGCAGGAAGATGTCATCATGCGATGGTTCAGTTGATCTCACCTGCAGAGACGCTGACCCCAAACAAGGTCACATTCAGGGGTTCGGGAGATAAGGCTGGGGACACATTTGTGGGGTCCCCACGGAGCCCAGGACATCCTTGTATTGCCGTATGTTTGCCACAGAATCAGTGGTGACGCTCTGACCCTTCTGCAGAGACCCACACAGTCAGCGCACGGGACGGCAAGGCTTCCACCCAAGCCCGAGCGCGGAAAAGAATCTCAGAAACATACCTGCCCCTGGACTGATCCTTTCCTGAGAGGTACAAGCTCCTGCTGCCTGAAACCTCCGTCTCAGCAGACACGGCGAGACACTCATTTTCTGCTTATTTTTATAAATCCTCAAACGTGGGTCAGAGGTAATGGATTCTCCTTTCTCAGTAATACGCCTCAGCACCTCAGTGTATAAAGAACCTCGATTATTCCTGGGGTAAAAAGAGCAGCCGAGAGGGGATCATGCAAACGGAAGCCACAGAGAAGAACACGTAACACAGGTTTCCAGGTTTGAAAATTGGGAGGAGGGAGTTGCTGTTGTGGTTCAACGGGTTGAGAACCGGAAGAGTACCCATGAGGATGTAGGTTCGATCCCTGGCCCCTGCTCAGTGGCTTAAGGATGCGTGAGCTGCAGTGTAGGCCACAGATATGGCCCAGATCTGGTGTTGCTGTGGCTGTGGTGCAGGCTGGCAGCTGCAGCTCCGATTCAACCCCTAGCCTGGAAACTTCCATATGCTGCAGGTATGGCCCCTAAAAAGCAAAAAAAAAAAAAAAAAAAAAACCACAACTCTGACTGTGCCCCAGGGGCCACTCGGCAGTGTCCAGGGGCGCTTCTGGTGGCCCTACTGGGGGGGGGTGCTCCTGGCACTTGCTGGGGGGAGGTGGCGCTCAGTCCCCAGAGTGCACAGGACGCCCCCAATTGTAACTAAGCAGGACCCTGCCGTGTCTTCCCGGGGCAGCCCTTCCCCCACATGCTGGGCTTTCGCTCCTCCCTGAAGTGTAACATGTATCTTGTTGGAGCTTGACGGGAACAGCATGACCTGTCCTCTGTGGGCAGCTGCACCAACACAGGATTTCTGCACGTTTGCAACAGCCAGGCACGCCCCTCCCTCCGCTGCCTTCAACAGCGCTTTGCAACTGTGGTCCTGGGAGTTTAGGAGATGTGGGGGGCACGAGGCAGCTGTCTCCTTGCCTGGCTCTGTAATCCACCTGCCTCTGCTCCCAAGTCTGGCATTCCAGTTTGTCTGGCTTCCAGGCATACCCGGCACAGGGACTGGTGCCGACGCCATCCATGTCCTCCAGGCACAAGGTCCATAGTTACAGGAACGCCCACCCACAGGAATTTGCAAAGCGTTCTTTTCTTTGCATCTTCCCCAGAGCTGGGTCCCTGGCCATGGAAACCACACTGGGCACCGGAAAGGTGGATGTGCCCAGTGTGTCAGGAACAGACGTGTAACAGGAAACCGCCGAGGGCGGTGGGGAGGCAGCTGGTTTACCAGGCAGACGTGGAAAGGCCGGGAGAATGATGAGGAACCAAAGCAGGAGGAGGCAGCAGGGGCGGGAAGTGGGCGGCAGGAATTCGCACCTCCGCCTTGGTTCAAAGCAGGAAGGGGGATGCCGGGCGTGGCCTGGTGCAGCTGAGACCTTCACCGGCAGCTCCTCCCTCCAGCCTCGGCTGCGCGTTGCTGAAAAGGAACGCGGGGACGGCGCGTGGAAGGGAAGCCAGGGGTGATGCGAAGGCAGAAGGTAGAGCCTGCGGGGGTCCCCAAGTCATGGGATCCGGCGTCCCCCGAGCCCCACTGGGATCAAAACCGGCCTCTCCAGCACGCCCGCGCAAGGAGACACTCACGACCTTTGCCTCCCCCTCCATCTGTCCCTTTGTGGTCAGCAAATGTCACAGCCTCTGACTTCAAAAGCGCAGAACCTGCCCTCCGCGGATCCCGGCGGAGCCGCCCCCAGGGGACCAGCCATGAAGGGCCAACCGAGAGGACGCCCACGGCATCGCTTCCGGAGTCCCTCCTGGTCGCTCTCCCCGCAGCCCCAGGCAACCACCGATCCACTCTCGGCCACTCCCGCACTGCTTGCATTTTCTAGAACTTTCTAGGCAAGGAATGTCTGGACATTGAAATATTCCTAGAAACGGAATCCCACAGGGAGTCCTTTGGGTTCTGGCTCCTTTTAACATGTGTCATTATTCTGCAATTTATTCACTTCTTTTTTTCAGCCATGCCCCCAACACATGGAAGTTCCCAGGCCAGGGATGGAACCTACACCCCCGCAGCGACCAGAGCCACAGCAGTGACAATGCCAGATCCTTCACATGCTGAGCCACCAGGGAACTCATGCCTTATTTATTTTTTCTTCTTTTTAGGGCTACACCTGCAGCATAGGAAGCTCCCAGGCTAGGGGCTGAATCAGAGCTGCGGCCAGCCTACACCACAGCCACAGCAACACCAGATCTGAGCTGCGTCTGCAGCTGACACCACAGCTCACAGCAACGCCGGATCCTTAACTCACCGAGTGAGGCCAGGGATGGACCCCGCATCCTCATGGACACTATGTCGTATTCTTAACCTGCTGAGCCGCAACGGGAACTCCATTTTTCGAACAGGCCATTTCTGTAGCTCAAAGAAACAAATTCCAAGGGTCTCTTCCCCCCGTCAATTCCACACTGTTCATCCCACACATTTTTAAGTGCAAACGATAAAAAAAAAAAATGTACTAAAAAAAAGGGTAAGAACCCACGTGTATAACTTTATAAAGGAATGCCTTTCTAAGTGCAGCCGCCGAGCAAGTGCAGCAGCGTCGGATGGCTCACTTTGCCATCCAGTTAAAAGTGGGAAATGACAAAAATGAAGTGGCACATGACAAAAGGGGTGGAAATGGGCAAAGCAGGCACACCGGCTCTGGGTACAAAGGCAAAGGCACAGCAGGCTCTGCCCAGAGACTGTGACACACATTCCCCTTCAAATGCACCCTTCTCACGGAGATAATGCGCCTCGGGGACACAGAGCCCTTGGCCCTGCGCAGAGGGCATGTCACGCTCTGCTGAGTCATTTCTCCTTCCCTGACGGGCTCACGCTGTCCACAGGGACTGGCTTCAAAGTGCTGCTGGAAGCCACTAAGTGGTGTTCTTTCCGCGAGACTCCTCTCTTGCAAACGGAGACTGTATGTTCAGGCGGCCCTGGGGACCGGGCTGTCATCGCCAGCCACTCACCTCCCGGCACAACTCGGAAGCACCTGTCAGAGGGTTTCAGAGAACTGAGGGCAGCAGCCTTAGAGGCAGGCAGCCTGGGGTGGGGTGGGTGGGTGTTCTCTTGCCTGAAAAGGCGCCTGGGCAACACGGCGCCTGGGGAAAACACACCTGGCAAAAGCACCTGGGAAAGGCGAGTGCCAGCAGGGGCCAGGCCACCAGGGGCCAGAGCTGTGTTTTCCTCGTGCTGCAGCCCCGTCCACTCGCTGGGGGGGGAAGGTCCAGGGAGGCTACACGAAGGTGGCCAGGGCCTAAAGGATGGAGATGGAGCAGGGGGCAGTGACATGGGGACCAGGCAGGTAGCCGCACTCAGGCCTCGTGGGGGAAGGGGGCCCTGCGGAAGCAAGGCTGAACCTGGACGCCCAGCGGGGCACTAACCAGCCATGGGGAGTGATGAGGGGTCTCCCCAGACAGGGAGCATCTTCCAGGTAGAAGAGATCTGAGTCCTGTTATTTTTACAAATACTCCCAGTTTCCCAAAGGTCTGGGAATACGTGGCCTCACGTTCATCAACCACAGATCACCTGGGACCTTTCGGTTCCCAAAGCATGAACTAAGGAACAAAACGCGATAAACCCCAAAGGACTGAGGAAACAGGGCAGAGTCGATGGTAATTCCTTTTTGTCCACACCCACATCACAGGGAATTTCCTGGGGCCAGGGACTGACCCCGAGCCATGGCAGCGACCGGAGCCACAGCAGTGACAATGCTGGATCCTTAACCCCACTGAGCCACCAGGGAACTCCCAGAGTTGATTCTTTTTATGAGAAAAAGAATTCACTGAAAGCTGCTAACTCATCCAACAGAACCAAAGTGGGGAGGAACTCGGGAATTCATCTGAGGGAAAAAAAAATCCGTGGGAGCCAGTCATCCCACAAAAAGCCAACCTGGCCAGTGATGGAGGAAATACAGGCTGTTTTGTTCTTCTTTGCGTATCATAGGGGCGACACAGACGATGCCACAGCATGGTCCCCTTGACTTGATGGGCACCGCCTTCCTAGGCGCAAGCGTGTCCGCATACATGGATCTCTCTTTTCTTTTTCCTTTTCACCGCCGCACCTGCAGCATATGGAAGTTCCCAAGCTAGGGGTCAAATAGGAGCTACAGGTGCCAGCCGACACCACAGCCACAGCTGCGTGGGATCTGAGCTGCGTCTGTGACCTGCGCCACAGCTCACAACAACGCTGGATCCTTCACCCACAGACCGAGGCCAGGGATGGAACCCGCATCCTCACGGACACTCTGTCAGATTCTTAACCCACTGAGTCCAACGGGTGTATCTCAAAAGGCCCTGGAACCATGAGACTGGAGCAGGAAATTGGGAGGTTAGAGTGACGCCTCTACCCCGGTTTCACTGATGCTGGTTTTCCAGGACCAGCACAGCCTGTGGGACGTGTCCCCTGCCTGTGGGATAAAAGGTCTAACCTCTGAGTCATTCCCAGGGACCACACTCAAGATTCCCACATCCTCCCTCCAGGGGCCAGCCTGGGATCTGCTTTGTAACCTGTATACTGAATGAATCCATGACTGAGGGTCATTTTGAGAGAAAAAAGTCAGAAATAACCTAAACATCCCACCCAAAGAGAAATAATTCAAGCTCTTAAGGCAGCCAATAAAAATCACAAGGTTGGGAGTTCCCTGGAGGCTCTATGGGTTAAGGATCTAGTGTTGTCACTGCAGTGGCTCAGGTTCCTGCTCCCGCGTGGGTTCAATCCCTAGCCTAGGAATTTCCACATGCCGCAGATGCGGCCAAAAAAAAATGTTTTTTTCACAAGGTTAAGGAAATTTTCAGAATGTGGGTGAAAGTTGCTAACAAAATAATAAATAAACATGATCATTCTACTTTTTAGAAATTTGGTGTCCAAGGAGTTGCTGTTGCGGCTCAGTGAGTTAAGAACCCGACACAGTGTCTGTGAGGATGCAGGTTTGACCCTTGGCTTTGCTTGGTGGGTAAAGGATTCGATGTTGCTGCAAGCTGTGGCATAGGTCACAGATGTGGCTCAGATCGCACATGGCTGTGGCTGCGGTGAAGGCCTGCAGCTGCAGCTCCAATTCAACCCCTATCCTGGGAACTTCCACATGCTGCAGCTGCGGCTCGAAAGAGAAAAAAAAATGTTTGGTGCCCAGCAAAGAAATACACCAACTATAACTGGTGGTTATTACCAAGAAGGGCATTTTTTTCTGCGTTATCATTTTCCTAAGTCTTACTGATAATTCTCAATTTTTGTTTTAAATTATAAAGAAAATAAAAACCATGCCCTTCCGAAGTGAGCGTGTAGATTTTTGCATCAAGAAGCTGAAATTCATCCAATGCCTATGTTATAGCCTTGACCCACCCCCACCCCCACCCATGTCCTGGCCCCATGAGCTGCAGCGGGCCAGGCAGAGGGCAGCTGGGGTGGGCCACTGGGCGCCTGCTCCCACATTCTTGGCTCTGCCATCTGCCCCTTCTGAGGCTCTTTTTTCTTCCCTCCCCACTTCCAAATTCTCTCCATCCTCTCAACCAGGACCTCAGCCACACCAGACAATTTCCCTGCTGGAAATGTGTCTTGTCCCCACTAAGGCCACGTGCTCCAGGGCTTTCCCTTCTCACCCACCTCACCCGGAAGCGGTGGGGGGGCTCAGCTTCCTCCCAGGAAATCAGCTGGGCGGACCTGATTTTCTGAGCTTGACAGTGGGGCGGTGGGGGGGGGGGAGCTTCATGTTCACACATCATTTATGCTCTCTCTAGGGGGGGCACTGATGTCTATTCCTTCCTGGAAAACCATGTTTTAAACACAGCGTTTCTACTAGTGCTTTCCATGTGAAGGCCAAAATGTCTCCCAGGATTAAATGGTTAACTCTTCACGAGCCAGGCCTCTGATGTTGTATGAACCCCATGGAAACCGGATGCTGGACCAGCCCTGTGGAAACCAGATGCTGGACCAACTCCATGGCAACCGGATGCTGGACCAACCCCCATGGAAACCAGATGCTGGACCAGCCCTGTGGAAACCAGATGCTGGACCAACTCCATGGCAACCGGATGCTGGACCAACCCCCACGGAAACCAGATGCTGGACCAGCCCTGTGGAAACCAGATGCTGGACCAACTCCTTGGCAACCGGATGCTGGACCAACCCCCATGGAAACCAGATGCTGGACCAGCCCTGTGGAAACCAGATGCTGGACCAACTCCATGGCAACCGATGCTGGACCAACACCATGGAAACCAGATGCTGGACCAGCCCTGTGGAAATCAGATGCTGTATCAATTCCATGGAAACCAGATGCTGGACCAACACCATGGAAACCAGATGCTGGACCAGCCCTGTGGCAACCAGATGCTCTATCAGCCCCATGGAAACCAGATACTGGACTCACTAGGAGGCTGAATCCCTCTTTCCACATCCTTTTATCTCCTTCCCATACATGTTCGACATCCTGCTTGGGGGCCCAGAGACTTTAAATAAAAAAATGGCGTTCTCCATCTTGCCCCAGGACCCCATGATGCCCCCTACAAAGTGTCCGTGATCCCCTTGTAGCTAAGCTCAAACGCGGCCCCAGAGCCCTGGCTGCCTTGATTTGGAAAAACAAAGAATGGTGACATTGCTCCTGATCGACTCTTCCACAGAGAAATTGGGTGGCTTCTGGCGGTCACAGGACACCCCAGACCCCACCACCAACACCCCCACGCTTATCAAAGCTCGGCTCGGATGCCCCCATCAGCAGGTGAATGAGGCTTCGTGCCTCGGTTTCCCGATCTGTAACACCAAGGTAAGGACGCCTGCTGGGGGGGGGGGGCGGTGTGTGAAAATAATTCATATCGTGGAGAGCTTGGGGTCCGTAGATGCAAACTAGGACATTGAGAGTGGAGAAGCCATGAGGTCCTGCTGCCCAGCACAGGGAACTCTGTCCAGTCTCTTGGGATAGACCAGGATGGAAAAGAGCATAAGAAAAAGAATGCCTCTGTGTGTGTGTGCGTGTGTGTGTCTGGGTCACAATGCTGTCCAAGAGAAATGGCCACAGCTCTGTAGAGCAACTATAATACAACTAAAATTACATTTAAAAGAAGAAAAAAACGAGCATCACACAGTATGGACAGCACGTAGGAGGGTGCCCCGCCCAGAGAGACTGATGTGCCTGTCGGCCCTTTGTCAAACGCTAGTATTATTAGTATTACGACGAATTCTATAATTCTGAGGAGAAAAGTGCTGCCTGACATGATACATCTCAGTCTGTGCTTAGACGCACAGGTTGGCTACACTTATTGACAGAGCCCAGACACAGCCTTCAGATGGTACAGAGAGAGACCTCCAGGTGGGATGAAAGACGCGGAGAGCATCCCATCGTCACGGACACACAGGGTGTAGACTCTCAGGCATGGTCATAAATATGGACACGGAGGTAGAAGCAGACAGGCGCACCTCCCTCGACTCGAAACAGATACTATGTAATCCAAGAAAGAACACATCTGCTCATACGCTGGTCCAGTCGCCACACGAGACAGTGGGAGGATGATTAGAAATCGTAAGTCAAACATGAATAGCCGGGGAGCCAGTTACAACCCGGAAATCCTGCCAAGCGAGAGCCCCCCAGGCGCCTCTACCAGGCATCTTTCTTCCCTAACAGTATCCGCTTGACATTCAATTCCACCCGCAAGGGCACCAGGAGGCCCCAGGATTTACAGCCCATAATGGAGGCTGGAGGGGCTGCCTCTGCCCAATTCCCTCCTGAGGGCCAGTGACCCCTGGCCGTCTGGCAGCACCTCTCTCTGGGTTTTGGACTCTGCCCCCTTGTGTATGATGCCAAGATGCTTTAAGTGGCACCATCACCATCGCTGGAAGAGCCCTTGGGGCCCCTCCCATTGGGGGCCCCCAGAGGCCACCTGTTCTGTGTACAGGGACGACCACCTTCCAGCCCCTCCGCCCACGCTGTGGAATCGCGACACATCCCTAGTCGATCCCGCTGGGCAGGACGTACCCCAGACATCACATGCAGGGGTGGGAAATCTAAGCATCATAGCACAGGGGGCTGGCAGGGGGACAGGAGGGGTCCTGGGAACCAGCAGCCATGCCCCGTTACAAATGACAGGTGGGCAACATCATCACTACAATGAAGCCAGGAGCTGAGCCCACCTCCCTGCCTCACCGGCCCTCCACGTCCTGCTTCCACGGCCCAGTTCTCAACGGCAGCTGACAGATTCTCTGGAAATTGTCACGCACAAAAATCTAAGATTAAGGTAATGAAAAGACAAGGGCTGCGAACCCTGGGAAGCGTCATCCTGACAAGTTCGGGCGGTAACATCTCAGCATAGACATTTTAAAGGGGCCAGGAGGCTGCCAACACGGTAGGTCTCATCAAGGCAACATCGTTTCCAAAAACTTGTCTAATACCTAAAAGGGAATATTACACAGCCACAAATAAGAAGGCAGTCATGTCATGCGCAGCAACATGGATGGACCTAGAGATGATTACACTAAGTGAAGTAAGTCAGAAAGAGAAAGGCTAAAACCACATGCCATCTCTTCCATGTGGAATCTAAAATATGGCACGAATGGGGAGTTCCCATTGCGGCTGAGCAGGTGAAGAACCTGACATCGTATCCAGGAGAATGAGGGTTCAGTCCCTGGCCTGGCTCAGGGGATTAAGGATCTGGCGATGCTGCCAGTGGCTCAGGTAGGGCATTGCTGTGGTTGTGGCGCAGGCTGGCAGCTGCAGCGCCCATTTGACCCCTGGCTCTGGGAACATCCATATGCCGCACGCGTGGCCGTTATAATTATGGGGGGTGGGGTGGCCCAAATGAGCCAGTCTACAGAACAGACACAGACTCACAGACACGGAGAACAGACTTGTGGTTGTCAAGAGGGAGGGAAGACAGGGGAGGGGTGGACGGGGAGTTCGGGGTTCATAGATGCAAACTCGTACATAGAGGAGGGATCAGCAACAAAGTCCTTCTGTCCGGTACAGGGACCTCTATTCCATATCCTGTGATCAACCATCACAGAAAAGAAGCTGAAAAAGAGTGGATGCGGGTGTATATATGTGTCACTCGATCGCTCTGCTGTACAGCTGAAGCTAACACAGCATGGTCAATCAACTATATTCCAATAAAGTTAAACAAACACACAACAAGACAAAACGACCCTGTTTGCTCCACGATGAATTCCCAGAGACGACAGGTCAACCAGAAGGTGGAAGGCTGATGGGGCGGGAGCTCCCCCTGCTGTCCATCCTGACAAGTGCTCACTCACACCTGAAGCTGGCTTCCTAAAAAGGACACCAGTGTCATTTCCCCCCCCACCGCCCCACCCCTGACCTTCTGATCCCACCTGTGCAGGTCCCTCTCACCTGGTGGGGGGACCCCTGCCTTCAGTTTTCTCAGTGGCTGAGCTGTTCAGGGTGGCTCCACATGGCCCAGCATAGTGACAACCCCCCCCAGCCACCTGTCTGTGCCCCCTTCCCCACTGCTAGGACTCCCCACTCCCACCCCAGCCACCTGTCTGTGCGCACTCCCCACTGCTAGGACCCCTCCCGGCTCCCAGCCCCCTCTCCTTGGAGCACAGAGCCAGCCCCCTTGGGGGACAATGGCGCCCACGCATTCACCTCCCCTGTGCCTGGTGCAGACAGAGGAGGGTGGCCGGGCCGGGCTCAGGTGTGCATCTCCCAGGGCCCTCTGCAGGTGCGCCCACCTGGAGCCGGCCACACTGTCAGGGACTCCTCCGGGGCTGGCTCACTCCCCCTCTGCTGCTTCTCCAAATGCACAGAACAGGAACCCTAACTTCCACGCATGGGGCGGAACTGTCTGTCCTCTGTTCTCTGTCCCCTGGCGACCCTGACTCCCCCCGTGTCCTCCAAAGCCAGCAGCCTTCCGTCTCCTGGCTGGGCCATCGCGTCCGCCTCGAGGGGACTGTGCCCAAGGTCCTTTACAGGGGGATTTGTTTCAATGACGGAAAAAGACACAGAGCATCAAATGGACCCTGTCGACCGCTTTTAAGTGGTGTTGATTGTATTCATGTTGCTGTACGACCACCCTGCCATCGCCGCCAGAATGTCCTCATCTTCCCGCCTTGAAACACCGTCCCCATGAAACACTGGCTCCCGTCCCCCTCGCCCAGCCCCTGGCCCCCCATCTACTTTATGCCTCTGTGGACCTGACTCCTGGGGACCCCCTGTAAGTGGAATCCTATAGGGCTTGTCCTTCTGTGACTGGCTTATGTCACCCAGCATCAGGACCTCAAGGTCCATCCATGTTGCAGCCTGTGTCAGGATGTTCCCTCTTCCTCAGAAAACTAAATACGGAGCTTCCGTAGGACCCAGCCATCCCACTCCTGAGCCTCTAATGCAGACAAAACCATAATTCAACAAGACCCATGCACCCCTATGTTCACAGCAGCCCTATTCCCAAGAGCCAAGACATGGCAACAACCTAAACGTCCATCGACAGATGAAGGGATTCAGAAGATGTGGTCCATATGCACAATGGAATACGACTCAGTCATGAAAAAGACAATCCCATTTGCAGCAACATGGATGCAACTAGAGACTCTCACACGAAGTGAAGTCAGTCAAAGACAAAGACAATACGATATCACTTCTACGTGGAATCTAAAATTCGGAACAAGCAGAAACAGACTGACACAGAGAACAGACTTGGGGTTGCCGGGGGGTGGGGGAGGGAGTGGGCTGGATGGAGAGTTTCAGGTTCGTAGATGCAAACTGTGCCCTGGAGGATGGATTAGCCATGAGGTCCTCCTGTGCAGCAGAGGGAACTCCGTCCAGTCTCCTGGGATAGAAACAGCTTGGTTGTTTCCACGTTTCGGCTGCTGGAATAACTCTGCTGTGAATATGCATGTGCATGCGTCTGGGTGAAAAGATGTTTTCATTTCTCACCCTGCAACTTATATGAAGCAAATGTTTGTAAGCATCTTTCATTTTTTTTATTTTTAGGGCCGCACCCACAGCCTATGGAGGTTCCCAGGCTAGGGGTTGAATCAGATCAGCAGCTTCAGGTCTACACCACAACCACGGCAACACCAGATCTGAGCCACATCTGCAACCTACACCACAGCTCACAGCAACGCCAGATCCTTAACCCTCTGAGCAAGACCAGGGATGGAACCTGCATCCTCACAGACAATATGTCGGGGTCTTTTTTTTTTCTTTCAGGGCCGCACCCACGCAGCCTATGCCACAGCCACGCCATATCCAAAGATCCAAGCTGCGTTGGGACCTACACCACAGTCACAGCACTGCTGGACCCTTAGCCCACTGAGAGGGCCAGGGATTGAACCCGCGTCCTCATGGATTCTGGGTGGGTCCGTTAACCACTGAGTCACAACAAGAACTCCTGTGAGCATCTTTCAAGACAGATGTTCCCACATGTGGAGGGTGTTGGCCTTGGCGCAGCGCTGGGGAGCCTGAATTTGGAGGGAGGAGCAAGGAATGACAGGGCATAATTGTGCCGGCTCCCAACTCTGCTGCACAACCGGATCAGTGAACCGCAGGTCTCTGGAGGGAGCCTGAGCAGTAGAACTGATGTGACAAGCACAGCGCCCACCCCTCATCCTGGGTCTGCAGCCTCTGCATCCCGGGGTCAGAGACGCCGCCCCAGATGGCACGGGGGAAACTTCCACCACTATAGTGACCATTTCATCAGGTGTCCAACCCAGACGGGGGTCCTCAAAAGCCAGCTCTGGTCCAGAGGGCTCACCCGCTCCGGACTCAGGCATCAAGCCCCTTGGGTGGCGAGAATGGAGGCTGAGTTCCCACAGGATGTGCCAGAGAGTGCGGAGAAAGGAGACACTGACTGGGGGAGCGGCGCCCCCACCCCAGAGCCCCCACCCCACAGAGACTCCTCGGCAGGTGTTCTGCCTCAACCTCGTTTTGTGAGTCAGCATTCTGGAGGGCTCCAGGCACGCCTCTTCCCGAGACACTGGAAGAAGGGGGATGTTTGGAGAAAATGTCACACTTCAGAGACCCTCCCAGGTCCCAGAGAAAGAATCCAAGCTGCGAAACTGGGCTGAGGTTTCTTTAAAAAGATCTGTGTATGTCTGGAAAAGACGGAGAAAGGACCCTCTGCCGTTGCCGTTCCCGCTGTGGCTCAGTGGGCTAAGAACCGACATAGTCTCTCTGAGGACACAGGTTCGATCCCTAGCCTTGCTCTGTGGGTTAAGGATCCAGCATTGCCGTGAGCTGTGGTGTAGGCCGCAGATGCAGCTGGGATCCTGCATTGCTGTGGCTGTGGTGTCGACTGGCAGCTGGAGCTCCGATTTGACCCCTAGCCTGGGGACTTCCACATGCTGCAGGTCTGCCCCCCCCCCAAAAAAAAGGAAGTTCCCATCGTGGCTCAGTGGTTAACGTATCCGACTAGGAACCATGAGGTTGCAGGTTCCACCCCTGGCCTCGCTCAGTGGGTTAAGGATCTGGCGTTGCCGTGAGCTGTGGTGTAGGTCACAGATGTGGCTCGGATCCCGTGTTGCTGTGGCTCTGGCGTAGGCCAGAGGCTACAGCTCCAATTAGACTCCTAGCCTGGGAACCTCCAAATGCCATGGGTGCAACCCTAGAAAATACAAAAAAAAAAATTTAAAGGAAAAGAAAAAAAATTGAAGTGAAATTTCTCAAAAAAGGACGGGTGTGGGGATTCTCCACCCTTATTTACAACCTGGATAACAGCGGCTCTCACTCTTTATGTGTATCCGCTCTTTATGGGGGGAAATGATGTAAAAGTGCTTGTTTTCATGGACCCTGGCAGGTTCAAGGTCAGGGGCACGAAGCCAGTGGTCTTCTATTTAGGATCGGTCTTGACTTTGCAGCTAGTGTCTATAAGCTGCCCCACAGCGCCACCTGCTGGCTGCCAGGCAGCCAGGTCCTGCCCCACATGGTCCAGCGTCGCCGTGGCAACAGGAGGACGTCTCCCTTCAAGGTTCACCGGCTGCCCAGAGATGCATCAGGGGAGAAGCCAGAGCAGGCGACTCCTGGAGCCCTGGAGGGTCCCCTCTGTTGAGTCTTCCCGGCCCCTCCGCAGGCCATGGAGGTGGACCAACCCCGGGAGCACACAGTCTCTGACCAGCAGCTGGCTTCCCTGTCATCTTCTTTTTAGGGCCGCACCCACGGCACATGGAAGTTCCCAGGCTAGGGGTGGAATCGGAGCTGCAGCCGCCAGCCTACACCACCGTCATGGCAACACAGGATCCAAGCCACATCTGCGACACCTACACCACAGCTCACAGCAACACCAGATCCTTAAGCCACTGAGCAAGGCCAGGCATCAAACCTGCGTCCTCATGAACACTGTGTCAGGCTCTTAACCTGCTGAGCCACCATGGGAACTCTGGTGAACTAGATGTCTCATTTCCTGGTCAGGCCACGCGGAGGTGACTCAGGGCTACAGGGTTGCAAACCTCGGGACGTTATCTCTTCTGCGGCAGCTAGATTCATGGCGGAACATTGTTCATCAGGTGCTCAGGAGGCGCCCCTGGGATGGAGCCTCTGCAGAGACGATCACAGGGGTTCTAATTTGGGGGGAGTGAGTGTATAGATAGATATATATACACATACAAACATAATAACCATTATTAAAAGATTGCAATTTAATCTAGAATAGGCAACCTCACAGAGTCGGGAAGTAGACGGTGGGGCCAGGGGCTGAGGGAGGGGATGGGGGAGTGGGTGCTGAATGGAGACAGAGTTTCAGTTTGGGAAGATGAGAAAGTTCTGGAGACGGAGGATAGGGGGTGGCTGCTAAACACTATGAATGTCCTCAAGGCTACTGGACTGGACACTTAAAAATGGCATAGGAGTTCCCAGAGCCACTCCGATCCAGGAGGACCTCCTCTCAGACCTTCCTGTGGTTTCTCCTCTGTGACTGTGTCTCCTCTTGTGTCTCTTAGGAGGACCCTGTCCTTGGAGGGAGGGCCCCCCTCATCCAGGGGGACCTCCTCTCAGACCCCTCACTTCATCACATGCAAGGAATGAAATGAAATAAAATAGATCAAACTGGAATGACACACAATCAAATGAAAATAACTGCAAAAACTAAGACAAGACACCCCTCATGGTGACAGGCGGTCGGCATCTGGGAGCGGAAGCTCAGCATCGCTCTCTGGGCGCAAAACCAGGAAATGTGCCAGACATGGCCTCTGGAGAGCAGTCCGTGAGGGGTCTCAGATGACGCTGGGGGTCACTTCCTGGCCAGGATGGCGTCGTAGGTGCCCCCGGTTCTGCGGCACTGGATGTCGTGGAAGCCGGCGGGGGCCAGGAGCGCGCGGTACTGGGCGGGGGTCCGCTCGCGGCCCTCGGTCTGCACGAGCATGTTGAGCGAGTAGAGCTGTGTGGTCAGGGGGCCCCGCCCATCGGCATCCAGGAGGCTCTCAATGACCAGGATGCCGCCGCCTGGAATGGGGAGGCAGGTGCGTGAGTGAGGACGGCCAGGATCAAGCACCTGCTGCCCCTCCTTCTAGGCCCCCGTCCCCGCTGGCTCGTCCACACCCTGGGCATCTTCCATCCTCTCTGGCAGGAGGACCCCTGACCTGGGCACACCCCCCTGGTGTCCCTGCTCCCTTCCAGCTCTAATGGGCAAGGCAGGCCCTGAGTCTCTGGGCAGGTCCACAGGAGAAGACGCAGGGGCGTGTGTGTGCAAACAACGCCCACCCCTCCTGGCCATGTGGGGTCTGACCACATGAGGGGTGTGGCTGCCACAGCTGTCCTCATGCCAATGACCACTGGCTCTCAAGCACAGGGAGACACCTGTCCACTTTACCTTGACCTTAGGAAGGACTGTTTGAGCCAAACTCACTCAAGGCTCCACAAATCCCCCAGGTGTGGGCTGGGAACTGCGGTCTGACGGTCATTTCCAGATTTCAAGCTGCATATAAAATACTTCATTCTTCCCACAAGCTGGAATGTTCTGAGCAGCCCGGGGGCACCCAGGGAGCTTGGGGGTGTCGACCAGCCAGCCTCCTGCTGGCTACAATCTCTCTGCCAGACCACCTGCCCTGCTCGGGTATTTCTGACGCTGATGGAGTTTGACATTGCCACGTCCTTGTACAGGTGTAAATACAGGTAATGATGGGCTATCAAAAGAGCAAAGATGCAGAACACCGGGCAGTAACCTGAGGCATCCTCTAAACTGCCTTGAGCATGGGCTGCACACGCGGCAGATGCTGGATCAGAACTCTCAGAACGAGAAAAGGGAACCCTCCAGCACTGTTGGTGGGAATGTCGATTGGTGCAGCCACCACGGAGAAGGATATGGAGGTTCCTCAGAAAACTACCTACCATAAAATCCAGCAGTCCCACTCCTGGGCATCTATCTTGACCAAACTCTCATTCAAAAATATACATGAGCCCCTATGTTCACAGCAGCACTATTCACAACAGCCAAGACATGGAAACAACCTAAACGTGCATGAATAGAGGATGGATTAAGAAGAAGTGCACACGGAGTTCCCGTCGTGGCGCAGTGGTTAACGAATCCGACTAGGAACCATGAGGTTGCGGGTTCGGTCCCTGCCCTTGCTCAGTGGGTTAACGATCTGGCGTTGCCATGAGCTGTGGTGTAGGTTGCAGACGCGGCTCGGATCCCGCGTTGCTGTGGCTCTGGCATACATAGGCCGGTGGCTACAGCTCTGATTCGACCCCTAGCCTGGGAACCTCCATATGCCGTGGGAGCGGCCCAAAGAAATAGCAAAAAGACAAAAAAAAAAAAGAAGTGCATATACACAATGGAATATTACTCAGCCATAAAAAAGAATGAAACCACGCCATGGGCAGCAACATGGATGGACTTAGAGATTCTCATGCTAAGGGAGGTAAGTCAGACAGAGAAAGACACGTACCACAGGAGATCACTTGTATGTGCAAACTAAAATATGGCACAAATGAAGTTATTTACAAAACAGAAACAGACTCACAGACTTTGAAAACAAACGTGTGGTTACCAAAGGGGAAGGTCGGTGGGGGGAGGAATAAATTAGGAGTTTGGGATTAACAGATACACACTAGCACATATAAACAGATAAACACCAGGGACCTGCTGTACAGCACAGGAAACGTTACCCCGTACTGTGTAATAACCTATATGGGAAAAGCAGCTGAAAAAGACGGATGGATGGATATGGGTCACTGACTCACTTTGCCGGTCTCCTAAAATGAACAGAATCCGGGTATGTCAATTCCACCCCAAGGAAGATTTTTAAAAACTCTCATAGGAGGACAAGACGTCCCCAACCCTTCCAAAGCCAGCGTGAAAGACAGAAAACACAACCGCACTGAGAAAGCCTTCAGCTCTCCAATTCGGGACGGGTAAGAACCACTGACACCCAGAAAGCATCATGCGGATGACAGACCTGGGGAAGAGCACGCCACGGCTCCCCTTCCCAGCTCTTCCCTCGCCATTGAGAAACAAATCCACAAACAGATTTAACCCATTTCCACTCAAAGCACAAAGGCCAGCCTCCCGATCAAATCACGATGATGATGATTTCATTTTATTTTGGCTTTTCCGGGCGGCATGTGTGGCATATGGAGGTTCCCAGGCTAGGAACTGAATTGGGGTTGCAGTTGGGACCTACACCACAGCCACAGCAATGCCCGATCCCAGCCGCGTCTGCGACCTGAAACACGGCTCACGGCAACGCCAGCTCCTTAACCCACGGAGGGAGGCCAGGGATCAAAAACGCATCCTCATGGATGATACTAGTTGGGTTTCCAACCCGCTGAGCCACAGTGGGAACTCCGATGGAGGGGATTTTCACAGGTTTCAACCCATTTTATTAAGGACCTGATCCTCAAACAAAGCACCCATGTAAACGTACAGCGGCTTCGTTGACCAGGTCCTGGGTCCTCTGACACCGTGAACCTGACCCCCACTTCTAGGAGTGTCCCCCAGAGACCAAAACAAGATCCGAGCTTTTTGTGGAATAATTTGCAGCAATGCAGACACGACAGCATTGCCAACAACAGGCGGCTAGTGGAACAGACGCTGGGATGTCCGCAGAGCAGCAGAGAGCAGGGCAAGGCTGAGGACGCTCTCTGCGTCCAGAACCGGGCTTCCTCCCCGTCCAACGGAGAAAGCCCCGGGCAAGGCAGCAGACAGAGCAGGGAACATTCGGTGTTTCAGTGCATGTTCATGTGTGTCTGTGTATATATATATGCGTGTGTGCTGCAACACGTACACACACATGCACACAACCCATAGTCCATATGCACTATATACATACACACATGCATACATTCATCCTACATACATACACATACACCCGCAGGCACGTGTACACACACACATACCTGTATATCCGTATATCCACATGTACATGCATATGCACGCATTATACATAAAATACAGGTACACGCAGAGCTGCACGTGGGCGTGTACATACGCGCGTGCTTATGCATACACCTAAAAATGCACATATCTACCCATCTACATGTATGCATGTGTGTACACGAGTGTGCACGTCCTCTATCCTCAGGCATGTGCATACATATTCACACATGTCCATGCATAAGCACATGCTACCTCTGTACACATGCAGCTTGTATGCACCCACCCACATGTACATACACACACACACACACACGCACACACATGCACACATGTACATACATATTTGCCCATGTACACGCATACACATAGCCATGATACATGTGAATACACACACACATGTAAGGATATATAAACATGCATTCACGTGTATACACTACACGTGTACATGTATACATACACAAACATATCCATATGTCCGTGTCTACCCACATGCACAGACATGCCTGCATATACACGGCTATGTATGTCTACATGTATATACATGTGTGTCTAGATATGCACACGCATCCACAGATACTGTTAATTCCTAGGTATGCACAGATACTACATGCGTATGTACACTTGCACACACACATGTATGCGTATATATAATACTTGTTCACATAATACCTGTAATATGTACATATGTATACCTTCCCATGCACATACACAGACATATGATTACACGCATATGGACACAGACACACATATATGTACACACGCATTTGCTCGTTTTCACAAACCCGACACAGGAAGGGTCAACCAGACACCGGTAAAAACAGCTCCCCTGCAAGAGCCACAAATACACTTGAGGGGATCAGATTCTAATCAGGTACCTTTTTATGCAGCGTGTGGGCTTTGAACTATGCAAACATCTTACTCGGTCCAGAATGACAGCGACACGAGGAGAGGCAAGCTGTGAAATGGGAAGCAGCCAAAGGCCACGAGCCAGACTGCGACTCGCGGGGGCAACCTCGCCTCGCGTGAAAATCGCCAGCCCTGGGGCCTTGGACAGGCCAGGGCATGGCTGCTCTAAATGAAAAATGTGCAGAGAAGCCACAGTGTCCCTTGGCCATCTTGCCCTTGGCCGTGACCTTGGCTTGGCTGCTGTGGGATGCCATCGTGTACAGGGCAGGACAGACACACAGGAACTTGAGGACATTGGGACCAAGGCTCCAGGTCTAAGATAACACATGTGCACAGCGTCAAGCAAACGGAGGGGATGATATGAGACCAAGTGTGTGTGTGTGTGTGTGTGTGTGTGTGTGTGTACACATTCTTTTTATGTATGTGTGTGTGACTGGGTCTCTTTGCTGTACAGTGGGGTTTGGCACAATGTTATAAATTAACTACACTTTTATTTTTCAAAAGCAATTAAAACAACAAAGAAAGAAAACAGGACCCCGCCCCGCTGGAATGTCAGGAGGGATGGATATGGGACGAACGCATTTTCCTTCAGTGCATTTCCTACCTCCACACGGAAGGGGTTTAGAGGCAGCGCCCCCACCCCGCCAGCAACGGGCACCTCCACAGCTGACGACGCTTCCTCACCAACAGAAGCACAACGTCTGGGGAAAATGCACGATTCTAAAGCAGGAGAAGGGGGTTCCCACCATGGCTCAGCTGAAACGAATCCAACTGGCATCTAGGAGGATGCGGGTTCGATCCCTGGCCTCGCTCAGTGGGTTAAGGATCCCACGTTGCCATGAGCTGTGGTGTAGGTCACAGATGTGGCTCAGATCCCATGTTGTTGTGGCTGTGGTGTAGGCTGGCAGCTGGAGCTCCGATTCGACCCCAAGCCTGGGATCCTCCATATGCCGCAGGTATGGCCCAAAAAACAATAAATAAATACATAAATAAAACAGGAGAGGTAATTAAGGAGCCTGTGGTACGATGACAAACTCAAAAGCAAGAGAGCCTCAGAGGCTTCCTGCAGAGCGGAGCCACCTTGGGCAAAGAAACACACAGACACCAGGGTGCAGGGGGAATTCAAATACACGGAAACATGAATATTAGCATAAGTAGGTCCTGGGAAGTATCTGGAATGACGACCCCCCCCCTTTTTTTTTTTGTCTTTTTGCTATTTCTTTGGGCCGCTCCTGTGGCATATGGAGGTTCCCAGGCTAGGGGTCGAATCGGAGCTGTAGCCACTGGCTTACGCAACCTCATGGTTCCTAGTCGGATTCGTTAACCTCTGCACCACGACGGGAACTCCTGGAATGACCCATTTTGAGGGGTTCTTACACGTCTTGGGCTGGAATTTTCTCATCTGAATATGGAGATACGGTAGTTACCAACTCTCACGCTTGCGCGCGTGGGATGGCCTCATTACAGCCCCTAAATGCAACTGTTATGACAAGTTGCCCACATCCTCACGCACCAGCAAGACATAGGGACCTCAGAGGACAGCTGGGATGCAGTCCCCATTACGCAGAGGCTGTGCCCAGGTCCTCATGCCCTTTCGGGATGGCTGGACCTCACAGCACGGCTGCAACGCGAGCCCCATCACATGCACAGGTATCTCCATCTTTGCTTGGAGTCAGTTACAGAGCGGTCATTACCGCCCCTTAGGCGTTAATGACTGGTCAGGAAGGAGAGCCAGGCGACCGGAACGCATACCCTTGTCCCATGAGACGCTGCCTCCGCCCCCGCTGGGCAGCCCTGCCCCCTACCTGTCCTGCAGGCGCCGTGGATTCTGGCCAGCAGGCGGGAGCACTTGTCGTCCGTCCAGTCGTGCAGGACCCTGGCCAGCAGGTACAGGTCCGCCTCCGGGAGGGGGTCTTTAAAGAAATCTCCTGTAACACAGGACGCGTGCCCCGGGCTCCGCCTGCCTGTGCGGCTCATTGGACCACACCCACACCCAGCACGGCAAGGCCACCTGCACAGCCCAAGCTTTCCGAGGTCTCCCCAGCTGGTGACCTCCCCCCACCTCCAGAACACAAACAATCTCAGCGCAGACAAGAGCGTTCTGAAAGAGGCCCCTTTTCCTCCATCAGATCTGGAAATGGTTTGAGATTTCCCACGTCCACAGACAGCAGCTCCTCCCTGATGTGTCAAACTGGACCAGCAGCGTGTAGGGGTTTTCCTGATTAAACAGAAACGCCTAAGAGTGGAGTTCCCTTTGTGGGTCAGCAGGTCAAGAACCTGCCTAGTATCCATGAGGATGTGGGTTCAATCTCTGGCCTTGCTCCGTGGGTCAAGGATGTAGTGTTGCCCGGAGCTGGGGTATAAATCACAGACACAGCTCAGATCCCGCATGGCTGTGGCTGTGGTGTAGACATGCAGCCGGAGCTCCGAATGGACCCCTAGCCTGGGAACTTCCCTGTGCCACAGATGCAGCCATAAAAAGAAACAAAATAATAAAAATTAAAAGCCTGAGAGAGACCCTTACCCGACGGTGGTGTGTAACTTCCACATCCGACCACGTTGCCTGCCAACCGTGTGGCTGCGGGAAGGGGCCCTGGACAGCCCTGAGCGGCATCGCGGGACCGACTGGTCCAGACTGCGCAGACCCACAGGGGATGGGGGCAGGTCCGGGATGACACAGAGGCGGTTCCCAAGTTTGTGCCCTGCGCCAAGGTGCCCAGGAAACACGGACCCCACCCCGCCCTCATGAGATACGACCGCAAAAAGGAGGTTCCTCCAAAATGCGTTTTCTTCCACTCAGAGTAGAAAGACAGCCGTCCCTCTCAGAAAACTACAGCCAAGGACCACGTTTGGCCAGGCATCTGTCCGCCTACAGCCTGCAGGGGGACAGCAGACCCAAGGGGGTCTACACGCCCGCCCCTGCGGCCAGCCTCCCTGCTGGCCACCAGCCTCACCTCCGCTGGGTAAAAGCACAGCATGTAATTTGCTGTTTCATTTATTTAAGGTGAGGCATGGACATAAGACCGACCTCGAACCCACCCACACACCCCCGCCTCCACGAAGTAGGATGGACACTGGGATTCAGATTAAAACCAGGGTGAGTGGCCCCCGCCGTGCACAAAATTTAAAGCGCCCCAAAACTCAGCCACGGAGATTCAATATATTCTTTTCCATTTTTTTTTTTCTTTTCCAGCCACCCCACAGTGTAGGGAGTTCCCAGGCAGGGATCAGATCTGCGTTGCAGTTGTGACCTACCCCACGGCTATGTCCGCATGAGATCCTTTAACCCACTGAGCTGGGTGGGGGATGGAACCCGCGTCCTGGTGCTGCAGAGGCACCGCCCATCCCATTGCAGCCCAGTGAACTCAGAAGATTCAATATATTTTAACACAATTGCTTCTCTCTCTTTTTTTTTTTTTTTTTTCCCTTTTACAGCTGCACCTGCAGCATATGGAAGTTCCCGGGCTGGGGATCAAATCAGAGCTGCAGCTGCAGCTTATGTCACAGCCACAGCAATGCTGGGTCTGAGCCACGTCTGCGACCTACACCAGGTCCTTAACCCACGGAGCGAGGTCAGGGATCAAACCCACATCCGCGAAGAGACCACAGTCTCTTCCACGCCCACTGAGCCGCAACGGGAACTCCAACACGGTGTTTTAAAAAATCAGTATTAAGCGCCCCACCCCACTGCCCAAAATTCCTGGAGGTCGGAATTTCAGAATTTGAAATAAAGATGGCAGGGAGCCCTTCAAGAACAGTGTCTGCAGGTCGGACCATAGTTCCTGAGAAAAAGCCCATCCCTGGGAGCTGCACCCCGTTTCCAAGGCAAGCGGGAGTCCTGCCCCCTCTCGGCAAAGTGGCTGTGGTCTCTGAGCCTCAGAAAGGCTGACAACCTTCTCATCGTCTGAGCCAGTAACTATCCCCTGACCTTGCCTTCAACCCACGTCATTACTGTCCATAAATGCTCTGGATTAGGTTACCTGGGTCAGGAGATACCTGCTCTGGAGTAGGTACCTGGGCGGTGTAAGAAAAGGCCACAGACCAGGAGGCACAAAACCACAGGAACCCACCCTCCCGCATCTTGGGGATGAGATGTCTGAGCTCAAGGGGTCCCAGAGCTGTGCTCCCCCCAGAGGTCCCAGGGGAGGGTCCTTCCTGCCTCTCCCAGCTTCTGGGGGCTCCAGGTGGCCCTGGGCTGGTGGCCGCCTCCCTCCCTTCTCTGCCTCTATCTTCATGTGGCTTCTCCTCTGTATCATCTCTGTTTTTATAAGCACACTTATTATTAGATTTAGGGGCCTCCTTCACCCATGAGGACCTGGTTCCTGGCACACAGCTCCAAAACCATAGCAATTTCTTGATCCCTTTGAGCAGAGCATCTGTGGTTTTTCCTAAGAAAGGCAAGCTCACCTGTTCATGCTAATGAGGTGGGGCTGGTTGCCAGAGGAACCAACCAGGTGAGGAAAGGGTTGGCTTTTTTAGCTCAACCCCAACCTCCAGAGCTGCTGAGGGGTCTACGTTTACTCAGTCCTACTGAGTGGAACCTCACTAAAAAACTCTTTAAAAGGGCTTCAGAGAGCTTCCTGGTTGGGGAGCCCACAGTTGGGAGGGTGCTGTACCCCAAGCTCCATGGAAACAGAACCTCCAGCATGTGGGACCCCCCCACCTCCTCCTCTGGCTGTTCACCCCTTTATGAGCAAAAGGTAAGTCATGTGTTTTCTGAGTTTTTTGGGGGGGGCCATGGGGACAGAGGTTGGACAGAAGTGTGGGTGACCTGAAACCCACCTGTGGTTGGGGGTGAGGTGGGCGCAGTTGTGAGGGGGCTGGGCCCCCCTCTCAGCATTTGCACCAATTCAGGATCCTTTCACAAGTGAATTCAATTAGAGGACACCCAGCTGGGGTCTGAAGGGAACTGGAGGATTCCATGGCGTGGAAACGCCCCACGTTGGGTGTCAGAAGCTCTATGAGCAGAGAAACGGTTTTCCTTTAACAGTCAACAATGTCTTTATTCCTTTGGAACAAACACCTCCACCTGGAGGACCTCCCTGATTCCTCCCCGTTCTCTGTAAGCCTGCCTTTCTTCTGTGGTCAGAGCGGATCATCTCAAGCAGCAGTTAGATCGTGTCCGTACCTGCTTAACATGCCCCGTGGTTTTCATGGCTGTTAGAAAAGGACAAATGGCTTCGCCTGTCCTGCTGATCGAGGCGGGGCAGCTGGTGCAGGGCGGGCAAGGATTGGGAACACGTTTTGGGGCTGGTGGCCGTGACCTCGCCCGAGTACATCTCGGGACAATGTTTTATGACTTGCGTCAGACAGAGGAAAGAGATGACAACATTGGGGACGAGTCAGTGTGCCCAACCACCTAAGAGCAGACGCTTTGCTTTTCCAAGACCGAGGCTCTCAGCCTCGGTAAATAAACTGTAACCCATTCTCTGGTTTCTCCTGACAGGTGTGTCTCCGCAATTTAATTTTGCATTTGTTGCTGTCATGGAAGTAACAATCACATCTACGACCTGTTGGCTTTGCTCTGTGAGTTGGTTTCAGGGGGTTGTGTTAACAAATGACAACAAATCACGTGGGTTAAAACGGCAGCCATCCATCCTCCCCCATCCTAGAGAGCAGACGTCCGAGGTCAAGGGGTCCCAGGGCCGGGCTCCCTCCAGAGGCTCCAGGGAGAGTCCTGCCTCCTCCAGCGTCTGGGGGCTCCAGGCGGCCCTGGGCTGGTGGCTGCCTCCCTCCCAGCTCTGTTTTCGTCTTCCCATGGCTTCTCTTCTGTCTCTGGGTCTCCTCTTGTGTCTCTTAGGAGGACACTGTCCTTAGATGGAGGGACCCCTCATCCAGGAGGACCTCCTCTCAGACCTTTCCCGTGGCATCTCCTCAATGTCTGGGTCTCCTCTTGTGTCTCTTAGGAGGACACTGTCCTTGGAGGGAGGGACCCCTCTTCCAGGAGGACCTCCTCTCAGACCCTTCCCTTCGTCACCTGCACAGACCCTGTTTCTCAACAAGACGCCTCTGCTCATCCTAGATCCTTTGATACTCCCCTTGCCAGCATCCTATTTCTACATAAGGTGACATTCACACATTCTGGGTGGAAACAAAATCTGAGGGCGCATTTTTGAACCCAGTGCAATACTCCAGAAAGCATTCATCGTAAGAAAACAATACACCTTCCCACAACTTTCCATCCATCCTGAGTCCCAGTTCTAAGTTGGGGGGGGGGTGGCTATTTGGAGGATGGAGGAAGCCACGCTGACCATCACTGCTGGCCTCTCCCGAGCCCCCGGGACGCCTCTGCTTCCCCGCAGACAAGGATATCAATGGGAAACCCACCCTCACAGAAGCTGATCCGTCCGTCCTCCGGGAAGGAGAAGTGCCTCTTTGCCGTCTGGACCACATCTGGCATGTCGAACACGGTGACGCGGCATCCAGCATAGAGAGACGTGCACTCCTTGGCCAGAGCCCCTGAACAGCCTGCAAGTGGACACAGGGCGAGCCTGGCGGGGGAACCGGGTGGTACCCACCCTCTGGTCTCCATGGCGACACGCTCATCTACAAGCCCCTGAATCCGGGAGTCTGCTGGGCTTGAATGACCCTCATGCCAACCTCCTGCACAGGCTTTGACCTCCCCAAGTCCTCCATGCCAGGGAGTCCGTCCATCCCAGACAACAGCTGAGCAGAAGAACCCGGAGCAGCAGTCAGAGGAAGATGAGCCTGCGTCTCCCTGCAGGGGACGTTTCCAGGGGATGCGCTGACGAGAGGTGAGGGGGCCCCTTCCAGATGTCACTGGGTCCTAGAGGACCTCTACCTAGGGCTCCTGCCTTGTACTGTCTCCCCAGCTGCACCCCTGCCCCCAGGCAAAGCCATTCCCAGTCTGCACCTGCTCCGTGGAACCTGGTGGTGATGAGCAGGGGAAGACACCCCTTCTGCCCCACAGGTGCTGTCTGAGCCCCCACATCCCCAGGCCTCCCACGCCTCTGCTATGGGAGGGGGTGACGGAGGGAGATGGTTTGTCGAAAACCGACCGAGGGGTGGGCCTCGCAGCTGCCGTGTCCACCTCAGCAGGGCAACCTGCCTCTCCTGTAAGGCAGGGACAATGACGCCCCTCAACCAGCCCTGCCTTGGCTCTAAGATCTCCCCCAAACCTGGTACCCGACCCAGAGAAGCTGCCCAAGACAGGGCCAGGCATCTTCTCATCGCCGTCAGCATCGGCTCAGAAGCTTCCCGAGTGAAGGGTGACGCCGACTCCCCATGGGACCCCAGACGCCTGCCCTGAGCCGGGCAGGTGCAGACAGGTTTGTGGCCCCAGCAGGATGCCAGCGGGAGGCTCTGTTGAATGTGGGCAGATCCCGCCCTCAACCCTCCCTGAGGATTCGGACTCTTGTGCACAGGGAGAAGCATAGCTTTTTCCTATGCTCTCCTCCCAGAAGCCATGGCTGCTTGGCTCTACTGAGGAGCTGGGGGGCCGTGACAGCGCCCAGGACAGCGCCCAGGGCGTCATCCTATACCGGATGTCCTCTGTCCCCGTCAGATCCCTGGGAACCACTACAATGCGAGGCGTCCTGGCGCTCTGCTGGTGGGAACGTAACTGGTGCAGCCACTGGGGGAGGAGGTTCCTTAAAAAAACTAAAAACAGAACTACGTATGATCCAGCAATCCCACTCCTGGCCACCTACCAGAGACAACCATACTTGGAAAAGATCCATGTACCACGTTCACAGCAGCACAGTTCACAATAGCCGAGACATGAAAACAACCTAAACGTCCCTCGACAGAGGAATGGATCAAGAAGATGCAGTCCATAGACACAATGGAATACGACTCAGCCATAAAAAGGAACAAAATCATGCCATGTGCAGCAACATGGATGGACCTAGAGATTCTCATACTAAGTCAGTCAGACAGAGAAAGACAAATACCAGAGGACATCCCTTACAGGTGGAATCTAAAATATGACACAAATGAACCTATTTACAAAACAGAAACAGACTCAGACACAGAGAACCAACTTAGAGTTACCGAAGGGGAAGGGAGGGGAGAAGGACACCTTAGGAGTTTGGGATGAGCAGATACAAAGTATTATACATAAAATACATACAAAATAAAGAATTTGGGATCATGAGATGCACACTCTGATACATGAGACAAACAACAAGGTCCTACTGTCCAGCACAGGGAACTCTATTCAGTATCTTATAATAAGCCTGTAACGGAAAAGAATTTGAAAAAGAATACACGTATACATATATATGTTTTATATATGTATATATATGCATATATTGATATCTGTATATACACACGTGTTTATTATATATATATATAAAACTGACTCATTTTGCTGCACCCCTAAAATAACACTGTAAATGAACTATATTCCAATTAAAAGCAGGAGGATGTAAACGCTTCGCATCCAGAATCCCAACCAACGGACACTCACCTCCGAGGTCGCAGATGAGTGGGAACGGTGACAGGTCAAAGGCGGCCAGCACGCCCCTCCCTTCCACGCTCCACACGTCCCCCAGGCCCCGCAGGAACTGCAGCCGCTCCCCCTCAGACCTGAAGCGGAGCCCCGCCCGTCAGGTCCCGGTAGAAACAGGTGCAGCACGTCGAGCGATGCCCTGGATTGTGCTGCGCAAACAGGTGTGCGCCCCACCCCACCGGGCGGAGCGCACGAGGACCTGGGCTCCTTTGCACGTCCGGACGTGGAAGGGAGCGGGTCCAGAGGGCGCGGATTCGGGGAGGAGGCGTGGAAAGACCCGGGAAGGGGAGGCCTTGGAAGGGAGCGGAGGTGAGGGGGTGGAGGAGGCTGGGTGGGTGAGGAGCTCCCGGGGGTCCTTCTCCCGCAGCCCGGCTGCGGGGTTTCTGGGTTTGGTGTCCGTGTAGGAAGACGAGGAGGAGGGAAGGGAGTGAAGGGGGAGAGACTCCAGGGAGGGGGAGGGCCGCACCCTCTGGTGGACCCCTCATCAGTGTCGCCTCCCTCCTCCCGCCACCCACGCCCCCAGCCCCACGGGCAGCTGCAAACCCTGCAAAGCGTCATCACAGCGTCACCACCTCAGAACGTTGCTACCAGAGCTCCATACGAGACACCACATCTATTTCTCGGCACGGAAAGCCAGAAATAAATAAAAAGCATTTTCTAGGTAACTCTAGCCAAATCGAAACGGTGCCTTGTTTCCCTACTTTAAAATGAAGAGAGAAATATTGGCAGCGACGCCAGAAATCGCTCCACACAAACATGAGAACGGCCAAATCGGTTTTTAAAAAGATTTTAAATTGAATACGAACTTCCAGGAATTCCCCGTCGTCGTGGCTCAGTGGTAACAAGCCCGGCTTGTATCCATGAGGATGCGGGTTCCATCCCTGGCCTCGCTCAGTGGGTTAAGGATCTGGTGTGGCTGTGGCTGTGGAGTAGGCCGGCAGCTGCAGCTGCAGCTCCTGTTTGACCCGTAGCCTGGGAACGTCCATATGTCACAGGTGCAGCTGTAAAAAGACCCAAAAGAAAAGAAAAAGTCAACTTCCTTCTGTTTTGCTCTATTTGGACACATTTCTTTAGACCTGAACATCGTTTAAAAATAAGTGTGTCCCCAGACACAGAGAACAGACTTGTGGGAGGGGATGGACAGGGAGTTTGGGGTCCGTAGAGGCAAACTATGACATTTAGATGGAGAAGCCATGAGGTCCTGCTGTCCAGCTCAGGGAGCTCTCCCCAGTCTCCTGGGAGACACCACGATGGAGGACTATATGCATGTACAGACTTATAGATAGATGTATGCACACTACACATATACGTGTGTGTATATATATATGTATATATAACTGAATCCCTTGCTGTGCCGCACAAATCGGCACAACCCTGTACATTAACGATACTTCAATTTTCTCAAGTTGAGCAAGAGGACGCCGGACCCCAGGAGAGCCGGCGCGGGGCGTTACCTGTAGATGGCGCTGAAGAGCTCCTCGGAGGGAACCCCGAACGCCTTCAGATACTGGTTCTTCCCTTCCCTGAAAACGGGGGGCAAGGCTGTCACCGGGTCCTGAGACTTGGAGGCACATCAGCTCAGGCGCCGCCGGCCCCTCCCCTGCCATCACGGAAGGAACAAGCAGCGGACGTAAGTCAGCCACCCAGACACCCCCAGACGGCTTCCTGGCTGGCAAGCGGTAGAAGGCACATTCGGAGCCGCAGGCTCGCACAGCCGCCCGGCTCTCAGATGGGAGCCAAGAAGAAGGGTTAGGACGCTTAAGGAGAGTCTGCGGATGCTGCGCAGTGAGGGGAGCCCTCGGTCCTCGTGACTTGTCCCCCAGCATCTGGGATGGGAAACGCTTTGCAGCCGAACGGCCAACTGGTCTACCCGCAGCTGCCTCCCCCTGCCCTGCGGCCCTGACGGAGGTCTGCCGCCTCCTGCCCCGCGCTCTCCAGCTCCCCCAAGCACAGGCGAGCGGTCTCCCTGTGGCTTGTCCCCTTCCATCCTGGACCCAGTCTAGCACCGCCAAAATCACCCCCTCCTGCTTGCGTTAGAGGAGAGCCATCTCTCGTCGTCCTGACCTTGGGGAGACAGTGATGAGAACACACAGAAGCAGAAATTTGCGCCGATGGGTGGGACCCACGTGCCACCAACCCAAAGCAGAAATAAGGAGAAGAGGGATGGAAGGCAGTATGAGAAAAGGAATGTATACAGATGTATGACGGGGTCACTGTGCGGTGCAGCAGAAACTGACACAACACTGAAAATCAACTATAATTAAAATTTTTTAAAAAGAAATTATCAAATGTAAAACTTTCCTCTTTGTATCTCCTAGATATTTATTCATATCTTTAATTAGCTACTTCAGAGAAGACTGTAATTTCGCATTTGAGCATTGGAGACTTTAAATAATTTAATGGATTTTAATACATTTACTCATATAACTATGTCTACAAAGAGCCAGCGCTGGAGAGGGTGTGGAGAAAAGGGAACCCTCCTACACTGTCGGTGGGAATGCAAGTTGGTACAACCACTATGGAAAACAGGACGGAGGTTCCTCAGCAAACTAAACTTAGAACTACCATGTGATCCACAGTCTTATTCCTGGGCATTTATCTGAACAAAGCTTTCATTCAAAAAGATCCACGCACCCCTATGTTGATTGCAGCGCTATTCCCAATAGCCAAGACAAGACAAAAACCTAAATGTCCATCAACAGAGGAATGGATTAAGAAGATGTGGTATATATACATAATGGAATACTACTCAGCCATGAAAAAGAATGAAATCATGCCATTTCCCACAACATGGATGCAACTAGAGAGTCTCAGACTAAGTGAAGTCAGTCAGACAGAGAAAGACACATACCATAGGAGATCACTGACATGTTGAATCCAAACTGTGCCACAAGTGACTCTATCTAGAACAGAAGCAGACTCACAGACAGAGAGAACAGACTTACATTGCCAAGGGGGATGGGAGGGGATGTCTGGAGGGATAGGGATTAGTAGATGCAAACTACGACATTGAAAATGGATACTCAATGAGGTCCTGCTGTCCCGCACAGGGAAGTCTATCTACTCTCTTGGGTGTGGGGGTGTGTTTGTGTATATGTGTGTGTGTGTGTGTGTGTGTGTGTGTGTATCTGGGTCACTTGGCTGTGGAGGAGAAATTGACAGAACATTATAAATTAACTATACTAAAAAATTTAAAATAATAGATAAAGCTAAACATCTACTCATATAACTTATACATGAACGTCTGTGAATGAAAAACAAGTGTCACCCTCCATTGCTCCAAAACCAGGTTCCTTGTACACGTGGGATGAAGCGGTGATGTCCGTGAGGCAGACCCCAGAGGAGACCTACAGAGCCTCGGAGCCGACCTTTGTTGTCCACACCTCGGGGACTGTGAGCCACGGGCTGCATCCTCTCCCTCCGTGCTGGCTTTGACCCTCCCAATTTCCGCTTTTAACTGGATGGATTCCAACATCGCAGACTCGAGGGACGTCTCGTTCAAATCTAGATGGCCCTGCTGCTTGTAAAACCCACAGCTCAGAAGCTGTAGCAGGAGTTCCCCGGGGGCACAGTGGGGTAAGGATGTGACATTATCACTGCTGTAGCTCGGGTTCGATCTCTGACCTGGGAACTTCCGCATGCTGTGGGCTGAGCCAAAAAAGAAAGAAAGAGAGAAAGAGAGAAAGGAAGGAGGAAAGAAAGGAGGAAAGAAAGGAAGAAAGAAAGAAAGAAGGAAAGAAAGGAGGAAAGAAAGGAGGAAAGAAAAAGAAAGAAAGAAAGAAAGAAAGAAAGAAAGAAAGAAAGAAAGAAAGAAGAAAGAAAAGAAGAGAAAGAAAAAAAGAAAAGAAAGAAAGAGAGAAAGAGAAAAGAGAGAGAGAAGAGAGAAAGAGAGAAAAGAGAGAAAGAGAGAAAGAGAAAGAGAGAAAGAGAGAGAGAAAGAAAGAAAGAAGGAAAGAAAGAAAGAAAGAAAGAAAGAAAGCAAGCTGTAGTAGTTCCCATTGTGGCTCAGCGATAATGAACCTGCCTAGTATCCTCGAGGACGCATGTTCCATCCCTGGCCTCACTCAGTGGGTTAAGGACCTGGCGTTGCCATGAGCTGCGGTGTAGGTGGCAGATGCAGCTCGGACCTGGCGTTGCTGTGGCTGTGGTGTAGGTGGCAGATGCAGCTCGGACCTGGCGTTGCTGTGGCTGTGGTGCAGGTGGCAGAGGCAGCTCGGACCTGGCGTTGCTGTGGCTGTGGTGCAGGCCTGCAGATGCTGCTCCGATTGGACCCACAGCCTGGAGATTTCCATATGCTGCAGGTGCAGCCTTTAAAAAAAAAAAAAAAAAGATACAGCAGGTGGGACCCCGTTGCCATGTGGACAGAACCTGTCGGAGCAGAGCAGCTGTTGTAGTCTGGATGGGATGAGACCTCTGACGCCTTGTCCTCCTTCCAGAAAGCGTCAGCCCCGCCCTCATGCACTTTACACACCAGCTGGGGATCCCCACTGAAACCCCACCCCGGGGTCCCCTGGAGACGCTCAGAACAGGTCAGGCGAGTGCCCCGTGTGTGTGGTTTGGAAGAGGAATGGGACATCCAACGCGGAAGACACGCAGAAGGGAGAGGAGCTGCCCCTTTTCCAAAACCAGCGGTGGGACGTGGGCCTGGGATTTTCACAGCGGAGCCACTGGGGCTGCACGCGGGGTTTAAGGCACAGAGTTGAAGAAGGAAGACAGAGCCGTGGTTCTCGCCAGGGAGCACGTCTGTCCTCCCGGGGGGGCGCGCCTCACGGTCTGGGGACATCGTTGGGTGTCACAGTGGGGGAGGGGAGCTCCTGACATCGGGGTCGGGGGGGAGACCAGGGACACCGCTCAACCCCCCACAGTGCACAGGATGCCCCCATCAGAGCCCCAGTGTCTGCAGGGCTGAGGGACCCTGGCCCGGCCCGAGAGAGCCTCTCCATCAACCACCTTCTGTGATTCTATTATCTGTCACTTATCAGTTATCTATCCAACTGTCCTCACACCTGTGTATCTACCTGTCGCCAACCTACATCAATATCTATCTATTGATATCAGTATATCAATATCTATCCCCCTCTGTCGATATCGACCAATCCTGCCTGTCCATCGTCATCCAGCTCTCACACTGGCAGTCTTACCCGTCAGTCATCTATCAGTGTCTGTCGTCTGTCATTATCCATCAGTCCCTGTCCCTCTTAAGCATTTATTAATATCATCTATTGATCCATCCGTCCACCTATCACCTATCTGCACCTCTTAATTTCACTTATCACCTTCTATCGATGCCTACCTACAATGTCCGTGTCTACCCATCACCATCACACCGTCAGTGGTATCTGCCCCTCCTCTAGCCACCCCTCCGTACTACGCCGTGTTTAGCAAACAGCATTCATCCATATCCTCCATGTATAGACCCGTCTACCGTTTATCCATTCATACCTGTCAATATCTATGGTCTTTTTTGGGTTTTTTTTTTTTTTTTTGTCTTTTTAGGGCCGCCTCTGTGGCATTTGGAAGTTCCCAGGCTAGGGGTCGAGTTAGAGCTCCAGCTGCCAGCCTACACCACAGCCACAGCAATGCAGGATCCTTAACCCACTGAGCAAAGGCAGGGATCGAACCTGCATCCTCATGGATGCTAGTCAGATTCATTTCCACCGAGCCACAACAGGAACGCCAGTACCGGTGGTCTTTTATCAATATCTATCAATAATACCTATTTATCTCAATCATCATCAAACTATCAATACTACCTATCAATCATCAATCAGTATCTACGACCTATCTATTGATCGCTCTTAAACACAGTGATTCCCAAGGCCAAGTGATTCTGGCCCCAGGAGACAGTGGCAGTGTCTGCGGACATTTCTGGTTGTCACAGCTACAGGGGAGGGGACGCCCCTGGCAGGTGGTGGGTGGAAAGCAGGCTCGAGCCCCACAGTGTACGGGCCACCCCATCAGGGACCCAGCCCCGTGTCAGCAGGGTGGGGCTGAGGAGCAGGGTGAGATGCAGTCACCTAAGAGCAGGGCTGCCCACCCCCGGGCCCCCCTTCCCTGCTCTGTGGGGTGAAACCCACACTCCCCTGGAGGCTCCTGAAGCGCCAGGATTTTCATCATGATCTTACTAGGTTAATCCCGTCGGGTCACCACCAGCTGACGGCAGACACGAGCTCTGGGGTTCCTTACCGGGGAATCGGCATTTCCCTGTCCTGGACACCCCAAAACCAGCCCCCCGCCCACCGCCGAAGCCCCGGGCCTCAGGGCCGCCCTCCACGCCCCACCCACCTCACAGCCTCGGCCAGGTGGGCCCAGCACAGGTAGGTGGTCCTGGCCACGTAGAGCAGCATGTGCTGCTGGGACGTGGGGCTGGTCCTGGCCAGGTAGGCGCTGGCCAGCTCGGTGTTGGCGTAGACAGCTGCGAACGAGCAGAACGTTGTCCAGTAAGTGAGAGGACAGGGACGTCACCTTCACGTACAGCGACAGCAACGTTGTGACTGACACGCCGCCCGTCTCCCCTGGGTTCCTGGAAATCCCGGCAGCTGGACCCACGTCCTGAAGGACAGGTGACGGGGCGGAGCAGCTGGTGCACCTGCCGGTTCAGCTTTGGCAAATCCCATTGGACGAGGCCGTGAGCAGGTGCAAACGGCCCACCAGCCAGAGGATGGTCCGAGAATGTCTAAGGCACAACCGCTTTTAAAATAGACACGTGGGGGAGCTCCTGTTGTGGCGGAGCAGGTGAAAAACCCAACGACTGTCCGTGAGGATGCGGGGTTGATCCCTGGCCTCGCTCAGTGGGTTAAGGATCCAGCATTGCTGTGAGCTGCGGTGTAGGTCACACATGCAGCTCAGATCTGGCATTGCTGTGGCTGTGGTGTAGACTGGCAGCTGTAGCTCCGATTCAGCCCCGAGCCTGGGAATCTCCATATGCCGCACGTGTGGCCCTAAAAGGAGAAAAAATGGAAAAAGAAAATTAACCCATGCCCACTCTTTGCACCCCAGAAATCCACTGGGTGGGCACACAAGTCCTTGCCACAAAAACCCCACCCTCCCCCTGCTGCCACCCACTCCCGTCCTGTCCAGTTTCCACTCTTTGCAATTTCACGGAGGGACAAAATTCTAAAACACAGTCTGAATGACTGACAGAGGGTTGACAGTTTTGAATTTTTTCAGAGGAAGAAATAACACCTGCTGTCGCCGTATTCCATAAGAGCAAAGGAGTTTCAACAGCACAGTGAAGAATACAACCTGGGCATAAACGGCAACCCTCCAATCAATTCAACTTGATAAAAAATGATTTCCTTGTGATTTTTTTTTTTTCAGCTTCACCCATGGCATATGGAAGCTCCTGGGGCAGGTACCAATTTCAAGCTGCAGCTGTGACCTGCCACAGCTGTGGCAATGCCAGGTCCTTAACCCCTGTGCCACAGCGGGAACCCCCTCTTGTGATTTTTTTTTCCCCCCACCCCCACATTTTTGTCTTGTTCCTCATTTGTTTCATCAGGCTGTGCACATCAGCCAAATTGAAACCTATCAATCAGGAGTCGGCAAAGGACAGCCTGAATTTGTTGTCTGGCTTTGGCCCTCTGCCTGTTTTTGTCAATAAAGTTTTATTGGAATGCTGGTCCCCACCTGTTTCTGTCAATAATTTTTATTTTTTTATTTTTTTTAGACCCACACCTATAGCACATGGAAGTTCCCAGGCTAAGTGTCACATCAGAGCTGCAGCTGCAGGCCTACACCACAGCCACAGCAATGCCAGATCTGAGCCAGATCTGCAGCCTACACTGCAGCTTTCAGCAATGCTGGACCCATAACCCACTGAAGGAGTCCAGGGATCAAAACCATGACTTCACGGATACTAGTCGGGTTTGTTACTGCTGAGACGCAACAGGAACTCCTGTCAGTAAAGTTATACTGGAACCCAGGCCCACCACTTGTTTTTGTCAATAAAGTTTTATTGGAACCCTGGCCCACCAGCTGCTTTTGTCAATAAAGTTTTATTGGAACCCTGGCCCACCACCTATTTTTGTCAATAAAGTTTTATTGGAACCCTGGCCCACCAGCTGCTTTTGTCAATAAAGTTTTATTGGAACCCTGGCCCACCAGCTGCTTTTGTCAATAAAGTTTTATTGGAACCCTGGCCCACCACCTATTTTTGTCAATAAAGTTTTATTGGAACCCAGGCCCACCACCTGTTTTTGTCAATAAAGTTTTATTGGAACCCTGGCCCACCACCTGCTTTTGTCAATAAAGTTTTATTGGAACCCTGGCCCACCACCTATTTTTGTCAATAAAACTTTATTGGAACTCAGCGCCACCCATTTGTTTGTGCTCATGCTCCAAAGGCAGAAATGAGTGGCAGACATAGAGACAACAAGCCTTGCCTGCACAGCTTAGATACTCTCTGGACCCTTCCAGGAAAAAAATGTGCTGAGGGTGCACATTCAAAAGGCAGCCTTCAAAATAATAAGGATGCTAGGAGCTCCCCTTGTGGCTCAGCAGGTTAAGGACCTGACATTGTCTCTGCGAGCATGTGGGTTCAATCCCTGGCCTCACTCAGCGGGTTCAGGGTCCAGCATTGCTGTGGCTGTGGTGTAGGCCGTCAGCTGCAGCTCCGATTTGACCCCTAGCCTGGGAACCTCGATATGCCGCAGGTGCAGCCCTAAAAAGACAACAAAAGCAAAAATCAAAGCAGATACCAAGGACACTTACCTTCTCCTCTCCTCATTTCCACGTGAAGCAGCTTCAGGAGCACACAGGCATCCAGCAGTTGCTCCGTCCCCCAGCAGCTGATGCCCAGATGTGCGGCCACTGCGGCCGAGCCCAGGGGCCCCGGGGCCTCGGCCAGAAGGTCAAACACGCCCAGCTCACAGGCGGCGAAGAGAACCTGGGGGCAGAGGCGGAAACCAAAGGCGGCTTTATTCTCTGAAGAACCAGACTCAGGCACACACACCACGGGGGGTGGGGGGAGGAGGGCGGCCTCTGGAAACGGGGCAGGAAACTGGACGACAGGTCCTTAAAAAACAACAACTCAGCATCAGATGACCACCCCAGGGTGCAGAAATTCCACACGGGGTGGGGACCCAGAAGAACTGAAAGTGGGGACAGAGAGCCGCCCCCGCGTATTCACGGAGGCACCATGCACCGGGGCCGAAAGGGCGGCACCGCCTGGGTGTCTGCTGACAGCTGAACCAAGTGCTGCATACAGGATTCCGACTCAGAAAGCTGGGGGGGGGTTCTAACCCGGATCGAGTGGGGACGAACCTTGATGCTCAGAGAAGCCAGACCCGAAAGGACACAACAGGTAGTCTTTGAAGAGTCTGGTTCACAGTAGGTAGGAGGGTGGGGGCTGGGGGCTGGGAGAGGGGACGTCAGGGGCTCATGGGACTCAGTTTCCCTTTGGGACAACAAGCAGGTCTAAGATGGACATGGGGACGGTCACCCAACCCTGGGAACGGACTTAATGCCCATGAGCTGTGCGCTTCAAATGGTTCAGATGGTCAATTTTATTTTATTATTTTTATTACTATTACGGCCCTACCAGAACTTCCTCCCCAATTATTTTTTTAATACATTTTTTAATGTTTTAATTGGGTAATTCTCCCTGCTATTTTTCAGGGCTGACCCATTTTCCCACTTCTCCTGGACTGGATGGATTGGTCCCATGGTGGGGGGGTGTAGGCCAGGGCCTGGTGGGCGCTGGCCCCATCGATGCAGGGTCCAGAGGGGTCCTTCTCGGGCTGGCCAGTGGGGAGGAGCCAAGCTGGGGAGACGGGGCAGGTCCCATGTCGGCAGCTCCCGCCTGCCCTCGGCATCAGCTGGTTCGCTGGACCAGCCTCAGCAGCCACGGGCTGCGAAGTGGCCTGCAGGCACTGAACCAGCAAGTCCCCAAAGGGGAAGCCACGTGAGGGGCACAGGCCACCCGGGAAGCCAGGCCAGTGACGTCTCCACGTCCTCTGTGTCTCCCTGAGCTCCGTGATGACTGGGGGGCAGACACTCAGGGCACGGAGCGCCTTCTGCATTTTCATTCTGACCCCTGTGTCTGCCTCCTCCTGCTCTTCCACACAAGGAAATACATGCATTCCTTTTTTTTTTTTCTTAAGGCATCAGTGGTTTTCCCTACCCAGTGGTGTGTCTTGCCATCAGTGGGTTATTTCCTGTTTTTCTCTGTGTGTGTGTAACGAACTGAAGGGGATGCCTCCAAACAATACCCAAGGGATGCACAAAACAGGTCAATCATCAGTGCATTTCCCCCCCACTCCCAGGGTCTTGGATGCCCGGCTGTTAGAGGAGGACCCCCAAAAGTCCCAGGGGGAGAGATGGCTTCTGGGGGCCAGGTGTTTCCCTAAGCACCTGTTGTGTGCTTAGGATTAGGGTTGTTTTTTTATGGGTGGGGTTTTTTTTTTTTTTTGCTTTTTTTTTTTTTAGGGCGGCACCTGTAGCATATGGAGGTTCCCAGGCTAGGGGTCAAATCGGAGCTGCAGGTCTACACCACAACCACGCAACACCAGATCTGAGCCGCATCTGCTGCCGACACCACAGCTCAGAGCAACACTGGATCCCCAGCCCACTAAGCGAGGCCAGGAATCGAACCCCCGTCCTCATGGATCTTCGTTGGGTTCGTTACCACTGAGCCGCCAGGAACTCCCTAGGGTTGTCTGAACAGCATAAAAATGAGACCTTCCTCGATGCTGACCAGGAAACTGGGTGCTGCCCTTCCCGCTGACTGCACGGGGAAGACCACAAGATACATGTGTCAGGAGGGCGGTATTCCCGCTGTGTGGACGCTTCATTCTGTCACTCAGGCTCTACTGACCTGTTCTCTTAAGGCAGCACCCTACCGACACGCCGGCTGGATGACTTTCCGGGGTGGGGTGTCCTGTGCACGTGGGAGTCTGGTCTCCACCCAGAAGACGGCAGGAGCGTCATGGTCCCCCCACCCCCTGCACAGTGGGGACAACCAAACCTGTCCTCAGACTTTGCCGAGCATCCTCTGAGGGTACTGTCCCTGCCTGAGACCCCCTGAACCACACTAAAATTCTAGCCACGCTGATCTACAAAGGTTCTACTAACTCCCGTAATCCTCCTTCAGACGGTGTGGGTCCTGCTCTGTTACAGTTGCAGAAACTCTTCTTCGAAGCATTGTATGAGCTTATTTGCAGAACAGAAACAGACTCACACTCTGAAAAACCCTCGGTTCCCCATGCTCATTCCACGGCGCTGTTACCCCTCAAGCTGTGAAGCTTGTATTTCGTTTTATTCTAGGAAGAGTTCATGAGCCTTCTTTTAAGGCTGATGGGGGGATAGGCTGGGGGTGTGGGATGGGCACATGCACGTTGGAATCCATGGAATGACTGGCCATCAGGGACCTGCTGTCTAGCCCAGGGACCTCTACCCAGTATTCTGTGCTCGCTGTGCAGGAAAAGACTCTGAATGAGAAAGGCTGTGTGGACACGGATCACGGAATCCCTTTGCCGTACAGCAGACAAGATCACAGCCTTGTACACCGACTCTACCTCCATAAAACTAAAAATTCGAGATTGCACCAGCTCTTTCGGAGGTCCTGTCGGTTGTTAGTCTGCGCAGGTTGCACAAAGTCGTCGTGTGTGCAGGTCGCGTTAAGCTGAATGCCATCATGACGGCGTCAGCTCTGGCAGGCACGTCTGTTGAATGAAAGACGTCCTCACTTTGGGTCTGGGGAGATGTGATCATGCTCATTCTCTGAAGCTTGCATTAACTCTGGTCCTATTCGGGTTGTATTAAGCTTTATCCTATTAAGACAGAGTGAGCCTGGGTACTGAGGTGGTATTAACCCTTATTATATAAACTTGCAATTACTCTCGTTCTAGGGAGCTTGTCTTCTTAGGGCCGCACCTGCGGCATATGGACGTTCCCACGCTGGTTCCCAGAATAGGTCTTATTCTGCGAATGAGGTTCTGTGATGTTTGCAGGCAATCTTACCCTGTGACGAAGGTTGAGCAGGAGTGTGAAGGCTTCACGAAGCCCATTCTATAAGGTCGTGTTAAGTTTTATCCTATGAGTGTTGGATTAACACCTGCCCTCTTAGGGTTGTATTAAGTTTTATCCTCTTAAGACGGTGTTAGCTTTTGCATGGAGCTTGTACGAACCCTTATTCTATAAAGCTGTAATTACTCTCATTCCACGGCGCTGTTACCCCTCATGCTATGAAGCTTGTATTTAGTTTTATTCTTAGAAAGAGTTCATGAACCTTCTTTTAAGGTTGCATTAAGTTTTATTATCTGAACATTGAATTAACGCTTGTTCCACTGGGATTTTATTAACTCTCTCCTATTAAAGTTGTGTTCAGTTTTATCCTATTGAGATGGGGTATTAGCTTTCGTATTGAGGTCGTATGAACTCTGATTCTATTAAGCTTGTCATCACTCCTGTTCTATTAAGATGTTATCAACGCTCATTCCATTAAGGCTGTATTGGTTTTTACATTATGAAGATTGCATTAACTCTTGTTCTAGAAAGTTGTGTTCAGTGATCTTCTATGAAGATGTATTCAATTTTTTTTCTTTCTTTTTAGGGCCACACCTGCAGCATATGGAAGTTCCCAGGCTAGGGGTTAAAACAAAGCTGCACCTGCCAGCCTACGCCACAGCCACAACCATGCCAGATCCGAGCCGCATCTGCAATCTACACCACCGTTCCTGGCAACGCCGGATCCTTAACCCACTGGTCAGGGCCAGGAATCAAACCCACATCCTCATGGATACTAGTCGGGTTTGTGACCGCTGAACCACGACGGGCACTCCCTAGGACAGGATTCGTTGTTCTTCTGCCAACGGTGTGCTGAGCCTGGGTCTGTGACGTCTGTAGGATGCCTTGCGCTGGGAGGACGGCTGAGGGCCTGTGTGAAGGCTGCATTCACTCTTGGTGTGTGAGGGTTTAATGAACCCTCATTCTATAAGGTGCTGTTAAGTTTTACCTTCTGAACGTTGGATTCACTCCTGTTCCACGGGGATTTTGTCAACTCTTGTCCGATCAGGTCGCATTAAGTTTTATGCTCAGACGGCGCCAGCTTTCGTCTTGAGCACGTGCACTCTCAGAGCATAACCTTATCCTTCCTCTTACCCTTTGGAGACGTGACCCCTCACGCTAGGACGCTTGTATTTCACTCTATGCTCGTAAGATCCCCAGAACGTGCGTCCCTTTAAGGCCGTGTTACCTTTTACGCTCGGAAGGTTGGATCCAGTCCCGTGCTATTGGCATTTTATCACCGCTCTCCTTCGACTGAGGTTGTGGCACATTTTATTCTGCCAGGATCGTGTTCACTTTTGTGCTGAGGTTGTGTTAACTCTCATTAGAGTAAGCTTGCCATCCTCTTTGCCGCATGAAGATGTTGTCAAGACTCACGCTGTGAGGCTTGCGTTAAGCTGCACCCTCTGAGCCGGTGCTGGCTCTGGTGTTTTGCGGGAGCACGCGCGGCGAGGACATGGCAGTTGCCGTCGCTCGTTCTTCTAGGAAGAGTCTCAACTCCCATTCGTTTTCGGTTGTATTAACATTTATGCTCTGCGGCAACCGCTGTTCTGATGAGGTTTTTTATTCACTCTCTTCTTCCATTAAGGTTGTATTAAGTTCTATCCTAATAACAAAAGCGTCGCTTTTGTACGGAGGTTGTACTCAGGCTTATTTCATCAAACCCGTCATCACTCTTGTTCTATGGAGCTGTTAACTCCTCCTGTTAAGGTTATATTAAGTTTTACCCTATCAAGACAGCAATAGCTTTTGTATCAAGGTTGTGTTAACTTTTTTTTTCCTGGCTCACCCACGGCAGGCGGACGTTCCTGGGCCAGGGATTGAACCCATGCCACAGCCATGACCACGCTGAGTCCTTAACCCCCTGTGCCGCCAGGGAGCTCCCTGACTCATCATACTGAAGTTGGCATCACTCTGGCTGGAGGGAGACGGTATGAACTGATGCCCTATTCAGGTGGCACTGAGTTCTATTTTGGGAACTTGGCATCTGCTCTCCTTCTGTACCTGGTGACAGTAAATGGCCTGAAATCCCATGTACCAAAGGGACTTTCCTCCCAAGACACGGTGAGGCCGTGTCCTCTCCACGTGGCAGGTCGGTTCGCACAGTCTTCAGGAACCCGGTCCTTCAAGAGCCGCCCAGCCTCAGCCTCCAGCGAGCAAGCCTTGCTCCACCGGCCTCCGAACACCTGTGCGCACCGCGAGGTCCAGCATCTGAACCCCAGTGAGACGACGGACGGGGTCCCCACCCGGCAGGTGCGCGAGCAGCCACAGACCTCACCCCCTGCTCCGGCCCCCGCCCTGCGTGGACGCAGCTCGCCGAGATCCAGCTCTAACTCAGCGCTGCTTCTGAACCGAAGCAAAACTCAAGCCTCACAACCGTCACCTTAACCCCGTGAGACTCAATGATTCAGGGGTTTTCGGAAGAGGCGCAGCGTGAGAAAACCACTTCTCTCTGGCTCCAGAACATTCTCATCCCACCCCCACCCCCGCCTGCCCCACAGGAGGCCCCGCCCCTAAGAGCCGTCACGCCCCCTCCCCTCCGCAGCCCCACGACCCCGCCGCCCCCACCTCCCGTCTGTGGACGGGCTCCTTCTGGCCGCGTCCTGGGACTGGAACAGCACAGACTGTGCCCTGTTCTGAGTGGTGGTCTCACTGCCCTTAATACTTATTCAGGCACAAGAGCGGATCTGCTCCACTGATGCGCCTCTGACAGACCTTCCACACCTGCCTCCATTTGTTTTCTCTTTTTGTTTGTCTTTTTAGAGCTGCACCCCCGGCATATGGAGGTTCTCAGGCAAGGAATCGAGTCACAGCTACACCTGCCCGTCTCCATCATGGCCACAGCCACACACGGTCTGAGCCGCATCTGCAACCTACACCACAGCTCATGGCCACGCCGGATCCTTAACCCACGGAGTGAGGCCAGGGATCGAACCCACAACCTCAAGGATACCAGTCGAGTCCTTAACCTGCTGAGCCACAACGGGGACTCCCTTGATTGTAAGTGCACCCCCTTGCTTTTAGGGTGTAGCATCGAGCCCCCGGAGTCCTCTAGCCTCAGATGCTTTCCCTCTGTCCGTACCTGGACTTCGACAACTGTGCTCTCCTCGACAACCTTCTCTCTCTGAGGCCGCACTTTCACGAGCATCCTTCTAAAACGGGGCCCAGGGTGTCCACAGACCTGCAGAAGGGCCCTGGCCCCCAGCAGCCAAGCTTCTGCCCGCAGACCTGCCCACGGGCCCAGAACCTCTCACCCCGCCCCCCGCCCAGAGGAGACCCTATCCCCACTCAGCACCTGCCCCCCATCCATCTTCCAAGGTCCCCACAATGGGACCCAAACCCGTGAACATCCGGCCCCCCCCCCCGCCCCCTACCTGGGAGACCATGAAGCCGTTGGAATATTCCTTCAGGAGACGGTAGGCCTGATCATGCGGGGAACCCATTTTCCCTGTGGGCTGGCCCAGCTCAGGGGACCCCAGCGGTCCTGGCCTCAGGGATCACAGTGTGTGCGGGAACTGGGGGGACGGCCAGAAGCTCTGTGCTGGAGACCCAGGAGGGAGCCAAGATGAATCACTCTGCAAAATCCCATCAGCCGGATTAAGGGGATGAGAACGTTTATGGCGGGGGGGGGGGGACCTGGGTTTCTGCTCCTTCCTGTGTGCACAGCCCTGAGGTAGCCCCCGCCCCTGACACCATCAGCGGTGGGGCTGATCCCCCCGCAACATGCACACCATCACTCGCAAGGGTGACCCACGTGATGGATTAGCCGACGCGGAGCTTTTCAGGTGGGGAGGGAGGGGGCGTGTTCCTGTACCGGGGCGGCCGCAGGAGAGCACCACTGCCAGGAGAGTACCCCGAATTATCCCACATCCACCCCCATCCCTGTCCTGGGGACCCGACATCTGAGGTCAAGGGGTCCCAGGGCTACGCTCTCCCCAGAGGCTCCAGGGGAGGGTCCTTCCTGCCTCTGCCAGCTTCTGGGGGCTCCAGGTGGCCCTGGGCTGGTGGCCACCTCCCTCCTTCTCTGCCTCCGTCTTCCCATGGCTTCTCCTGTGTGTCTGTGTCTCCTCTTCTGTCTCTTAGGAGGACACTGTCCTTGGATGGAGGGCCCCCCTCATCCAGGAGGACCCCCTCTCAGACCCTTCACTTCATCACCTCTGCAAAGACCCTTTGTCCAAAGGAGCTCCCATTCCTGGGGTCTGGGTATGCGCGCACAGGCGGGTTTGCGGGCACTGTATTCAATGCACTACACCAGCGTGATCTTTTATTTCTGTTGCTCTCATTTCAATTGCCCGTGGACTGTGGGCAGCCTGCTAATAGGGACAAGTGCCCGAGCCGGGGTCCTGCCGTGGCCCAGACCCGCGGAAAAGATGCGCCGATTTCCAGCCCTGTCGGACACTCAGCTGTAGATGCTGCCGCTTCCGACTGCGGTGGCCTCTCACCTTTCCCCAGCCTGGGCTCCGGCAGGCAGGACGTCCCCATCAGCTGGCCAGGCTTGTCTGTGCCCCATTTCTGGGGACACCTGCTTGCTCAGGGATGACAGGGAAGATCCAAGTGAAAAGCTGGGCAAGTGGAAGCTTCTTGCCCAGCTTTGCAGTCGGGCAGGCGAGGGGAGGGGGAGACACCCAGAGAGGTGCCCGCGAGGACGACGGGCAGAGCCTGAAGGGCAAGGTGATGGGGGACCCTTGGGCGGGACCAGCAAAGGACAGAGTGACTGGCCATCGAGCAGGGGGACTTGAGTAAACCGATTAAACCGCTACCAGCCTGGCCTGATTCCTGCGGCAGCTCTGGGACCTGCAGGCGGGATCTTCATTAAGGCAATGAGCTCAGTCATGAGACTGGGTTCAGAAGGACCAGGACACCTGCAGAGACTGGACCTGAGAAACCCAGGTGAGTGCTGGGCTCACTCCTGCCGAAGAAGAAAGGAACTGGGGCCGTGACAGCCCGGAGCCACCTGCCATGCACAGCCGTCCCCTGGGACAGTATCCTGGCCACGACAGTCCCGCTTCCCGCCAGAGGAAGGAAAGTGGCATTCAGACCGGAGGGCGTTCTCGGCCAGAAAAGAACGTCCATCAAAGAGAGCTCTTTAAAAACCAAGCCTGGGAGCTCCCTGGTGGCTCAGTGGGTTAAGGATCCAGTGTTGCCACTGCTGGGCTGTGGGTTCGAGCCCTGGCCTGGGGACTTCTATTCGGGCAAACGTGTTCTCAAACTGGATGGTTGGTGATTGTGGCACAACCCTGCACATATAAGAAGACCACCCAGTGTGCTCGTCCAGAGGGTGGAAATCACGGCATGGGGATTATTCCTCTTTAAGACTTTGTTAAGAATAGTTTTAGGCTCGCAGCAAAATTTAAAGGGAAAATACAGAGACCTATCTATCACAGGTTCCCTGCCTCATACATGCACTGCCTCCCCAGGAAGGCTGCGCTGTCTAGTCTAGTCTAGTCCATTCCATTCCATTCTGTTGTTTCCTTAGTCGGGCTGCACCTGCGGCATATGGAAGTTCCCAGGCTAGGGGTCGAATCAGAGCTGCAGCTGCCGACTACACCACAGCCCCAGCAACACGGGTCTGAGCTACATGTTCACCCTACACCACAGCTGACAGCAATGCTGGATATTTAGCCCATGGAGCGAGACCAGGGATCGAACCCGCATCTTCCCAGACACAAGGTCAGGGTCTTAACCCCCGACCCACAGTGGGAACTCCAAAGCTATTTTTAAAGGAAAAAAGCACATGAGTAGAGATTGTGGGTTTGGCTCCTGGCCTCCCCCGCCACGCAGGGAGTGACACAAATTATGTGCTTTCCCAGTTGTGCGTATACTAGACTACAGTCTCTTAAGGGTGCAGCAGCACTATGTATCAAAGCAACAGTGCACGGAGCTTCAGGAAACACTATCACTGGAGAACAGACCGCGGGTTGCCAAGGGGGCGGCGGGAGGGAGGGATGGAGTGGGAGCTGGGCGTTCGCTGATGCAAACTACTAGGTAGAGGCTGGATAAACGGTCAGGTCCTACTGTGCAGCACAGGGGACTCCACGCAGTCTCCTGGGAGAGACCCTCCCAGAAAAGAATCTGAAAAAGCGTATGTACTCTTCGTCACAGTCTATATACATAGAGCCTATATACTATTTCAGATTTTATATATACCTATACATATAGAGATATGTCTGTATTATGTGTCTACAGACAGGTATACATTATGTGTGTGTGTACATGTGTATACATTATATGTAGGCATATATGATATATACATATGTATATATTATGTGCATATATCTAAATATTTACACATTGTGTGCATATATCTATCTAATGTTTGCATTGTGTGCATGTATCTATCTACACATGTATGCATTCTGTGCATATATCTATCTACATATGTATGCATTATATACATGAATACATAACCTGAATCACTTGACCGGACAGCAGAAATTAACAGAACGTTGCAAATCAACTCTACTTCAACTTTTTAAAAGGGGGGAAAAAAGCAAACACTTGATCCCTAAAGCAATGCTCGCCATCCTCTGAGGTGTCCACAAATTGTAGCAGGAACAGCAAAAATCACCCAGACCATAACCAATATAATAACAATTCAAAAGCTTCAACTCTAGTGAGAATCACCAAAATGTGACACAGAGACATGACAGAAGCAAACGCTGCTGGAGAAACGCCGCCAACAGACTTGCCCAATGCCAAGGGACCCGAAACCTTGGATTTTTGTGAAACACATGCCATGGGCAAAGGGCCAGCTGGGGATGCGTAGTAAGGCAGCTCCCGCCCAGGCATGGAAACCCAGGGAGAAGCAAAGCAAGAAAGCAGGCTTGGCAGAGCCACGCCAGGCTGGACGCAGACGCACGGCCAGCTGTCCCTGGCATCCCCCGCCTCTGCCTCCCGGATCCCCCACGCCCATCACTTGTACAGGGAGACAGCGGGACCCCAACTGCTCCCCCCTGCTTCCGAGTTCCAGGGGCTGGGAAACAGTGTTGGCTGTGTTCCTTACAAACAACCTTCGTGTTTAAAAAAAACCTCTAACATCAGGCGTTCCCGTCGTGGCTCCGTGCTTAACGAATCCGACGAGGAACCATGAGGTTGTGGGTTCGATCCCTGGCCTCGCTCAGTGGGTGAAGGATCCGGCGTTGCCATGAGCGGTGGTGTAGGTCGCAGACACGGCTGGGATCTGGCGTTGTGTGGCTGTGGTGGCAGCCGGCAGCTGTAGCTCTGACTCGACCCCTAGCCTGGGAACCTCCACATGCCGCGGGTGCGGCCCCAGAACAGACAAAAAAAAAAAAAAAAAACTGTAACATCAACGTAAGCACAACCGTGTAAGGTCTCCGAAGATGAAGCCTTTCAGGATGGAGGGTAACGTGAGAAAAAGAATGCACGTATATACGTATGACTGGATCACGGCTGTCTGGACAAGTGGACACAGCGCTGTAAATGAATTATAATAAAAAGTTAATAAAAACCCCCACAAAAAACAACAAGGAAAAACCGACACAGGGATCTTGTTCACAAAACAGACGCAATTTTGACACAAACCATACGGTTCCCGAGGGGAGGAGAGGGATGACCTGGGAGCTGGGAACCGACACATGCACACGACTCTATACACACGGGGTGGGGAACAAGGACCCACCGTACAGCCCAGGGAACGCCACTCGATGCTGTGTGAGAACCTGTCGGCGGAACGCACCTGAAAAGGAACGGATACGAGTCTGCCTAGAACTGAGCCACCTCGCTGCCCCTGGAAACTAACACAGCACCTTAACTCGCCCCCAATAAACTTCTGAAAGCTGGGGTTCCCTTTGCGGCTCAGCGGTTAATGAACCCAACTAGGACCCATGAGGAGGCAGGTTCAACCCCTGGCCTCCCTCAGTGGGTTAAGGATCCGGTGTTGCCTTGAGCTGTGGTGTAGGTCGCAGATGCAGCTCAGATCCCATGTTGCTGTGACTGTGGGGTAGGACAGCAGCTGTAGCTCCGATTCAACCCCTTGCCTCGCCTGGGTACCTCCATATGCCGCAGGTGCGGCCCTAAAAAGAAAAAAAAATCTTAAATTAAAAAAAAAAAAAAAATCCAGGGGTTCCCATTGCAGCTCACTGGGTTAAGAACCTGACTAGTATCCATGAGGATGCAGGTTCGATCCCTGGCCTTCCTCAGTGGGTTAAGGATCTGGCATTGCCATGAGCTGTGGTGTAGGTCGCAGATGTGGCTTGGCTCTGGTGTGGCTGGGGCTGTGGTGGAGGCTGGCAGCTGCAGCTCCGATTCGACCTGGGAACCTCCATATGCCGCAGGTATGGCCATAAAAAGAAACATAAATACAAATAGGTCCACACGGTTCACTAGGACACCCCAAGGTTCACCTGCGCATCACCCCAAGGACACGTGTGCAAAGGGTTAAGGAAGGGTCACACTCACACGGGCCTCACGCCGCTGACCTCAGGACCCGAGCTGGGATTGAAGGAAAAAGAGAACGCCAAGCTCCTTTTCTTCGTTTTTCTTTTTCTTTAGGGCCACACCTGCGGCATAGGGAGGTTCCCAAGCTAGGGGTCAAATCAGAGCTGCAGCTGCCGGACTACACCGCAGCCGCAGCCACAGCCACGCAGGATCCTCAACCCACCGAGCGAGGCCAGGGATGGGGTCCTCGTCCGCGTGGATACCAGTCGGGTTCGTTAGCGGCTGAGCCGCGATGGAAACTCCTGAAAGATGGGCCCCTCTCCTGGGCAAAATCCTCAACCTTGATTGACTGAACGTGGGCGTCAGCTGGGGGAGGGGCCCTCTGGAAGACCCCCCAAGGAAGGCAGTCGGGCTTCAGGCTTTTTAAACACTCCCTGGAGTTCCCGCTGTGGTGCAGTGGGTTAAGAATCGGACTGTAGCAGCCCAGGTCGCTGGGGAGGTGTGGGTTCAAGCCCCAGCCCTGCACAGTGGGTTAAAGAATCCAGTGTTGCTGCAGCTGCAGCCAAGCTTACAGTTGCGGCTTGGATTCAGTCTCTAGTCCGGGAACTTCCATATGTCGAGGCTGTGGCCGGAAGACAAACAAACAAAAAAAAAAAACCACTCCTGGGGTGAGTGACATGGAAGGAAGGTGGAAAATCACTGATTCAACACAATTCAGACGTTAGGTGAGAAACGGCTGCATCAATTCCAAAATGAACATTAAAAAAAAAAAAGTTAACAGCTTTGAAACAGATGTTGCACTGGGTTGAATAGTGTCGCCTTAAATTTCCTGGAACTTCAGAATGAGAAGTTATTAGGAAACAGGGTCTTTGCAGGTGTGATGAAGGGAAGGGTCTGAGAGGAGGTCCTCCTGGATGAGGGGGGCCCTCCATCCAGGGACAGTGTCCTCCTAAGAGACAGAGGAGGAGACACAGACACAGAGCAGAAGCCACGGAAGACGGAGGCAGAGACGGGAGGGAGGCGGCCACCAGCCCAGGGCCGCCTGGAGCCCCCAGAAGCTGGAAGAGGCGGGAAGGACCCTTCCCTGGAGCCTCTGGAGGGAGCGTAGCCCTGGGACCCTTTGACCTCAGACGTCTGGTCCCCAGGATGGGGGAGGATTTAGGGTCATGTATTCGGGCTGCCCAGGAAACCCACACAGCTTTCTTACCAGTTACGGTGAGTTGGGGCTGGTGGTGGATGGCGCCTGTTCCTTCCAGCAGGTGAGTCTGGTTCTCGCTGCGGGGCGTGGGGGTGGGGATTCTAAGGGGAGAAGACCCTGAGCTGGTGTAGGGAAGGGGGGGAGCAGGGGGGAGCCCCCAGCCCCCGGCTGTGACCCTGGGCTTGGACGAAGCAGGGCAGATGGGCCGGCGGGGGCCACGCCTTCCTCCGCTCCTCCCCGCGGCCCAGGGGACGCTGGGGAACTGCCGCCCGCTCTCGCCCTGGAACCAAAGCAGCCTTTGCAAGCTTTGCAGAGACCCAGCTGCAGGGACGGGTAACCTACAAGACCCCAAGGGGCCTTCCGGTCCCACCCCTCCCCCGGCGTCGGCGGCAGCGCCTCCCTGAAACAGGCGGATAACAGAACCCGATGCCCGGGTCCCGAGCTGTTTTTCAAACGCTCAAAGCACCACCACGTGGAAGAAATGAATTACTGATTGAATGACTTGAGCTTCGCAGCCCCCAGGACTCCAGGCGCCTAAGGATGGATGGAATTAACCCCTGTGACCCCGCCCCGTGACCCCACCCTCAGCCAATCAGAGATCGGTGCACAAGCTCCTTTGGCACCCAGGCCGCCCCTCCCTCATCTGCCTTCGAGGATGCTTTGCTGAAACCCTCCGGGAGTTTGGTCTCTTAAACACCCGCTTCCTAGAAGCCTTACTCGTTGGCGCCTGCAATGAAGCCCTTTTCTTCTCCACAGGCTTCGCGGCGGTCGGGCGAGCCGACCTGGGTTTTGGTTCAACAATGGAGCTACACCCAAGTGCCCCCTAAGCTCCCAGGGAAGGAGAAATCAAAGAAAAAGCCGGACCCCACATCTCAGGTTTTCCTTTGGGCGAAATGCACATGAGATAAAACGCCCCTTTCAAGCATTTCGGGCAAACAACTCCGAAGCTATTAGGGCATTTACAGTCTTGTGTAGCTGTTGGGTCTATGGAACATTCTGAGCCCCTAAAGAAGACCCTGTCCCCATGAACCGTCAGCCCCAGCCCCCCACCCCTGCCCCCAGCCTCTGGTGCCACTCAGCTGCCTTCTGTCTGGAGGTTTGCCTGTTCTGGATGTTTCGTATCTATGGAGTCCCACACTCTGTGTCCTCCTGGTCTGGCTTCTCTCCCTGAGCATCGTGGGTTCAAGGTCCATCCATGTGGCAGCCTATGTCAGAGCTTCACTCCTTTTCATGGCTGCATAATACTCCGCCGTGTGGATGGATCCTGTTCTGTGTATCCACCCACCCACCCGTCCATCCATCATCCATCCATCCAACCTCCATCCATCCCCCCCCCGCCACCATCCACTGTCCACTGTCCACCCAACAACCACCCGTCCATCCATGGACACTTGGGCTGGTGCCCTTCATGGTCCCTGCAGACAAGACTCTTGAATGTTCCCGTGCGCATCTCTCTTGGCCAATCGCATCCATTTCCCCTGGTGTCCAGTAGGAGGGGCCGTCTGGGCCCCAAGCGGGTTCTACGTTTCATATTTGAGAAGCTGCTCCACTGAGTCCCACAGCAGCTGCCCCAGGCCTCCTCCGGCGGGAACCATGATAAAATGGGGGTCGCTTTTACTTCCCGAAAGTGAGATAATGATCCCCGTCACCTGGAAAGAGGAACGTGTGAATTGCGTGACTGCGAGTTCCCACGGTGGCTCAGAGGGTTAAGCACCTGACCGGCATCCACGAGGATGTGGGTCCCGTCCCCGGCCTCGCTCAGTGGGTGCAGGATCCGGCGTCGCCGTGAGCTGTGGTGTAGGTCGCAGGCGTGGCTCCGATCCCACGTTGCTGTGGGATCGATTTGATCCCCTAGCCTGGGAACCTCCCTCCATGTGCTGCAGGTGTGGCCCTAAAAAGAATAAAAACAAAATGCTTCCCTCACTCCCGGGCCCTTGAATACAATCCCGTTTCATCAGAATGAAGACCCCTCCCGGTGCGTCTGTAAATGTAACAGCTAATCCCTGACATCTGTGATTCCGCTCCTGCCCGCCACTTCCTGCCACGACCCTTCGAGAAAACAAGAGGATCGAAGAAAATCAAAGCGCCGTCGCCCCTCGGCGTCGAGGCTCCAGGAGCCGCTGCTGGTGCACAGATCTGCGTGTGCACGCCCCCAGGGTGTCAGGTCCCAGCCGTCGTGAAAACCACTCCCATCGGGTCACGGGTCCGGCCGCTGGAGACGGTCTCCAGACCTGAGGGCCTGGGGGTGGCGGGGGAGCGTTGCCCAGTCTGGGGCTTGGGACTTGACTGGGGCTGTCGTGGGCCCTGGCACCCAGTCACCTGCATTCGGGACCCTGGGAGACGACAGGAGGTGAGCCGACGTCAGGAGGGCGGGGTGGGCGTGGAGCCGGGAGACTGGAGCACCCTCCTCACCTCCGCCGACTTTGCGCCTGCGGACCCTCCGTCCACCTGGCTCCCAGCAGGATGTTCTACCTGCGGGGTCACAAGGGGCTCGTTTATCTGGTTTCACGATCCTGCTGGAGGAGTTTCCGTAACAAACCTGAGCCGTGTCCACGAGGAGGCAGGCTCCGTCCCCGGCCTCACGCAGTGGGTTAAGGACCTGGCGCTGCCGGGAGCCGCGGTGGTCGCCGATGTGGCTCGGATCCTGTGTTGCAAGCCCTAGCCTGAGACCCTGCATATGCCACGGCTGCGGCCCTGAAAAGCCAAAAAAAGAAAGAAAGAAAAAGCATCGTTGGCGTTCCCCGGTGGCTCAGTGGGTTAAGGACCTGGCATTGTCGCTGTTGTGGCTCAGGTGGCTGCAGTGGCACGGGTTCGATCGCTGGCCTGGGAACTTCCTCATGCTAAGCATGGAGCCAAAAAAAAAAAAAAAAAAAGCACGTATGTTCAAGTCCTGCAGCCCGGCTCCTGTTTCCACATGCGTGGATAATAAGCAGGGTACTCGGGCTGCGGTTGGTGGAAGCCGAACCAGGGCATGTGGGTCCCGGATGCCGTAACCCTCAGTGACAGAGAGAAGTGTCTTAAGCCGGAGACCATGCGTCCAAAGACGCCACTTGAGTCAGTGCCTCGGCCTCACGGATGGAGGGGTTCGGAGAAACAGTTCAAAGCCAGGTTCCCAAATCCTCATTCTTTCGTATCTTTAAATTTTTTTTTTTTTTTATGGCAACAGCTGCAGCATATGGAAGTCCCTGGGCCAGGGGTCGACTTGGAGCTGCAGCTGCCAGCCTACACCACAGCCATGGAGATACCGGATGCCTAACCCACTGAGTGAAGCCAGTGCTTGAACCCACAACCTCATGGACATACGACTTGGGCTTGTTACCTCTGAGCCACAGTGGGGACCCCCTGAATCCTCAGTGTCAATGGCGGGGCCTCTAAAAGTCTGTCCCGTTACAGGAAAGCACCTACTACCCTCTCCTCTGCAGAGCCTGGCCTGCCGACGGGGCGTAACTGTGCCCAAACCTTCCCTCTCCCTGACGCGCTCAGACACTGGGTCTGTCTAAGGAGACACACACACATCACCCACGCCTCTTTCCATCCAATCCCTCCCCTCCCCGTCTACCCCGAACAGACTTCAGGACAAGGAAAAAAGGGTCAAGGTCACGAAGGGCGTCGTCAAACTATGACCTTGAGGACGGCTAGGCCAGGAGGTCCTGCTGTCCAGCACAGCGACCTCGCTGCAGTCTCCTGGGATAGACCAGGGCGGAAGATCAAAAAGGGAAGGTATGGAGTTCCCGTCGTGGCGCAGTGGTTAACGAATCCGACTAGGAACCATGAGGATGCGGGTTCGGTCCCTGCCCTTGCTCAGTGGGTTAACGATCCGGCGTTGCTGTGAGCTGTGGTGTAGGTTGCAGACGCGGCTCGGATCCTGCGTTGCTGTGGCTCTGGCGTAGGCCGGTGGCTGCAGCTCCGATTCGACCCCTAGCCTGGGAACCTCCATATGCCGCGGGAGTGGCCCAAAGAAATAGCAAAAAGAAAAACAAAAAAACAAAAAAGGAAGGTATATATCCGTGTGCCTGGGTCATCTCGCTGGACGGCAGATATTGGCACAACCCTGTACCTCAACACTACACTTAAAAGAAAAGGAAGGGCACTGCTGAGGACCGAAGGCGTCCCTTCTCCCGGGAGCCATGACCGTCCTTCCCCTGCAGGCACCTTGCACAGCAGCAACCACCACAGGCAGGAGGGAGGGACCTCAAGGAGATGCACCTGCCGCCACCACGGGAGCTCTCGACGCCACCCCCTCTCAGAAACGGACAGCTCGGCAGGTGCAGCCCCCGCTGGCTCGGCAGACAAGCCCCCTTTTGCCTTCTGCCCGTAGCTCCACGGTCTGAGAGGTGGACTGCGTAGGACCACGCGGGGCGTGATTACAATTCGGCTTCCTGAATCCCGTGCACACGGTGACCTCCCGACTTCAGACACGTCCTCCACCCCGCCCCCCCGGGCTTTGTCCTCAGGCCTGCATTTGCTCCTCTGAGATCCCCAGGCTTGGGGGGCGTCTTGTCTACAGCCCAGACACCCAGAGCGACACTCGAGCCCTGGGTGTTCTCGGAGCTGCTGATGGAGCCAAACAGGTTCGGCGGCTCCCTGCAGGGGCCCCAGGGAGGCCTCTCGGGACCTCTCCAACCACGGGGCATCTGGTCACGCGCCCTGCACCCACAGCTCAGTGGGTGACCTAGGAGACAAACCCCAGTGCACAGAAGGGGAACAGAGTCCGCTGTGCCCACCGGATGTGCCCCCCCTCTGCAGGTGCTCAGACCCGGGTTTGACTCAAACACAGACGGGAGGTGGGCTCACCACAGCCCCGGTCCCACACTGACCTGCTGCCTCGGCTCAAGGCGGGAAGGGAACCTTTTCAATTCCTTTTTTTTTTTTTTTTTCCCTTCTATGGCTGCCCCGCAGCATAGAGTTCCCAGGTCGGGGATCACTTTCCCAGCGGGAGCTGTGACCTATGCGGCAGCTGTACCAACACCAGATCCTTAACCCACTGTGCCAGGCCGGGGGTCGAACCCGTGTCCTGGCACTACAGGTGCCCCCGATGCGCTTGTGCCACAGCCGGAACTCGTGACTGCTCTTTTCAAATGGCACCAGCTTTAAAGACGGCTTCTGTGAACCCATTACATGTTCATTCTCCGTAAACAAACCGCAGGCTGTGGTTGCCGACGGCCCTGGCTCTCTTCCCAGGGGGCTGTTTTTACAAAAGTCACAGCGTGAGAAACATCGCTTTAGAAATCAGCAAGCAAAGATTTCCATCCTTTCCAACCCGGAAATCAGGCCCAGCTTGATGACGGAGCCCAGGGAACTTAAAAACCACCCAGAAACCACATAAGCACGGGAAACGTCAGTTCATTGGAAAAAAGATTTTATTTCACCATAAAAAGGCAAGCTGGGATAAACAGCATCCCTCCCCACGTGGCCCTTACGCCTAGTGTGAAGCGTCTCTGAACTTCACCGGGAGAAGCCGACCTTGTAAAAGGTAACAAGTTTGCAGCCTTACATCTGTTTGAAACGTTCCAAGTAAAAATAACTTAGCAAAACAGCTTCTTAAAAAACCACACAGGCTCACCTGGACTAGAAACCAAAGCTAAGTGCCCCCACCTTCCTTTTCCACGGACTCGCTCGGGTGTGGAAAAAGTGAACTTCTCCGACAGCAAGGAGCACGCGCCCGCCCGCCCGCCCGCGCCCCTCAGCAGACGGCGAGGCAGAGCTGCCGCCTCGCAGGACTCGCGGCTTCCCGGCCCAGAGGTCACCACAGCCGCTTCCGTCTCCCAGCAAACTTGGTGCCCAGCCCGTTCAAGTGACACACAAGGGAGAAAGGCAAACCCCCAACAGGCGTCCTGGGCGGGGCTTCCTCTTTCGGGTGCCGTGTGGGGAGGCGGCCCCCACGCGGGACCGCGCGGCCCCGGTGACGGAGGGACCGTGAGCGCAGCCGCGGGAAGTCGGTACCAGGGGCGAGCGCAGAGGCGCGGGCTTTTCTGCGCTGCCCGCCCGCCGTGCCCGGTGGGTCTGCGGTCCGCACGGCGCCGGCCCGCGCCTCGTTCCTGATTCCGAGGACTGGCGACGCTAAAGCTATCGGAGTTTTAAGGGAAACTAAAGCTCGGGGACTGTGGACGCCTCTGACCGTGGCGGCGGCGGCGGCGGGTCTGGAGGAAAGGAGCCTGGCAGCTGCCGGTCGCCCGGTGGCTCCCGGGTGTGCTGGGTGGGGACGAGCAGAGCAGCAGCAGCGCGACGCCGCTCCCTGGGTCCCGGGCCTCCCCGAGGGCGGCGGCCTGGGCCCGCCCTGCATTACCTGTTCCAGGCGCTGCGGTGCTGGCTGGGGGACCCGGAGCGCGACCTCTCGGTGCGGCGGTGGCGGCTGCGCTTCCGGCTGGAGCTGCCCCTGCGGTCCCGGCTGCGCTCCCGCCGGCCGTGCCGGTCTCTGCTGTGGGACCTGCGCGAGCGGCCCCGCTCGGAGCTGGCGCTGCGCCGGTGCGGGCTGCCGTCCTGGTGCGAGCGCTTCTTGTGCGGCCGCCGCTCCTTCCGCGGCCGGCCGTCCTCCCGGCTGGCGGCGCGCCGCGTCCGGCTCCTGGCCCGCGCCTGCCGGTCGTCGCCGCTGCGCTCCGCGCTGGCCCGGCCCCGGCCGCCGCTGGGCTCGCGGTTGCACTTGTCCTGCTCGGAGCGGACGTCCTTCCGGGGCGCGCTCTGGTCGCAGGCGGCGGGCGCCCCCCGGGGCTGCTGGCTGTTGTCGGGGATGCAGGCCAGGACGCCGGGGCACCTTTTCTCGGGGGGGTTGTCGTCGGGGGCCGCCAGGCGAGGATGCTGGCTCTCCGCGCCCAAGGCCTCCTCCACGACGCTCCCGTTCACGTTCTGGGGGCCACCGTCGGCCGCCGGCCGACCGTCGGCCGCCGGCTGGGGCGGGGTCTCCCTGGGGGCGCCGGGCGCCGGGCCGGCGGGGGGCTGCAGTGCAGCGGCACCCGCGCCCACGCAGCCGGCCGACACCGTGTGCAGCATGGCCAGCACAGGCTGCAGCAGGGCCGCGCGCGAGACCCCCGGCTCGTCGGGGCCGCGGGGGTCGTCGGCCTTCTTGCCCAGCAGGATGCTGAGCAGGCGCTGGCGCAGCTCCCGCTCCTTGCGCTGCAGCCCCAGGGCGCGCTCCTTCTCCTCCTCCACGCGCCGCAGCTCTGCCTCCTGCAGCCGCCGCCGTTCTTCCAGCTGCTGCAGCCGCTGCGTCTCCGCCTTCTGCTCCTGCTGCTGCAGCTTCAGCGCCTACAGACAGAGGGGACGCTGAGCGGGGCTTCTGAGCCCTCGGGGACGCCCACGCCGCAAGGGGAATGCAGGTCACTGTGGCTCTGATCGCACCCTGCACCCACAGGGCCTGGGGGCGGCCTGGCGGGAGGCCCGCCGCCCACCGCGACCACACCCGAGGCCCGCCAGCCTCAGCGCAAGGAAACCCCTGGCAAAGTGAGCCGAACGGCCACCACGGGGCAGGCCTTTCAGACGGGCCGAGTCCCGGCAGGCCACACAGACAGCGGACGGGCCTGCTGCCGGGGGCAAGGTCGCCGGGAAGGGAGCTGAGATCCCGTGCGGACGCAGGCGGCCCAGGCCTGCAGGGGCGGCGGGGCGCGGCCTGGCCGGTCTTCAATATTCACCATGAAACAAGAACGAGCTGCTGCATGTCTCAGCGCGCCCGCCACGCTCCTTCCCGGGGGCTGATCACAACTGGAATCACACAACAGGTTAGGGTCGTCCCGCGCCCACCTCCCGGGGCACGCGGCCGGCCTGAGCACCAGGAGTGCCGGGCCAGGTCCGTCCGCGCGCCCCCGGCCGGGCGCGCAGGAGTTACCGCTCCGGCCTTCGGGAGGAGCGGGTGGGAGGAACCAGGAGAGTGGTCCGCACAGCAGCGCTGAGACCTGCCCGGCTCGCGGCCGTGGAGGAAAGGCGCGCGCGGCCAGGCCCTGGCCTCTGGGGCTAGCGCGGCCGCGGCCCCTGGACCAGGCTCAGCCTGTTCTCCCGCGCGGGGGGTACCTGGCAGAGCCCTAGCGGAAGCCGGAGTGGGAGGAGCCCCGGGGAGGGCGTCGCTCTGCGGGCCCCGCCCCTCCCAGCCTCCTAGGGGAGACTGGAGGAGACCTTCCGCTCGCAGAGACTGTGAGCATGCAGGACGCAGCAGATGCAGGAAGAGAGGGCGGAGGCTGCATGGGTCTCAGGTCCGCGGACGCGGCGCCGCTCCCTCCCTCCTCCAGGCTGCGCTGCAGCAGCCAGCGGGGGCGGGAGCCCCGCAGGAGCGCCGAGGAGGTACCTTGGCGCGGCTCAGCAGCTCCGCGATGAGCCGGATGGACTGCAGGTTGCGCTGGGCCAGCAGCAGCTTGCGCTCCTCCAGCCGGATCTTCTCCTGCAGCTTCCGCTGCTCCTCGGCCTGCAGCTTCTCCAGCTTCTTCTGGCTGCGCCGCAGCTCGCGGTCTCTCTGCTTCTGCTCGCGCCGGCGCAGCTTCTCCTCCCGCTTCCGCTCCCGCTCCAGCTCCTCCAGCTCCTTCTGCTTCCTGTGCGGGACGCAGGCACCAGGGCCTCAGCGGAGCCGGCGGGGACGCCGCGGGAAAGACGACGTCGCAGCGTCTCACCCCCACCTGAATCCCCGTCCAAGTCCAAGGACGTTAAGGAGCGCAGAGGCGCATGGGGGCGGGGCGGGGGCCATCGCCTTGCCGGGCAGAGTCTGGCTAAGTGCGAGCCCAGCCCGGACTCCATGGGGAGGGGGTACAAGACATCGGAAATGCAGCTTGGAACAAGGCCCACCCCCGCTGGTGGGCCGCACCTGCACAGGACACGCTGCCTGCCCCACACAGCCCAGCCGCCCAGTGGGGTGGCTGCAGAGGACACAAACGAGTTTCAGGGGCAGGGGCGCCCCTGACCCAGATGTTCCCACCGGGGACCGTGCCCACAGGAAGGCTCTGCCAGCACGGAGCTAATGGCACGACCCTTCCGCGGGATGCTGTAGAACAGGCAGACCACCATAACAGACACCCGACCCGCTTTGCTGGGGCCCGTCCCTAAAGAAGGGGGAGCGGTCCTGACAGCACGACAGCTCACACCACCTGGGGACACCCTGCGAGGTCACTACGGGCACTACCTGCAGGCAATGACTGTGCCACATGCATACACACCACACACACCGGCTTGGACCCTACCATCCTTTCTGGGGGGGGGGGGGTCCCCCAGATGAGGATCGAAGGCCATCAGGATGGCTGGAGACCCCAGGGAAGGTGTGGAAGACCAAGGGGCGTCACACTGTACGCCTGCCTCCCGAGTGCTGGGGCTTTTGACTTCTCCAGGAACCTGCAGGACGGGGTGGGGGTGGAGGGGCAGAGCCCCCGGCCGCTCAGGGCAGGATGCCACCTGGGGGAGCCCTCTGAGGCCATGGGGGCACACGGCTGCCAGGGGTGCTGGAGCCCCGGGACCAGCCAAGCCCCCCACACAGAGGGAAAGGCCGGCCCAGGCTGGGGCCCGGGCTCACGTGGGAAGCAACGAGGGTGACAGCAGCCAGAAGGCCACATCTCTGATGGTCCCTGGCACCAGGGGTCCCCTAAGAGCCCCAGAGCGCCCACGGCTCTAAACTATGGCTAAAGGCCAAGTCCAGGAGCCTGACTGCGGATCCAGACTGAGCCCAAACACCCAGCACCTCAACCGTGACAGAGAACAGACCCGGAGGCTCCCCAGGCCCGCCCGGCTCGGCCTCGCGGCCCTGCCACCTCTCGGCCAGTGTCATCCCAGGCGGCAGCAGAGGCCACGCCACCAGCTGTGAATCCGTGTCCTCAGCACATCTCGGGGACCTATCTGACCCTCTGTCCTCAAAGGCCACTCTCGGCCCAATTCCCTGCCCTTGTTTCTCCACCAAGCTCGAGGGAAGTGTCTTTAACGGGACCTCAGAGCTGTTTGTGGAAACACCGCGGGGCGTGTGGCGGGCTCACGACGCCGACAGCACAAACTGCCACAACCCGAACCTCAACGATGCCCTAATGAAGGAGACGGAAACGCCAAGGGGTAACGTCTGCGATTCCTGGCCTGTGATCAAGGGCCATCTTGGGGACGCGAGGACAAGGCCCGTTGGGGACCTGAGCTGGGGGGCCTGGACGTCCCTGAGCCTCACCCAGGTCGAGATGCAAACAGCCCTGTCAGTGCCGCCGCCGCCGCTGGACGACAGTCACGCGGCACGCACACCCTCGGCTGGCCCCACACCGGCCTCCCTGTGGGGCTCCCGATCCCCGGCCGGAGCCTCCCCGGCCTGCAGGCCGACCCCCTGGGGACGTCCACCGGCTGCGTCAGGAGCAGCAGCACGGGCTGGACCCTGACCCTGGATCTGGGTTTTCCCCGCCAGAGGGGAACCCGCTCAACTGCAAGGACACCTCGGCACCTGTTCCTGCCGGCGGGGAGAAGGGAAAACAAACAGGAAGCTGACAGCCCCGCGAGTGAAGTCGGCTCAGCCAAGAGGTAAGTGGAGAGGCTGATAGGGAAGGAATCGGCCACAAAAGTCCTAAAGGCTTGGTGCTCGGCCAGACAGCAGCCCTGCCCGTGACACCCTGACACCCACCCACCCCCACCCCCACGCCAAGAAGCACCCAGGGCACAGCAGCCGTGATGGGACAAGGACGACTGCTCCTTATCTCCTGAGGCCCAGGGAGTCTTGCTGGGCAGACGTGTTTACAACCCAGATACACCGCCCGGCCAGGGAGACACGGGACCTGACGCTGCCTGCGGAGCCCCGAACCGCAGTCCCCCAAAGGCCCTGAAAGACACTTGCTTCGAGCCCGCCCGCGCCGCCGGGCCTCTACTGCTCTTTGGGACGGCAGCTTTGGCCCAAACGCAACCCCTGCAAAGCGGCCAAGGCTCTGCCAGCCTCTGCAGGACCCCTGCTCAGCCCTGGGCGGCTCGGAGGGAGGCCGGGGCCAGGCAACCGGGCGGGGGCCGCCGCCCACGCAGAGGGGCCCGGCTCACCCGGCCCGCGCCTACCTCTCCTCGGCCCTCTGCCTCTCCTCCGCCTCCTTCTCCCGGCGCTTCTGCTCCTCCCGCTGCTGCTCCAACTCCTGAAGCTTCTGCCGCTCCAGCTGCCGCTTCTTGATGGAGGCATCGCTCAGGTGTTTGGTGGAATCGAAAGAAACCTTTAGAGAAGGGCGCAGGGTAGAATGACCTGGAGGGCTCCTTCCGCATACGAGGCGAATGCCCCCGACTCATTTCGGAGAGGGGCCTCCCGGGGCCCCCCCACACACACACCTGAGTGAAGGTGCGCGTGGGCCTGACGCCCCGAGCTGAGCTCCTCCCAGACTCAGGCTGGGAACTCGGACGCCCAAGGGCCTTCCGCAGGAGAAAAGAGCTAAGCGAGGGGGCCCACCAGCCCCCCAGCCACCTGCCGCCTCGCACACACCAGACCCGCCACTCCCCTGCGAGGCCAGCTGCCCTGTGGTCACAAAGCCAGCACGAGTCGGTCCCCACTTGGCTGATGGTCAGAGAAACCAGGGTCTCGTCTCAAGGGACGTCTGGGAGGCAGGCTGTGCAGCCGGCCCGGCCGGGGCTCCTTTCAGAGCATGTGCAGTGGTCACCCCCTCGCCCCCGTGGAACAATCAGCTCCCCAACTCTCTCGAGACACAAAATCGTTTCCTTTTCTCTTCAGGCCCACACCATCGGCATGTGGAAGTTCCCAGCGAGGGGAGGCATCAGAGCCGCAACTGCAGGTCTACACCGCAGCAACACCGGATCTGAGCTGAACCTGCGACCCACACCGCAGCTCATGGCAATGTCGGATCCTTAACCCACGGAGCGTGGCCAGGGATCGAACCCAAAGCCCGACGGTGCTAGTCAGGTCCTTAACCCGCTGAGCCACAACGGGAACTCCGAGGCACGGGGGGTTTTATAAAAGAAAGCCGGGGGCGGCTTTTCAATGTCGGTGCCTGAGGCTCCACGGCCCGGGACGGCCGCAGGGCTCCAACGGCCAGGCCCCCGCACCCCCCGTCCCCCCCTGCCCCCCGCCGCGCCGGCCCGGGGGCGGCTCACCTTGATGTTGCAGGCCACGGCCTTGCCGTCCTCGCCCTTGTACATGAGCTTCATGCCGCGCAGGGCGCTCATGGCCTGGATGAAGCCCACGTACTCGCGGTACTGCACGTAGGCCTCGAAGTTCAGGTGGCCCCCGAAGCTGAAGGTGTGGAAGTTGCGGCCCGTCATCTCCTCGCGGTAGGGGTCCAGCATGGGGATGTCCACGTTGCGGACCTCCCCGAAGCGCTCGAACACCCTGACCAGCACCTCCTCGCTGGGCTTCTCGGAGCCCGACTCCTTCAGCGCGAACCACTTGCAGGGCAGCCCCTCCAGGTGGATGGTGTCGGGCCGCTCCCCGGGCAGCGTCTCGTTCATGTCCTTGGCGTCTCGGAAGAAGGAGTCCCAGTCGTGGCGGGTGGGGAAGTCGATCTTGAACTCGGCCGCGCGCACCTTGAGGATGTCGGAGAAGCCGCTGAGCTTGATGGTCTTGCCGTCCAGGCAGGCCAGGAAGGCCTTGACCAGGCTCTTGTTCTCCACCTCGCCCTCGAAGCGGATGAAGTCCATGGTGCTCTTGGAGATGCGCAGCGTGGAGAACTGGTGGTTGTGCACCATGCCCTTCAGCCGCTCCATCACCTCCCAGTTGGAGATGGACTTGCCCGGCTGCTTCAGCTGCGGCAGCGCCACGCTGATGGTCATCTTGGTGATGGGCTTCAGGTACAGGCCGTAGGTCGGGCACAGCTCCACCGCCTCAGACGTGTCGTGGACGATGGTGGCCGCGGCCATAGCCGGGACCTTGGGCCTGAAACACACACACACACACACACACACACGCAGTCAGAGCTGGGCACGGGGACGAGGGTCCCCGGGCTGGCCGGTGAGGCCGCAGGCCCTGAGATGTTGGTGCTTTCAGTCAAAGGGCCGCCGCGCAGCGGGGTCCCCGCCCTCGGTGTATGGGGGGCAGGCCAACTCCACCCACCACTTCCACCGCTGGGGAAGGGACGGCCCAGAACAGGCATCTGGGAGGCTGTGTGGAGGGGGTGGCCTTGTGTTTCCACTGAAGAAGAAACAGGAAGGAAGTTTCAGACTAGAGAAAAACAGCCGACAGCCATCGACTTCAGTATCCCCACTGTGGGCAGACGCGCCCTCTCTGTGCCCAGCCGGGGGTGGGGAGCCGCCTGCACCCTCCCCCCCTCACACCTTCCTGCCCAGGCTCTGCCCAACTGGTCTGACCAGTGGCTCCTTCCAGAAAGCCAGGCCCCAGTGGCGAGCCTGACCCATGGGAACCAAACAACACAGGTGGTCACCTGGGCATCCGCCCGCCCACCAGGTAGCTCTCAGAGGCCCCCTGGGAGGGGAGGGGAGGGGAGGGGAGGAGCAGCTGGAGGAAGAGCCACCTGGGGCCGGGCCGGGGCACTGCGAAGGGCTGGAACCTGAGACGAGCGACCCCTGCCTCACAAGACCCCAAGGGCTACAGGGAGGGCCGGACACGGGGCAACCCCCGCTGCCTCCTGGGAACGCTGGTCACTGGCTGCCCCTGGGCCCTGAGCATGACCCTCAGTCCCTCGCTGCCCCCCTGTACGGTTCTCATTACCTCCACCCCCAGCCCCCTCGACCCTCTCCCCAGCTGCCTCCTGTCATCACGGCACCCACCCCCGACAGCCCCATTAACGTCGGTGCCCCCGGCGTCCGCACGTCGCCCCCGCCTCTCTGACGCGGCCCCCAGTCCCTGAGCACCCGTGGTTTCCTGAGAACGCCCATCTCCCCCCGCCGCCTCTGGCTCCTCTCCCGGCCTCCGTGTCCTCGCCCGCGAGACTCCCGCAGACCTTGGCCCTCGGTCCCCCGTCCCCCCCAGCAGCCCGTCCCCGGCTCCTCAGACCCGGGCCCTCAATAATCCAGCCCCAGGTCGCCCGCAGACTCCGGCCCTCGGTACTCCGGCCCCTGGGTCGCCGTTCATGAGACTCCCCACCCCCCGACCCCTGGGTCCCCTGGCCCCGGGCGCCCTCCCCGAGACCCCCAGCGGACTCCGGCCCTCGAGACACCGGCCCCCGGCCCCGCCCCCGAGACCCTCGCCCCCGCCCGGCCCGGCTCGCGGGAGGGGGCGGCTGCGGGCGGCGCTCACCGGCGCGGGGCTCCGCCTGCGTCCCAGGCCGCCGCCGCCCTGGCCCCAGCTCTCCGCGGGTCCCCGAGGACCCCGGCAGGCACGGCCTCCCCGCGCGGCGCCTTCCCCGTCCGCCGGAGGCGCCCCCGACGCGACCCGCTGCCGCCGCCGCCCGCCCCTGTGACGCATTTCCGCTTCCGGCGCCCGAGCCCGCGGATGCGGCCGCGCGGCGGCTTCGGGTTTCTCCTCCCGGCCCTGTCCCCGCCCACAGAGGCGGGACTTCCGGGGCCGCGGTGAGCGGGCCTCGCCGACCCCGGGCTTTGCACTGCGCGTGCGCAAGCCCGCCCTGCCCCCACCCCGCTGCCTGAGTTCTGGTCCCGCGAAGGTCTCCCCTGGGGTCGAAGACGAAGCGGTCCGGCTTAGGGCCGAGGCCGGGTGTTTGGGCCTCAATTGTTAATACAATTATGCATCCCACATCATATGCCAATATAATTTAATTATAAACTAGGTACGCATTTATTTACTTATTATAGGTATTGATGAGTTGTATAACACCGTTACACGTGTAATTGCATTCAATATATACTATTCACGTGAATGTATAGTAGTTTTGCATTTTACATTTTTTACAGTTTAATATTTACTTTTTTGTAATGCTTATCTTAATATTTGGAAATAATACTAGGTATTATTACGAGTGTTATTTTTATACATTCTGTAATACATTTTATATGTTTATTAATTTAAAATAAATTTAATGGTGTCGAAAATTTACGTGTAAACATATAATATCTTTTTTCTGTTTTCTGCGCACCCATGGCAAAAGGAAGTTCCCCAGGCTAGGGTTCGAATCCACACCACAGCTGCAATGCTGGAGCCTTAACTCACTGCACCACAGCAGGAACTCCTGTCATAATATACTTTATGTGTTATATGGAACGTGTTTGGTAGATACTGAGTTTTTATATAAACTACATGTTGTATACAGTTTATGCATAATACTATTTGTTTATGTAATTTATAATTGTACATTAATGAACAGCAATGTATTAAGCTCCCACTTGATGGCAAGCACTGTACAAACCAAGGCATGTGATTCTGATGCTTCAGATATGTCACAAGTCCCAAACCGAGCATCTAAGGTGGGGGAACAGGAGCGCAGACCCTTTGTTTTTCTGTAAAGAAGTGCCAAAGGCTTCCGAGGGCATGAGGGTGGGTGAGGGGTCCCTAGGTCAGGGGGGCTTCTAAAAACAGGCTCCTGGGTATTGGCTGGGTGTCTGGTACGTGCAGGTCACACCGTCCCACTAAATGCTGTTCATGAAATAAATGCGATGATGCCCTCTTCCCAGCAAGGAGGAAACAGAGGCTCTCCAGGGTCCCCCAGATTGTGAGAGGGGGGGTCACTCTGAACCCAGGCTTCTCCTTGGGGTATGCGTCTTTGCTTTCTTCTTTTGCCTTCTCTTCCTGAGAAGGCAGCGGTGTTTGTTGTTCTTTTGAAAGCCGTTCTCTCAAAGGCTGCGCACCGGTGGATGGCAGCTCTGATTTCCGCTGTTAAATGGGGAACCTGCTTGCCCACTGTGTCCTATGCAGCAATTTGCAGCGCGAACGACACTGTGAGACAGTCACAGTGGATGGAACCCGCAAGACAGACAGTCGTCCTCATGTGGGAAATGTTCAGACAAAGTCCTTTTACATTTTGGAGCAAACTTTCCCTCCCTGGGAGGCTCCCCGGAAACAGAAAAAAACAAAGTTCCCTCGGACCTGCAGCCTTAATTCTTTGTCCTGGGGGGCCAAAGCGCATGGCTCTCTAAATCGGACACGGACTGGGAGGAGGACGAGGGGTCACTGCCGGGATTGCATGGCAAAGGCAAAGAGATTTTGCAGGTGTCACTGAAGTCCTTTATCCACGGAGTCGAGCTAACCTCGTGGAAGAGCCTCCCGGGTGGGCCTGGCCTCATCAGGTGTCGAGCTCAGCGTGCTTGGAAGCAGCAGAGACACAACCCGGTGGCCTCGAGGAAGCAAAGTACCTGGCGGGAAAAGAGTACTTGGCAGGGGTGCAAAGGTGGCTTCTGGGAGATGACAATCTCTGCTCCAGCACAAGACACTGAATTCTTCCAACAGCCACGGAGCGTGGAAGAGACGCCTCCCCCCAGCCCTGATTTCAGCCTGGTGACCCTTTAGCAGAGAACCCATCACCTCCTGCCTGGATCCCTGCCTTACAGAACCTGCGACGTGGTAAATGGGTGTGGTTTGCGGCCTCTACCTGTGGAGTCCTTTGTTACACCTCGGTGGGTAGCAGATTCACCTGGAATGAGCACACGGGAATGCATGCCTTAACCACAGAAAAGCCTGCCTTTCCACCCCGCGCAGAAAATGAAGGCCTTTCTGCGCTTCGCTAAGCAGCTGTTTTCTTTTCATCCCTTCGTGCGTTTCCTAAGGCTGCTGCAAGATGTTTCCCGCAACAGAGAAGCTTAAACAACAGCAATGTGCCCCCTCCCAGTTCTGGAGAGCAGAGGTCTGAAATCAGGGTGCGGGCTGGCTGGGTTCCTCCTGCGGGCTCCAAAGAGGGGTCTTCCCAGGCTTCTCCCACAGGTCCCGGCGGTTTGCTGGCAATTGCTGGTGTCCCTGGGCTGGCAGTATCCTGTGCTGTCTTCACCGTCACAGGACCGCCCTTCCTGTGGGCGTCTGCCTCTGTGTCTCTTATTTTCCTAGGGAGCGGAGAACCCCATCAGCTCCCATTAGACTAGACCCATCCTACTCCACGGTGACCTCATCCTAATGTAACTAATTACGGCGGACCTGGGTACCCAGGTCCCGGCTGGATGGAGGCATTCTATGAGGAACCCCAAGAATTGAGATCAGGGAGCTCCCGCTGTGACTCTGCGGGTTAGGAACAACATAATACCCGTGGGGATGTGGGTTCAATCCCTAGCTTCAGTCAGTGGGTTGAGGCTCCAGAAGCTCTGGCATAGGTCACAGATGCGGCTCGGATCCTGTGTTGCCGTGGCTGTGGCATAGGCTGACAGCCGCAGCTCTCATTCAACCCCTAGCCCTGGGAACTTCCATATGCCTCGTGTGCCCCCCCCCCCCAAGGAAAACAGAGCAGAACAAAACAAAACAAAGAATTGATATAAGCAAAACTGAACATCTGGTTCTGAACCCAGAGCTGATCCCTCTCTGGCTTCCCTGTGATTCAGAGAATTCCCTCCAGGTTAGACACCTTCCCTGCTCTGCATTGGCATTCCTTTCACTTTGAGCCATATCCAGAGACCCCCATTAATCTATCCCTACAAGAAAAATACCTAGTGCAAGCTTGTGGTCAATAAATGTATGGATATGTGTATGCATGCATCTGTCTATCCGGCTATCCATCCATCCACCTACAAATGCACGCACCCGTCTATCCACCCTCTTATCCATCCATCCGTCCTTCCACTCGCCCACCCATCCATTTCTCCACCCCATTATTCATCTATCCATTGGCCCATCCACCCACCCATCAACCCATCCACCCATTCCCCAATTCATCCATCTGCCCAACTCCCCATCCACGTCCTCCATCCATCATCCATCCATCCATCCACCCTCCCAGTTCATTCATCTTCACAATGATGCATGCACCTACTACTCATCCAACCGTCCATTCATTTATCCATCTGTTCAACCATCCATCCATCCATCCATCCTTGTATCCCTCCATCCATCTGTACTTCCAGTCACCCACCCATCCATTCATCCACCCCACTATCCATCTACCCGTTGGCCCGTCCATCCACTCATCCAACAATCCACCCATCCACCCATCCATGTGTCCATTCACTCTCCACCCTTTCATCTGTCTGTCTTTCCAACCATCCATCCATCCATCCATCCACCCACCCGCCCACCCATCAAATGTTCTACCCTCCCATCCACTTGTCAGCCTATCTGTCCATGCATCCATCCACCCACCCATCCTTCCATCCACCCACTCACCCACCTTGCCATCTGCCCTTTGACCCTCCTACCAATATAGCCATCCCTCTCTCCATCCATCCACACCTCAAGACTTTATGCAAGACTACTCTGTTCCACCAGGTGGCGCACCCACCTCCTTGATGAACCCTTCTCTTGGGAGCTCTGCCATATTGATTCTCTGGTCTGGTCTTGAAGCCAAGGTCTGGAGGGTCCCGCCTCCTCAGCAAATACATCAGCCCAGTGGTTCTCCATGAATGGTGCCTTATTTATGAAATCCGCCATGTGCCACTCAGTCTCTTATTGGTCAATTCTTCATTTATTCCCGAACTTTTAATGCCATTTCTTGCGCCATGAGCAGCAGGGTAAAAATAAAAAGGCACCTTGCAAGTTGCAGGTGGTGCGGGAAAGGCATGCTCTCCTCTGCTTGTGTTGCGGCCATAAATTAACCTGCTTTTAGAAAGGAAATTCAACAAAATCTATCAATGGTCATTTCTAATGTGCCCACATTCTTTCTGAGATTTCCGTCTCAATGTTAGTAATTCATCCTACAGGATTATTCCCCGTATATATAAAAAAGTGTATGTGCAAGTTATATTGCAAATTATATATACACACACACACAGCATGTATATATAACATGCATATATATAGTCCCTGTAGGTATAAAAGGATTATGTGTGGTTAATGCCTCTGGCTGCATTGTGAGACCTATGAACTTGAACATAGTCCTGATGCACACATATAGAGTGCTGAGTCAGCCACTACAGTAACCCCTGTGCTGAGTCAGACCCAGCAGTACTCATGCAACAGGATGCAGTGTTCCATGGAGACCTCACGGTGCAGCACTGGTGTGATGACAGGGTTTTCTTTTGCTTTTTTTGCTTTTTTTTTTTTTAGGGCTGAATCTGTGGCATATGGAAATTCCCAGTCAAATAGGAGCTACAGCTGCCAGCCTGCAACACAGCCACAGCCATGCCAGATCCAAGTCCCCTCTGTGACCTACACCACAGCTCACGGCAACGCCAGATCCTCAACCCACGGAAGGGGGCCAGGGATCGAATCTGCATCCTCGTGAATACGAGTTGGGTTTGTTACCCCTGAGCCACAGTGGGAACCCCTGATGATATGGTTTTCAACAGTGACTTCAGACGGCGGGATCAGCAGCTTGGGGCGGGGGCACTGCCGCAATGTCGAAGATGGAGGAAGGAGGAGGGTGGGTTAAAGGGCTCAGAGCTTGGTCAAGGATGTCTGGTTGGATTGCAGGGGTCAGGGATGCTGGGATGAGAGTGCCTGCAAGCTCCCTGGCTCTGGCCACCAGGGGAGATGGAGGACATGACCAGGGAAAACCAGCAGGAGAAAGTGGAGTTTGCAGTAGCAGGGAGGCAGGTGGTCCAGTAGGGCTGAGTTAGCTTGGAGGTGCCTGCAGCCTTAATGGAACTGTCCTGTAAGGTCAGGAGCCCAGGGTGAGTCTAGAAGCAGGAAAAGCCATGATACAAGCTGTGCATCCCCAGGACAGAAAGAGAATAAACTGGGCACCATGCATCCATCCATCTTTCCACCAATTCATCCATCAACCCATCCATTAATCCATCCATCCATCTACTTACCCATCTGCCCAACTATCCACCCACCTACTACTTGCCCATCCATCCATTCATCTACTCATCCATCCATCTATCCATTCCCTAATTCATCCATCCATCCATCCCCCAATTCAATTATCCATCCATCCATCCATCAATTCAATTATCCATCCATCTATCCATGCACTCATCCATCCACCTATCCATCCCCCAATTCATCCATCTATCCATCCATCCACCAATTCAATTATCCAGCCAGCCAACCAGCCATCTCTTATTTCATCCATCCATCCATCCAGCAGTTCCATTATCCATCCATCCCTCCATCGATCCATCCATCGATGTCAGCATCCATATGTGACAATATGCATGGACTATTGTCCACCAGGGAAACTCACCCAAGCCCTGACACCCAATTGTATTGGTACCCAACCACCTACTCTACATGTGTCTGCCCTTTCATCTCCAGCCCCTTCCAGAGGTTCAGAATAATAACGTACATAGTCTCCATCTGCTCTTGGAGTTTGGAGCTGATCTGGCCGAAGTCCGCATAGCACAAACCACATCTTTAAATGGTCCAGTGAGCAAAGACCACCCCCCTGCCCCATGAAAGCAGGACACTGCAAGGGCCTGGAAGTCACCTCTCAGAAGCAGAGGGCAAAGAAAAACATCTCTTCAGGTCAGCTTAAGTCTTCACTAGACAAAAACAAGGTGCAGAAGTGCCACAAGGCAGGGTGGTGCTTGGAAGGAAGATGTGAAAGCCTGGGGCTGCCCGGGTGGGGTCCCCAGAGGAGAACAGAGCAGAGCTTTAAGGGCGGGCCCATGGGGCTTGCTGGAGGAAGTTGAGAGGACCTGGCCTCCCGGTGCAGAGAGGTGTCCTCCACACCAAACGCGGGCAGCAGTGGCCAAGTGTGGTTCTGGCACTGTCCACGGGGAGCTCACCCAGCCCTCAAGGGGGCTCCCCAGGAGAACGAGGTCCTGGCAGGTCTGGGCCAGGCTGAACCAGACAACCAGCCGTCGTCACCACCCAGGTGGAGGCTGTGGTTACCCTTCCACCCCCACCACATAAAGATTGATTTCATCCGCCACTTCCCCCTGCCTACGTGGCCTGTCACACAATTGTAGAGACGTGCATGTTTCCTGGAGTGGAAGGTCGATTAAGTGAGTGAGGGCCCTCGTGTCTGCAGACATGGACCGCGCTTTCAGCCTGCTTGTCCCCACCTGTAGACCCAAGTCAAGTGTCTTTTGTGTCTTCTCCGCAGTTTCTCAATAGCGACCCTTCCACCTTCATGTGCCTTTGCCCCCACATCTGCATCGTTAGTGCTGTTTTTTTTTTTTTTTGTAAGGAATTGGACCTGCATCCCCCTCCAACCCTCGGGAAGGAACTGTATTATGGGTGTGGTTCTCTCGGGGCCTTCATCCCACCCACCTTTCATTAGAAAATGATCCTCTTGGAGCTTCCGTGCGGAGACGCAGAAACCCAGGGCGTGCTCAACAGGAGAAAGAAGCCACCTAGTCACTGGCAGTGGGCTGGACGTGAGGTCACAGGGACCGAAGATCTGTGTCCAGCTCTGCTAAGGATGAGATCCTGAGAATCAGACCACCTTCCTGAGAAAGCATCTAGGGTATCACCATTGTTTATCTGACAACCAGGGAGGTTGCTAAGCAACGGGGCAAGGATTTTTCATTGAAAAACATAACCCGATGAGAGGAATGCTGGTTCCCGTGATGCAAATTCCGGGAATTCACTAGATGTCAACGCACAAGAGATGTTTTAAGGAGATAAGCCATGGGGGTGGGGGAAGATCTTGCTTCCTATGTGAGAAGCAGCAATCAGATGTTGTTACGATCAGATTAGACAGTTGTCTCAGAACAGGAGGTAAAGACACGGAGCTGAGGTAAGAAGAGCCCCTCCCTTCATAGAAAGGAACGGTTTCTCACCAACGCCTCACTTTTGCTCCGTAGGGTAACTGGGGTGTGATTTGGAGCGGAGGGTAAGGTGCCTGGCCGTGGTCAGCAGAACCGGGAAGAAGCTCAGCCTCCAGAGCAAACTCTGCGGGGACGGGCCAGCTGCAAGGTTCCAGTGACAGGTGGCAGTGGGGAGAGGCCCAGGACAGTGGTCCCCGTCAGGGGCTTCTAACAAGTGAGGTTTGCCAGGGAGACCCAGAGCCCAGTCCTGAGAGGTCAGTGAGACAAGGACTCACCCTCAGGCACTGGGTCTCCCTCTGGGGTGGGACCCTGATGTTAGGGCAGGGAGGGTTGCAACGATTGAGAATCCTAGCGACCCATTAGCTGAACCAGGGTCCAATGCCAGAGCACTGCCACCTTTGTCCTCTCCACCCATCCATCCACCCACCCACTCATGCAACCATCCATCTATCCATCCACCTATCCATCCATCCATCTATTATCCATTCATCCACCCACCCATCCACCCACCCAACCATCCATTCACCCATTCATCTGTGTCATCCATGTGCCCATCCATCCATTCATCCACCCATCCACCCACCCACTCATCCATCCATCCATCCAAAAATCTACCCACCCACTCATCCATCCATCCATTCACCCACCCGTCCATCCACCCACCCACCCATCCGCCCACCCATCCATCCGCCCACCCACCCATCCACCCACCCACCCATCCACCCACCCATTCATCCATCCACCCACTCATCCATCCATCCATCCATCCTCCATCCATCCATCCAACAATCCACCCACCCACTCATCCACCCACCCACCCATCCACCCACTCATCCATCCATCTAACAATCCACCCACCCACTCATCTATCCATCCATCCATCCATCCATCCATCCATCCATCCATCCAACAATGCACCCACCCACTCGTCCATCCACTCATCCACCCACCCATCCATTCATCCACCCACCCATCCACCCACCCACTCATCCATCCACCCATCCATCCATCCATCCATCCACCCACCCACTCATCCATCCATCCATCGATCCATCCAACAATCTACCCACCCACTCATCCATCCACCCATCCATCCATCCATCCATTCACCCACCCATCCATCCACCCACCCATTCATCCACCCACCCACTCATCCATCCCCATCCCATCCATCCATCCATCCACCCACCCACTCATCCATCCACCCATCCATCCATCCATCCATTCACCCACCCATCCATCCACCCACCCATTCATCCATCCACCCCCCTCATCCATCCATCCACCCACCCACCCACCCATCCATCCACCCACCCACCCATCCATCTATCCATCCAACAATCCACCCACCCACTCATCCACCCATCCACTCACCCACCCATCCACCCACTCATCCATCCATCCAACAATCCACCCACCCACTCATCTATCCACCCACCCACCCATCCATCCATCTAACAATCCACCCACCCACTCATCCACCCACCCATCCACCCACCCACCCATCCATCCATCCATCCATCCATCCATCCAACAATCTACCCACCCACTCATCCATCCACCCATCCATCCATCCATCCATCCATCCATCCACCCACCCACTCATCCACCCACCCACCCATCCACCCACCCATTCATCCATCCACCCACTCATCCATCCATCCATCCATCCTCCATCCATCCATCCAACAATCCACCCACCCACTCATCCATCCACCCACCCACTCATCCACCCATCCACCCACCCACCCATCCACCCACACATCCATCCATCTATCCACCCATCCACCCACCCACCCACCCACTCACCCATCCATCATCATCCACCACCCATTCATCCATCCATCCACCTGCCCAGCCACCCATCCTCTCTACATTTTTACTGCCCTAACTGTAATGAATGAACACTCATCAAAAAACACTCAAACTCTCCTTCACCATCTCATTTTCAGCTGAGAGTTTTGCCTCATCTGACACAATTCTCCTGACCATCAACCTCTCATAGTGATGAATGAACTTCACCTCGCTGGCCTCGTCCTTGTTGCAAATGGTAACGTTTAGTTCACGGTGGATGTTCGTGTCCCTTTTTGTCGTGGTCCAGGATCATGTGACAGGATCACTGTGACCTTGATGCCTGAATTGGGGTGCACTTGGCAAACACAGGGAAACCCTCCCCCGTCCTGCCAGGGTTTTTTCCCCCACAACCCACCTCGGTCACCCCACCTTGCTCAGAGGTGGGGCTCAGAGGTGAGCTTCTGTAAACTGTCAGGTCACCACAGAGAGAGGGTGGGTGGGGCTGGCTTTTCGTTTCCTGCCCTCTTCCTGTTCCATTTTCACCTCACCTCTCACCACGCCTCATGCAGCCACGGTGACGAGTCTGACACTCAGAATTCCAGGGGTGTTTAGGGCCAGGACAGGTGTCTGCTGCCATGTTCCCCGTGCCCCCTCCCCAGAGGGGGCTCTGCCCCTGCCATGCCAGGAGCCCCATGCCTGGTCTCTCTGCAAACAAGCCAGTTACCTAGCACCCACTGCTTCTCCCTCCTGTCCTGGGCTGCTGCAGAAACAAACACAAGCGAGCTGTACGAGTATGTTCCTTGCACGTGGAAGGCTGCGAGGCTGAGATTAGCTTGCACAGCGGGACAATGGCATTAGCTGGATCTGCTCGTCGCCCGGTCCAAATACGCACACCACCTTCCCGCTGGAAGGCTTGGCCGCGGAAAGTTGGCACGGTCCTCGAGATCAGAGGAGCAGGCGTGGCTCATGATGAACCCCTCGCAGCCTGGGTGTGAAACAGACGCGCACCGCAGCCTCTGTCTGTGTCTCCGTGGAGGCGGCAGGAAGAGCTCAGCCACCTGCCACATGCCAAAAGCCCATTCTGGCCAAGCTCACCCCCTTTTCCTTATGCTTCCAGGGGTGACTGTGTCCCTGGACACACAGCGCTGGAAAATCTGCCTCCAAAAGGATGGCCTGGCTGCAGGATTGAGGTTCCCCCAGGGACCAAGCCTGGGTCCTGTCCCAGACGGTTACCCACGCATCTGTGGCATCTTGTTGCTGTCTACACACACCAGCCGACACCCAGACTGCCAAACCAGACCAGACCCCAACTTGTCAGGCTGTGGCGGCTGACCAAGCGGCCAGCCCTTCTGGGTCCATGTTTGGGATGCGCCTCGGAAAGGAAGAGCAGGAGCTCCCTGGGGGCTCAGGACCTGGCCTTGTCACTGCTGTGGCTCGGGTCACTGCTGTGGCTTGAGTTCCATCCCTGACCTGGGAAGTTCTGTATGCCACAGGTGCAGCCAAAAAGGAAAAAAATAAATAAATAAATAACAAAAATAAAAGAAAGAAAGGAAAAACATCGGCCCAGGGCACAAAATGCCACACAAGCCATTCGCAGGAGCCCCTGGAGGTTTGTAAAGATTTGCCGCCTGGTTCCTGGAAGTTGCATCAGGCGGAGAGCCTGCACGGTCCTGCCAGGGTCCTTGGCCCAGGCCCCGTTTGGCGGAATCCTGTATGACTGCCAAGGGGCTTCAGGATTGCAAACGAGGGCCCTCCCCACCCCCGTGCTGCTCTCTAAGCAGAGGGCTCAGTTCTTTAGAATGAGGTGTTTTTCTTTTCTGGCCGCCCTGCAGCATATGGAGTTCCCGGGTCAGGGATCAGATCCAAGACGCAGTTGCCACCTGTGCCCCAGCTGCTGCAACACTGGGCCCTTAACCCAATGTGCCAGGCCCAGGATGGAACCTGCCTCCTGGCGCTGCAGAGACGCCACGGATCCCACTGCACCACCGTGAGAAATCCGGCATGATTCCTTATGGAGGTGAGATTCCCATAACTTAAAACTGCATCGTTTCTTTATTCCTTTGGCTGTGGCACATAGCAGCTTGATAGGGGATCTTGGTTCCCAGACCAGGGACGGAACCCGGGCTCCAGTAGTGACAGTGCCAAGTCCTAACAACTAGACCACCGGGGAACTCCACCATAAAACCATCTTAAAATGTAAAATAGGAGTTCCCGTTATGGCTCAGCGGTAACAAACCCAACCAGTATCCGTGAGGCTTCGGATTTGATGCCTGGCCTTGCTCAGTGGGTTAAGGATCCTGCGTGGCTGTGGCTGTGGTGCAGCCTGGCAGTTATAGCTCCAATTTGACCCCTAGCCTGGGAGCTTCCATATGCTGCAGGTGCGGCCCTAAAAACACAAAAAATAATAATAAAACGAAAAATAAAGTGGGACTTAGTACACTGACAATGTTGTGTGACCGCCACTTCTCTCTGTTCCAGAAGATTCTCAGGAGATCCCGACCCCATGAGCAGCCACTCCCTCTCTCTCTCCCCCAGCTCCTCCCATCACAAACCCACTTCCTGTCTCTGTGGACTTGCCTATTCTGGACGTGTCCTATCCACGGAATCTCACACTGTGTGTCCTTCTGGGTCTGGCTTCCCCCCTGAGCATTGTGGGTTCAAGGTCCCTCCACGTGGCAGCCTATGTCCACGCTTCCCTCCTCTTCATGGCAGAGGCAAAATCCACAGGAAGTCACCCCAAGGAAAGAAAGCCGGTGAGCTTTATTTTAAAGACAGGTGCCTGACATTCTGCAGGGTTTTTTGTTTATTTGTTTGCTTGGGGTTTTTTTATTGCCACACCCATGGCATATGGAAGTCCCCGGGCTAGTGGTTGAATCAGACCTGCAGCTGCTGGTCTATACCACAGCCACAGCAACAGCGGATCTGAGCTGTGTCTGCAAACCACACCACAGCTCACGGCAACGCTGGATCCTTAACCCACTGAGCAAGGCCAGGGATCGAACCCACATCCTCACAGATACCATGTCAGGTACTTAACATGCTGAGTCACAGCAGGAACTCCTCTGCTGATGTTTTAAACTGGGCTTGTTTTCAGTAAACATTCTGAGAACCTGGGTGGGGCTGGGCACATCCCCTTAACCGTTTCCGAGCAGCCCATGTGCCTGTGGGTGGGGCAGTGCGGGCTCTCCTGGGACAGAAAGCTGCCCATTTAACGGAGACTGGAGACTCCCTCACTGGCCATCTCGTCCCCCTTCGTGTGGTCCCTCATTCAAAACACGGTGATGGTGACAGTGTCGCTAAAAGAATGCTCTGCCGGGGGTCACACAGGGACAGACCGAGAAGGACAGTGTGGGCAGACCCTCCCCCTCCGAGAGCAGAATTCTCAGCCTCAGACTTGCCCATGTGGGGGCTGGGGGACTCTGAGGGGGGCGTCCAGTGCTCAGTGGGGCGTTGGGCAGGGTCCCTGGTCCCCACCCACCACAGGCCGAGGCCCCCCTCGTCCGTAATTACAAGCAAAACGTCCCCATACTTGACCATGTGTGCCCTGGGGGCACAACTGACCTTGGCCATGAGCCGCTGCGATTGATAGAAAGATGACGGACCCATATAGATGTAGAGAGAAGAGGCACACACTTAGACGGTACGCAGCTAAATGAGGTGATGGACAGCCAGGTTGGATGGATGGATGGCTGGACAGGTGGCTAGACAGATGGGTGATACGTGGATATGCATGTGATTAGATGAGAGATGGATGATAAGCTGGTATTGATGCTTGGTTCTTGGTTGATCAATGATAGATTAGACGTGATAAATGGATGACAGATGGATGATCAATCGATATCAGTGATAAATGGACTGATAGACCACGGAGATGGAGGATATATTGATGCATAAATGACCAATCGATCGATGGGCAGGCAGATAGAAGGTAAATGACCGGCCACAATGACCATCGTCAAAACGTCTACAAACGAGAAGTGCTGGAGAGGGTGTGGAGGAAAAAGGAACCCTGTGACACTGTGGGTGGGAATGTCAATTGGCTCAGCCCCTGTGGAAAGCAGGATGGAGATGCTTCAGAAAAACTAAACATAGAACTCCCATCTGATCCAGCAGTCCCACTCCTGGGCATCTCTCCAGAGAAAACCATGATTCGAAAAGACACATGTGCTCCAATGGTCACTGCAGCACTATTTGCAACAGCCAAGACATGGAAACCACCTCAATGTCCATCGACAGAGGAGCAGGTCAAGAAGAGGTGGTCCATAGACACAGTGGAACATTACTCAGCCACGAAAAGGAAAGAAATAAGGGCATTTTTGACAACATGGATGGACCTAGAAATTATCCTGCTAAGGGAAGTCAGCCAACATACAATGAGACGCCAACATCCAATGCTTTCACTGACACGTGGAATCTAAAAAAAGGATACAATGAACTTCTTTGCAGAACAGATACTGACTCACCCACTCTGCAAAACGTATGGTTTCCAAATGAGACAGGTTGGGGGGTGGGGGGAGGCCCTGAGGGTTTGGGATGGACAGGCTGTAAAATTTGGTTGTGATGATTGGTGAGCATCTATAAATGCAATAAAATTCATTAAGTAATAAAAAAATAAAAGAGATGATGATAAATGCTAGACAGTAGATGGATGGAGAGACAACTGCCTAGAGAGATGCACAGACAGATGCAAAGATCAGCGCACACACGCACACGGATAAACAGCTAGATAGATACATACATAGATAGATGCACAGATAGATAACATAGCTTGTTAGAAGATAGACAGACAGGCAGACAGATGCGGTTTTTTGTTGTTTCTGAGCTGCCCAGAGCCAGGAGTCTGAGGAGGAGGGAGGGCAGGAAGGAGGGATGGGTCCCTGCGCCCTGAGCAGCTCTGTCCCTGCCTTGATGAGAGGGGATTGGAGGTGGGGTGGCCAGGCACCGGCCCCAGAGGAAAACCCCAAACCACACGGTGGTGGGTGCCCTCTGTGGGTGGGTCCAAAACCCCCAGGGTGTCTCAGAATTAACCTGATCACCGCACACGACCAGGAGCCAGGGCGGGGCTCAGGGGAAGCCCTACAGCCCCCTCCCTGGCAGGTGAGCCTGGGAGCCGAGGCTTTGGGGGAGCCCCATGGAGAAGGGTGGGGCGGGAGACAGGTTGGTACAGAGATACGGGGCTGGGGGTCCAGAGGCGACCCCGCTGCCTGTCCAGGAGGCCTGGGCTGAGGACCCCTGGGGGGGGGGGTGAGCAGGGGAGATGCAGTCAGTAGGGACCCTGCCCACCCCGCTCCCGGCTCTGCACCCGGCTCTCTCAGTGACATCCCGCTTCAATCTGATGCGCTTACTGCCGTGAATAGACCAGCGCCGAAACGCTGCCCAGGCCGAGGGCTGTATTTCACTCACATCTTCTAATTTCCCCCTAACGTCCTGCTTCTGTCTCAGGACCCCATCCAGGGCCCCCCATCCAGGGCCTCTCATCTTTGGGGGGACCTCTGTGCTGGGCCACTTCCTCAGATAGCTCTTGTTTCTGGGGACCTGGTCAGCTTTGGGGGCTGCTGGGCAGCGGTTCTGCGGGATGATTCTCTGCTGGTTTTCTTCTTTTTTGCTTTTCTTTTCAGGGCCGCACCTGCAGCATGTGGACGTTCCATGGAGCTGCAGCTGCCGGCCTACACCGCAGCCACAGCAACGCAGGATCCGAGCCCCCTCTGCCGCCCATGTCACAGCTCGTGGCAACTCGGATCTCTAACCCACTGAGCGAGGCCAGGAATCGAACCCGCGTCCTCTCAAAGGCTTAACCCTTAACCCTCTGAGCCCCAATGGCAACTTCAAAATGGCTCCAGCTTTGGTTGAACTTGGCCCTGAGTTTCTGGAAGGTCTCATGCTGTGGGGACAACGCCTCCTGCGTCCCCGTCCAAGAGTCCCCCTGCAGAGCTTGCTGTGTCCCTGCCTCTGGTGGCCAAATCCTCGTCCTAGATCCCCAGGCTGCCTTAGGTCCCCTGCGGGGAGGATGGGAGAGGCAGACAACCTTTCTGAGGACACGCCCCCCCCCCCCCCCCCCGCCGCGGGGAGAGGCAGCCTCTGCTGTGCAGGTGAACTTAGCCTTGGGAAGCCCCTCCCCCTCAATCCACTTCCTCAGAATGCTCTGGAAAACATCAGCAGGTCAGCCTCCAACCGGGTCCTGCGGTTCATACATCAGGGCCCCAGACTTCACAGGCTGGCACTCTCACACCCGGGGGTGGGCAGTCTCAGGGACCCGGACCGTGGGGTCACCATGGTGACGTCAGGGCAACTGCAAGCCTCACCTCCTCAGGGTTGAAACGTGTCCCCTCCTGCGATGCTTGTCCTGGGGACAGGACCTTATTAGGAAACAGGGTCTTTGCAGGTGTGAGGAAGGGAAGGGTCTGAGAGGAGGTCCTCGTGGATGAGGGGGGCCCTCCCTCCAAGGACAGTGTCCTCCTAAGAGGCACAAGAGGAGACCCAGACGCAGAGCAGAAGCCACGGGAAGACGGAGGCGGAGATGGGAGGGAATCCCCAGAAGCTGGAAGAGGCAGGAAGGACCCTGCCCTGGAGCCTCTGGAAGGAGCGCAGCCCTGGGACCTCTTGACCTCAGACGTCTGGTCTCCAGGATGGGCGGGGGGGTGCCCCTGTGGTTTTAAGGTGTCTAGCTCGTGGCCAGCTGCCGAAGGTGCCAGAGACACTAGTATTATCTAAAGTGTGCAAGCTGTGGCGTCTTTGGGGTGTTGAGAACTCGGGGGCCTGGAGCCCCCAGGGGCAGGGCTGGGCCTGGCGGGTGAGGGTTCGCGCTCTGCAGTGACCTTGGCCGCAGCCCACACAGATGCCCTAGGTCCATTCGGGCCCCGGGCGTCCTACGGACCCGGGGTTTGCTTTCGGTTTTGAAATCGACGTGGCCGTTTCCCAAACCTCCCCAGGAGGCTCAGAGCAGGGACGGGGCCTCAGTGGCGGCGGGAGTGGAGGGGACACACACACGTTCTCAGAAAAATCCAAGGTGCTCCACTGACTTCGTATCTGTTGTCAGTTTCACTTTTCGTTTTTGTTTCCAGAGAAACCATTCCCAGAGCCCCTGTCACCTCCACCTGCTCTCTGACTGCGGGGCAGGGGGCGGGGGCCACGGGGAGGCTCGGGGGCCCTGGGGCAGGGGCGTCTGTTTCATTTCTTTTGTTTTTAACTTCAATGAAATCCACAAAGCCTATGATTGACCCCTTTCAAATGTGCCTCCGGGGGTACCGACTGCACCCATGAGGCTGTGTAACTGCCACTCTGTCTGGTTCTAGATCCTGATGGGGTCAAGGAGACCCCGTCCCCTCAGCAGTCTCTCCCCTCTTCCTCCCTGGCCCCTGGCACCATGAACCCACTTCCTGTCCCTGTGTATTGGCCTGCTCTGCGTGTTTCCTACCAAGGGAGTCCCATACGCTGCGTCCTTCTGGGTCTGGCTTCTCTCTCTGAGCATCGTGGGTTCCAGGTCCATCCACATGGCAGCCTGTGTCTGAGCTTCACTCCTTATCATGGCTGAGGCATGGTCCATGGTGTGGATGGACCCCATGCTGTTTATCCATCCATTCATCCATCTGTCCTTCTGCCCATCCATCCGTCTGTCCATCCATCCATCCATCATCCATCCATCCATCACCCATCCATCCATCCATCATCCATCCATCCATCATCCATCCATCCATCCATCCATTCATCATCCATCCATCTATGCATCCATCCATCCATCCATCCATCCATCCATCTATCCATCCATCCATCCATCCATCCATCCATCTATCCATCCATCCATCCATCCATCATCCATCATCCATCCATCATCCATCATCCATCCATCATCCATCATCCATCATCCATCATCCATCATCCATCCATCCATCCATCTCCATCCATCCATCCATCCATCCATCATCCATCATCCATCCATCCATCATCCATCATCCATCCATCATCCATCCATCCATCATCCATCCATCCATCCATCCATCCATCCATCCATCCATCATCCATCCATCATCCATCATCCATCCATCAGCCATCCATCATCCATCCATCATCCATCCATCATCCATCCATCCATCATCCATCCATCATCCATCCATCCATCATCCATCCATCATCCATCCATCCATCCATCCATTCATCATCCATCCATCCATCATCCATCCATCCATCCATCCATTCATCATCCATCCATCCATCATCCATCATCCATCCATCATCCATCATCCATCCATCCATCATCCATCATCCATCCATCCATCCATCATCCATCCATCCATCATCCATCCATCATCCATCCATCCATCATCCATCCATCCATCATCCATCAATCATCCATCCATCATCCATCCATCATCCATCACCCATCCATCCATCCATCCATTCATTATCCATCCATCCATCATCCATCCATCCATCCATCCATTCATCATCCATCCATCACCCATCCATCCATCCATCCATTCATCATCCATCCATCCATCCATCATCCATCCATCATCCATCCATCCATCATCCATCATCCATCCATCATCCATCCATCATCCATCCATCATCCATCACCCATCCATCCATCCATCCATTCATCATCCATCCATCCATCCATCATCCATCCATCATCCATCCATCCATCATCCATCACCCATCCATCCATCCATCCATTCATCATCATCCATCCATCCATCCATCATCCATCCATCATCCATCCATCATCCATCCATCATCCATCCATCATCCATCCATCATCCATCACCCATCCATCCATCCATCCATTCATCATCCATCCATCCATCATCCATCCATCATCCATCCATCCATCATCCATCCATCATCCATCCATCATCCATCCATCATCCATCATCCATCCATCCATCATCCATCCATCCATCCTTCATCCATCATCCATCCATCATCCATCCATCATCCATCCATCATACATCCATCATCCATCCATCCACCCATCCATCCATCATCCATCCATCCACCCATCCATCCATCATCCATCATCCATCCATCCATCCATCCATCATCCATCCATCATCCATCCATCATCCATCCATCCATCCATCCACCCATCCATCCACCATGCATCCATCCACCATCATCCATGCAACCATCATCCTTCCATCATGCATCCACCCATGTGTGGACACTTGAATTGAGTCCCGTTTGCACCACCAGGAATCCCGCTGCCTCTCTGTATTATTGCCTCTCTCCTCAGTTCATGGGGATGGGTGCCTTTTCTGATGCCCCCAGATGCCCAAGCATGACATACACACCAAGGCCTCACAGGCTGGCCGTGAGCCAGGGCTACAGGGAAGTGAAATGGTTTCCCTGGGCCCCTGTACCCATGACCTTGTTTTTTTCTCTTGAGGTTTCGTTGATGCCAGCCTCTGGAGGGAAACGGCCCGGCCCCGGATGGAGAGGGCCCGATAGGTTGCTGTGGTGTGGGGGGGGGAAAGGGTGTGCCCCTTCCTTTTCCCGCCTGTTCACCCGCCTCTCAGCACCAGCAGGTCCACCCAGGGTGCAGAGAGGCCAGGATGCCACGGGGCAGGGACTCGCCCTCTTGAGGAGCTGGTCTCGGTTTCTGCCAAACTGGTGCCTGGCGTCACTGCCTCTCAGGGTCATGGATGGCTTTGCTCTGAAAGGAGGGTGGACACGAACCGAGTTCAGGCTTGGGACGGTGGCTTGGCTGCTGGGCCTGGTCTCTGTGGGGGGGATGGGGAAACAGGGGCACCTCCATGGCCCCCCACAGGCTTGAGGCACACGCTTACCCCAAACGGCCTCGGCACCTACCCTGGGGGTCCTTCACCCTTGGAGGCAGGTCACACACTTCCCACCCCTCTTCTCCCTCCACCCCCACATGGGAGCCCGGACCCCCATGAGCCGGGACCCCCATAAGCCAGGACCCCCATGAGCCAGGATGGAGAGGAGACCCTCCACCTGCTGGAAAGACCCCGAGTGGACCGCGCCTCTTCGCAGACCCTGTTTCCAACTATGGCCACCTTCACAGGTGCTGGGCTTCAACCCAGCTCCAAGAAATTCTCCAGGAACCTCCACAGCCTCCATCCTCATCAGACGAGGAGAGAGAGTGTATTGTAGGGGCGGCAAAAACCTACGAAAAAGAATGTATCCAAAGCACTTGGCTGTGCAGCGGAAATGAACACACCTATCCATGGGTTACACCGCAGTGGAAAGGGCTGATGGTGGAGACGGAGGGGTAGGGTGGAGAGAGGGCATAGTGATGGTTACAGAGGCGACGGGTAGACGGATAATAGACGGCGGCGACATAAAAGCATGGAAAATGGACAGCGGGCGGAGAGACAAATAATTGATAGGTACAGAGAAGATAAATAGATGCCAGATGATAAATAGATAATAGATACACGAGACAGAAGATAGATGACACGTAATCGATAAGTGGAAAATAGATAAATGTAGCAATAGGAAGATTGATGCTTAATGGCTCTGTGCCTGCAGGCAGGCGGGGTGATGGCTAGACGGATAGATAATAAACCGGCGATAGAAGGAGAAGGTACACGGGTAGGTAATGGATAAGTACAAAATAAACATATAGATATGAAGATAGAGGATCGCTAGGTGATCCAAAATAAAATTAGATGACACGACTGCCTGTCCTGGCTCAGCAGAAATGAATCCGACCAGTATCCATGAGGATGCGGGTTTGATCCCTGGCCTCATTCAGTGGGTCAAGGATCCAGCGTTGCCGTGAGCTGTGGTGCAGGTGTCAGATGCGGTTTGGATCAGGCGTTGCTGTGGCTGTGGTGCAGGCGGGCAGCTGGAGCTCCGATCAGACCCCAAGCCTGGGAATTTCCATGTGCCACATCTGCAGCCCTGAAAAGCAAATAGATAAAATAAAATAAATAAATAAAAGAGAATCAGAGATAGATGATGGCTACAATCTATAGCTTATAGAAGGTAAAGACATGATTGATGGAAAGATGATAGGGTTCCGTTTATCCTCCATGCACTCTAAGTAGAGGACCCCGCTTTCCCAGCGGAACAGTGGTGCCCTCCCTGCTAATTCATCGCCCTGGGACTTCCCACAACACTGTCTCTGAGAGTCAGAACGCGTCTCGGCTTCATCGCCGGCCCTCGGTTCCGCGAGCGCCTTTCCAGCCGCCGCCGCTCGGCCCAGCGCCCCGGCTGTGCCTTCACCTCCGCGCCCGCGCCCCCGCCCGCGGCCCCGCCCCCGCCCCACGACGCGGGGTGACGCCCCAGCCACCCGCTGCCCACTTCCGACGCGGGCAGGCTCTAAAAAGATGCCACGCTATTGCGAGTAGGAAAACACAACGCCACGATCCCACCTGCACAACAGAAACGCACTCGCACACCGTGTGGCTGCAAGAGGTCACCCAGCACGCAGCTTTCGCGTGCAAGGGGAAGTGCATGCGGAGAGCATACCTTCAAAAAACGATTTCTTGTCCTTCCTCAATTTGTCCTTATGATTATGAATATTCAACATTCATAATATTTACAGATTGTTTTCCCTTAGTATCAATTAAAAAAAAAATTTGGAGTTCCCGCTGTGCAGCGCCAGCGCACAGGTTCCATCCCTGGCCCCGCACCGTGGGTTAAAAGATCCAGCGTTGTCGCAACTGTGCTCACAACCGCGGCTCGGATCTGATCCCTTGGCAGGGAGATCAAAAAGGGAAAAAATTTTTTTAATTATAGTTGATTTGCAATGTTGCGCCAATTTCTGCTGTACAGCAAAGCGACCCAGTCATACAAATACATACATTATTCCCAGAGAGAATAAACACCTAGGGTTTTTTTACTTAAAAAATAGTTTACTCATATTATCTTCTTCTAATTTTTTCTTTTCTTAAGTAAAAAGCCCGAGGCATCTGTTCCCTCTAGAATACATTGCGGGTCCCCGCCGGGTGCACCTCCAAGACCCAGGGGCCCTTCCCCCGCCCCCCCCCCCCGTCGCGTCAGAAGCGCATCTGCAGGCAGCAACCCCTCCCAGGGGCGGGAAGGTCTCCCCGCAGCCGCCTGGGGTCGCGGCCGAGCCCCGGGGCCCGGACTCTGGGCGCCGGCTCCCCGCCCCCAGCAGGGCGCGCGCTGATAGGAGGGGGCCGGGGCTCGGCCCAGGGCGGCAGGCGTACACAGACGGTTGCACAGGAAATTTCAAAACGGGTTTCCTCTCCACCTACCCCGAGTGTCCAAGGCGCCGCTGAGCCTGCGAAGTGGCCTTGGGGACTTGGTCCGGCGGGCGTGCAGCCGGCTCGCCATGGATCCTGCGCCGCGAGCCTGGGGGCCGCTCGGGACGCTGGCCCCGGGGCCGTTCGCCCACACAGACCCCGGCTCGCTCAGGGGCCACAGGACGCCGCTTCCTGACCCCCGGCTCTGAAGCACAGCTGCCGCCCTCCGACCCGGTGGCGTCTACACCGCGGACGCGCCCCGCCGCTGCAGCCGCGGCCGGTCCAGGTAAGTTTATGGCCGTTTCCTTATGGACGTGCCTCGTCTGCAACGAGGGAGGGTCGCGGGGAGGGTCTCACGCGAGCTGGGAGCGAGGCTGCGTGCCCTCTCCTCTCCCGGGTGCAGACGGGCTAGAAAATCCTCCAGAAAGGCACGCGCAGCCACGGGCACTGGGCGCGGAGGCGCTGGCCCGCTCCCTCTCGTGCAAAAGCCTCCGGGAACACACCTGCACCCAGGTGAGCCCCGAAGGCGGCGGCGCCCGGGGCCTGAGTCCGGGGGGGCGCTCCGAGCAGCGGACGCCTCAGGCTCGCTCACACGCCCAGCTTCTCGGGGCGTTTTGGAAGCTGAGGCAGACAGTCTGCGGAGCAGGGCCGCCCCACGTGCCGCCTGGCGGCTGCCCAGCGCCACCCGGGCCGTCTGCGCCTCGGGGTCACGCCTGACTAGGAGGAATGACGGAGCGCGTGGTTCTGCTTCCAAACCGAGGAGGGGTTTTTCTCTCCTCGGTCGTGTGGTCGCGTTTGCGCAGCCCTTGTGGTCAGAGGCGGCCCGCACCCCCTGGGGCAGGCGGGGCGAGGGGAGGGGACGCACGGAGCCCGGGCGGGGCCTCGCCGCCGTCGCCTCGGGGTGAGAAGCTGAGCGAGGGGTCCGGCGCCTGGGGCCGGACGTGAGCTCCAAGGGTGCTTTTGAGACGCTGCCGCGCTGCTGCTGCCGACATGGTGATTTTACCTCGTTTGTTCGGGCCTTGCCAAGGCCGGTGTGGATGGAGGGATGGGGTGCGCCCCCTGGACGCGGTCCCCCGAACCCTGGCAGCCCCGCCCCCTCCAGGAGGAGGGACCAGGCCCAGGGAAGAGTCCGGGGTGAGGATGGGGTGTGTGCGCTGGGTGAAGGGAGCCTTGGGGCGGTCCCGGAGGAAAGCTGCAGGGTGAAGGCGGGGCAGGAGGGTGCTGCAGCCCAGGCCAGGCGGAGCCTCGGGGCTGTGTTCACAGCATGGTGTTCACAGTGTCATGGTGCTGGCCTGACACCTAGGGGGCTGAGAAGAGGGAACCCTGGACTTTAACAGCCGTGGTGGGCGGCTGGCCATTGTTTATGCGGGACAGCAGGACCCCAGGACCCCCGACCGAGCGAGGGGGTGCCAGAAGAGAGGGACAAAGCAGGTGCTGGGGCAGGATGGAGGGCCAGGAACACGGGGTCTGGGCACAGCTCTGCCGTGACATGAGTGATGTCCAGGCTGGGTGGTCCTGCCAGGCCTTGTGGGGTGTGGAGCAGCCTCTCCACTCTCCACCCACCAGGTGCCAAAATCTCCCTCTCCCCCAAGTTGGGACCACCGGAAATACTCCCCCCTCCAGGCATTGTCATATGTCATGGGGTCGGAGGGACAAAATCGCCCCAGCCACAAGCCCAGATAGATGATAGATAAATAGATAGATAGATAGATAAGGTATAAATGGCAGGTAAATAGATAAATTAGATGGTCCATAAGTAGGTAGATTGTCCATAGGTAGATGCTGGATAGATCCACTGACCTGAGAGATGGAGAGACCGAAAAGTAGCTGATAGGTGGATAGACAAAGAGGTTACAGATAAATCAGACAGGTGATAGCTGCATAGATGACTGCTGGACAGATGGTAGGGGGGCTGACAGTTGATGGATAGATGAGTAGGTGGTTGATTGGTCCATTTTTGATAGATGATAGGTATACAGATATATAGATGACATAGATGGTGGATGGATCAATAGACAGATGACAGATAATGGGTGGGTGGATAGACAGATAGACGGATAGATGAGTGATGGATGGAGAGAGATGGGAGGGTAGATCGATAATGGATGGATGGATGGGTGGATGGATGATGGATAGACGGATAGACACAGGTGGGGGGATAGATAGATTATGGATGGATGGACAGGTAGATAAATGATGGATGGAGAGACAGAAGGACAGATAGAAGGCTCTCATGGTAAGGAAGGTTTTCTCAACTCAAACCACTGGCAGTTTAGACGAGATAATTTGGGGGTGTCATGCGCCCTGTGGGTACTGAGCAACAGCAACTCTGTCCCCACCCACCAGATATCAGTAGCACCCCCACAAACCATGACACCCCAAACTGTCCCCAGCCATTGTCCAGTGTCCTCTGTGGAGCAGAACGGCCCCCAATTCAGGGCCCCCAAGGAAAGGATGAGAAGGGTCATGGGACGGTGACCCAGGGGGCTGGGCGGAGAAGCAGGGCCCTGTCACATCCCCTGGGTCCTGGGGGGAGAAGCGGGCAGGACCACTTTCTCCCATTTCTTAATCTGAGCTCTGCACTCCTGCCCCTATAACCTAATAATTCCAGGTCAAAAGACCCCGGGACAGGGCACAGAGATGCTGTGTATGGCGTAAGCAGAATACCCCTCAGGCAGCCCATGTCTGGAGGGAAACGGGCCAGGCTTCACCCCCCACCATCCCCAGAAAGGACCTGGCATATGTGTGTGTATGTGTCACCCGCATAGCATGGGATCATCTCATCTGCCCAAGAGCCAGACATTGGCGCCAACAAGTGGCATTTTTACTGACGAAACGGGAACAGTTGGAAGACTGTGGTAACATCCCGTGCTATAAAGGGAACAGAGGAAGTGGGTGGATTGGGAGATGCCTTCTCTCCCAGCCGCCTGGTCACTCGCTGCCATGGGTGTGGCGCATCTGCCGGAATGGGCAGTCTCCTCCGAGGACCTGCGGTGGGAGGCCTGGTCTCCAGGTGTTTGCGTCATATGCACGCGTGCCAGGGTGGGACGGGCTGAGGCCGCTCCTGTTCTCGAGTCCCAGGCAGACCAGCAGGCAGGCGAGGGGTAGGATCAGAGATAACCCCTCAGTCATAGTGACAGGGAACAAAGGGGCAGGGTGCCTGCATGAGCTGTGACCTTGCTGGTAAGGGACAAGAAGAAATCACCATGGGCTCAGTTTGTTGGAGGATGGATGGATGGATGATAGGTGGGTAATAGGTGGATGGATGGATGAGTGGCAGATAGAAGGATAAATAGAGGCATGGATGGATGGATAGTAGATTGATGGGTGGGTAGATGGATGGATGAATGGATGGATAGATGGATTTATGATGAATGGATGGATGGGTGAGTGAGTGGACAAACGAGTGGATGGTTCAAAGAATGGATGGATGAATAGATTGATGGATGACTGATGAATGGATGGATGGATGATGGATGGATGGGTGATGGGTGGATGGATGGATGGGTGAGTGAGTGGATCAATGAGTGGATGGTTGAAAGAACGGATGGATGAATAGATCAATGGATGACTGATGAATAGATGGATAGATGGATGGATGATGGATAGTTGCATGATGAATGAATGGATGGATGATGGGTGGATGGTGGATGATGGGTGGATGGATGGATGGGTGAGTGAGTGGATCAATGAGTGGATGGTTGAAAGAATGGATGGATGAATAGATCGATGGACGACTAGATGAATAGATGGATAGGAGGAAGGAAGAATAATGAATGAATGGACAGATAAAACAGGAGAGAAGGCTGGTTCCCAGTGAATTCCCCCGAAATTGTGTTCGGGGGCAGCTGTAACAAACTTCCACAAACGGAGTGTCTTAAAACACCAGAATTGTGTCCTCTCACATTCTGGAGGCTGGAACTCCAAGGTTCCTGCAGGGCTGGCTCCTTCTAGAGGCACCAGGGGAAGGGCCTTCCTGTCTCTTCCAACCTCTGAGGGCTGCAGGCATCCTTGGCGGGGCCACCTCTCTTCCATGTTTGTGTCCACCTCTATGCAGCCGTCTTCCCTCTGCGTTTCTGCGTCTTCTCTTAGAAGGACGCCAGTCGTCTCGGGTTAGTGAGGGCCCCCCCCAGTGGCTGTTTCTGTGTCTCTGTACCTTCTCTTCTCATGAAGACCCCCGCCGTGGGCACTAGACCACCCTCACGGCTTAACCGACGTCCAGACTTAAATGGCACCTGAATTATGTCTTCAAAGACCCTATTTCCAAGGAAGGCCACCTCCCCGGGTACCGGGCTTCAACACGGCTCAAAGAAATTCTCCGTGAGCCTCGGCGTCGTCCCCCTCGCCCGAGGAGGAGGAGTGCATTGGCTGGCTGGCTGGCTGTGGTCCCCACTCCCGCACCCTCACTAGGTCCTGGACCCGCGCCCCCCAGGTTCTAGGAGGTGGAGCTGCACACACGCCTCCCCCCTCCCTGCGGTCCACCTGCTTCTCCAGCACCTGCCCAGGCCACCTGTGTGCCCTGCTCTGCAGAAGCCATGGGGGGAAGAGAGCTGCTGCCTGCAGCGAGCCTGGGTGGGCTCAGGGACCCCGCTGCTTGGCCGCCCTGCGGGACCCAACTCTCTGTCGTCACCGTGGTGCCGGGGAGGATGCTGAGCAGAGCTGGGATTAGGGTCAAGCCACACAGGGGCTCAAATGCCCAGAAACGCCGTCACTGAAGCAAGTGTCGCTGTGTTGGTTGTTTTCGGGTGTGGCGGTGAACGTCACGTCCCCTAAAATTCCCTGCTGCCAATCCAGGCCAAAGGCATCTAGAACCTTCGTTGTTCTGCCGCCACCACCTCCATCGAATTCTAAAGCGTGTCCGTCAGGACCTTCTCAAAGGCACCCAGCCCGTCCACAGTCTACACCGCCTGCTATGATGACAGCTATTGTTACTATTATTATTATTGCTCTATGCATGGGGATTTTGAGCTTTCTCTCTGATTATTTAAAGCTAAAATAGTATCTAAATAACTATTTAAAGCTAAAACAGTATTTAAAATTTAAATAGTATTTAAATAGTGTTTAAAATGTAAGTATTTAAAGCTAAAGTAGTGTTTAAGTTAAGTGTTTAAACCTAAAATATGAGTTCCCATCGTCGCTCAGGGGTAACGAACCTGATGAGTGCCCATGAGGCCGCGGGTTCGATCCCTGGCCTCGCTCAGTGGCTTAAGGATCCGGTGTTTCTGTGAGCTGTGGTGTAGACCGGCAGCTGCAGCTCTGATTCGACCCCTAGCCTGGGAACCTCCATATGCTGTGGGCGCGGCCTTAAAAGGACAAAATCAAGATAAATACATAAAGCTCCAGCAGCCGTCCACGTGGGGTTGCAACATTCTATGAGGAAGCGAGGGCGGCGTGAGCAGCAGAGGGCGAGGGCACCACAGGCCACTGCATCGTGCCCTTTGAGCCGCGGAGTTGTGACTGCAGTTAACCCAGAAAGGAAAGCAAACTGTCCCCTCCGACACCCCCACTCTTACTTCCTCATCCCAGGCTATAAACACCGTGCGGGCGCATTTGAGCCTCGCGGTCCCTGCAGGTTCTGACTCACCCTCACAGGAAGCCCGCGGAGCGCGCCCTGGAGAGCCCAGCACCCGCGGCCGGTGGCCACGGCTGGCTGGTTTCCTTCCCAATCCCCGGGGCTGGCTCGCTGCTAAACCAGCACCCGACCACCCCGCCCGCTGCCTGTTCTAAACAATCATGCAAATGTGGGTCGGCAGGTTTCTGCACGTGGGGGGTGGGGACGTGGCTTTGAGCAGCATCCTCCCTCCTGCGGCGGTGGCTTTGGTGGCTTTGCTGTTCCTGAGGCGCCTCGGGGGCGGGTCCCTGCTGGCCTCCCCGTGAAGACATCAGCACTCATCCAGGTTGCTGTGGATGGAGACGGACCCCATGAGAGAGATGCAGGGGGACCAGGGAGCGGGGCGGGGGGCGGGGGACCAGGAACTCCCGCGGGCAGGAGAGAAGCTTGGGGACCGGCAAGAGATTGAGGAGCAGAGAAAACGCTGGGGAATCAGAGAGAATATTGGGGACCAGAGAGAAACTGGGGAGCCAGAAAAATGATGGGGCCACCGGAGAGGTTCCTGAGAACCAAGAATACTCGAGACCAGACAAGAGCAGAGAGCAGCGATTTTTGAGGGGAGCCAGAAAGCTTACGGCAAACATTCTGGCCTCATCCCCCAGCCCTGGGACACATCATCGGGTCCTGGCCACGGCTGAGCACGCTTTCCCGAGAACGTGAACAGGCCACGCGTGTCCAGCGTGACACCGCCTCGGAGGGTTTGGTCTGTGTCCAAGCCCAGGGCATGAATTAGCCTCAGATCCTCTTTTTCTGCTGAAAGTGGTTTCCATTTTGCTCAGAGCCTCAGAAAACTTCCATAGTGGGTCCTGGGACTCGGCGGGGGTGGGCGGACATCAGCCCCCAGCCACGTGCGGGGGCTTCCCGTAGGGCCCTGACATGGGGTGGGGGCTGGTGGCCCCTGCACGTGGGGGCTGCCGTCCACGTGGCACATGCACGGCTTGTCCTCAGAGGCTCTGCCAGCCCGGGTGTTGAGCCTTACCTCCCCCCAGCACAAGGGAGCCCCCGCTCGCCACCACCGTGCTCACCTGTCCACCAGGTGTGCACAGGGCCCGTTTCCCCACATCCTCGCCCCTAACCTGGCACCCGCCCAGGGGCCCCATCCCAGCATTGCACAGTCCATGTGCTGGATGGGGGCTGACCAGTCATCTTGATTTGCCGGGGAAGCAGGAAGCTCCGGGCAGAGGGCGGAGCTCTGGGGGCTAAATGGGGACCGTTGTGAGGAATGGGAAAAAATTGATCACCCTGGGGTGGGGGCTGCATGACGGAGCCCCAAACTACGGCCTTGTCCTCATGCCCAGACCCCAGGAACGGGCGCTCATGTGGACAAAGGGTCTGTGCAGAGGTGATGAAGTGAAGGGTCTGGGAGGAGGTCCTCCTGGGTGAGGGGGGCCCTCCATCCAGGGACAGTGTCCTCCTGAGAGACACAAGAGGAGACCCGGACACAGAGCAGAAGCCACGGGAAGACAGAGGCAGAGACGGGAGGGAGGTGGCCACCAGCCCAGGGCCGCCGGGAGCCCCCAGAAGCTGGCAGAGGCGAGAAGAACCCTCCCCTGGAGCCTCCAGGGGGAGCTAGTGTGGGTCCTTTGCTCCAGCAGCCCCTGGACGTTCATGTTCTAGTCTGTGCCCTGGACCCACAAGCCCTGTGACCACTGAGCCTCCTGTCAATCCTACTGACTTGTCAGCGGTGATGGTCCCTGGGTGAGGGGTTGGGAGGAAGAAGGAGGGCAGAGCGGCCCTGAAATTCTCAAGGGGCCTTGGGAGGGTCTTTCTATCTCCCCACCTCGGTCTCCGCTGTGTGCCATGGCCTCTGGATCGCTGCCGTTGCCTGGCCCCTCCATCCTTCTCAGACTTTCACCCCAGGCTCAGCTCCTTCTGCTTCTGGCTGGGAACCTTCGAGGCCATGGGCACAAAGAGGAAGCCCCACACCCGTGGCCCCACAAATGTGGGCTATGTGGATAATGGCTGAGGGGCTGGAGAAGACACAGCCCTGGTCCTACACTGACCACAGACTGACCACGAGGACCCCACGCCATCCGGGGGCCGTAACAAGGATCAGACCACCAGCCACTCCTGCCCTCCCTCTCCAGACATCCCAGCACAGTCAGGAGACCCCACGGAGGGCGTCTATCTCAGCACACCTGGTGGACGCGCACCTGGTCGAACGGCGTAGGCTGACTGTCCAGGACACTGAGGACACCGGGGCTTCCCAAAGGATCAGGAGACGCTCAGTAGTCTTGTCATGGAAAATCAGAGTCCGTTGTGTGCATCGCAGTGGTTTAGGGCCCTGGCCAGCTTTCTCGTCCTCAGCACTGTGGGCATTTGGGGCCAGAGGGTGGCCCGGTGGGGGGCGTCCTGTGCTGTGTAGGAGGCTGTGTCACGTCCCTGGTCTCCACCCTCCATACGCCAGGAGGACCCTCTCCCAAGTGGGAGCAACCGAAAGTGTCCCCAGACAGCACCTAGTGTCCATCTGATGACCCTGTTATGAGCCACTGTGGTAGGTTGATAGCAGGTGATTATGTAGATAGATAGATGGTAGGTAGATAGGTTGAGATAGACAGACAGACAGGTAGATAGATAAACAGATAGATAGACAGACAGGCAGATAAACAGACAGATAGATAGGTAGATGGCTAAATGAGTGTAGAGGCATGGGTGGACGAACAGATGGATAGATACATAGAAAAATAGATATGGAGGGTTGGACAGATAGATAAATGGATGAAAAGACAGATGGACAGATAGATACTGAAATGGATGTTTGATAGATAAAAGACGATACACATGATGGCTGCACGGATGAATAGATGAACGCATGGAGAGGGATGGATGGATGGAGGGAGGAAGGGAGGGATGGATGGAGGGATGGAAGGATGGATGGAAGGGTGGATGGATGGAAGGGTGGATGGATGGAGGGACGGAGGGATGGAGGGATAGATGATGGGTGGATGGAGGGATGGATGGTGGATGGATGGAAGGGTGGATGGATGGATTATGGAGGGATAGATGATGGATGGATGGAGGGATAGATGATGGATGGAAGGATGGATGATGGATGGATGGATAGATGGATGGAAGGATGGATGGACGGATGATGGATGGATGGATGGATGATGGATGGATGGATGATGGATGGATGGATGGATGGATGATGGATGGATGGATGATGGATGGAAGGATGGATGGATGGATGGATGGTGGATGATGAGATGGATGGATGGATGGATAGATGGATGGAGGGATGGAATGGAGGATGGAAGGGTGGATGGATGGAAGGGTGGATGGATGGATGATGGATGGATGGATGGATGATGGATGGAGGATGATGGATGGATGATGGATGGATGGATGGATGGATGATGGATGGATGGATGATGGATGGATGATGGATGGATGGATGGATGGATGGAAGGATGGATGATGGATGGATGGATGGATGGATGGATGGATAGATGGATGTATGATGGATGGAGGGATGGATGGAAGGATGGATGGATGGATGGAAGGATGGATGGATGGATGGATGGATGGATGGAGGGAAGGAGGGAGGGATGGAGGGATGGATTCTATAGAGAGAAACAGAGGGTGGACAGGTAGACGGTAGGTACTTAGATGATATGTGCTGGAGAAAAGGTAGAGAGACGATAGATGAACAGATGGATGGACGATGAGTGGAGAGAGAGATGGATACATTGTAGAGAGGGAGGTAGAGAACGGATACATAGACACATAGATGATAGAAACGCAGACGGATGGATGACAGATGAAAGATAAATGACAGACGACAGATGATCGGTGGATGGTGGATAGAAAGTATCCCAGGCCAGGTCAGGGTCCCTCGGGGACACGGGGGCTGGAGGACTGATGGGGCGTCCTGTGCACGCTGAGGGGCTGAGCAGCGTCTCTGGTCTCTGCCCTCCGGATGGGAACATTCCCCTCCAGGGGCGACACCTGGAAACCACTCCTGACCTTGGCGAGCGGGCCCTGCTGAAAGCCCTTGACAGACACTCGGCCTGGCTGCACAGCCACATCCGTGGGTTGCATCTCGTGGGCTGACCGCCCACAGTTTTGAGGGATGCTGGGGCCTCTCGTCTTGACCAGTAAGTCAGCACGCGTTGTATCGAAGCCGACACACCGTGACGGAGCCCGGCCTTGGTCCTGCCCCAAACCCACAGCGTGTCTGTCTGGGGCTCCACCGCGGGGCCACGTTCCGGTCCTGGGGGACGCTGTGGTCGTGGGCGGTGAGGACACGTCGTGGGCCTCTAGGATCCTGAGTGGCCGGGCTGGGTCTGGCCTTGCCAGGAGCAGGGGTGTGCGGGCGGCCCGGCGTGGCTCCGTGCCTGCCGCCAGGTGTACGCGCTGTGTGTCTGACCGTGGCCACCCCATGACCTAATGACCTAACCTCAATTTCCTCTTCCATCAAACAAGAAAAATACCACTTTCTCATGGCAAGAAGGCTGCACCAACACACGCGCCTCTGAAGACATCTGTCTACAGGCCTCCTCCTCTCTGTGGAGGGCCTCTATCCCTCCAAGCCTCGGTTTACCAATCCCCACGATGGGTACATGGCCGCGCCTGAGCCTTGATGGTCACATGAGCACGTGCCTCCATCATGGGACACGTGGTAAATTTGGAAACGTTGATTCGTGGCTCAGTGATGATCTTCTGGTACTGCGGCTTGGTGAGGCTGCCACCCAACGCTGGCCCACGCGTGGTGGCAGTTTATTTTTTCTGGGCCTCAGAGGGTGGGGTCCTGTTGGCTGCATCAAGGTGACCTGGTCCAAGCCTGTAGGATACCCCCAGCCCCCATCCAGGAGACCTGCCCCATCTCTCCACGTCCTAGAGCCTCCTGGCCCCCGGCAGGAGGTTGTGCGTGAGACGGGGTCTCCGAAGCTTGTGATGGTGGCGCAGGGCTCCTTGGATCCACGGCGTCTCTGATTCGAACCTCGCCCAGGACAGACCTGTCTCTGTCCTTGGCCTTGCCCCACTCCCGGCGCCCCCGCGTCTCTGATGACTCCAGGAAAATTATGTCTAATCGTCACCCCACACCCCGTCCCTTCCACGGCCCTGATTCATCCTGTGAGCTTTGAAGTAACCTGGTTCTGCTGTTGACTGCCTGTCTTGCTGAAGTTCTGGGAGACCCAGTGGGAGGATAACGGGATGGGGGGGTTCAGCTGTGACAGGGAGGTGTCTCCAGAAGGCAGGGGTCCCAGAAATGAGAGAGAGAGAGGGAGAGAGACGCGTTCCCCTCCACACTGGGGGGAATGAGAACGTCATCCAAGGTCTTGCTTCTCTGAAAGTTCAGGTGGAGGTCAGCTTCTCCCAAGAAGGAGGCTGTGGTGCTGCATTTCATGTGTCAGGTCTGTGGGCCAGGAGGTGCCCAGACGTGTGGGTCAGTGGGACTCTGGGTGTGTCTGGGAGGGTGTTTCGGGATGAGAGGAACATCCGAGTCAGTGGGCGGAAGGAAGCAGATGGTCCTTCCCGGGCTGGGTGGGCCCCGGTCCGTCCCCCTATTTGCTGACGACCTGAGTAGCACCAAAGTCCAGGTAAGGAAGAAAGAGCCGTCTCTGCCCGACCATCTCGGAGCGGGACAGCGGTCTTCTCAGACAGAGGCCCCGTCGGCTCTCCTGGGTGTCTGCAGTATAGACAGCACGTCCTGGGACCTCGTGCCCTCTGTAATCATGGGAGCCAGTTCCTTATCATGCATGCCCTGCATGCTGTGTTTCTCTGCAGAAGAGTAATACAAGGACCAAAAGGATGGATGGATGGATGGCTGGCTGGATGGATGGATGGATGGATGCATCTATATTTATCTGTAGATGATAGAGGAACAGATAATAGAGATAGAGGACGGATATTGAAAGATACATCGTGGTGGGTGGGTGGGTGGATGGATGCATGGATGCATAGATCTATATTTAGCTACGGATGATAGATAGATAGATGCTAGAGAAAGAGAGAGATAGATTAAACAGATAGATGGCAGACAGAGCTGCATCGTGCATCGACGGATGGATAGACGTGCAAGATAGATGATAGATAGATTTACATGTCTGTATTTTTCTACAGATTAGGGAGATAAAGATATAACATGGATGGATGGATGGATGGATCAATAGATAAGCTAGATGGTAGATGATGGGTGTATATATATTTATAGATGATAGATCAGATATCTATACTTATCAATGGATTAGACAGATATCACATGTATAGATGGTAGATATAGAAGGATGGATGGATGGACAGACAAGACAGGGGACAGATGATAGGTGTTTATATTTGTATCTGTAGATAATAGAGACGAGATAGACAGATGAGAGAGAGAGAAATGGAAGGAACTGGCTCATGTTGGTTGTGAGAGATGGAAAGTCCCCATTCTGCAGGGTAGACCAGGAGTCTGGAGCCCCGGGAGGCGAGGCAGTGCTGCACCTTGACTCTGGGGTCTGTCTGGAGGCAGAAATCCCTCTTCTTTGGAGGCTCTCTGTGTCTTTTCTCTAAAAGCCTTCAACTGATTAGACAAGGCCCACCCACATTCTGGAGGGTCATGTTTTACTCAATGTGAAGCCCATCTTCAAAAAAACCCAACACCTTTGAAGCAACATCTAGACTGGTGTTTGATCCCATATGTGGAGGACACCGTGGTCCAGCCTCGCAGACACATAAAACTCACCAGCTCAGTTTGGTAGCAATTCACCTGGACAACGCCTCGGCCCTGGGGCCACGCTCAGGGCTGACCCTGCCTCTCAGAGCCTTGTCTGGCCCCTGGGGTCCAACCAGCCCTCCCCGTGTCCTCCAGAGGGCCTCGGATAGAATGCCCACCCTGGGTTTCTGTGGGCAACTTTATGGGTCCTGCCGGTCTCCACTCAGCTGCCCCCTCGATCCTCTTCTGTGGCTGTGGACACTCGCAGGGCCTACCCCTGCCCCAGGGAACGGCGAGTGCCCAGAAAATGGAAACGCCGAGGACTCCACCGTGTAACGCTCGTGAGGCACCGGGCCACGGGGACGTGGCTGAGCTTCTGGTCACTGTGGCAGCAACAGAGAAGGGTCCTGCGGGGTTCGCGGCGGGCAGCTTGTCCCAGATGGCATCCGGGCGTGAGGGAACGCGAGTTCTGTTGTGTCATCCAAGCCTTTGTGTGGATCTAGTGCTTCCTTTCTTTGTCTCTCCCTGTCGCGGGCCACAAGTGACCTACAAGCCCTTGCAGGAAGCCACGGCGGACGCCACCATGACGTGGCACGAGGACCCGGGGGCGTGGCTCCAAGAAGGCCAGGAAGGGGCTTTGTTCCGTGGCATAGATTTCTGTTCTCAATTTAGAAACGGGAAGCCAGTCAAGAACGCGATTCGCCAGGAGTTTCACACCGTGGCCGCAAGGAGGGACAAGGACCTCCCGTCCGGGGCAAATCCGACCCCGCATCTGAGAAGCCTCCGAAGGCTGTGGCCAGAGGCAAAGGGAAGTCCCCTTCAGTCTTCAGAGATGCGTCGGAGATGTCAGGACAGAAAGCCTCGATTTTTCGATGCCCGCCACGGTGAATGCCAGGAACTCCGGCCAGCAAAGGGGGCTCGTGATCAGCACCCCAAGATAGGCGGGAAGGCACGTGCTGGGGCCCTCGCTCCGCCCTTCTCGGAAAGATAGAGATCTGCTTCGCGGGACCTTCCCAATTGCGCAAGGCGCGGTGCCCTGGCCTGCATGTCGGGTACCCAGGAAACCCAGCCCTTCAGCACCGAGAGGCCCCGCTGGTTCATTGTGGGTGTGGCCGGGGCCTCACGTTCTGCGACTGCACATCTCAGCCTGCAGCACAGAGAAACCTGAGCGCCCCGAGGGAAGCCGCTGGCCATCCATTCGGGGGGACCCCAACGGAAGAGCCGGGCACCCGGCTAGGCCCCCTTCCACCCCGTGAGCCCTGGCGGGTTGCTGCCCCACGCGTGGCTTCTCGGAGGATCTCCGTGTGTCCCTGGCCACGTTCAGCAGCTGCCTTCTGGAAAGGATGGAAGTGGGACCACTCTGCGGAGGTATCCCTGCGGTCAACTTTTTTTTTTTTTCATTTTAGGGTGACACCCGAGGCATATGGAGGTTCCCAGGCTGGGGGTCGAAGGGGGAGCTACAGCTTCCAGCCTACGCCTCAGCCACAGCCACTCCGGATCCTTAACCCCCTGAGTGAGGCCAGGGATTGAACCTGCATCCTCACAGGTTGGCTTCTTGACCTGCTGAGCCACCGCAAGAACTTCTTACACTTTCCTTTAAATATTAAACAAAAGAAAATTAAAAAAATTCTCTGCAGTTTGAATGCAACTCCAAGGAGTTCCCGTGGGGCTCAGCAGTTAAGGATCCAGCATTGTCATGGCTGTGGCTCAGGTCCCTTCAGCAGTTCAGGTTGAATCCCTGGCCCAGGAACTTCTGCATGCCACGTGCATGGCCAAAAGTAAAGAAATAAAAATTAAAAGAACAATATGGAATTCCTGCTCTGGCTCGGTGGGGTAAGAACCTGGCATCGTATTCATGAGGTTGCAGGTTTGATCCCTGGCCTTGCTCCGTGGGTTAAAGATCCAGCGTTGCCACGAGCTGTGGTGTCGGCCGGCAGCTGCAGCTCCGATTCGACTCCTAGCCTTGGAGCCTCCATAGGCCACAGGTGCGGCCCTAAAAAAGACAAAAATATTTAAAAAGCAAACCAACAAAAAAGAAATACATGCCAGTCGGAGAAACTTCTAGCATTCTGAGGGAACAGGAGAAAAGCAAGCACCTCCCCGTCGCCCAGGACAGATCCTACCACTTGGCTCATGGCCCCAGCAACGCCCAGCAAAGGAGACGCCCACCCTTGTAACATCCAAGCCGGGGATCCCTAACCCAGCGGGCCCCACGTCCCCACTCCGGGAGGCACCTGTGCTGAGGGTTGGGGGCTGATTCAGATGCAGGTGCTCGGGGCACCGCCTCCTGGACCCGCAATACGGCAAAGGACAGAGAGCCGCCAGTGGGCCACACGGACTCTTTCCAATGCGATGGCATCGTTGTCCTGTGATGGGCAACACGTGCAGGTGAATCCCGGGGGTGAGAGTTTTGCACCATCTTGTTCAAACCTGCGGCGTGGTACCCCCTGACTTAGCAACAGGTTACGTGAACAACCTCAGCGTTGGCTCGGGAGCGCGGGGTCCTCGTCCTAAACGACCCTGTACAATATGCAAGAGATTCAAAGGTTGTTAAAAAGCTCGCAGGACAGACGAGCGGCCGGCTTTGCCCGTCTTTAGTCTGGATGTTCCTTTCTGTGACGTGCGTAGGAAAATCTTCACCGTGATTCATCGCATTCAGGAAGTAACGTCCGGTACACATTTTTACTTTATTTAAAAAAAAATGTCAAAGTAGAGTTGATGCCCAATGTGTGGCAATTTCTGCTGTGCAGCCAAGTGACCCCGTCATAGGAGATATCCATCCCCTTTCTCAGAGTGTCTTCCATCCGGGTCTATCCCAGGAGACTGGCTAGAGGTCTCTGCGCCGCACAGCAGGACCTCGTGGCCTCTCCATCCTCAATGTCCTAGTTCACATCCACCAACCCCAAACCCCCCATCCAGCCCACTCCCTCCTCCTCCCGCTTGGCAACCACCAGTCTGTTCTCCATGTCTGTGAGTCCGTCTCTGTTTTGTAGAGGGGTTCCTTTGTGCCGTGGTTTAGCTTCCACATAGAAGACATTGCCTATGGTATGTGTCTTGCTCCGTCTGACTTGCCTGACTTCGTATGAGAATGTCTGGTTGCCTCCACGTTGCTGCCAATGGCATGCTTTTGTGCTTTTTTACGGCTGAGTAATATTCCACAGTGTATACACATCATCTTAATCCATTCCTCTGTCGGTGGCCATTTAGGGGGCGGCCACGTCTCAGCGGTTGTGCGTAGTGCTGCTGTGACCATGGGGGTGCACGTTTCTTTTTGAATTTGAGTTTCGTGGGGTTGCTGAGTCGTGTGAGAGTTCTACATTTGGTTTTCCGAGGACCCTCCGTCGTGTCGTCCACGGTGGGCTGCACCAAGTTCCACGCCCACCAGCAGTGCACGAGGGTCCCCCGCCTCGCTCTCATCTTTCACTGTCCCGGCTCAAGGGCTGTAGTATTTTGATGGGGCTCTGATCAGTTTTTATCTGAGGACCACTTAGCAGAGAGCTTTCAGCCCACAGGGCCCCATCGCACAGGAAGTGACACCCACATGGACGTGTCCGGGCCACACCCACTTTTATTGTTTTGAGTTGAACGGGGGGGGGGGGTGATACACAAAAGACTTTCCAACGTAGGTGGATGCGACCCTAGGAAGAGACCATTAAAGTGGTTAAAATGAAAGACAAGTTCAGGAAGGGAAGGGGGGGTAGGGTGACTTTTTGAAAAAACCCCATGAAAGGAATAGTGTGAAATTCTTCACACTTTAAAAGGAGCGTCCCTGTGGGCAGCGTGCGGACAGAGTGAGGGTCTCTGAGCGACTGCCCAGCGCTCGGGGGGCCCTTGTCTTGCGCGACGGGATTGTTCACGGCGAGTCGGACATTGGACGACTGCATCCTTTAAAAGGTGAATTAGGAGCTGTCAACGTTGAAGTTGGTTTAGCCTGCACAGTGAAGGTTATTTGTGGTAGTTCCCTGGAGGCCGAAATAGGGGACCACAAACGGGCCCTTAAAACAACAGGAACCACCCTCCCCCGGCCCTGGAGACCAGGCAACCGAGGTCAAGGGGTCCCAGGGCTGTGCTCCCTCCAGAGGCTCCAGGGGAGGGTCCTTCCTGCCTCTTCCACCTTCTGGGGGCTCCAGGCGGCCCTGGGCGGGTGGCCACCTCCCTCCCGTCTCTGCCTCCGTCTTCCAGTGGCTTCTGCTCTGTGTCTGTGGCTCCTCTTCTGTCTCTTAGGGGGACCCTGTCCTTGGAGGGAGGGCCCCCCTCATCCAGGAGGACCTCCTCTCAGATGCCTCTCTTCATCACACCTGCACAGACCCCATGTCCAAATTGTTTCCTCATATTCCTAACCCATTTAAAAGTAATTTCAAGAGTAATCTTTTTTGTGAAATTATTTGCAGTGTTATTTTAAAATTGGTGTACAAACTTTAAGGCTCTTAGAAATAAGGACCCTTAAAAAAAGCCCCTATTTGCAAATAAGGTCCCCTTGAGAGATTCCAGGGGTGAAGACGGGAACCCTATGGGGGGGGGGGAGGTCCCTGCTCAGCCCACGGAGCTCTCTGCTGGGGGAGGCGCTGAGCACGGCCTCAGTGCTGTGGGGCCCGTTGGGGAGAGGGCTGTCCTGCAACAGGACCCGGAGGGACCGGAGGGGCCCGAGGGGGCGGGGTGGCAACAGGCACAGAGGCCCCAGCAGGTGACGTGCAGGGGAAGTGGCGCCCCGCCCCCGCCGCAGGGAAAGAGGAAGCAGCCTGGTCCCCAGGTCGTCAGCCACACACACTCTGCTCCGCTCCAGTGGGGGAGGCACAGGGGCTTAGAATGAGGATCAAGAGATAGAAGAGGACGCTCGCTGCCCTGCCCACCTGGGGCCAGCGCCCCCCACCCACCTGGAAACGGCTTGACTTCCCAGTGCCAAAGCCAAAGCGAAGCAGACACGGGCCGACACGCGCAGGAGCACAGCTCGCCGCCCAGGACGCTGCAAACCGCTTCCCGCGCGAGTCCCCTGGTCCCAGGGTCACTTTCCAAGACAGATGAGGCCGGATTGGCCACGGACACTCAGAGGACGGTCTCCCACCCTGTCGCGTGGCCCCAAGGTCGTGGGCAAAGGTCAGGGTTAGAAACCCCACCCGGACAGGACAGAACTGGGACACGCGGCACCGCAGCAGGGGCTGCAGATGCCCGCGCTTCCCTGCCGGGGCCGGTGACATCCCCCCCGCACACCCCCGCCCCCCCGCCCCCCGCCATCCCCCGTCTCCTAGAGGGGACCGTCAGCTCGCGCTGCTGCTGGGGCTCAGAGCCACACCGGCCCCCCACGGACCCGATGTGCCCGGGGGTTGGAGCAGGTGCCTCCGGGGCAGGAGTGCTCGCCGGAGCCCCCCTTCGCACACAGACACGGCGTCCCCTCCGAGCGCACACGCAGGGGTCCTCGGGGGGCATGTGGACAGGAGCTGAGCTTCTCAGGATCAGCAGAGGTGGGAGAGGCCCCTGCCTCACAGCGCCCCCTGCAGGTGCCGTCAGGCGGCAAAGGCGCCCTCTGAGCCGGGTTTGCTGTGCAAACTCCTACACCTGCAGCACCTGCAGCGAGTAGCCCCACTCCCTCCTGCCTCCTCTTACCGCCCTGGGGCACTCAGACGCGCTCTGCAATGACATGGGGCCCTCACGCAACCCGGGATCACCCCCCAGCTCCCGGGCAGCCCCTGACCAGAAAACCCCACCACACTGGCACCTGCTACCAACCTGTGCACAGCTGGCAGGAAGCTTGCGCTGGAGTGAACACAGAAATCGCCCCTCTTTTCCCCTCACCAAGTCTAAATAGCTTTATCATTTCAGTTTTCCTTTTCTCTTTTATTTTCCTTTGTTTTCTTTTTTCAGACTCTTGTCCATTCTAGGTTATCACAAGAAATTGAATCTGGTTCCCAGTGCCAGGCAGTAGGTCCTTGCTTTTATCTCTTTCATTTAGAGTAGCTTAAAAAATTTTTTTCCATTTAAAACATTTTATTAGAGTGGATTTACAGTGTTCTGTCAATTTCTGCTGTAGAGCGCAGTGACTCAGTCATACAGAAACACACATCCTATAGTAATCTGCACATACTAAATCCAAACTCCTAATTGAAACTTCCCCCATTTTATTTTATTTATTTTATTTTATTTTATATTTTATTTTTTTTTGCTTTTTAGGGCTGTGCCAATAGCATATGGAAGTTCCGAGGCTAGGGGCCCAATTGGAGCGACAGCTGCCAGCCCACACCACAGCTCACAGCAATGCGGGATCCTCAGCCTACTGAGCGAGGCCGGGGATCGAGCCCACATCTTCATGGATTCTGGTTGGGTTTGTTACCGCTGAGCCACCACGGGACCTCCGTCTCCCCCCATATTTTATTTGAGTTCAGCAATGTTTATTTTACCTTATTTTGGTTTTGCGATAAGAGCCCTGAACATGAGATCTGCCTTCCTAATAGATTTTATGTCCGCAACACGGGATTGTTAGTAATACTGCAGAGCGGGTCATTAAAACTCGTTCATCTTCCCAAAATGGAACTCTGGCCCCATTAAACTCGAACTCCCAGCCCCTCTCCAGCCCCGGCCCCCACTCTCCTGCTCTCCATGTCTGTGAATCTGGGGCCTTCAGGGGCTTCCTGTACCCGGAATCACACAGGATTCATTGAGCATGACGTCCTCGGGCTCCGTGCTGTTGTAACGGGTGTCAGAACGTCCTCCCTTTTCGTGGCTATATAATATTCCACCGTGCCCATTGGCCCCTGTATTTATTCTTCCCACAACAGAAATAGAGATGCCCTACGATCCAGCCATCCTGGGTTTGGGTCTGTAGCCCCAGATAATTGATATCTGCACCCCAGAGAGTGCTTGGCACCTCCATGGTCACGGTGGCTTCAGTCACCACGGCCACGATGTGGGACCATCCCAAGGGATCCTCTGGGATAAATCGGTGTTGAAATCCTTAACCTCTGAGTCAGCCCCAGCTGACCCACACGTCCTGCTCACCCCCACCTGTCCCTGCGCTCCTATGCGCAGTGGTAAAACCCGTGTCTGGCCCTCCAAGCTTTAGAGAAGCTGGACGCTGGACCCCATCCACAGCCGTGGGAAAGGTCCCTGGATGCCCGTGGCTTCCTAGAGGCACCCACACTGGCCTGTGACTTCCCTAAACTCTGTTCTGTCTGCACCCCGTGTCCTTCCCCACCCGCAAGGCCCCCCCGCCCGGAGCCGGCCACCTCTGCTGCGCCCAGCTGCTCTCCTGGCCCCGTCGGATGCTTTCTCCTCACCGGCTGCTGGCCGTGGGGGGCATCCCTGAGGCCAGCCTCTCCTCCCCCAGGCAGGACCCCCCCACCCCTTATAATCACTGCTTCCCTCCCTCCTGCCTCCCCCTGCCCTCAATGCATGGGTCCCTGTGCAAGGATTAGAGCAGCATTTAGAAATTCATTCAGCAGGGTCCCTGCTCTGCAGACGGCAGTCTCATGGTCCTGCTGAATTAATTTCTAATGAATTAATGCACCCTAAAACACACCCCCTCTGAATCCCCAGAGCCTGGGAATATGTTTTGTTACTTGTCGCCGAGGAAGGAGGTAGGTGATGGAGTTACGTCTGCTGGTGGGCTGATCGGGAGGTGGGGAGAGGCCCTGGGGTATGGGGGGTGGGCAGTGAAACCTGGGGGGGGCTTCCGTGTGGAAGAGGGAGACTGGACCAAGAGATTCAAAGAGGAGGAAGCTAGCTGGCTTTGCAGGCGGAGGAAGGGCCACCAGACAAGCAACGAGGCGGCTGCAGAAAAGGGAGGCAAAGAAAGGGATCCCCCCACCCCAAGTCCCCCGGAGAGCCCACCTGCCCCCATGTGGGTTGGAGCCCTGTCTGAGGGGAGGTCCTCCTGGATCGGGGCCATATTTTTATTTACTTTTATGTTCTATGGTTTTTCCTTTTTAGGGCCGCATCTGGGGCAGGTGGAAATTCCCAGGCTAGGGATTGAATCGGAGCTGCAGCTGCCGGCCTCCGCCGCGGGGCTGTCCCTGTGTGGGTGTCTGTGTCCTGACCTCCTCTTTGTCTAAGGACCCCCATCCTGGGGGATCAGGACCCACCCTTGTGGCCTCATTTGCCTCCATCCCCTCTTGAAAGACTTGTGTCGGGAGTTCCCCTCGTGGCTCAGAGGTAACTAGAGGTGACAAGTATCCATGAGGATGCGGGTTCGATCCCTGGCCTCGCTCCGTGCGTTAAGGATCTCGGGTTGCCGTGAGCTGTGGTGTGGGTCGCAGGTGCGGCTCGGATCCCAGGTTGCTGTGGCTGTGGTGTAGGTTGGCAGCTGCAGCTCGGATTCGACCCCTAACCTGGGAACCTTCATAGGTTGTGGGTACAGCCCTCAAAAGACACACACACACACACACACACACACACACACACACACATGCAAAAACACACCTGTCTCCCCAGCCCCATCCTTCGGTCCTGGCGGTCAGGGGGCCATGACATGAATTGAGGGGTACAATTTAGTCCATCTCAGGGACAAAACTCAGAGAACACATCCCAGGTCCTAAGACCAAGAAACCCTCATTGCACAGGACGGAGTAAGCTTTTAAACAGTTCATGTTCACAGTTTTTGAAAAGCAAACTGTTATTACAAATATTCAAAGGAACCAACTCTTAGGTGTAGGACCGCTTGTCATCACAGACTAACCACTCGTAGGAAGTGATTCCTGAAGTTATTTCGGTGAGACGTATTTTTTTAAAACCTGTTCTTTTTTTGTGTGTGTGTGTGTTACACAAATACGTAAAATCCCCTCCTGTGACCTCCTCTGCCCCGCAGGGGCCTCACCATGAAAAAGAGGAAGCTTCTCCATCCTTGGGCGCCCTGCCTGCAGGCTCCAAGTTTCATAACCTCTGTGCATTTAATTAAATCTTCAGATGACAGGTGACCGTTACAGGAGCCCGCTGGGTCCTTGGGGACGGTGTCCGTTGCAGATCGGCTGGGGGCACTGACAGCAGAGTCCCCAGGAGAGCAGGGGGCGGTCCCTCGACCCCCGCTCCGGTGGGGAGCTTTCTGCAAAGGGTAGCCTCCTCCATCCAGGAGGCAGTGGGGGTGACAGTCCCCTGCGCCCGGCTCAGGCACACTCCACGGGGTCTGCTGGCCCAGGACTGCTGCCACCCTCCCGGCCACTGTAAGTCCCGGGACCCGGAGAGGGGTGGGTGGGAAGGGGCCCCCCTGAGATGCACCAAGATGCAGGCGGACATGGGTCTCCACTTTAAAGATGCCAGGGAATTGTGGGGCCAAGGGCTCATGTCCAATTGGCTCCCCTTTGGGTTGTGTCTTTTGGACCCAGGCACCCCAAAGTCCTAAAAGTATGTGTGGGGTTTGCGAGGGAAGCACAGGAACTGTGAGACTGGAAGACGAGCACCTGCCACGGCAGAGTCTCCCATAGAAAGCCCTCCGTCTGCCACATCCCAGGATGCTCCTCTGGTCATTTCTGCTGATATGGAAACAGAGGCTCTGAGTCAAAGAACCCACCCCAGATCCACACGGAGGGAGGGGCAGAGGTGGGCGCAGCGACTGCGAGCACATGGCCGGCAAGGAACGGCCGAGGCAGGAGCTGTGGGCTCTGTGGGCACCCAATCTGGAGCATGCCGGTTCCTGGTGGGTGATGAGTTATAACTCTTTGGTTGGTGGCAAACAATAGAAATGTGGCTCTTGAGAGCTGAGGTTAACATGGAAATGGTGGAACTGGATAATTAGGAATGTCAGGGCAGCTTCAGGCATGGCTGGATCCAGGGGCTTAAATGGTTGTCCAGTCCTGTTTTCTCTCTTGTCCCCATCCCTAATTTCAGCTCTGCTGGCCTCTCCCTTGCAAACTGTAGTGTCTCTGGAAAAGGGCCAATGGCTCTGTGGAGGGAAAAGGGGTCCTGGACGACCCAATCCCCATCTTTAGACAGCAGAGCTCAGATGGCGATTCCCTCTCTCTCTCCTGGCACCTCTTGGGAGTCCTGATTGGCCCTGGCGGGGCCACATGACCACCCCTGAACACATACCCAAGGACAGAGTGAGGGGATCCATGACTGGCCAGGTTTTGGCCACTTCTCGCTCTTGCGCGATTAGCAGTTTTGAGGACCAGAGTCTCAGAGCGGGACAAGTCCCAAGGGAAGGAGGGACACCAGGTCCCCTGCAGCAGGGGGACATAAGGGGGCTGGACACCAGGTCCCCTGCCGTGGGGGAACCTGAGAGGGGAGCTGGTTAACTTGGCCAAAGTCTCCGCACGGGGCTGGGTCACCATCTCTGCGGCCGTCTTCCCTCTGCTGGTCCACCTGAGCTTCTCTGCATCTGCAGAGAACCTGTGCCGCTCCCCTCCCTCCTTCATCACCCCCATCCGTCACCCACTGCGTCCTGTGTGTCACCGTTCACTCGCCCTTCCTTTGTCTGGACCGTCCTTGGGTCCGGCTCTAAGCTCGGGACAGAGGGGCTGTGTCCCTGCACGTCCCTCCTCGTCTCTGCACCTCGCCGTCCCTGAGGACCGTGTGGGCTGTTTTCGAGCGAGGGCCGAGGAGCCAGGCCTGCCCGCACTGACCTCGACGATGCCACGGGAGGCGCGGCCCGAGGGCTCGAGGAACGTGGGCCAGAGCTTTCCTCATGGTCCCAGGGCACAGAGCCAGGAAGATGCTGGCCGTGGCCTCGGGGAAGAAGGAAATAAGAACAATGGGAGACCCTGGGACTCAGGCCGGGGCTTCCCGGATGATGCCTTGCGCCATCGGCGATGGCCCTGGGCCAGCCTCCCTCTGCTCCGGGCCTGGGTGGGGTTCAATCCGCAGGGAAACCACAGACCCAAAGGCGGGTGGCCAGCTCCAAGCACCCCAGCACCGGCCTGAGGGCTGAGGAGGCTGGAATCAACGGGGAAAGTCTCCGGATGTGCGGTGCGCTGGGAGCCGGGAGGAGAGAACCATCTAGGATCCCGCAGAGCAGCAGCAGTGTCCTCAGGGTTAAGCCTGCGGCACAGGAGGCCTTTCTTGCTGTTGAAATATAGACGTGCGTGCAACACGCCAGTCACCCTTTGAGATGCACCATTGCGGGGATGGAGCACGTTCACCCTGTCGTTCCACCACCACCTCCCTCGGGTTCCCGAACGTTCTCATGCCCTCAGAGGACACCCTGTCCCCCTAAAGTCAACAGTCCTCATTCCCCACTCCCTGCAGCCCTTGTCAACCCAAAATCTGCTTCCTGTCTCTGTGGGTGTCCCTGTCCTGGACGTTTCCTATCCATGGAGTCCCACACGCTGTGTCCTTCTGGGTCTGGCTTCTCTCCCCGAGCATCGTGGGTTCCAGGTCCACCCACAAGGCAGGCTGTATCAGAGCTTCCCTCCTTTTCATGGATGAGTCATAGTCCACTGTGTGGATGGACCCCATGAAGTTTATCCATCCAACCATCTCTCCATGCATCAGCCACCCATCCATCGACCCATCCATCCATCTAACCATCTATCCATCCATCTATCCATCTATCCATCCATCTATCCACCCAGCCATCCACCCATCCACCCATCCACCCAGCCATCCATCCACCCACCCATCACCCGTCCATCCACCCACCCATCACCCATCCATCCATCCATCTATCCAACCGTCATCTGTCCATCCACCCATCCACCCGTCCACCCAGCCACCCAGCCATCCACCCATCCACCCATCACCCGTCCATGCCTTCATCCATCCACAGACACTTGGGTTGTCTCCACCCTTTGCTGTCTACAGCATGGCTATGAACATGCGTGGACATACTTCTGTGTGGACATACGTTTTTATTTCTCTTGAGCTTATATCTAGGAGAGGAACATGCTGCGTCACACGGTCACTCTCTGTTTAAATCATGGAGACCAGACTGTTTCCACGAGGCAGTTTGTGAAGAGTGAGGCGTTGAAGCCGACAAAAGGAATCCTCTCCTCGCTCAGGGAGCACGTCCAGGCCTCCCACCTCATCTGGGACCACCCTTCATACCTATGTTATTTGCACCTCCTACAGTCCCACCCAACTCTCAGACCCCCGACTTTTACGGAAGCCGTGACAATCGCAGCTGGTGTGTTCAGCACTTTGTCCTGGGAGGGATGGTCCCATCCAGAGGTGTGGAGGACCCCATGCATCTCAGGGTGCTCCTTTGCATCGTCACCACCGCTTTCTCGGGTTGAACCACGTCCCCCCCAAATTCCCATCTGTCCACAACCTCAGAACAGGACCTTATGTAGACAACGGGTCTTTGCAGGTGTGCTGAAGGGAAGGGCCTGAGAGGAGGTCCTCCTGGATGAGGGGGGCCCCTCCCTCCAAGGACAGTGTCCTCCTAGGAGACACAAGAGGAGACACAGACACAGAAGAGGAGGCACAGACACTGAGGAGAAGCCACGGGAAGGGCCTGAGAGGAGGTCCTCCTGGATGAGGGGGGCCCTCCGTCCAAGGACAGTGTCCTCCTAGGAGACACAAGAGGAGACACAGACACAGAGGAGGAGACACAGACGCAGAGGAGAAGCCACAGGAACAGTCTGAGAGGAGGTCCTCCTGGATGAGGGGGGCCCTCCGTCCAAGGACAGTGTCCTCCTAGGAGACACAAGAGGAGACACAGACACAGAGGAGGAGACACAGACGCAGAGGAGAAGCCACAGGAACAGTCTGAGAGGAGGTCCTCCTGGATGAGGGGGGCCCCTCCCTCCAAGGACAGTGTCCTCCTAGGAGACAGAAGAGGAGACACAGACACTGAGGAGAAGCCACGGGAAGATGGAGGCAGAGATTGGAATGTCTATATAGACAGATTAGGCAGATGGTTAAGATAGATAAACGGACTTGTAGAAAATAGATATAGATTGATAGATAGGGGACAAATGAGTGATATCTATAGGTAGATAATAAACCCAGAGGGATAGATGTAGAATGATTAATAGATGGTGGGTGGAAAATTGATGGGTAGGTGGTAGGTCACAGATATAAAGCAATGGATACGTAGGGAGATGGATGGATAGATGATGATAATAGGGTGACGGTAAATGGTAGGAGATGCAGATGGAGAGATGATGGATGGACAGTCCAGACAGACAGACGGAAGGGTTAAACACCTGCCTCAACTATTTCCCCTTCACTGTCTCATTTCAAAGCACGATTTATCATCCTACTTTCAGAAGCTCTCCTGTGTTCATTGAACCTTCCTCCAGAAGGACCCCGCCCCGTCCATCCCTTGCTATGGGGCCTCTGGCCCCAGAACTCTGAGAACACACGTTCCTGTTGTCTCAGGCCCCTGACTCACTGTGCCGAGTTCAAGTACCCACTGGAAGCTGATAAGATCCCTGACTTCTGAGGAGGAACCCCGGCTTCCAGAGGGAGGGTGCTGCCCCAGGCCCCCAGCTCCCTCTTGACGCAGCTGAGACCCGACCGACGCCTTGCTCACCGCCCCCCGCCACTCACGCCCCCCTCTGGGCCCCTCACCACCAGCCCATCCTGCCTCCGTGGACACACTGTGGGCAGGCAATCGATTTCACGTGGAAAATTAACGTACGTGGGTCCATGCAGGGGATTTTCCGCTCCCCCCACCCCCGAGTCACCCCCTCAGTTTCCTTCCATTCATGTGATGATGCCACTTTTTTCATGAAACCGTCAAGTAAACATTCAATTTCATATCATTTTTCACGGGTGATGGAAGGCCGGGAGCAGACTAGATTCAGTTAACAGGGGACGTCTTAAGTTGGATGGAAACTTCTGCGCTGAAATGAGGTGAGCAAGGAGGAGACATTTGTGGCAAACGTGCTTAAATTTTCATCCATCTCACTAGGCTTTCTATCTACTTATCCACCTGCCTTTCTGTCTGTCTGTCTGCCTGTCTATCTATTATCCATCCATCCATCCATCCATCCGTCCGTCCATCTCCCTAACAGTAGGATATCCTCTTAGGTACAGTCTCTTGGTACATTTCGCATGGACACGTCCCTTTACTGCAAAACTCCCGTCTTCCCCTTGTGGGGGCTGCTCCAATCACATCCATAGAGAGAGCACGGACCCCGTCCAGCAGACTCCAGTTCGGGGGCCAGGTCGCTCGAGGCGTCCCGTTGCCCCAGGCTTTCTGGGGCATTTCTCCCGCCTCTCTTCCTCTTTTGCGATGATCACATTTTCTTAGTTGCCCCCCCTTCTCCTTTGGGTGCGTCCGGTGCTCCTGCATCGCCAGATCCAGCTGTGCATTCGCGGCAGGTGCTGCCTGCACAGGACAGGGCTGGGGGTCCTTCTCAGGGCCTCTCCCCGGACGCCTGGACTTAAACCACCCCTCATAAGAGATGCCGGGCTTTTATACACACACACACACACACACAGAGATAGGTTTTATACGCAGATATATAAGGCATATAGAACCTATGTTTTACTCAATAAATTGTATTATATTTACAGTTGTACAGTGATCGTCACAACCCAATTTGACAGCACGTCTACGCCAAACCCCCAGCCCACCCTTCCCCGGCAACCTCTCTCCTCTGGAAACCATCAGTTTTCCAAAGTCTGTGAGTCTCTATCTGGTCTGCAAAGCAGTTCCTTGTGTCCTGTTTTCAGATGCCACATGGAAGGGATAGCACAGGATGGGGGTGTCTCACTGTCTGACGAGCGTCAGGCAGCCTGATCATGTCCAGGTCCATCCATGTGGCTGCAAATGCCATTCCTTCTTTCCTTTTTGTGGCTGAGTCGTATTCCATTGTGTATATGGACCCCATCTTTATCCACGCCTCTGTCGATGGACATGTAGGTTGCTTCCATGGCTTGGCTACTGTACATAGTACCGTAACGACATGGGAGTACGTGTATCTTTTTTTTTTTTTTTACTTTTAGAGCATTTTTTAAACGCAGTTACATTTATAGTTGTACAACAATCATCACAACCCAATTTTATAGCATGTCCATCCCAAATGCCCAGTGCATCCCCCCACCCCCAACCTGTCTTGTTTGGAAACCCTAAGTTTTTCAAAGTCTGTACGTCTGTACATGTATATTTCTGAGGCATGGTTTTCTCTGGAGAGATGCCCAGGAGTGGGACTGCTGGATCAAACGGGGGTCCTGTGTTTCGTTTTCTGAGGCATCTCCGTACTGTTTTCCACAGGGGTTGCACCAATGTACCTTCCCACCCACAGTGTCACAGGGTTCCCTTTTCTCCACACCCTCTCCAGCACTTCTAGTTTGTAGATGTTTGGATGATGGGCATTCTGGCTGGTGTCAGCTGGTGCCTCACAGTGGTTTTGATTTGTGTTTCTCTAATAATCAGTGATGTTGAGCATCTTTTCATGTGTTTTTTGGCCATCTGCATGTCTTTGGAGAAGTGTCTGTTTAGATCTTCTGCCCATTTTTTGATGGGCTTGTTTGTTTGTTTGTTTGTTTTTGGTTTTGAGCTGCTGGAGGTGTTTGTGAATTTTGGAGATGAATCCCTTGTCAGTCCCTTCATTTGCAAAGATTTTCTCCCATTCTGTGGGTTGTCTTTTCATTTCCTTTAGGGGTTCCTTTGCTGTGCAAAAACTTTTAAGTTTCATTAGGTCCCATTTGTTTATTTTTGTTTTTATTGTCATTACTGTAGGAGGTGAATCTGAGAAGATATTGCTGTGGTTTATGTCAGAGAGGGTTTGGCCTATGTTTTCCTCTAAGAGTTTTATAATATCCAGTCTTATATTTAGGCCCTTCATCCATTTTGAGTTTATTTTTGTATACAATACTAGAGAATGTTCTGATTTCTTTCTTTTGCGTGCGGCTGTCCAGTTTTCCCAGCACCGCTTATGAGAGGAACTGTCTTTTCTTCACTGTGTATTCTTGCCTCCTTTGTCAGAGGTGAGCTGGCCGTAGGTACGTGGGTTTAATTCCGGGCTGTCTATCCTGTCCCATGATCTATAGTTCTGTCTTTGTGCCAGGACCATACTGTTTTGACTGCAGCTTTGTGATATAGGCTGAAGTGGGGGAGCCTGCTTCCTCCAGCTCCATTTTTCTTTCTCAGGATGGCTTTGGCTCTTCTGGGTCTTTTGTGTTTCCAGACAAATATTTAACTATTTTGTTCTAGTTCCGTGGGAAACGTCCTTGGTCATTTGACTGGGCTTGCACTGAATCTGCAGACTGCCTTGGGGGGTGGGGTCATTTGGATAAGGTGGACTCTTCCATCCAAGAGCATGGGAGGTCTTTCCATGTGTTTGTGCATCTTTGATTTCTTTCACCAGCATTTTGTAGTTTTCAGAGTACAGGTTTTGGTCTCTTTAGGTAGGTTTATTCCTAAGTATTTTATTCTTTTCGACGTGATGGTAAATGGGATTGTTTCCCTAATTTCTCCTCCTGATCCTTCATTGTGAGTGTATAGAAATGCAGTCAATTTCTGTGTATTAATTTTGTACCCTGCGACTTTACCAAATTGATGGATGCGCTAACAGTTTCTGGCAGCCTCTTTAGGGTTTTCTAGGTGTGGCATCATGTCATCTGCAAACAGGGATAGTTTTACTTCTTCCTTTCCGGTTGGGATTCCTGTTATTTCTTTTTCTTCTCTGATTGCCGAGGCAGGGATGCTGGTCTGGATGACAATTGCATGTTACGGGGGTGGAACTGAGTTCCTCCAAAAGGCATGTCTCTGTCCTGACTCCTGACACCTGCAGTAGAACCTTATTTGGGAACAGAGTCTGTGCGGATGTGATGAAGGGAAGGGTCTGGGAGGAGGTCCTCCTGGATGAGGGGGGCCCTCCCTCCAAGGACAGTGTCCTCCTAAGAGACACAAGAGGAGACGCAGTCACAGACGAGAAGCCACAGGAAGACAGAGGCAGAGATGGGAGGGAGGCGGCCACCAGCCCAGGGCCGCCTGGAGCCCCCAGACGCTGGAAGAGGCAGGAAGGACCCTGCCCTGGAGCCTCTGGAGGGAGGGCAGCCCTGAGACCCCTTGACCTCAGACACCGGGTCCCTAGGGGAGGGGAGGGTGGAGGGTTGTTGTTTTAAGCCCCTGATGGGGTGCTTAGTGATGGCAGCCTCAGGACAGTGACCCATACTGACAAGTTTCGATCCCATCCGCGGGCCCGGGGAACCCCCCAGTCACCAGCTGGCACTTTCTACACTAAACCAGAGCTACCCTCAGCACGCCTTGTTTATCCACTGTTCCTTGCTGGCTCAGCAAGGAACCCCAGGCTTATGGGTAGGCTCCCTGACCAAGCCCTGGGCTCTGCCACTTCCTGACCCTAAATTGCCCCCTCTGGCCAGGCCTCTCCTTCTGGGGTTGGTGTCTAGGAAAATGGCCTCCACCCAACCTCACCTCTTCTCAGTTAAACAGCATCCAGGTTCTACCTGTGTTCCATGTACTCAGGTGGGGTCGGCCTTTGGCCTTGCATCCCCCAAAACCTGTGTGTTCATTGCACTTAGACACCAGACACACCCTGGCAAGGCTCACTCCTTGGACTCGGTCTTAGCAGAGGGCCGCGGCTTTCTTATGTTCCAGATGCAAAACAGAGTTAATCTGCAAGCCCTGGAGTTCCCGTAGTGGCTCAATGGTAAGGAGCCCAAGATAGTATCCATGAGGACGCGGGTTCCATCCCTGGCCTCGCTCGGTGGGTTCAGGATCTGGTGTTGCCGTGAGCTGGGGTGTAGGTCACAGACGTGGCTCGGATCCCCGGTTGCTGGGGCTGTGGCGTAGGTCAGCAGGTGCAGCTCTGATTCAACCCCTAGGCCTGGGAACTTCCATATGCCGTGGGTGGAGCCCTAAAACACCCAGAAAATAAAATGTTCTGCTCACACCCCCCTCTCCGGGGGGTGGGCTCCTTTCTCAGAGACCCTTGCTCCAGGGCATCTGGGATTCTCAGGGGACCCTCGTGGGTTTTGGCATGGGGTCTGCGCAGCCCACAAGCCCCTCATCTCTGACCTTATTCACCTGGGCCTGGGGGCATCGAGGGGACCCAGAGGGAGGTGTGTCTGTGAAGTGTTATGTCTGCTGCAGTTCCAGGCTCAAAAGGGCTTTTCAGGGTCCCTTCCTTTAAAATATTCTTTTCTGGAGTTCCCTGGTGGTGCAGGGGTTTAAGGATCTACTGTTGTCCCTGCTCTGGCTCCGGTTGGATCCCTGGCCCTGGGAATGTGCACCTGACATTGGTATAGCCCCTGAAAAAAACCCCAAAAAACCCCAAACAATAAAATATCCTTTTCTGGGTGCCAAGCACGTCCGGATATGTCAGCACGCCCTGCGTCTGCATCTGTGTCAGTGGCGCTTTGGGGAGATTTCGCGCTTCACCCAGAGAGGTTTTGACAGCGTCTCAAGAGCAAGAAGGACACCTCGGGGTTCGGGTCACAAGGTCTGAATGAAGACCCCAAGCGAGAGCCAAGTGTCGGGGTGGGGCAGGATCAAGCCCCCCAGGGCCTCTCAGCTCCTTCTCAAATCTTATCTGGATGCCAGTCTCCTGGGCCCCTTTGTAGGGCTTGATGGAAATTGCATGAGTGGTGGCCTTCTGCTTATGGCTAAAGGATTGTCTCACTAGTCATGAAGACATTTGAGGGACTATTTGTTGTTTTATTTATTTTAAATTTTCATCTTTTTTTTTTTTTTTAATGGCTGCACCTGCGGCCTACGGAAGTTCCCAGGCTAGGGGTCGAATCAGAGCTGCACCTGCCGGTCGACGCCACAGCCCCGGCGACACCAGATCCGAGCCGCCTCTGTCACCCACATCACAGCTCACGGTAGCACTGGATCCTTAACCCACTGAGTGGGGCCAGGGATGGAACCCGCATCCTCATGGATCCTGTATCAGGCTCTTAACCTACTGAGCCATGACAGGAACTCCTATTTATTTGGTACATGAGTTAATTTTGATTGGAATAGAGTTGATTTACAATCTTGTGTTCGTTTCAGGAGGACAGGGTATGGATTCAGTCATATATGCATATAAATTCTTTTTCGGATTTGATTCCTTGATAGGTGAGGGCAAAATATTGAGGGGAGTTCCCTGTGCTGTCCGGTAGGTCCTGGCTGGTTTTAGGGCCTCTCTTGAAGCAGCGCAGAGGCGTTAGGAGATGAAAACTGTACGCCTTTCTCTGTCTCTCTGTCCGTCTCTCTGTTGCTGACAGTCGGCTGATCTGTCAAGCGGCTCTGACCAGCCTGTTCACACAGCTGGTGTCCGGGTTCACCCATGAGACAAGCACTTTTGAACTGACAGGGCTGCTGCTTGTAAACTCCTATTTCCTGGCAGGCCCCCAACCTCGGGGGCCCACTCTTTCTTTTCTTTTTTTTTTTCTTCTTCACAGAAGGGTGCTTCACATTCATTAATGCATCCACCTTGCCTGGCTTCCTGCTTCACAGACAGAGGCTGAAGTTGCAGGTGCCATTCTGAGGAGACCTCTGAAGGTGCAGCTTGAAAATGGAAAAAAAAAAAAAAAAAGTCTTGCAAAAGAAGAGCCGAGCCTTCTGGCTTTGGGGCAGAAAGAGGTGTCTGGCTCGTTAGGTGGTGCCAGGAGCTTGGAGAGAAAGCCTCCCGAGGCAGGGAACGCGCGGATCGGGGCCGCATCCTGCCGGGGGGCGGATAGACATTGCGCGGGTGTAGACGGCCGGCGGCATGCAAATCACCTGTGATCTGCTGCGCGCCGCGTGGTGGTTGTGCAGTGGAGGGGAACGTTAACGCAGCGACAGAGAGGAGGCTATGCCTGGGCGTCTGTGCTTAGCCGGGAGCTGAGGTTCCGCGGAGCACGCGCGGGGCAGGTGGCGCGTCCCGGGCACCCATCAGCCGCCCCGCGTCGGGAGTTGGAAGTGGACAGAACGGAGCAGCCGTCCCTCCGGCCACACACAGGTAACGGGGGTCCCTCGGTGGCCCGGAGACAGGGAGCCTGCAGGCTGTGGAGGCTTGAAGGCGTCACGTCCCACAGAAAGAGGGGTCTCAGCCTCAGAGGGGCCAGGGGGCTACCGCCGACGCAGGGACCCTGGCAGGGCGCCCGGCGGGGACAGAGGTCTCGCTCTGGACCCACCCACGCGGGTGGCAGTGGTGGCGGTGTTTTCAGATGTGAGTCACTCTGATCCCCGTCTGGTGCTCTCTTATCTTGGAGGGCACCTTCGAGTCCCTGACGCCCTGGGACGTGGCTGTCTTTTCCTCGCTTCTTTGCAACCTGCTTGGAGAAGTCTTGGGACCGTTTTTAAACTGAGTGGCTTGTTTCCCTATTTTTTTCCTTTTCTTGTCTTCATCTTTTTAGGGCCGCACCCGTGGCATATGGAGGTTCCCAGGCTAGGGGTCGAATTGGAGCTGCAGCTGCAGGTCTACACCACAGCCACGGCAACTCGGGATCCGAGCTGCATCTGTGACCTACGCCGCAGCTCCTGGCAAGGCCAGATCCTTAACCCACTGTGCAAGGCTGGGGATCAAACCCACGTCCTCGTGGATACTAATCGGCTTCGTTTCCACTGAGGCACAGCAGGAACTCCTGTTTTCCTATTATTGGTTGTTTAAGAGCTCTTTATATATTTTGGATTCTGTTCTTTTTTTTTTCCCCAGAGGTGTCTTTCGCAAATCTTTTCTCCCACTCTGTGGCTCGTCTTCGTATGCTCTTGACAGGGTCGTTTGCACCACAGACTTTTTATTTTTATTTTGGGGGGTCGTGGCATGCAGCAGCCTCATGTGGGATCTCAGCTCCCAGACCAGGGATTGAACCTGGGCCGCAGCTGTGAAAGCCCCGACAACCAGGGAACTCCCCAGATACTTTTTAGTGTTGACAACGTCCAACGTCTCTGTGATTTCTTTCATGGATTGTGACTTGGGTGTTGTATCTTAAAAACCGTCACCGTGCCCCAGAGCAGCTAAGCATTCCCCTACATGACCTTGTAGACGCTTATAGTTTTGTGTTTTACTTTTAGATTTGAGGTCCCTTTTGAGTTACAATAAAGAGAATCAGGTGTGTGTCTAGGTTCATATTTTTCGCCCGTGGCTGTGAGTTGTTCCAGCACCACTAGTTGATGGGACCCTCTTTGCTCTGTTGCCGTGCCTTTGCTTTTTTGTCAAAGATGGGTTGACTGTATTTATGGTGTCTCTGTGCTTTCTCTTCTGCTCTCTTGACCTATTTCTCTATTCTTTCATCAATGCTACACTGTCTTTCTCTTGTTCTCTCTCTCTCTCTTTTTTTTTTTAATTTACCTAAGAGGGAATTCTCTGGTGGTCTAGTGGTTAGGTCACTGCTGCAACCCAGGGTTCAATCCCTGGTGTGGGAACTGATATTCTGACATCAAGCTGCTGCACACCACAGCCAAAAAAAAAAAAAAAAACTACCTAGAATATTCCTAAAAGGTGATGATTCTCCTTTTTTTTTAAGGTGAAAAATAGTAGCTATCCAATATGTCTTACAAGCGTGTAATGTTGTGACTCACAATTTTAAAAGGTTAGATTCCCTTTATAGTTTATATGCCATTTATAGTTATTGTAAAATTTTGGCTCTGTTCCCTGCGTCATGCAGTCCATCCGTGCAGCTTATTTCCTTATAATAGTAGTTTGTGCCGCTTACTCCCCTCCCTCATCTTGCCCCTCCCTGCACTGTCTTGATGACTGTAGCTTTGAAGTTGTCAATCCTCCAATTTCGTTCTTGTCTTCCAATCGTGTAGCGACTCTTCTGGGGTTCTTGCCTTTCCCCATAGGCTCTAGAACCAGTTGGTCTATATCCACAACTTAAAAGGAGGCATCAGGATGGCAGTGTCTCTGCCTTGCCCCCACACAGACACCTTAAATGAGGCTCAGAGCCCCTGTTGGAAAGACAGTCAGGTTCTGGTGGGTAAGTGAACTCAGCAACGTCTCAGACACCCTTGCTTTCTGAGAGTTTGAGATTTTATGCTGTGTTTTCTTGGATCCTGTTGTGCCTTTTATCAGCAGACACTGAACCTCTGCAAAGGGCAGGCACAGGGACCATCGTCGTATCATGGCTCAGGAGGAACAGTTACAATACAGCCAGGGCAACAGAAAATAAAACCATGAAGGCACTCAGAAAAAAGAAGAGAGGAGAACCTTTTAGAGTGGGGGGTAGAGAAGGTATTCCCGAACAGGACGCAGAACACAGAACGTGTAAAGGGGAAGAAGCTGTGACAGAAAGATATAAACTGAATGCCATGTGATATGCCACTCACGAAACTAAAAGATGACCTGCAGAGGGCAAAAGCTGATGGCAGCATACATGCCAGAGAAAAAGGGACGTGACTCAGAACAGCCAGCACAACATTGCAGGAGAAGGACACAGTCAGAGGGCACTACCTGACGTGATCAAGACAGTGTGGTTCGGGTGAAAGAGACAAGGGAGCAGAATAGCAAACCCAGAAATAGGTTTGCACAGATGTCATCAATGGTCATCACTAGAAATAGCCGCTACCGTGACCTTAATAAGAGCATTGAGTGGCCAGTGAGGAGACCAATGGGGGTGGGGGTCAGGCTCGGTAGGACAAAGGCATTGCCAACAGGAAATGCCAGTGTGAGAACAAACATGAAAAAGACACTCAACCAACCTCTATGGCCAAAATGAAGATGCAAATTGAAACTTCAGTGAGATGGCACTTCTCACCCATTGGTGGGAAAGATGAAACAGGTTGATGACACATTGTTGGTGAGAATGCAAAAAATGAGATTTCCCCCCACCCCCACCTTATTCTCTTAGCTGCAAACCCAAATGGGCACAGTGTACGTGCGAGGATATTTAATCCATCAGCTTCTGTTTTTTTGGAAGAGATGGTAAAGAGTTACTGTAATTCCTTCTTTTGATGCTGGGTAGAATTCACCAGTGAATCCATCTGGACCTGGTGCTTTCTTTTTTGGAAGGTTATTAATTATCGCTTCTATTTCTTTAATAGAGATAGAGCTGTTCAAAGGGTCTCTTTCTCCTTGTGGGCATTCTGGCAGATTATGTCAAGGCAGTGCTCCACTTCATCTAAGTCACACAACGTGTGGGCATAGAATTGTTCACAGTTTTCCATGATCAGCCTTTCAATGTCCATGGGATCTGTAGTGATGTCTCCTCTTTCATTTCTGACATTATTCATTTGTGTCTTTCTCTTTTTCTTAGTTAGCTTGACTACAGATTTATCATTTTTTATTAATCTCTTCAAGGAACCAACTTTTGATATCTTCCCCCCCCCCTTGAGCTCCAGTTTTTAATTTCATTAATTTATGCCCTCATTTTTATTATTTCTTTTCTTCTGTTCACTTGGGATTTAAATGGCTCTTCTTGTTCTGGTTTCCTAAGGTGGGAGCTTAGAAGGTTGGTTGCAGATCTTTCTTCTTTTCTAATATATGCCTTCAATTTCAAATGTGCACCCCTTTTGGATGGGCAGTTCTACTGCTGGGGAAGTCTTCTAGAAGTCAGTGTCACATGCATGCCCAGAAATGCTTGCAGAGGTGTGTGTTTGCACAGTCCAAAGTTCAGGCCATCCAGCCAAATGCCCACAGGTTGGGGAACAGGGTGAAATGCACCACAGGGCATTCAAGTGTGGAAAACAGCAGAGGGGAACTCTATGTGTGGGATGGGGACATTGTCAGTTTGTATAAAGCGGGAAGGGAGTGGGAGCTGATATGTACAGCATGCAAAGTAAAATTCCTACCTGTGTGGGTGAGTGTGCACACATGCGTGTTTGATGTACACTGAGGCATGTCTGGAAGGATGCTTCAGAGCCAGCATCTCCCAGGGGCCGCCTTGGAGTCGATGGTCCTAAAGGCGAAAAGCATGAGGAGAAGCACAAATACTGCTGTTTCTTTATATTTCTTGACTCAGAGCAAATATGCACATGCTCTCTAATTGGAAGGTCTAAACATTTAGGCAACATTGAAACTCATTGGTACCTGGAATCCCAGAAGAGGCTGCGTTCACTTCTTCTTGGGTGGGAGGAACCTAGGAAGCTGCATGGAGAGGCAGCTTTGACCCTGGTCTTGTTGAGATGTGTTGGGGTCCAGCGTGGAAGGACACTCATGAAAGCAAAAGGGGGGCCTGTGGGGGGGAAGGTGCAGGGTGTGATGCTTCTGGTATGTTCCTCAAAGGGGTCTTGACATCCGCAACCTCCTCCTTGTCCCTCTGCTTCCCCAGCTCGTGCCCTTCCTTTCAAGCTTCTCTCTCCTTCTGTGATTTCTCTGCAGTCGCTCTGGTTCTTGGGATCCCTCCCCCCGAAAGATAGAAAGTCAGAGAGATAGATAATAGGTAGATGACTCATAGAGAGATGATAGATAAAAAATAGATAAGCAGGTAGGTAGGTTGATAAGATATAGGTGAGAGAGAGCGAGAGAGAGAGAGAGTCTCTGATGCTAAGTCAGGGTTTCTCAGCCTCGGCACTATTGACATTTGGGGCTTGATGGCTCTCATGTGGGGCGTCCTGTGCACTGTCAGGTGTTGAACACGGTCCCTGGTCTTCACCCACCACGTGCCAGTGGCTCCCCCTTCTCCCCGTTGTGACAACCAGAAATGTCTTCAGACGTTGCTGAGTGTCTCCTGGCAATGTTGCCTGGGTGAGAAGCCCTGGGCTCCATCCATCGCCTGTCACCCCTCTAGTACCCGTCATGCGTCTAGAGGACCTGTCCATCAAGACTTTTGCAGAAATAAGATTGCGTATGTGAAGGGTGACCCTGGGACCCTGTTGTAAAATGCTGGCCACCCCAGTAAGTTGGCCCAAGGCGGAATTCTCAAGGCTAGTGTGGATCTGCCTCCAGGCATACACCTGTCCCCCTCTCCCTCCCAAGGCTGGAAGGGGCACTGGGTCTGGGCCATGGGGCATGTCCCCCAGCACTGTGGGTCTCTGGTGTAAGTGCTACTGGCGAGACCTTTCACCCACTCTAGGCAGGAGACCTGAGCAGGAGAAGGTCAGGTCCTGCTTTGGGCCTTGGGTGCAGCCTTGGTGGCCAGACTTGGCATTCATTCTGGGCTTCCGCAAAGCTGCTCATCATTTATAGACCTCCCCCCCCCCGCCCCGAATATGTTGGCCAAGAAAAGGGGTCATGGACCATGTGTCGATGTTGCTCGCAGGGCCGTTTTCACACCTTTGCTTCCATCGCCCTCCTCCTCCATCTTGCCCCGAGGCTGTCAGCTTTCTTTTATTTTGCAGGATTGTGGCTTTGGCTTTCTGGAGTCTGTCAGCTAAATTCTTCTTCTTTTCCTTTGCATGGTCCTTCCCCACGGCCCCTGTAACAAATCGCCCCCTACCAGGGGCCTTGAACAACAAAGATCCAGGATCTGTCTGTTCTGGAGACCAGAAGTCTGAAGTCAAGGGGTCTGCTGGGCTGGTTCCTTCTGGAGCGTCCAGGTTGTTCCAGGCTCTCGCCCAGCTGCCGGTGTTTGCTGATGACCCTGTCACATCCATCTCTGCCTCCGTCTCCACGTGGCCTTCTCCCTCTCTTGTGTGTCTGTGTTGAAACGTCCCCTTTCTATAAGGACCCCAGCATAGAGGTCTCAGGTGCTCCTGCTCCAGGGGAACCTCATCTTAACCTAACTTATTACATCTGCAAAGACCCTCCTTGGAAATAGAGTCTTTGCAGGTGTGAGGAAGGGAAGGGTCTGAGAGGAGGTCCTCCTGGATGAGGGGGGCCCTCCCTCCAAGGACAGTGTCCTCCTAAGAGACAGAAGAGGAGACACAGACACAGAAGAGAAGCCACGGGAAGGGTCTGGGAGCAGGTCCTCCTGGATGAGGGGGGCCTTCCCTCCAAGGACAGTGTCCTCCCAAGAGACAGAAGAGGAGACCCAGGCACAGAGGAGAAGCCACAGGAAGATGGAGGCAGAGATGGGAGGGAGGCAGGGCTGCCTGGAGACTCTGGAGGGAGTGTGGCCCTGGGACCCCTTGACCTCAGACGTCTCCTTGTCTCCAGAATGGGGGAGGGTGGATGCTGGCTGTTTAAGCCCCCAGTTTGGGGTCACCGGCTCAGCCTTTCCAGGATCCCCTCCCGGTTAATGATCTGGTTGCCATCTATGGACACACCCCAGTTGACAACATGCTTCACTGGGTCCCTTGGGGCCATGGCAACCCTCAGAGGCTGGTGACAGTCTTGGTGGGGGGGGGGGCATGCCCTGCGTTTTCCCAGCACCTCCTGCATTGGGCAGCTGTGACTTCAGCTTGGTTCCCTCATCCCGAGTCTGTTGAACAAGATCTGCTGGGCGGGAGCTCTCCTGGATGAGGGGCAAACCGCCAGTCTGCTCTGCTCTCTGTGGGCCAGAGCTGCTCAGCCCCTGTGCAGCACATGACTATTCCATGTGACTCAAAGCACTGACCCCGCCAGCTCTCCCAAATGGTGGCCCCCAGAAGCTTTGCAGTGAGGCCCCCAGGGCTTTCCTAGCAAAGTGCTACAACCTCGGTGGGACCAAAACTCACGAGGCAGCTCACACTAGCCAGCGCTGGAGGAGTCAGATTCACAGATGGAAACAACCCCAATGTCCATGGATGGATGGATGATGGATGGATGGACGTATGGATGGATGGATGGAGGACGGATGGATGGGTGGGTGGGTGGAGAGATACACAGAACAGGATCCATCCACATGGCGGAGTATTATGCAGCCGTGAAAAGGAGTGAAGCTCTGACACAGGCTGCCATGTGGATGGACCTGGAACCCACGATGCTCAGGGAGAGAAGCCAGACCCAGAAGGACAGACAGTGTGGGATTCCATTCACAGGAAGTGTCCAGAAGAGATAAATCCACACACAGGAAGTGGGGTCGTGCTGCCAGGGGCTGGGGCGTGACTGCTCATGGGGGCAGGGTCTCCTTTTGGGGTCATGAACACTGTCTACAAACAGATGGAGGAGATAGTTGCCAAACTTTGTGAGTGTGGCCCATGCCACTGAGCTGTGCACGTCAACGGGGTGGATTGTCCGAGTCATGCACTTGAACTTAATTTTCAAACGTGCGTACAGGCGGGCTGGGGCGGGAGGGCTGGGGGTGGCGGCCGTGGTGTGGGGGGCTGTGGGGTGGAAGTGCTCTGGCATGCCAGCCCATGCGGGAGAACCCCCTGAAGTGTCCTCTTTCGCCGGGGGCCTTGAAGCTGTGTAAATATTGAAGACAGGTCAAGGTCAGCTCAGTCAGGCTGTGAAGAGAGGACCAGACAGGGTGGGGCGCACAGCAGCCCTGGGCAGCTGACGCGGCGCGGCAGGTCTGCGTGCACTTTCCCCGCAGGGCTCGTCGGCCGCTCCTCCCAGCCACCTGCCTGGGGCAGCCCCCCTGCCCAGCCGCGTGCCTCGTGCAGGAGCCACCTCTGTGCGCCCGGCGCCTGGCAGGGTGTCTGCTGCCCCCGAGACCGTTTTGCACTCTTTTCACAAAATTTCCATCTTGCCACCCACCCACCCCCCCAGGCCTCCTTCGGGTCCCAACCACAAATGCTGTGGGTTTCAGAGGCGCCAGCGTCTGCGAGACGTGATTTCTTTATTAATCACCCAGGCGGCCGGGCTCTGGGGTCCAAACACCCTCAGGCTGCAGGCTGGGGCTCCAGAGTCTGGGGGTGGGGGGCGCGCAGGTGAAAGCACGGGGCCACCCGGGAGGCAGCGGCTTCCGGGCTGCAGAGTGCCGGCCAGGACCTCCCTCCGCCCACTTGGGTTTCCTGCCACGCTGCTTCCCCTCCCGGCAGCCCGGCAGCCTGCGCGTGTTATGCAAATCCGCTTCTTTTGAAGCACCCACCTGGAGGAGAAGACGGCAGGTGGGGGGCCTCAGCCCTGGGCAAGCAGGAACAGAAAGAATGCCCCCCCAAAACACCTGCCCTGCCCTCCAGGGCACCCCCCACTCCATGGCAGGGCCGTGGCTTTTCTGTCTCCGGTTCTGTCCATTTTCTCTCTTCTCAGACACCCTGCCCCCCTCCCCCTGGCACACAGAAGCCTCCCCCGTTCGGCCCTGTCCCCGGGAAGTGACAGAGGTCGCTCCCTGCCATGCAGCCCCCCGCCGGCGGCACCCACAGAGACCCCCAAGAAGGCCCTGTGCTCCTGAAGCCAAGAATGGATGGACCTGGTCCCCAAGGGGAGCGGGGCCGGCGCCCGGGGTAGACTGGCACCTGTCCGCGAGCTAGCGGAGCGGAAAGCTGCCACTCAAACCGAAAACGGGGCCATTTTTACACGGGTTTGGGGAAGCGCTTTCTGCACATGCTTGGCCCAGAGGGCGAGCTGCTGGTGGAAGAAACACCAGGGCGGGGGTTGTGAAGCAGGATCTGCCGTCCAGGTAAGCTCGGGAGGCAGTGACCTGGCCTCTGGGGTGGCCCCCGGGCCACGTTTGCTGCTCATAGAGGGCGTCTTTGGGGCACAGTCCTGAGCTATGACGGGCACACCTGATGACTGGCGAGCCCCTCGCCTGGATTTCACGATCCCCGGCCTTGGAAACGCCACAGTCAGGTGGCGAAGCGACCATCTCGGACACCTGCAAAACAGCAGAGCGGTCGCCCCCGGCTGCACGGCGAGCGGGGAGGCAAGGTGAGGAAGTCAGACCTTAAAACCCTAAGCGGTCCCAGAGTTTCCGCCCGTGGGCTCCGAGGAGAGACCCCCCCGGGCTGGCCGAGACCCTGCCGACTTTTGCATGACGTGCTGTTCAGCCAGGCTGGCAGCTCTGGCTTCCGAGTCCCAAGCACACGGGGAAAGGGCTGCTCCAGATGTACACAGCCGGAAGGAAACGCCATCCCTGGATTCGACTGGAGTGAATCAAGACGCAGGAGAAGCCGTCAGTCAGACCCAAGAGCTGGCCACAGGGTCCTGGGGACACCCCCCCGCCCCCCGTGCAGGGAAGGGATGCGTGCGACCATGGTTGGGTCACCACAACAGCTCATACGGTGCTGGTGCCGAGGTGCCTGCGGCCACAGCCAGAGGCCATCCGTAGAATAGTGGGGAGGCTCGCCGTGCATGAGAAGGACACGACGGTGGAGCCCGGTGGTGGCGGTCGAGTCCTTCTGAACCCCAGCTCTATGCGCTCCCCTCTTGGAACCCCACTGCCTTTGTCTGCAAAACATGACGCCTGCCTCGCCACTTGCCAGCTCCAAAGCAGAGTCCACGGAATGGATTAGGGCGTGCGTGACCTGTGGTGCAGGCGGTTGCTACGATTTGCATGATCCCATGACCTCCCGCGCGCGGCACTGCAGTGTGACAAGTGCCTGCAGCCCCAGCCTAAGCCATCGGTATACCGGCTGTCTTGGTCAGCTCTGGCACTTCGAACGTCCCAGATGGGGTGGCTTAAACAGCAGGCATTGTTTCTCACACTCCTGGAGGCTGGGCGTCTGGATTCGAGGTGTTTTCAGGGTCGCCTTCTGGTGGGGGTTCTCTTGCTGGCTGGCAGACAGCCCCTTACAGGAACGTGGCATGTGGGACAGACTCAACGCAACTCCACACGTCACTTTTCCTTCCAGCCTCCTAAAGATGTGCCCTCGCCCCCCCACCCTGTGTCCCCACCCCATGGGCTCCAGGTCAAGGGTCCCAAGGCAGGCGCCCTCTTTGAAAGCAAGAAAACACACACGCCGTGCTTCTCTCTCTCCTGTTCCCCCCACCCCGCTGCCGTTGCTGTGAAAGCTCTTTTTCCCTGCATTCAAGGAAGGAGAAACCCAGAATCGCCCAGGTGGATGCAGCACAGGTAAAGAGAAGTGGGGAAGCCAGCACGCGGAGTTTGAAAACCAGCATGAGTGAACTGGGAGCTGCCTTGGGGTTGCCTTTACAGAACAAACCGCAAAGTGAAACTTGGACCCACTGTGCCCAGAAGCGTCTGGGACCCCTTCTCCCTGTTGGCCCCGGTCTCTGCGCTCTGTGCCCGTGTGGATCGAGGGGCCGGTGGTCGGGAGTGGGCTGCGTGGGCAGCTCGGCAGCCTTCTCCATGGACGGAGGAAGAGCAGAAATAATAAACCTTCCAGAGCGCAAGGCTCGGCGTTCCCGCTGTGGCTCGGCTGGTTAAGAACCCGACATGGTGTCCATGAGGATAAGTGTTAAGTGCTGTAAGCTGTGGTGTGTCTCAGATGTGGCTTGGATGCGGTGTGGCTGTGGCTGTGGTGTAGACCTGCAGCTGCAGCTCTGATTTGACTACTAGCCTGAGAACTGCCCTATGCTGCAGGGGAGGCTCTAAAAAGCATTAAAAAAAAAAAGAGTGCAAGCCTCAAGGTGCAGCGGCAGGAGGAGTGGGCTCAGAACCCACTGCCTCTATGGGTGTGCATTTCAGAAGCTCCTCCCTGGGTCTCTCCTCCAGCCTGGCCCCCGCGGCCCCGCAGAGTTGACACTCACCGGCCCCACAAACGTGTGAGCCAATTCCCTGAAATAAATGCTGTTCTTTTGGCTTTTTTTTCTTTTTAGGGCTGCACCTGCCACATACGGAGGTTCCCAGGCTCGGGGGCGAATGGGAGCTGCAGCTGCAGGTCTACACCCCAGCCACAGCCACGCCACATCCATCTACACCGCAGCCTGCCCTGAAATAAATCTTTATATTTTACATTGGCATACGTGTATATGTGCAAATCTATGTGTGTGTGTTTGTAGACATATCTGCGCAGGTGTACACCCTGTTATACACAGTTGTGTGTGTGTGTGTGAATGGGTATATGTGTATATAGACACACATATTGCATTGCATATATGCTTCTGTGTATACATACATACACACACCCCCGTGGCACGTTCGTGTGGGGGGGTGTGGAACGCACAGATATATACATGCCTGTGTGTGTATAAATACACGTGCGTATTCAGTTGCACACAGATATGTGTACAACTTATGTATCTACACACACACAGAAATATGTATATAAATGTAACAAGGTCAGGAGTTCCCTGGTGGTCTAGTGGTTAGGACTCAGTATTTTCACCATGGTGGCCCCGGGTTCAAGCCTTGATCTGGGACCTGAAATCTCCCATCAGGCTGCTTGCTGCACACTGCGGCCAACACGTACATAAATAAATACGTACAGAAACACAAGGATCCACCAGCACTGCGGCTGTGGGGGCGGCCGGCAGCCACAGCTCTGCTGGGACCTGCACCCTGGGAAATGACACGCGCCCCCGGCGTGGCCCTGGAACAGTTCATCAGAATGTTGATAAATGACGCCAACGGGGTATGTGTGCTTAGGATACAGACGTGTGTGAGTAGACTGTGTGTGTGTGTGTGTGTGTGTGTATGGCTCATGTGTGTATGTATATGCCATAGACTGTGTAGTCTATTCTCTATATGCCACACACACACACACACATACACAAGCCACACGTATATGCACACACAGCGCAGAATGTGTACACAGACACATACACACCTAGGCAATGGTGTGTGTGGACACATACACACACATGCAACTGAATGTACGTGTGTGTCTGTCTATATATACACACATACACACACACACCCACACACACACACACACACACACATCTTTCTAACTCCCCACCCTTTCGTTGCTGTTCCTCTGGAGACCCCTGATGATCCAGGGCCGATGGCCTCCTGGGCTGGGGGACAGCTGTCCCCCAGGGGGTCATGACTTTGATGCTGACTCTCATGTTGGGAGACCGTGGGGCGCCACGCCCGCCGGCCCCTCTCCGGCCTCCCCCGGTGTGTGCGTCGGTAGCCCCAGCTCTGGCCTCCGCCTCCCTCCCCCTGTTTGCATGGAGCCCCCCCCCGGTGCCCCCAGGATGGAAGGTGTACGTTCCTGGGGGACAGGACCCCATGCACCTGACAGAGCTTTCTGGGGCCCTCGCCGCGGTCAGGGCATGCCCCCCCCCCCGCCTCTCTCCTTCACTCACGTTGAGGTTGGGTGCTCTCCCCCCCCCCCCGCTGCCTCCTGGTAGCTGTCACATGGGCAGTTTCTCGGGTAAGACCCCTGCCTGGTGGATCCTGTGTGAGCACCTGCCCCTTGGAGCGCCCGGGGACCGTAGGGGGACAGGAGGTGGGACAGGGCAGCTCCCTGCATGGCAGTCGTGACTCCCGGAGGAAAGTCGGGGTCCAGTGATGACCTCTTCTGACCTGGCCCATGGCATCTTCTCACACCTTACTCACGTCCTTGTTCACAGGGCAGACCCGGTGTGTTGGGGGCTGGCATAAGGACAGGTGCCCAGCCCAGGGGTCTGGAGACGGGGGTCTGGCTCCAGGCTGTTCTTCAGCTTGGAAACAGGGTCAGTCTCTTGGTAGCTTTGTCACTTGTACCTTGGCCGCACTCCCCTGGCATCCTCACAGCCCCAACGTTGAAGCCTGTGCACCGGGCCTCACAGCATGGCCCCCATGCTTCCAAGTCACCGGAAGGAAGGAAGTTGCCAAGGAAGGGGCAGGCATGCAGCACCGTGGGTCTGGCACACAGGAGGCAGCGGGGTGGTGGCCGTGTCCTCTAGCCCAAGCAGCAAAGATCACACGCCTGCTGCCTGTGGGGACTAGACGCACGGCTTCCACATCCCCCTCTGGCGGTCTCTTCCCCTCCAACCAGGGTGGAGCAGGGGCAGCTCTCTGAGTTCCCATCCCGGGTCTGGAGGAGCAGCCTGTGGTCGGGGCACAAACGTGGAGGATTTCACGTCTCCCGTTCTGGCCACGGTCTGTGCCAGGGAGGGGGCCGGAGGGAGGGCCAGCACAGGAGGAGCCGGAAGCCGCCCGCCCCTCCCACGCACGCTGCGGCGGGGGGGGGGGACTCCCTCTCCCCTGCCCGTCTCACCCCTGCGCCCCCTTTGCCTTCCAGACCGGCCCCCGCCGCCCGGCCCCAGGATGGACATGAACCTGACGCGCCCCGACAACGCCACCATCCTGATGCTGCGGGACCCGGCCATCGCCGTGGCGCTGCCGGTGGTGTACTCGCTGGTGGCGCTGGTCAGCATCCCGGGGAACCTGTTCTCGCTGTGGGTGCTGTGCAGGCACATCCGCCCCAAGACGCCCTCGGTCGTCTTCATGATCAACCTGAGCATCACGGACCTGATGCTGGCCAGCGTGCTGCCCTTCCAGATCTACTACCACTGCAACGGCAACCACTGGGTCTTCGGCGTGCTGCTCTGCAACGTGGTGACCGTGGCCTTCTACGCCAACATGTACTCGTCCATCCTCACCATGACCTGCATCAGCGTGGACCGCTTCCTGGGCGTCGTGTACCCGCTGGCCTCCGCGCGCTGGCGCCGCCGCCGCTACGCCGTGGCCGCCTGCGCCGGCCTGTGGCTGCTGCTGCTGGCCGCGCTGGCCCCGCTGGCGCGCACGGATCTCACGTACGCCGTGGAGGAGCTGGGCATCGTCACCTGCTTCGACGTGCTCAAGTCCACCATGCTGCCCAGCGTGGCCATGTGGGCCATCTTCCTCTTCACGCTCTTCCTCCTGCTCTTCCTCATCCCCTTCGTGGTCACCGTCGCCTGCTACACGGCCACCATCCTGACGCTGCTGCGCTCGGCCGACCCGCACGGCCGCGGCCAGAGGCGGCGCGCCGTGGCCCTGGCGGCCGTGGTGCTGCTGGCCTTCGTCACGTGCTTCGCGCCCAACAACTTCGTGCTGCTGCTGCACATGGTCAGCCGGCTCTTCTTCGGCCGCAGCTACTACCACGTGTACAAGCTCACGCTCTGCCTCAGCTGCCTCAACAACTGCCTGGACCCCTTCGTCTACTACTTCGCCTCCCGCGAGTTCCAGCTGCGCCTCCGCGACTACCTGGGCTACGGGCCGCTGCCCACCGACAGCGGGGACGTGCGCCGGGACAGCCTCTTCTCGGCGCGCACGCTCTCGGCGCGCTCGGTGCTCAGCGCCCAAGCCGACGGCGCGGACCCAGCCGGCCGGCCCTGCCTCCAGCGCCAGGAGAGCGTCTTCTGAGCCCAGCGCCTGCTGCGCGCCGCGGGGGGGGGGGGGGGGACACGCGGGGACCTCCTCCCTCCCTCCCTCCCCTTCTCCTCGCCTTCCTCCCCCCTCCCACCGCCGCCCCTGCCTCCCTGAGGTGCAGAGGGCCCCCTGGCATCGCAGGGGCCAGCTCGCCGCTGAAGGCACCTGCGCTCCCCTCAGCCCCCGATAGCCCGCCGGGCGGTCCGCCTGACTCATGGCGTGCCCCCACCCCTCAGGACGGGGATGCTGGGGGTCCCTCTGCTCCTGCAGCCTCATGGGCCCCCGGCTTCAGTTTCAGTTCACCTGCGATCCCCTCTGGGCACTGGGATTCCGCCAGGAGGCCACACACAAGCCCGTGTTGTTCCCCCCCCCCACATCGCTGGGTCCCTGCAGGAGCCCAGCCAACACACACGGGGGCTTGCAGAGCAGCGGGTTGTTCTGGAGCAGTGGGAGCCAGGTTTTACTTAAATGTCCACAAGTGGCCACCGTGGAGGGAAAAACGTCTGTCCAGGAGGCGTTGGTGGAGGGTCTGTGGGTGGGAGATAAGTGGCCCGGGGCACGGAGTGTCTGCAGCTACAAGTTGGGCCTCACTGACATGCCTTGGGGTGCAGCTGCCCCCCCCCCGGGGGGGGGCATTCTCTGCCTCCTCTTCCCAGCCCAGAGCCCCGGGCCTCGGCACGTTCCCCTGGCGTCTGGGGTTGCACCTGGCCTGACCGTGGGGTCCTCTGAGGACCAGGTACACAGCGAGCCCTGACCACGCAGCCCATAGGAGGGCCGGCCGCCTGGTCAGCCCCTGGACACACCTGTGCCAGCTCAGTACCTATGCTACTTTGGGAAGATGAAGGGCCCCGTCCCTACAGTGCCCAGGATGCCAAGACAGCAGGCTCCTGGGAGGCTGAGATTTGCCAAAAGTGGGACACTTTGCGTGTTGTGTGCATCCCAAGGAGACACACAGGACTGAGCTCAGGGCTCCCCTGGGAAAGGAAAACAGCCCTTAGCCTGTAAGGTGAGACCTGGGAGGGGCCAGCAGTGGGGGCTCCGGGACCTCCAGGGTGGGGTGACTGTGCGGCACCCTGCGGGCTGGTCCCCGCCATCACTGCTTTGGGAGAAAAGCAGACACACATGTGCTGAAGTGAATAGGCCCCCCCCAACTCCATGTCCACCTGGAATCTCAGAGTGTCACTTACAGAATCAGGGCGGTCCTCCCTCCAAGGACAGTGTCCTCCTAAGAGACAGAAGAGGAGACAAAGACACAGAGCAGAAGCCACGGGAAGACGGAGGCAGAGACGGGAGGGAGGCGGCCACCAGGTGGCCACCGGCTGGAGCCCCCGGAAACTGCAAGAGGCTGGAAGGACCCTCCCCTGGAGCCTCTGGAGGGAGCACAGCCCTGGGACCCCTTGACCTCTGACGTCTGGTCCCCAGGGCTGAGACGAATTAGGTTTGGTGGTTGAAGCCCCCAGCTTGTTCCAGCCACCCCAGGACACACACTGAAATTCTGGGGCTGTGATGCTGGCCCCTGGTTGGGTGATTGCAGGAGGCGCTCGTGCCTGGAGCTGACTCGGGGGTGGGAGTGGGGCAGCTTTGTGGGATCCACCCCCTTGGCCTCGAGGTGCAGCCTGGAGGTCCCTCCCACCCCCTTCTGTCCCAGGCCACACACCTGGGGCGTCCCCATGGAGGACAGGGTCTGAGCCCACCCCTGGGTTTCCTGGGAGCAGAGAGCCCCCTGGGGAGCCTTTGCAGAGATGGCCAGTGACATCCTAGAGAAAGGACTCAAAGCTACAGGCCGAGGAGACAGGAAAAGGGCTGTCCTGAGGGCCCTGGCTTGGCCATGGAGGGCGTGCTGTCCCCCTGCTCTTGCCGAGTGTCCCAAAGCCGAACCCTGGAAAGCCGGATCGCCACTGGGGGGCGGGAACCCTGAGCCAGCGAGCGGCAGCCCTGCATTCTGGGCAGGGACTTCCCATGTCCGATGCTTAAAAAGCTGTGAAAATCTTAAATCACCCTCCCAGGACCTTTTCCTGCTGCTTCATGAATAAGCAACGCGGCTTGAATTCAGGGGAAGTTGGTCTCCTTAGTAACAGCATCTGGGACAGGAGGTCACCCGGTCCAGCTCTGCGGTCCAAATTGCATCACCATCAGCGCTGTTGTTTGGAAGTGCAGCCCCCCTCCGCCACCCAGGCCGACCCACCTCCTGTGACTTTCCCCCCGGGGTCCAACATGCTCTCTGGAATTCTTGGAAATTTCCATCCAGGAGTTGCAAGCTCACGTGACCATCCGCCTGCCTCAGGGGTCTGTGTAAGGCCCCGAAGCAGGGCTTGCCCCTGTTTCAGCATTTTATTACTGCTGTGTGTGCGCATGTGCAGGGGTGTCCCCCCCCCACATCCTTGCTCAATGGGTTGCCCTGTGAAGCCTCCTGGAAAGGGGGGTAACACATCCGTATCTAGGGAGACGTCAGAAAAACCAAGAGACGGCTCTTTGGAGGGTGTGGGGCAGCCAAACACGCAGAGAAGCAAGATCGTGGGTTTTCTAAGTGCAGAGGGCCAGCAGGTGCCTCTGTGGGGCTTCCGGGACCCCTGCCAGCTAAAGGCCCCTCCCTTCTTGCAGGCGACCTACCCCGTTATCCTCCCGCCAGGCCCCCTGGAGCCTCGATTTCAGCAGAATCATGTAGTTCCGAACACGTGGGGTGAACACGGATGGGGCGTGGGGTGGGTGGCATGGAGGCCTGAGGAGGCTCCATGGGGCCTTTCTAAAAAAGAATCCCTCACATGCCCAAGGTATCTGAACATAGGCCCGGGCGGAGCGCTGTGATCGTCCAGGCTTGCTTCAACAGAGGAGCGCGAACGCCGACACACACGTTCACACGCCCGTCGAGGCACACCCCGTGCGCCCGTGCACCCGTGTGCATCTACGCGTCCGTGCACGCCCATGTGTGCGTCTGTGCGTGCGTGGTCGGGGACCGCGCGCAGGCGAGGGACGTCCGCACGCAGAGCGCTGCTACCGAGGCTTCGGTTTCGTGCTGTTTAAAAACATCAGCCTGTTTTTCAAATATCCCCACCCGAACCGGAGGGTTTGTGGGACCACGTCAGGCAAAGATACGCATTGATGCCACATGTGATTGCCCCGTGCTGGAAACCGTCCGCTTTCAGAATTGCTGAGTATAAAAGAAGCCACTGCTCCCGATCCAGCCTTGTTTTTTTTGGTTTTGTGTGTGTATATGTGTGTGTATTTTTTTTGTTTTTGTTTTGCCGTCTCAATTAAAAAAAAAAAAACTCGTAGAAAGCTTATAATATGGACCGTCTTCACCCTGTTCAAACGCACGCGGTTCGACGGCATTAAAGACACGCGTGGCGACTCGCCACCCCCCCACCGTCTGTCCCCGGAACTTTCTCATGTTCCCTGAAAAGGATCCTCTGCCTCGCCCTGCCCTTCCCCAGCCCCCGCCGCCACTGTCTCCTTTCTGTCCGTGTGAATCCGACTCCCGTAGGGACCTCCTGAGAGTGGACTCCTGCCGGATGTGTCCATTTCGTGACGACATCCCTCGGCCTCAGCTCCTCCAGGTGCAGTGACTTAGGGCGAGTTCGAGGAGGCTCCCCGAATCTCCACGGAGCATCTGTAGAAAGTGCCATCGATCTGAAAAGATGCCCGGTACCCAGGGGCCAGCCTGGTCCACCTGGGCTGCTTTCTGCCTCTGGTTTCTGCTTCTGCAGATTTGTCCTCGCCGTTCACGTGACATCAAGGACATTACACGAGGTGCTGGACGTGCTGGCTTTTTCTCCCCACGGCTTTTTGGGGGGTTCATCCGTGGTACTCATTTTCCTCTTTGTTCTGTTGCCTGGGTGATCACTGGGCATCCATCATTGGCAGGTGGGTCTGCTGCCCATCACTGTGTGGGTGGTTTTTATGTGTGAGGCTGTAGACAGGATCCCAGAGACCTTCTTTCAGCCAGATTTTGGAGCCCAGCCTCCAAACAGGACCAAACCCAAACATCCCAAACAGTGGGCTGAAATCACATCTCACCAAAAACTCTGTTCCTGCCACGCTGTGCCACGGACATAGTTTGACCCTCAGGCTTTCACAGTGTCTGGAGGCAATGGCAGGAAAAGTCACCGGAGACTTCTTAAGGAGGTCACAATCACGGGGCCAAAGCAGAGACCACTCAGGGCTGTTAAAAACCTTTAACTTTTAACCTCAGCTTTGTTCCCCCCTAATGTCTTTGGAAGCCTGTGTGATTCCATAAGGCCCATGAGATGCTTTGAGTGCTGCTCCAATACCCCTGTGGCAGGCAGAGATGAAGAAGCCGGGGGTGGGGGTGGGGGGGAGCCCTAAGGAGCAGGTGTGGATGAAGAAGTGCCCCCCTGGGACTTTCAGATCAACCCTAAGCACAGAGAGATTTGAACCTGCCGCAGAGCCTCCTCCTGCACTGGTGGGGACCCAACATCAGCTGGTAATTCCTGCCCAATGGCCCTGCTGCATCCCCAATTGAAGGCATTTATCTTGGCCCAACCACAATTTCGTTCTTGCCTTCGTTGTCACCTTCTGTCATCAGGACCTTCCCAGACTGTCCGTGAAATCCAGCAATACACCTGTCAGCCTGTTTTCCCCACCTCGTCAGCAGTGTCCTGAGAAAAAAGGAAGTTGGGACTTTGGAAGAAAAGGAGAGAGGCTCTCAGGTGGACTGGAACCCCACAGACCGCTGGGAAAACCGGCGAGATTCCAGCACTGGTCCATCCCGTGTCCCTCTCCAGGGACCAGTAACATCTCGGATGGGGGGATGGATGACAGGGGGATGGGGGAACCTAGAACCATCGCAAAATAAACCTTTTTTTTTTTTTTTTTTTGAGCGAGCTGTTGGGTGATGGTGGAACAGGAGTCTTGGGGGCTGGCTCTGGGGACCCGGGGCGGCGGGGGTGAGGGTGGGGGGAGGTGACTCCATCAAAGGAGAGTCTGCACTCGCAGGACACACAGATGGGCTCTCAAATATAGGGATCCTTCCTTCAGTGTGTTTCGCGGTAGCCTTTGCGACACCTGCTGCCATGTTTTGGTGTGCACACAATCAAGTGATGCCAGCCTGGGCAGAGCAGAAACAGGAAGGGAACCTCAAACTCTCAGCCGAGGGGAGGGCAGTGTGACACTGTCTCTGGGGCCACCCCCTGGACCTTTCCAGCCAACTTCCTGGGCAGGTCATTGTCACCACCCTGGGAGATGGTTCTGTCACAGAGATGCTTCCTGGCTGTTGGACTTGATGTTCCCCTCAAATGCCTAGAGTGAGATATAATAATAGTAATAATTACTATAATATTAATAATTATTTAGTGTTATTTAATAATATTATTATCATGATACTCTTATGATATTAATAATATTTAATATAATAATATGATAATATCAATAATATATAAGATTTCTCATAAATAAAATAAGTATACATTATGACATAATTTATTTAATATATAATATTACTAATAATATTAATAGTATTATTGATTTATATTTTATTTATAAATAAAATATAAATCATAAAATATAAATCATAAAATATACATTATAAGATATAATTTAATAAACACGATGACCAATTTATTAATAATTACTTATAATAATAATTATAAGCAACAATTGATTCTTTATTACAGCAATAGCATAATATCTAATAACTGTTTATTGTATTGATCAAAATATTTACTTATTATTAAATTATTCATCATTTGAGAGCAGTAATAACAATAATTATTGAAATGTCCAGTTCACCCATCAGACGAGCGTCCCCCAATGGTAGCAGGTTGGGGCAGGTGCAGTCCACAGGGTGACCTGGAGCCCACGGGGGAGGGGCTCGCTGATGGGTTCGTCCTTGGGTGGGTTGACCCACAGGGGGCTGGCATGGGGGCCTAGGGTAGACGGGAGCAGTAGAGGAGGGGGTGCAAAACCTGCCCTTCGGGTTCCCAGCCCCTCCTTGGGGAGGGCGAGGGGGACAGAGGGGCAAGGGGACCTCAGCCACCTGCTCTGGGGCTAGAGGTCCGTGGCCAGGGGCCCGGCCAGAGCGATGGGTCCCCGTATCATGCCACTGTCGGCAGGCCTCCAGAACCTGGTCGGCAGAACCACCTGATGCCTTGGGGGGTCACCCCACACAGAAAGCTATAGGGAAAAGGGGACATGATAATGCCATCGAGACACAAAACAGGATGTCACGTGGCTATGGACTTTCCTCTGTGGTTCATCGTATGTGCACAGACACATGTGCATATAATACACACAGATATGTACTAGTTTATGTGTGTGTGTGTGTGTGTGTGTGTTACACAGGGGGCACTTTAGTTGTCTGCCCTGGGAGAGGGGGTGCCCTGGCACACGGCAGGTGGAGACCAGGCATCCGCCCAATGCCCCGCAGTGCACAGGTTGCCCCCCCTCCGAGTCCTTCAGTCCCATTGTCAGCAGGGCTGAGGCTAAGCCCTGTCTAGCATAAAACGCTCTCTTTCTCCATTATCTATGTATCGTCTATCCATCCAGCATATCCATTTGTTTTACATCAATAAACAATCTGTCTCCTGTATCCATTGTCTGTTACCGAACCTGTATCCACCCCTCTAACAATCCATCTTAGCTATCAATCAGCTATATACCTTACCTGTCACCTATCTATCTATCCATCTGTCTGTCTATCGCCCTGGCACACAAAGGGGCGATTCTGGTCCCCAGCGGACCCTGGATCTCTGCAGACCTGCAGAGGCTACTGCCATCTAGTGGACAGAAATCAGGGACGCCGCTAAATACCCTGCAACCGCCCAGGGCGGCTCCACAAAAAGGCAAGATGCTGCCCCAAACAGGAGCTTAATTAGTCCTGAGACTGAGAAGGGCTACCTACACTCGTGCTGTACCGAGGCCCGGCGGAAACCCCTCTCTCCGTACACGCCACATCTCGCCCAGGGGACCCCCATCTCCACCCCCCACTGTCTCCCGGGGACCCTCATCTCGCTCAGGGGACCTCCATCTCCTCCCCCCACCGTCTCCTGGGGACACCCATCTCCCGCCTCGGAGACCCCTCCACCCAATCACAAGGACAGCCTATCTCCCCTGCCCCCAACCCTCTGCGCCCAAGGTGTCCCGCCGTTGTCAGGTTAGGGGACTGCCCCCAGCCCCGGCCCCCACCCCAGGCCCGCAGGCTGGGGCCCAGCGTGCTTCCGGAATCAGCGGCCACGCAGGGGCGGGGCGAGCTTCGGGGGCGTGGCTTCATGGGATGGGCGGTGCTTCGTTCTGGGCCGGCCCGGAAGCGGTGCCCAAGGGCGACCTTTCTGGGAGGCGGGGCGGGGCTTGGGGAGGGGACGGACCGGGCTTCCTGGGAGCAGGTGTGGGCGGGGCTTAGGTCAGGGGCGGAGCTTCATTGGGGTTAGGCCTGGGCGGGGCTCAGCCGCTGGGGCGGGGCCTCGTTGGGGGCGGAGCCTGGGCCGCGGGGCACGGCGCGCCTCTTTGGCTGCGCAGCTCTGGGCGGGCGCCTGAATCCCTCCGCGGACTCCGGCGCGGGTCGGGATCGGGGTCGCGGCGGCGCCATGGTGCTGTGCCCGGTGATCGGGAAGCTGCTGCAAAAGCACGTGGTGCTGGCCAGCGCCTCCCCGCGCCGCCAGGAGATCCTCAGCAACGCAGTGAGTGGCCTGGGCCGGGCCTGGGCTGGGGTCTGCGGGGCGGGGATCTAGGGCGAGCCTAGGGCGGCGGGTCTAGTGACCAGGGGCCTAGTGACCAAGGGCCTGGTGACCCGGACTTGGTCGGGGGCGGCGGGAGGTGTCTGCCGGGCTGGGGCCTAGTGACCGGAGGCGTCTAATGATAGGGGAGAGGGGGTGGGGTCTGGTGGCCTCAGCCTAGTGATGGGAAGCCTCATCTCCTCGGTGTCGTCGGAGGTGGGGCAGGGGGTGTCTGCTGGCCGAGGTCTGGTGACTGGGGAGGCCTAGTCCCCGAAGAGGCCTAGGGGCTTAGTGGTGGGGCCTGGTTGCAGGGTCTGAGGACAGAGGCCTTGTGACTGGGGGTCCGGTGACCAGGGCTGGGGCCTGTGGTTACAGGGGGGCTGGCCTGGAGTTCCCGTTGTGGCTCAGTGGGTTATGAACACAGCTAAGATCCATGAGGACTCGGGTTCGATCCCTGGCCTGTGGGTTAAGGATGCGGCGTTGCCGTGAGCTGTGGTGTAGGTTGTACCCCTGGCTCCGACCTGGGTTGCTGTGGCTGTGGCTGCAACTGATTCGACCCCTAGCCTGGGAACCTCCCTATGCTGCAAGTGCAGCCCTCAAAGCGTGGGGGTGGGGCAGGGCCCTAGTGACCGGGGTCCAGGTCCGTGGGCTGGAGGAAAGAGGGACTCTGCATGACCTGGGAGCCAGTGACCTGATGTCTTGCTGGCCGGGCTGTGTGGGTCTGGCAGGCCAAGGCCAGGTCTGTGTGCCTGAGCTGGGTCTGTCCCGGAGCAGGGAGCAGGGAGCGGACAGAGTCAAAGCGGAGGGGACTTGCTCATGGTGGGCACGTTCTGCCTGGGGGCCTTGGGGAGTGGGCTGGGGTACGGGTGGGTACAGAGCGAGGGGTGCTGTCTATACCTCCAGGGAGAGGGCTGGGGGGTACAGAGACAAGATGGTCTCACGGTGCTATCTCAGGAAACTGGGGGTGCTGGAGCCATGATGGAGGGGAGAGGTGGGGGAGCGCTAGGGGGCAGGGAAGGTAAGAGCCAGAGGGATGCTCTGCAGGGGTCCTGGGGGGGGGGAGTTTTATCCTCTGTGGTAATTCACCTGTCCCCACCTGGCTCCAGATGTCACTGTGTCCACATCCCGCATCCCACAGGGCTGCCTTGTCACAAGTACTAAGGGACCAAGTTAACGCCGTCAGAGTCCCGCTAATGTTGGTGGCTCTTTTGTGGCATTTCTTTCAGGCGGTGTCATTTCAGTAGTTTGATCCCTGTGGGGGTGAAGCCTGGCCTTTGGGACTCTCCGGGAGCCCTTTGACCCCTCGGTGCTGCAGGCCAGTTCATTCCTCCCTGCTGGCCTCCGCGTGGCCTTCCCCAGGGAGCCCCCCCCCCCACCGGCCCCCACCTGGCCAGTGTCCAGAGTGTGGATCAGATGGTCGGGGACAGTGGGCTGCCCGTGGGAGAGGCCAGTGATGGCAGGTCCGGTCCTACCCCATCCGTGTCCTCGAGTCCCTCCCATAAACGCTCACGCCCTCTTCACCCGTCTCCAGGGCCTCCGGTTCGAGGTGGTCCCTTCCAGGTTCAAGGAGAAGCTGCCCAAGGCCTCGTTCCCCACCCCGCATGCGTACGCCGTGGAGACCGCCAAGCAGAAGGCCCTGGAGGTGGCCAGCAGGATGTACCAGGCAAGGGCTTCTGCTTCTTAGGATCTCCTGCTGTGGGGCATCCGATATGCATGTTGTATGCGAGTTCCCTGGTGGTCTAGTGGTTAGGGCGTGCTGCTTTCACCACCGTTGTCCAGGTTCTATCCCTGGTCGGGAGCTGAGCTCCCACATCAAGCGGCTATATGCTGCAGCAGAAAATTAAATTAAAAGTTAAAATATGCACGTGGAGTTCCCACCATGGCGTGGTGGCTCACTTGTGGCAAGGAACCCAAGTAATATCCACGAGGACGTGGGTTCGATCCCTGGCCTCGCTCAGTGGGTTAAGGATCTGGCGCTGCTGTGGCTATGCCATAGGCTGGCAGCTGCCGCTCCGATTCGACCCCTCACCCGGGAACTTCCATGTGCCACAGGGGCAGCCCTAAAAAGCACACACACCCCCAAAATACGCACTCTGTAAATAAGTGCCATTTACAGCACGCGGTTAGTGTAGCTTTTCCACGGCCGAGTGTTCCTGTGTAGTAAGCTGTTGTTGGGATCCTCCCTGGCAGCCGGTGTCTGGAACATGACGTGATATTTCTCTGTTGCTCCCAGAAGGTCTGTTTATCACTTATCCATCACGTATGGAATAGGACTCATCTGTCATTTTGCCGGTACTTGATATTGCCTCGGGATTCATAGAGGAGTGTCATGGACATACCTCAACCGAGTTCCCTGGTGTCCCCGTGGTTAAGGATCCAGTGTTGTCACGGCCGGGCCTCAAGTTGCTGCTGTGGCGCGGGTTCGATCCCTGGCCCAGGAACTTCTGCGTGCCGCGGGTGCAGCCAAACAAAAGAGAGAGAAAATAATCGACACACCGTATCCATGTCTCTGAGTTGCCATATGATATGCTGTTGCACTAGAATAGCGTCCCTGATGACATGGAATTCGCGTGGTTTATGCGTTAGTAGCCTTCCTGTGTAACATGCGATCGTATGTACTATCATGCACAATACGGAAATAGCCGGTTTCCTGAGTGTTACGATCTAATAAACAGTTGCCATCGAGATAATGGTATCGTTTAGGAGACGGAATTCGTGTCGTCTACCTGTGACTTGGTGGCCCTGTGTAATTTACACTCGTAATTCGTGTAATGGTGTCTTTGGGATGGAATGAATGTAGCTTAGCTCTCGCAGTGCCTTATAATAATGCCTGCTTGCCATTCGCATGACGGCACAGGCACGGCAGCTGGTGTGAATAACCATAATGGGTTGTTAGCCACTAGAGGGCACAGTTATTAGTTATTCGCTGGCATAAATAGCTAGTTATGAATTATTAGTTGGTGTGAGTAAATGAATCCTAGTTGCCGATTTCGGGCCATGGAGAGACGCGTGTTTAAGTGCGGCCAGAGTTGGAGCTGGCACCCACATGTCCGAGGAGCGTCCTGGCGTCACGGGGGACGCAGAGGGCCCCCAGGTTTCACGTTCCGACTGCGTTTGTTGGGTACCCGGGGACGCCTGGCGCGACGTGCGTGGCGATAGGAGTGTGTGGGCCACACACCCAGGGCCCTCCTGTCTGAAGCTGGGTCCGGGTCTCTTGCAGAAGGACCTGAGAGCCCCCGACGTCGTCATCGGCGCAGACACCATCGTGGTGAGTCCTCTTCTGCCTGCAGGTTGGCCACCTTGTCCTTGGAGACGAAGGTCAAGGCCCCGCAAGGCTGGCTCCTCCCGCAGCATCTAGGATGCATCTGTCCCAGGTCTCCCCGCGGTTCCGGTGGGCTGCCCGCAGTCCTGGGGGGCCCTGGCTGGGGGCTGCCGCCCTCCTCTCTTCCCGTGGCTTCTCCTGTGTGGCTGGGTCTCCTCTGGTGTCTCTTAGGAGGACACCGTCCTTGGAGGGAGGGCCCCCCTCTTCCAGGAGGACCTCCTCTCAGACCCTTCCCGTGGCTTCTCCTCCGTCCCAGTTTGCTTCTTCCATAAGCACCAGTTGTAGCGGCTTGCGACCCACCTACTTCACGGTCACCTCACCTTAAATTTTATTCCATCTGCAACCACCCTCTTTCCAAATATTGTCCTGTTCACGGGGGCCAGGGGGCAGGACCCCGATATGTCTTTTGGGGGAACGGTTCTCTCCAGGACGGGGTTTGGGGCATGGAGTGTCCTCCTTTTTGGTGGGAGGTCCCCCTGCATGGGCTCCCAGCAGCTCTGCCACAGGCCAGCGCACGGAGACAGAAAGGGGACCTCCTGGCTCCAGGGGCTGGGGCAGGGGTTTGCAGGGACAGCTCACGGGGACAGGGGTGGTCTCCATGACAGAGAGGTTAGGGAACAGGACAGCGGTCCTGCCCCAACGTTGCAAATACTTTAAAATGGTGAATTTCGGAGTTCCCGTCGTGGCGCAGTGGTTAGCAAATCCGACTAGGAACCATGAGGTTGCGGGTTCGGTCCCTGCCCTTGCTCAGTGGGTTAACGATCCGGCGTTGCCGTGAGCTGTGGTGTAGGTTGCAGACGCGGCTCGGATCCCGCGTTGCTGTGGCTCTGGCGTAGGCCGGTGGCTACAGCTCCGATTAGACCCCTAGCCTGGGAACCTCCATATGCCATGGGAGCGGCCCAAGAAATAGCAAAAAGACAAAAAAAAATAAAAAAATAAAAAAATAAATAAAATGGTGAATTTCATGCTATGAGAATCTCACCTGGATTTTATTTTTTGTTTTATTTTATTTTGATTTGATTTGATTTTTTAATTTATTTTATTTTATTGTCTTTTTAGGGCCGCAGCTACGGCCTATGGAGGTTCCCAGGCTAGGGGTTGAACTGGAGCCGCAGCCGCCGGCCTATGCCAGAGCCACAGCAACGCAGGATGCGAGCTACATCTGTGACCTACACCATAGCTCACAGCAACCCTGGATCCTTAACCCACTGAGCAAGGCCAGGGATCAAACCCCAAACCTCATGGTTCCTAGCTGGATTCGTTTCCACTGCGCCATGACAGGAACTCCTCACCTAAATTTTAAAAAAAGGTGTAAATCTAAAAAGTGGACGGGAATTCCTGTTGGTTCGGTGGGTTATGAACCTGACTCATATCCATGAGGACATGGGTTCGATCCCCAGCCTCGCTCCGTGGGTTAAGGATCTGGCGTTGCCGTGAGCGCTAGCGTAGGTCGCAGACTTGGCTCGGATCCCACGTGGCCGTGGCTGTGGTGTCGGCCGGCAGCTGTAGCTCTGATTGGACCCCTAGCCTGGGAACCTCCATAGGCCACGGGTGTGGCCCTAAAAAGAAAAGAAAAAATAATAAAGAAAAACAAGTGAACAGTGCTGCTGTCACAGACCGGCTGGGGGGCTGGAAGCGACGGTCCCCCTCCCGTCTCTCCTGCAGGCAGTGGAGGGGCTGATCCTGGAGAAGCCCGTGGACAAGCAGGATGCCTACCGCATGCTGTCCAGGTGGGTGGCTGTGGGCCGTCCACCGTCCTGGGAAACAGCCTGCATCACAGGGAACCTGGGCTGGGCAGAGGCGCCGAGCCCCCTGGTCGGGGTGGGGTGGGGGGTGGGCGCTGCGCCTGCCTCCCCTGTCCCAGCCGGGGCCCCTCCTGGTCCAGATCGGTGGCGGTGGCCAGGGCCCTTGACTGTACCTCCGCCCCGAGGGGCTGCCCGGGCATCCATACGTCCCCAAGCCTCCACCCCTGGCCGCTCCTTCTTGTCATGCCAGCCGCCACCTGAGCACTCCCCCCAGGGGCCCGGCCATCCGAGCTCCCGCCCTGGGGGGAGGGGGCTGTCCCTCTCTGCGCCTGCGTGGGCCACCCCCATCATCCCCCATCCTCAGGGCCCCTTCCTGGCTCGGCCACGCCGGGACAGCCACCGCCCCGGGAAGGAGCCACAGCTTCTGGGTCTCTGTGCTCGCGGCGGGTGTCCCAGCTGGACCTCGCGTCCTGTGATAGAGCCCCCGGGGATGCCTCTGACCCAGCCCTGCCGACTGGACCTGCACGGTCACACAGGAGGCTTTCCTCGGAGACCGTGTGGCCGGGGCGGGGCCGGGGCCGGGGCCAGGGAACGGGGTTGTGGGCTCAGTCGTCTGGAAGATGCTGCAGCGGGAGCTGCCAGTGGCCAGAGGCACGAGCGCGCGGTTGTGTGTTGCAGGCTGAGCGGGAAGGAGCACAGCGTCTTCACCGGAGTGGCCATCGTCCACTGCTGCAGCCACGGTACCGCGGCCAGTGCGCCCCCCTCCTCTGCAGCCCCGGGGTCAGGACCGCAGCACACGGGGGGGGGGGGGGGATCATAGGTGTCGCACGGGGGCGGCTCTGTCTGTGCTGCACATGAGTTTCCTCTCCCGTCCTGCCTGGGAAAGTCAGGGTCCCACGTGGAAGCTTGGGGTTCACCTGATGGGGGCTGTGCTGGGTGGGGGACAGTCAGACGACCCCCTCCAATGCCACCCCCCAGATGCTTCCTTTGAGGTCTTCCGTTTGGAAGGTGGAGGTAAGGTGGAGGTTTGGAAGGCATGGGTAAGCTGCGCCGTGATGAGAAGGCTTTTGAAAAAAATGCACAGGAGTTCCCATCATGGCTCAGTGGTTAAGCAACCGACTAGGAGCCATGAGGACGCAGGTTCAATCCCTGGCCTCGCTCAGTGGGTTAAGGATCTGGCGTTGCTGTGAGCTGTGGTGTAGGCCGGCAGTTGTCGCTCCGATTCTGCCCCTGGCCTGGGAACCTCCATATGCTGCATGTGTGGCCCTAAAAATAAATAAATAAATAAAAGTAAATAAAAAATGCGCGGAAACCCGGGCGTTCCCATTGTGGCTCAGGAGGTTCAGAACCCGACATCGTGTCCCTAAGGATGCAGGTTCGACCCGTGGCCTCACTCAGTGGGTTAAGGATCCCGCACTGCTGTGAGCTGCGGCACGGGTCACAGGTGCGGCTCAGATGCTGTGTTGCTGTGGCCGTGGTGTAGACCGGCAGCTGCAGCTCCACTTCAACCCCTAGCCCAGGATTTCCATGTACTACAGGTGCGTAGAAAGAAAAAAGAAATGAAAGAAATAAAATAACATGAGCCGTCCTCCCCCCTGCCCCCCCCGCTTAACGACCCGTGTGTGCCTTGCACGCAAAGCTCCGGCCAGCTCCCCCCAGATGCAGCGGCTCTAACCCGGGGACACATGTGCCGGCCGAGGGCCCTCACCCGCAGGTCCCCCCTCGCAGACGGCCAGCTGGACACGCACGTGTCGGACTTCCATGAGGAGACCCGGGTGAAGTTCTCGGAGCTGTCGGAGGAGCTGCTGTGGGAGTACATTGACAGCGGGGAGCCCATGTGAGTCTGGGGGCCCTGGGGCCGAGTCCCCGCCAGGCGCGTGGCTCGGCCTGCGTCTGGGGCTTGTGGGGCCCTGGAAGGCAGGGGCCCCGTGACCCGAGTGTCCCCTGACTGTCCCCAGGGCGTGCCAGGTGCGGGCAGCGATCCGGTCAAGGTCATGACTGGGGGTCAGCCAGTCTCCATCCTCACGGGTTCACTCCCCTCCCCGACCACGGCTGCCTGGTGGCTGGTGGCCTCACCCACGGCTCCGAAGGTGCCTCGGGGACTGGCCTGCTGTGTGGCCTCACGGAGCTGCTCCCTCAGTGTCCTCACGAGGGCTGGGCACCAACAGCAGCGGGGAGTGAACGCAGGCACCCCGAGCCCCCATGGCTGAGGCTTAGCACGCATGTTCTGCTGGTTAAAGCCTGCTTGGGCCCCTCCAGGGTCAAGTCAGGGGACAGGGCTCCCACGGGGTGGGAGGAGCTCTGTGTCGGTGCCTGGAGGCAGACGTGGCACCCCACCCCGGGCAGCCCTCCCCTAGTGGGAGGTGTAAGCACCCCCCCAGCGCCTGGTGACAACCTGTGTGTGCCACCGCCCGGCCGTGCGCTGAGCTTCTCCTGTGTTACTGAATCCTCACGGGAGCATCTCCGTCTGCCTGGGTTCCTAACAAAACCCCGCAGGCAGGGAGCTTGGAACCAAAACATTTGCTTCTGTTTCTCCCTGTCCTGGAGGCTGGACTCTGAGATCCCGGTGGGACAGATTCTGTGCCTGGTGCGACTGCTCCCTGGTTCAGAGGTGGTGTCTTCTCTCTGTGTCCTGATGCTCTGCAAAGAGCAAGGGGCTCCCTGGGCTCTCTCTCTCTCTCTCTCCCTTTTTTTTGGGGGGGGGGTCTTTTTAGGGCCGCACCTGCGGCATACGGGAGTTCTCAGGCTAGGGGTCAAATTAGATCTCCAGCTGCCGGTCTACACCACAGCCACAGCAAGACAGAAGCCAAGCCACATCTGCGACCCACACCACAGCTCATGGCAACGCCGGATCCTTAATCCGCGGATCGAGGCCCGGAATCAAACCCACGTCCTCAGGAATACTAGTCGGGTTTGTTACCGCTAAGACACGATGGGAACTCCTCTGGGGTCTCTGATAAGGACACTAGTGTCTGGAGTTCCTGTTGCGGCTCAGCTGGTTAAAGACCTGACCTAGTGCCGGTGAAGATTCGAGTTCGATCTCTGGCCTCATTCTGTGGCTTAAGGATCCAGCATTGCCGGGAGCTGTGGTGTAGGTTGCAGATGCAGCTCGGATCTGGCATGGCTGCATGGCTGTGGCCGTGACATAGGCGGCCAGCTGCAGCTCGGACTCGACCCCTGGCCTGGCAACTTCCATATGCTGCGGGTGTGACCATAAAAGGATAAAAGAGTCAAAATTTGAAAAAGGACCCTAGCATCCCTCAGAAGCTCAGCACCTCTTAAGCCTCCCCGTCCTGGGTTAGGTCTCCACCTGGGCATCTGAGGGCCCAAAAGCGTTCAGTCTGACCGGGGGATTTTGCTCCATTTACAATGAGCGGGCAGTGCAGGGACCCGGGCGACAGTGATGGTGAGGGGCCAGCGGGGCTCTGGGTAGGGCTGCCAGGCCCTGGGGCCTCGGGTCCCTACGGCAAACCAAGTGGAGGGGCGGGGCCAGGCCGTCCGTCACGGCGGAGGGCGTGCCAGCTCCGCCCTCTTTCCCGCCCCCCCCCCCCAGGACAGGGCAGGGGGCCGGGGTCTCACTGCGGTTTCCTGGAGCTGGTCTAGGGGCAACTGGGGGTGGGAGAGGGGAGTGCTGGGTGGTCGACAGGGGGAGGGGTCTCAGCAGAGGCGCCCTCGCCACCGGGGAGCCCTGGCCAAGGACTCCCATTGAGGCTGCGGGGCAGGTGGGCACAGCCGGGGGCCTGGGTCCTTGATGGGGCAGCCCCCCTCACCCCCCGGAGATGGCCTGGCACCGGGCCTGGCAGAGGGGCAGCTCCCCTGGGGGGCCACAGCTTGCCCCTCCCCCACCGGGGCTGGGGGCCAGCGGTTCCCTGCCGGAGCCCCGACCGCGGGTCTGGGGGCGCGGGGAGGGTGGAGGTCCCTTGCCACCTCATCCCCGCCCCCGCAGGGACAAGGCGGGCGGCTACGGCATCCAGGCGCTGGGCGGCATGCTGGTGGAGCACGTCTGCGGGGACTTCCTCAACGTCGTGGGCTTCCCGCTGAACCGCTTCTGCAAGGAGCTGGCGCGGCTGTACTACCCGCCCCGGGCCCAGGACGTGCAGCGGCTCAAGCACGACTCCATACCCGCCGTGGACACCTTCGAGGATCTGAGCGACGCCGAGTGTGGCGGCCCGGACCCTGCTGGGAGCCACGAGGGTGGCCGTGGTGGCGAGAAGGCGGGTGAACGGCCACAGGCTCTGGGGGCGCCACACGCCGATCTCAACGGAGCGGCAGAGAATCGGCCGTCTTTCCCCACCGGCCTCCTGGAGCTGATGGGCGCCTTCAAAGCATCCAAGGTACCTGTCTGAGGGTCCCCAGACCGCCGGATCCAAGGCCCCCAAGGTGGGGTTCTTAAACCACAGGAACCCACCCTCCCCCATCCTGGGGACCAGAGGTCTGAGGTCAAGGGGTCCCAGGGCTGCGCTCCCTCCAGAGCCTCCAGGGAAGGGTCCTTCCCGCCTCTTCCAGCTTCTGGGGGCTCTAGGCAGCCCTGAGCTGGTGGCCACCTCCCTCCCGTCTCTGCCTCCATCTTCACGTGGCTTCTCCTCTGTGTCTGGTTCTCCTCTTCTGTCTCTTGGGAGGACACCGTCCTTGGAGGGAGGGCCCCCCTCATCCAGGAGGACCTCCTCTCAGACCCTTCGCTTCCTCACATCTGCAAAGACTCTATTTCCTAATAACACCCCATTTCCAGGCTCTGGGGGTGAAGATGCCAGCATACCTTTTGGGGGTCTCCGTTCAGGCCAGAACAGTGTCCCCGGTTGATTTCCTGCCATTAGGAAATGGCTTGGATCAGAAATAGTGCCTCTGGGGGAGTTCCCGTTGTGGATCAGGTGGCTAAGGACCCATCTCGCATCCACGAGGACTTGGGTTCAGTCCCTGGCCTTGCTCAGTGGCATTGCCGTGAGCTGTGGTGCAGGTCGCAGATGCTGCTCGGATCCCACGTTGCTGTGACTGTGGTGCAGGCCGGCAGCTGCAGCTCCTTTCTGACTGGTAACCTCCATATGCCTCGGGTGTGGCCCTAAACAGAAGAAAAGAAAAAGAAAGAGAAGAAATAGCCACTGGGACCCCAGAGGGTGGATGTGTCGGTTCGACTCCCTGGGCTACACAGCCGGTGCGCACGGCCCCTGTTTGGGTCTGTGGGTCCCCGGGGGGGGGGCACCCACCCTGTTTCCAGCTGGGGGAGATGAGGCTGGAACCCTGACTGTGCAGCAGCCTTGCGGAGGGGGCGCCCAGCCTGCTGGCGGGGAGCACTGGGCTCTGGCATCGAGTCAGCAGCTGTCTGGAAGGCAGACCGGGTCAGGGTCTGTGCCCTTGTTCCCCGGGGCCTTGGGATCCAGGCAGCCATCCCAGCAGAGGGTGTCCTGGACGGAGGAGGAAGCAGCCTGGGTCCAGGTCACTGCTTCCTGGAACCCGCAGGTCCCTGCGGCCACAGCCTCCCTATGTGCACGTGCACCGCGGCTGCCCTGGGCCCCCGGCCAGACGGGGAGTGACCAGCAGAGGCCCAGCCCGGGGCCCTGAGTCTCTGCCAGCAGTGGCTCACGTGGCTGCACTTCTGCAGCCGCCCCGCTGACACCCCCTCAGGGCCCCTCCCCTCCCCACCATGCCCCCTCCGGCTGCTCCTTTGGCACCTGCTCAGGGGCATTAGAGCAGGGAGGTGGCCCTGAGAGCTGGGAAGTGGGGTGGGAAGGGACTGGGGCCCGTCCTCCTCCTCGCCCTGGCCCACCCCCTCCCCCCGGTCCTCCCCGACCCCCTCCGCCTGGTGCACCCCCCCACCCCCGCCACCTCCCTGTTACCTCCTATCGGGAGGGAGAAGCTCAGACTCGGAATGAAGGCTGCTTCTGCTTTGCCGCACCCCAGGCTCTCATCTGGCCGTCCCCCCATCACTCGACTGGGCCGCGCTGCGCTTCTGGCGTCTGTCCGTCCGTCTCTGGCTCAGTCTACGCACCGCTCATCCGTCATCCATCCGGGGTCTGTCTGGCCTCTCCGTCCTGTGTTTACCTCTGTTGTCTCCTGTGTCGGGTGTTATTACTGTCGCCTGTCGATGTCATTCTCTTCATCATCCGTCCATTTCCCTGCGTGTCGTTTATCGGTCCGTCTCTCCATCTGGGTATCATCTGTGTCTGTCACCTGCCCGTGTGTGCCTGTCACTAAGCTCTACACGTCCATCCATTCATCTCGCTGTCCTTTATCTCCGCGTCTACCGCCGCGTGTGTACCTCTGCGACTGTCTGTCAGTCTGACCATCGTCTGTCCATCCGTCCACCGACGCAGCTGTCATCTCCACGGATCGATCAAGTTTACCTATCGTGGCTTCTTTACCGTTGCAGCTGTCTAGCTTCGGTTTGTTATTTTTTACCTTTTACCTATGATGTGTCCGTTGACAGCCCTCCCTACTTGCTCTTCGTTATTTCCTTGGGTCTGTTACCCATGATCACGCACCTGTTACCTGTCTCTTCCTACCCCTCTCCGTGTCCATCCCTTTATCCGTCGCCTGTATCTGTGTCGCCTGCGTCTCTGTATGATGCCGATCTGTTGTCTAGCTGTTCAGCCTTTCCACCTGTCCTCTGTCACCTGTGCAGCCGCCACCTCTTCTGTCGTCTTTGTCCACATCGTCCACCCGTCTGCATCCTCCCCCGTCTGTCACCCGTTCTTTCTGTGTCACCCGTCTCTCTCACTCGTCTCTCTCTGTCGTCGCTGTGCTCCTCTTCCACCCATTCGCCAGCCGTTTACCCGTCGATCGTCTGTCTATATCCTTCTGCCATCTCCCCGTCCCCCCGCCTAGCCCTCTGTCCCCCCCCACCCAGGACATCGCTCTTACCACCAGGCTGTCCCAGTGGCCAGGCGTGCCTCCAGGCTGGGGTCTGTCGGGGGCCTGGCAGGACAAGGCACCCCAGAGGCTCGACGGTGGCAGTTGTAGACGCAGCTCTCGTCGGGCGCTTCCCAGAAGTGCCTCCGTTATCCTGGAAAGTTTCCACGTGACGACGGCTCCCGGGAGGTTCCGGGTGTCCTGCGACACGTGTCCTGAGCGGCGTGGCCAATCCAAGCCCACCTCCACGCACAGCCCCTTCCTGGGTCCCCGACGGAGGGCCTCCACGTGGGAACCTGGGAGCACCCCGTGCAGCCCGCGACAGGGGGCCTTTGCTGTCCTCCCCCGGGACGATTTATCTGCCTGGTCGCTGTCGATGTCCTCTGCCCTTGAGCAAACCCAATTCCAGCTGAAATCCACTCGCGTCTGGAGACGCTTCCCCACGTGTTCTTGACAGCCCGGCCTCCCCTTGCGAGTCCTGGGGAAAAAGTACCTGACAGGTCACGTCCTGTGTCTGACGGGAACTCTTCTTCCCGGACAGGCGCTGTTCACGGCTTGCAAGCTCCAGGTGTTTGATGTATTACAAGACCAAGGCCCTCTGAAGGCCGCGGACGTGGCCCGCAGAATAGACGCCTCCACGGGCGGGACCGAGCGGCTGCTGGATGCCTGCGTGGCCCTGGGCTTACTGGACAGGACGGACAGAGGTGCGGGGCGCCTGGGGTCTTTCCAGCAGCTTTGCAGGCGGGACGGTGACTCTGAGGGGAGACAGGGAAGGCAGCCCCTCTGTCTCTCTGCCCCGGGAACACTGCTCTTCCCTGGAGCGTGGGGGGCAGGGGAGGGATGGAAGGAGGAAGCAGGTGTGCGTGACTTCTCGTTCTTTTTCTTCTGGTCTTTTCGGGCCACACCTGCCACCTGTGGAGGTTCCCAGGCTTGGGGTCGAATCAGAGCTGCAGCTGCAGGTCTATGCCACAGCCACAGCAACGTGGGATCCGAGCCACATCTGGGACCAACACCACAGCTCACAACAACACCAGATCCTTAACCCACTGCGCGAGGCCAGGGATGGAACCCACGTCCTCATGGATCCTAGCCTGGTTCTTAAGCCGCTGAGCCTCAGTGGGAACTCAGCCCCATGTTTTCAGGTTACAGCAACACGGAGGCGGCCACTCTCCACCTGGTGTCGGACGGCGAACACTCCCTCCACGGCCTCGCCGTGTACCACGACGACCACGTGTGGGACCTCCTGACACACCTGGACCGGGCCGTGCGGGAGGGAGCAGGCCCGACCCACAGGGCACTGGGGGCGATGCAGGCGGAACCCCTGTGTCAGGTAGCACAATCCAGCGTGCCTTCCACGTCCCTCTGCTGCTGAGGGACCAGCGAGCACAGGGATGTCGCAGAGTGAGGGCAGTCGGAATTGCCTGGGAAACAGCCAACGCCGGGAAGCCTGACCGGGGGCTGCAGACAGCCTGCAGGCGCCGAGGACGGCGTGGGCGGGCCACTGGCTGGTCCCCGCACCAACATTTTTCTAGCAGGGGCTGCTTTGCAACAATGCACCCGTTTTCCTGCGTGCAGTTGAATTGCACAGACTCTCGCTTCTGAGCAGGGCTTGCAAAGTACTTTCCGCCTCACCTCATCCCGCTCCCCTCCCTCCAGCGAACAAAGCGCTGTGCGTCCATCAGGCCCTCTTCGGCCAGAGGCACCCATCCAGGGCTTTGGGCCACCTGGGTCCCCAGCAGCCTTGGCCGAGGGCAGACCACACGTGAGGCAGGGAGGCAGGGCTGCGGATGGCGGGGAAGGGGCCTGGCATAGCTTGCGGCTCACATCCCGTGTGGGGGAGATGGACAGAGACAGAGACAGATGAAAGAAAAGACAGGTGTTCCCATTGTGGCTCAGCAGAAACGAATCTGACTCGTACCCGTGAGGACCCAGGTTGGATCCCTGGCCTCGCTCAGTGGGTTAAGGGTCCAGCATTGCCGTGAGCTGTGGTGTGGGTTGCAGACACTGTTCTGAGCTGGTGGTGCTGTGGCTGTGGTGTAGGCCGGCAGCCGCAGCTCTGATCTGCTGCTTAGCCTGGGAACCTCCATATGCTGCAGGCGTGCCCCCCCCCCCAAAAAAAGAAGGCGCTCCTCTCGTGGTTCAGTGGTTATCGAACCTGACGGGCATCCGTGAGGATGTGGGTTCAATCCCCGGCCTCACTCAGTGGGTTAAGGACCCGGCGTTGCCGTGGCTGTGGCGTAGGCCGGCAGCTACGGCTCTGATTCCACCCCTAGCCTGGGAATTTCCACATGCTGTGGGTGTGGCCCTGAAAGACAAAAAAGATCAGAAACAAAAATTTAAAAAGTAAGGAAGAAGAAAAGAAACCAAAAAGACGGAGACTCTGAGTCGTTCCGCTGCTGTAAACCCGCCGTAAACCGGGGTGATGAACAGCAGACGTGGCTTTCTCGGGGTTCTGGTGGTGCACGTGGAGATCCCGGCCGGGGGGCTGGGGGAGGGGAGCAGATTTAGTGTCTGGCGAGGCGCCTTCCCGGTGCCTGGACGGGAAGGCCAGGGGGCCCCTCATCCAGGGGCAGGACTGCCTGGGCCCTGGGTGGGTGTCCTCAGACCCCGTTCTGTGCTAGGACGCCCCCCACGAGGGTGCAGAGGGGACGCTGCGGTTCATGAGGGCCGCGCACGGCCTCAGCACGCTGACCGCACGCCACGTGGCCACGGCCTTTGACCTGTCCCGCTTCAGCTCCGCCTGCGACCTGGGAGGTGCGTACACCCCTCAGTGCCCCGCTGGGTGTCAGTGCCAAGGGCCCTGTGTATTCAGTCCCAGGCAGCTCGGCCGCCCCCAGTCAGACTTGCTTAATGGGTTTATCTCCGCAAACTGTCTCGCTGCCGAGATTTATCCAGGGTGGGCGTGGGCTTGGGTGGATGTATCCAAGTGCTAGCAGGTTCTAGGGATGGCCCAGGACCCCCCTGGGGGTGAGGGGACCCTTCCTGGGGGCTGCTGAGCTGGGGAGAGGACTTTGGAGCCCGTCTGCCCCCATCTCCTGAGGTCTGATTCTGCCCCACATTCTCCACCCCATCCCAAAGCGGTCCTGACCCCAGGTCAGTGGACACGGGAGGAACAGAGACCTGCTCAAGGGTTTCCATGGGACTGGGGTCCGAAGAGGGCTCCCGAGTGCTGCTTGTGTTTCCTCATCCTCTGCACACCTTTCCTCCTGGTGGCCCAGAGTGGCTGCTGTGGCGCCAGCCGTCACATCTATATTCCCACAGCTGAAAGGGGAAGGGACGAGTACAGCCCCCTAGAGCTTTGCTGTCGGGAGTCCCCCTGAGTCTTCGCCCACCCTGCTCACCTTCTCTGGGCCGGCACCTGCTCCAGCACCAGCCCACGAGGCCCCGACTTTGCAACGCCAGTGATCCCCCCTTCAGCTGACCTCATTTCAGGGCACAGGCCTCAGGCCATGTCCTGGGAGCATGGTTTTGGCTTTGCCAGAGCTGACCCTTGGACACCCGCCAGGGGGCTCGTATATGGCAGGAGAGGCCAGCGTCCGCTTTTGCTTCCTGCAGGCTGCACGGGCGCCCTTGCCCGCGAGCTGGCCCAGGAGTACCCACGTCTGGAGGTGACCGTGTTCGACCGCCCGGAGGTCATCGAGCTCGCCAGGCGCTTTCAGCCCAAGGGACCCCAGACAGGGCGGATCCGCTTCCTGCCAGGTCAGTGTGGCTTCGTGTCTGCTGGTGTCGGCGTTCGTGACTTTTTTTCTGTCTTGTACAGAGCACATGCCCATGTGTGTTGGTCTGTTTCTGGGTGCGTGTGTCTGTGTGCCTCTGTATGTGTGTGTGTGTATCTGCGTTTGTATGAGTGCATATGCTTCTGTTTGTGTGTGTCTGTGTCTGAGTGTGCATGTATCTGTGTGTCTGTCCATCTGTGTGTGTTTCTGTGCCGGTCTGTGTGTGTACATATCCATGTTTTCTCTGTGTCTGTGTGTGTGTATACATTGGTGAATCTGTGTGTCTGTGTCTCTAAGTTAAGTACATGTCTGCATGTATAACAGTGTCTGCGTGTGTCTGAGTGTGCATGTCTGTGTGTGTATCTCAGTGTGTGTCTGTGTCTCAGTGTGCATGTCTGCATGTGTCTGAGTGTGCGTGTGTGTGTATCTCAGTGTGTGTCTCCGTGTGCGTGTGTCTGAGTGTGCGTGTCTGTGTGTGTGTATGTGTGGCTGCACACACACGAGCGCATCTCCAGATCCTGACAACGGGACGTGGAGGTGATGGTGGTGGGGGTGGAGGGGGAGGCGGGCAGGGATGGGGCGGGCTGAGATGCGCGTGGGCCGAGCCGGGTGTGGGCCACAAGCAAGGCCTCGGGGGAGGTGCCGCAGGGGCTGCAGCAGGAAGGCCTGGGGCAGATGTGAGGAGGGGCTTCCCTGTGGGACGGTCTGAAAGGAAACTCGCAGCTCTGACGACTCACCTGCTCTGCGGCCCCCCCTGAGGGCAGGCGTGCTGGATCACCCTGTGCCCCCGGCTGCCGGCTCCTTTTCTAGTGAAAGCGAGCTGGTCACCCAGCTCCACTCTGAACGGTGTCCGCAGAGTCGTGTGTTGAGGCTGAAGCCCCCGGTGTGGCTCTCCCCCGGGGTGAGGAGGGTTAAGGAGGTCATCGTGCTGCAGTGATGACCAGAAGGCGTCCTTCTGTCTGTGTGTCTGTGGGTCATGTCTCTCCCGCTTCCTGGCTTGCAGGTGGCCGCCTTCTCCCTGTGTCCTCGAAGCGGAGAGAGAGGGACACAGATTGACAGGCTGACGGATTGATACATAGATGGGTAGATGGGTGGGTAAATGATAGATGGATGCATCGATAGATTCTTGGGTGGATGGACGAATCGATACGGACAGATGGATGGATGGATAAATAGATACACAGACAAATAGATTGAGAGAGACGATAGACAGCAGAGACTGATCAAGTGAAAGATAAATCGATGGACTGACGGATGGAAGGATGCATCGATGCATAGACAGATATAGAGAGATAGACGTGATAGAAATGGATGATTAGGCGGATGGATGGATGGATGGATGGATGATAGGCAGACGGAAGGGCTGATGGCGAGAGAGATGACAGACGGATGGGTAGACAGACAGGCCTCTTCTCAGATCGCCAACTTCATCACTCCTGCAAAGACCATCTTTCCAAATAAGCGTCCTTTCCCAAGTCAGCTCCTGAATGCGTCTTTTCAGGGACGGGATCTCCCTACAGCGGGCCGCCCCCCCCCCTGCCCCTCCCCGTCCCCCTCCCCTGCCCCTCCCCGCCCCCCTCCCCTGTAGAAAGTCTTGCACCCGTTTGCCGTCCGGCGGACGGCCAGGTCTCGGGTCGCTAGCGTCTCAATCCCATTCTCTGTAAACAGGTCGTGTTTTCCAGGACGCCCTCCCGGAAGCCGAGCTCTACGTCCTGTCAGGAATCCTGCAGGACCTGCCGGGCGACAAAGTGCACGAGTTACTGAGCAGGATCTCAAACAGCTGCAAACCAGGTGAGACCACACCGCTCACCTGACTTTTTCTCTGTAACCTGCAAAGACACTTTCTGCCTTAAAAAAAAAAGAGTATGTTTTATAGATTCGGCCGCCCCCTCTGCCCTCCGAGGCGCAGCTGACCGTCTCCCCGTGGACAGATTTGGATGTGATGCATGACGCGTGGGTGCTGGGGATGCATTTCTGAACTCTTGGGTGACAACATCCGGGGTGCCAGGCTCCTGCACAGCCCCAGATGTGGGTCTCTCCCGCCCCCCACCAGGGCCCCACTGGGCTCAGGCGGTCCCTTCTCCTCTGATGGCTTCCAGGCTGCTCTGTGGTACCCGGGCCGTGTCCACATGCTCACAGCCAACAGGGGTCATCAGGCCAGTGGGGCAGAGGTGACCAAGCCCACGTCTGTGACCCCGGGGCAATTCCGCTGCCTGTCCTGTGCAGCCTTCGGCGTCCCCATCAAAGCCACCTCTCGGCAAAACGACCCCCATTCTGGGTCTCTGATCTTGGACAAAAGCCAAGTCCATTCATGGGGGTCTCTGCAGGGAATGACCGTGTGGCAGCCATGCTGGGCTCCACCCCGCTGGCAGGAACGACCCCCTCCTAGGACCCCTCTGGCCTCTCCAGGAAACCGAGGCCCCCGCCTCAGGCACAAAGCCAGGTGGGGGCACCGGGAGGCAGGTCTTCAAGGACCAAGGTTGACTGGCCTTCCTGCCGCCCCCTTTCCTGTGTCATGGCCCAGGACCTCCTCAGGCCGCTGTCCTGTGTGCCCCCAGCCTCTGGGGAAAAGCCCCCCCACCCGCCGCCTTGTGGACACGAGGGTCTCCGGCTTGGAGAGGCGCCAGCAGCCATGGACTCCACTTCTCACGGGCAAGCTGCCTTCCAGGACCCGCTGCTTATGCTGGGAACCAGCGGGACAGGCCTTGGAAATGAAATGATGGAAATGAAATGAAATGAGACACAGGCAGATCGGAAACAGAACCCAGGAAGGGCAATGGGGAGGGGACAGAAGAGGCAACGCGGGGAGCCATCCGTGAGCCCTACAACCTGCCTGCAGGGGCCCTAGACCCCAGGAGCCCTAGACCCCAGGAGCCGGGCGTCTGGAGACCACCCCAGCCTGCAGGAGGCTCAGGGCCCTGGGTGAGCCTGGGCTTCAAGAAGGTGCAGGGAGCTCCCTGGTAGTCCAGTGGTTAGGATGCAGTGCTTTTACCTAGGCGGCCTGGGGCCAGTCCCCGGCCTGGGGACAGAGATCCCACATCAAGCCGCTGTTCACTGTGACTGTAGAAAACCAAGAAAAAGGTGAAAGCCCCTAGGCATGGGCACCAGAACCATTCGGGCTCCTCCAAGCAGCGCTAGGGCTTGAGGACGCAGAGCCGGCTGTGAACTCCGAGGGGAACCTGATTTCCACGGATGCCCAAGGTACTCGCCACAACAGTGGGCGGAGCGACGCGCCCTGAGACTTCTAGGGAGAGTTCCCGTTGTGTCTCATCAGGTTAAGGACTTGCCAAGTCTCCGTGAGGATGTGGATTCGATCCCTGGCCTTGCTCAGTAGGTTAAGGGTCCAGCTTTGCCATGAGTTGTGGTGTAGGTTGCAGACACAGCTCGGATCTGGCGTGGCTGTGGCTGTGGTGGAGGCCGGCAGCTGCAGCTTCGATTTGAACCCTAGCCTGGGAACGTCTATATGCTGCAGGTGTGACTCTAAAAAATAACCAAAAAAAAAAAAAAAAAAGGCTTTTCTGGACCCAATCACTGTGCCTCCACCGCAGCCCCCTTCTCCGGTGGCTCCTGCAAAATAAAGACAGCAACGTGAAAACCAGGCCTCCCCTCTGCAGGACAGGCCGAGGGGACCCCAGGGTGACAGCCTGGGTGGGGGCAGGAGGGAGGCTCACGGGCCAGGTGCTGAGCGGCCCCGCTACACAGTCATCTCTTGGGTAGAGGGTTTGGAAACTGTCGCTGTGTGAGGACGTCTCCGGAGCATCTGGAACATGTTAAAAGTGTGGAAGTTTAAAAGGAGCCAATCTTAGTCCCCCAAAAGGCCGTGTGGTTCAGGCATTCTTGTTGGTCCGCGTAGCTGGATGAAGACCGTGTGTCCGCAGTCCACGCCCACCGGGCACCTTCCTGGGAAATAGGGTCATTGCAGGTGTGATGGAGAGAGGGGGCTGAGAGGAGGTCCTCCTGGATCAAGGTCACCATCCAGCCTCTCCCCACAGGCGGCGGCATCCTGGTGGCGGAAGCAGCCCCGGCCGAGGAGGCGGCGGAGGCGGCGGTGGCGGCGGCGCGGATCCCCCGGCTGCGGACCCTGAGCCCCAGCGACCACCAGCAGCTGCTGCGGCGACACGGCTTCCGGGACGTGCAGGTGGCGCGGGCGGGGGCCCTGCTGCGCGTGCTCCTGGGCACCCGGGCCGCGCCCTGAGGGCCGTCCCGACGGAAGTGAAGGTCTCCTGGAGGCAGGGGGCGGTGGGGGGGGGGCGTTAAAGGACACAGAAAGCACGGCGCTCTCGGCCCGCGTCTGTGCGGCTCTGCGCGCGGGGGACGCGCAGGCCCCGCGCTCCCTCTCAGCGCCGGAGGACGCCAGGGGCGTCTAGAGCCTGTTTCCCAATTCTGCCCGTTTGGAGCGAGTTCCTCCCGCGCCCTTTCGGCTGCCATGTGGGCGGCCTGTTCAGTGGTTCCCATCGCTGACCCTCGGCCAGTCACTGTGGCCGCAGGACCCACCTCCGCCCCCGCCCCACAGCGCACACCGGTGCCCAGGATGGTGTCCAGATGCTCGTTTGTTGGTAAGGACCCCAAGGGACCCACGGGAGGCTGAGTCTGTTTTGCGCATAGCAGTTTCTTCAAGGGGAGGCCCGTGCAAAACCTTTTGTGCGGCGGTCACGTGGAGGCTGTTAGACTACACGTTCTTGTCTCAAGAGTCCCAGGGGAGGTCCTTTCTAACAGGGCCCCTGTGGGTGTCGACAGATCACCTGCGCTTTCCAGCGCCAACCACAGACTGTTAGACACATAACGTACAAGACGGGAGACACAGACACAGTTTTCTCTTGTGTCAGAAGGGACTTTATCGAAATAGAACGTGAACCATGTGAGTTTTACATGCAAACGGAAAGATGTCTATTTGTAACTTAAAGGATATTATATACACATACACACAAGTATATCATTTTGTACAGGCGCCAATTATTGAAAGAAAAAAAAAAATCGTGCCTCCGCGGGAGGCAGGGATCGAGGAAGGAAGTGAAACCCTGACTCTAGAGGGAGCCTGGCCGTCGAGGGGGAGTGCCCTCTGCTCTCCCCGTGGGATGGAGAAAAGAGCGCTCGAGGCCCCTCGGCCCCCTGGACCCCGTAAGGATGGACCTGCGGCTTCCGTGAAGCAGCAGCCACTCGCCCTGGAGCGCAGAGCAGAGGCTCCGCCCACCCCAGGTCCCCGCCCCTCACCTGGGCGCGGGCTGGGCTCCTGGCGGGGCCACTTCCGCCGCGAGGCGGAGCTGGGGTGACCCGTGCCCGTCCCCTTGGGCCACTTCCGTCAGCCTCCTTCCCCTCCCCGGGAGGAGAGGTGAGTCACGGCGGGTACCTTTGTCTCTCGCCAAGGGCACCTTGTTTCACCCTGGCCAGGTCCCCTGGGATGACAAGTGACGAGTCCGGGGCTCTTGGAAGGCCTGCGTTCAGGCCCGCTTGGGCGCCCGGGGATGTCTGGACACGGGGTTTGCTAGAAGAAAGCCCATATCTAACCAGAGGTGCCAGGGCGCCCGACCCGGGGACACACAGCCCGCCTTTGTCCTGGTCGCCAAGAGCCCTGCGGGCTGGAGGCGGCGAGGCTGCTGCAGGCTCTGACCCCGAGTCCCCCCCCCCCCCACGACGGTGCCCTTAAACCAAGAACATTGGAATTCCCGTCGTGGCTCATTCAGGGTGAAGAATCCACCAGGAGGCGCGGTTCCATCCCTGGCCTCGCTCAGTGGGTCACGGATCTGCAAGCTGCATGCAGTATAGGTCGCAGATACTGCTCAGATCCGGTATTGCTGTGGCTGTGGTGTAGACCAGCAGCTGCAGCTCCAGTTTCACTCCTACCCTGGGAACTTCCGCGTGCTGCAGGTGTGCCCCCCCCCCCCAAAAAAAACCCCAAAACTAGGACGCTCTGGAGGGAGACCCGCCCAGGTGGAGAGTAAAGGGTCGATAACGTTTGTGGAAGCGACAATGTGCCTAGGGCTTCTGATAACTCTCATTGTCTTTTGCGTGCTAGAACTGCTTGCATTAAAATTTTTTTAAAAAAAAAACGTGAGATGGGAAAATATGACTGATTTACAACTGGTGTCTCCATTTATTAGATGCATGCAAAAGCAGCATCCGTAGGGGTGCGCACACGCGGGGCCTGAGTCTTTGGATCCACAGGCAGCGCTCGATTGCAATTCCCCCCCCCCCCCGCCCGCCTCCCCGGACCCCGCCCTCCAGGTCCAAGTCATTCATTCATTCATTCGTTCCGACATTTGAGTGCCCGCCCGCGTCACGCCCTCTGGAGGCATCCTGGGTGACATCTGCCCTCTGCACCTGTCGGGGGGGGGGGGGGGGGAAGAGTAGGAGACAGACCTTAAAGAGGACACCTGAGTCCCCAGCGTGTCGCCCCTCCCCCACGTTCCTTGCAGGGTCCTCCCGCGTTTCCACCAGGCGCCTTCCCCTCGAAGTCCCTGCACCGCTCACCAGATCCGGTCAATTAAAGGCAGGGCCTGATCCAGTCTCAGGCCGGAGTCCCAGGACTGACTCGTGGCCTGGCTCCTGGCACGTGCCCGTGCCCCCAAGCCTCCCCAGGTGCCACCCTCATCACTTGCATGACTCATTCGGAGCCATCAGCTGAAACCTGATCACCTTTGAACACCTCCTCCGGTTCTTTTAGTTAAGGCACCCACTTTCTAGATGCTCCCACACCATCCACGTCCTAAGTCAACCTTGGGAGAGCGATGAGGAATGGGGGACACGCCCATCTCCCCGCCCACACCCCAGGGGTCTTGGAAATGGACCCCACCTCTGGGCATCCTCGGTCCCCTTTGTAATCCCAATTGCACAGTCCACCTCGCCCCTCCCTGCCCAGGTTCCCTGTGGGTGTGGTCCTGCCCCCCCTCGCCCCCCCCTTCAGCCCAGGTGCAGCACAAGGACCAAGTCATCCTCTCCCTCCCCCCTCCTAAGCACGGAGGACAGATGGGTCTGAGCTCGAGGCCTGCGTGAAACGCTTAGTTTTATTTTTATTTATTTTCTTAGCCGCACCCATGGCATGTGTAAGTTCCCAGGCCAGGGATCGAACCCGCGCCACAGCAGGACCCAAGCCGCTGCAGTGACAACGCTGGATCTTTAACTCGCTGTGCCACCTGAAGTGCTTTTTAGGGAAAAACGTGTTCTGCACTTAAGAGATCCCACTCCTTCCTTGCTCCCAGAAGCGCTGGTGGAGCACCCATGGCGGCGGCGGCCCAGGTGGCCAGGGGCCCTCAGGGTTCTGAGGAGGAACCCATAGACAGCGTGGCACTGACCAGGGAAGGCAGGGAGGGCACAGAGAGGGGCTTCGCGCCTCGGGGAGGGGAGTGGGTCAGTCAGAGGGGAACCGCAGCCTGCCAGCCTACTCTTCCCAACACAGGCTCTCCAGCTCCCACTTGCAGGGCCTCCCGGCTGGGGCCTGAAAAACCAGCTGAGGCTGGTTGGCCCCTGTGGGCGCAGCCAACAGCGATAACCATCACAGGGTCGGCTCTGCCCAGTCAGGCACATCTTGTGTACAAATGAAGACAGGAGATGATAGCTTCAGCTAGGAGCGCCCCGCCACAGCCCAGAACCCACCGCCGCCCTCTCCTCCAGAGCCCCGAGGCCACTGCGGGCGGGGGCACGCCGGGCCCCCCAGGGCCGTTTTCCGTCCCCCAGTCCCAAGAAGCCTCAGGAAGTGCCGGAACATCAAGGCCCTCCCCCACAGCCATCTTTACCTGAGCGACTGGAGCTGCTATCACCCCGGCAGCTGGACCAGCCTCCGGGCCCGCCTCTTACCTGCCTCTCCCGGGAGGTCAATAGAGGACAGATGAAGGTTGTGTAAGGACACGGGGGCGGAAAAACGGCAGGTGCCCGAGGCTGGGGTAGGGGGGCGGCTTCCTTGGCATCCATGCACACAGCATCGCCTGCTAGGGGGGACAGGGGAAACCCCCGCCCAAAAAAGGGGGGAGGGACAGAGGAAAAAGAGTAAGGGAATGAGAAAAACAAATCGAGAAGCAGGGAGGGAGGGAAATAAAAATACAAGAAAAAGTCATTGCACCAGCGTTGCTACAAAGGTTCTCTCCTCAACCTGGGGGTGCTGGTACACAGGTGTAGTCAGGTTGTGAAAATTCAGTGATAGGTACACTTATGACTTGGGCTATTTATAATTCAATAAAGCGTTCACAACGCTTCAAAACATCTTGGCCTCGGGCGACTTGGGGAGGGGGGATGTGCACCCGAGTGTGTGAACACCTGCATGTCTGAGTGCGTGCATCTGCAGGTCTGTGAGCTGTGCATGTGAACACGCGTATAGACACTGCACGTGAGTGCACGAGAGAATAAGCATTTGATGGCGGCACACGTGTCCCTGTCCGTCTGGGAGGCCCCACGTCACAGTAAGCCACCCAGGGCACCAAGACCTGGGAGGTCCGGCCCTCCTCTCCCCCACCCAGTGCCCGGCTCACTAAGTGCACCTGGAGTCTCAGGGTCAGGGCGGGGGAACCCCACAGAGTGGCGGGGTACTCCGGGGCACTCCAGTGACACGCCTGGGACAGGCTGGGTTCTCTCAGAGAGGGAACAGGCAAGCCCTCCAGAAACCGAGCCTAGAGGGATTACCGTGCCTCCTCATGCTAAGGCCCTGAATCTGTCGCCCCTCCCACGGGACGCGCCGGGGGTCCCGGCCGAGACTCTATCCCGCAGAGCCCAGGAGTCACCGGGGCGAGTCGAGGGGTCGCAGCTGGGACTCAGGGTTCTGTAGGAGAGGCCAAGCCTCAAGCGTGAGAGGAGGAAACCTGGGGTCGCGGCCTGAACTCAGGGGAATCATCGGGTAGAGTCCTGCGCTCGCGATCGGGCCTGGGGGCTCAATGGGGCCAGCCCAAGGGTGCGCGCCGCCGAGACCGGAGGAAGACCAGGCGGGGGACACGACAACCCCGGCCTTTCCCCTCCGCCGCCGCCGCCGCGGTCCGTCGCATCCGCCTGGCCCGGCGTGACCTTGACAAGGTCAAGGCTGCCGCCGCGCCCCCGGCCCTGCAGGGCGCATGGGCGGGGCCCTGCTCCCTGCATACCCTGGGCCGCCGCGCGCGGGAAGGGGCGGGGCGGCGGCGGCGGCGTAGCCAATGGGCGCGGCCCTCGGGGGACGAGGGGCGGGGCGCAGCGCGGCTCCCGGCAGCCCGCGGGGGCGCGGCGCGCGCGGAGGGGCGGGGCCGGGCGGCGGCGCAGCCAATGGGCGCTGCGCGCGGGGGCGCGGGGCGGGGCGTTGGCGCCTTAGCGGCTGCGCTCTGGCAGCCCCGTCTTTTCGGTCCCGGCGGCGGCAGCGCTGACCAGAGGCGCCTACCTTGCGATCTCCGCGCCTCCGCTCCGCTCTCCGGCCGCTGTGCTGCTCGCCCCGCCACCATGACGGAACAGGCCATTTCCTTCGCCAAGGACTTTCTGGCCGGAGGCATTGCCGCCGCCATCTCCAAGACGGCCGTGGCCCCCATTGAGCGGGTCAAGCTGCTGTTACAGGTAAGGCGGGCTGCGCACGCGCGCGCGGGCGCCGGGTGAGGGGCTAGGGGCCAGGGCGTGGGGACAGCGGGCCGGGCGGGCCGCGTGCGCCGGAAGCGGGAGGCCGCACCGCTTTGTCCGCGCGCCGCGGGCTTCCGGAGGCGGCCCGGGCGCGCGTCATGTGCGCGCCGCCGCATGCGCAGAAGCGGGGCTGCGGCAGTGCTCTGGCTGCCAGTAGTTGGGCTCGCGGCGTCCGCGCTTGCGCACTGGGTCCTGCGGGCCCGGCCCGGGGGACGCATGCGCGTGAGGCACCGCGTGGACAGACCCCCACCGCGGCGCGGGCGGTGACCTTGGGCGGGTCTCCACGGCCGTGTTTCTGACTTTTCACGGGATGTCAGTTCAGTCTCCCTTTTGAAACCTTCTGTTCGGCTCTAAGTCGGAATAAACTGTCCTTACCTGTTAGGAAACTGTCAAAATTGTAGCACAGGCAGAAACATGGCCAGGCCGTAGTTCGCATCAGCTGATGGATGATGGACAGTGAGTGGTGAAAGGGGCGGGGGTCCTCCTTAGAGGCCATTCGCGAAGCTTTAAGGCCGCTTGCACGAGCTCTCTTAGTTGCGGACCCACCGTTTCGGGGAGGCCGTTGGAAGTGCCAGCTGAGCCCCCGGTGTGAACCCCCCGCCCTCGGCCCTCAGGTGCAGCACGCCAGCAAGCAGATCGCGGCCGACAAGCAGTACAAGGGCATCGTGGACTGCATCGTGCGCATCCCCAAGGAGCAGGGCGTGCTGTCCTTCTGGAGGGGCAACCTGGCCAATGTCATCCGCTACTTCCCCACGCAAGCCCTCAACTTCGCCTTCAAGGATAAGTACAAGCAGATTTTCCTGGGCGGCGTGGACAAGCACACGCAGTTCTGGAGGTATTTCGCCGGCAACCTGGCCTCCGGCGGCGCGGCCGGCGCCACCTCCCTCTGCTTCGTCTACCCCCTGGATTTCGCCCGAACCCGCCTGGCTGCCGACGTGGGGAAATCCGGCACCGAGCGGGAGTTCAAAGGCCTGGGCGACTGTCTGGTGAAGATCACCAAGTCTGACGGCATCCGGGGGCTGTACCAGGGCTTCAACGTGTCGGTGCAGGGCATCATCATCTACCGGGCGGCCTACTTCGGCGTGTACGACACGGCCAAGGGTGAGTGCGCTCCGCGGGGCGGGCGCGTGGGCGGGGGGCGCTGAGACCGGGTGTGGGCGGGGCCTGCGGGCGTCCCTGTGCTCACAGGGTCCTTTCTCTGCGTCTGTCAATTTCCTCTCCTTAGAAGCGGCTCCTTTCTGCTACGTTAGAATTCTGCTGTGTGGTCTTCGTCCACCACTTCTTTAAACGTCTCAGTTCCTAGAATAATTAGATGCTGAGGCGTACCGGCTCTGTCTGGGTGAGCGAGGCAGGGTTCACCCTGGAACGTAAGCCGTGGAGGTCAGGGCCCAGGCCCAGCAGGCAGCTCTGCCGCGGAGCGGATGCGGAGGAGTCCGCTCCCCGAGGCCCCTGGGGGCTGTCATGCTGTGGGTTACAGGCGCCATCCCGGTCCCCAGGAGCTGCGATTGACCGCGGTCTGACTCCTGGTGTCGCGGGCTGCAGGGGCTCCCCGCGGAGCTGGAGGGGGGCTGGGGCTGCAGCCCCGGGCCTAACGCCGCCCGCGGCCCCGCAGGCATGCTCCCCGACCCCAGGAACACGCACATCGTGGTGAGCTGGATGATCGCGCAGACCGTGACGGCCGTGGCGGGCGTGGTCTCCTACCCCTTCGACACCGTGCGGCGGCGGATGATGATGCAGTCGGGCCGCAAGGGAGGTACGTCCGCTTCCCGGGCTCTGGGGGCGGGGCCCCGGGCGCGGCCTCCGCCGGCGGCGCTGGGCCTGGACACCACGTGGTTTCCGCATCTGGGCCGGGGGTGGGGTCGCCTGGCTTCACGAGGGCCCCCGGGGAGCCTGCACACGCCGTGCCCTTGGCCTGCCCTCCCTTTGCCCTGGCGTCCCTGGGCCCGGGGGTGGGAGTGGGGCTCTGGCACGGAGGGCTCCGGGCCGGTCCCGACCCGCCCTGTGACCCCCGCCCTCTCCCCCAGCCGACATCATGTACAAGGGCACCCTGGACTGCTGGCGGAAGATCTTCAAGGACGAGGGCGGCAAGGCCTTCTTCAAGGGCGCCTGGTCCAACGTGCTGCGAGGCATGGGCGGCGCCTTCGTGCTGGTCCTGTACGACGAGCTGAAGAAGGTCATCTAGGCGCCGCCCTGCCCGGCGGCCGGCACGCGGACCAAGGGACCCAGGGACCCACGTAGAATCATCCTCCACTGTCATGGACCATTGACCTTCAGAAATTCCAGTGTCCCTGCGGAGGGCCCAGGCCTGGCGGAGGGCGCGGCCCCCTGGGGCCGCTACCCATCGATCGATTGCGGGGGGAGGGAAAGACGGCGTCCTGGGTCCGCAGGGGAGGCAGCTCCACGAAGGCAGACCTAGACCCCAGGTGCTTGTAGGACCGACCTGTGTTTAAGTATTTATTTAAAAAATCATGTCTCCCGTTTGTACTTAAGCACTGTCTCTTTTGCACAGCCGAATATTTGCGATTATGTTCTATGTCGGGCATTCTGTTGCAAAACAATAAAATCAGGACACAGACCCTGCTCTTGCCTCTGAACGGAGCGCCCCTGTGTGGCGGGGGCATGGGGGTCCGTGGGTTTTCAGGTGGGAAGGCCCCTGCGTGGCTGCCTGGCCTGTGCCAGGAGCCCAGCCGCCCTTGGGTGGCAAGGGGTGCAGGGGGCCTCTGAGCCCACCCCCACCTCCCTAGCCAGGTGCTGCTTGGGTTTCTCTACTGGAGCTGCTGCCCACCATTCCAGCCTCCACTGGAGCTGGACTCAAACCACAGCAGAGCTGTCTGGTGTGCCGAAGGCCCAGCCCCAGGCAGGTCAGCCTGCTCCTGGCATGAATTTCTGCGTGACCTTGGAGACCTCCCCTTGGTCACCACTGCCAGCGTTGGGACCCGGGGACCGGGCACCCAGCCACCCAAGAACAGCACTGCCCGCTGCCTCCACAGTCAAGTGACCCTGGGAAGGACAGGCTGAGGTCTGCTACAGGGGAAGCCACGTGCACAGCGGCCCCAGCTGGGAGGCAGATCTGAGACCTGCAGACCGGGGCGAGGTCGGGTTAGAGGAAGTTTGAGCAGGCTGTCCCCAGGGTCGCCCAGCTCCTGAGGGGTGATAAAGGACAAGACACGACCGGTCAGTTCTCACACTCTCCCCAGCTCTCTGGGGTGGAGTCACTTGGAACCTCATCTGTCTGCCCAGATCTGCTTTCTGAGCAAACTGCCCGGTTCAGAATTGGGCTGCTCTTGGCGTCTAGAGCTTGTTTCATCACCAGCCCTGGGCTTTCTGCAGGAGTGTCAGTGTGCCGGTTTCCTGTGCCTCCGAGGAGGCTCCGGGTTTTACTCCTATAGCTGGAAGGGGACGTGTAGCCGCTCCTTCTCACGCAGCCTTACAGAGAGGGAAGCACGATCCAGCAGAGGAACCAGGCAGGCAGGGCTCAGGACCCAGCAAACCCAGTGGACCTTCTAGCCGGGTCCCGAACGCAGCTAAGTCCAGGAGGCGGAAAGTGCGGCGGGTGAAAAGGCCCTTTATTGGAGAAATGAGCGCAACACAGAGTCTCCTTGGGCGAGGCAGCAGCAGCACCTTCACTGCACCGCGCTTCCCCACCCCCGCCCGCGCCTCCAACTTCCACGTCCAAGGGCGACCAGCCGAGAGCGAGTCCCGCGCAGCAACTTCATGTTTCCCCCAAAACCTGCACCTCGGCCACGGGACACTCCTCCCGGCTCTCCTGCTCGGGGTCCCAGGCCATCTGTGGGGTAAGGGGGTCGGGGTGAGGAGGGGCAGAGCCGCGGGGTCTGTGGCCAGTGCTGAACCAATGGGAGGGTCCCGCCCCGGGGAGCTCCTCGGGGTGTCCGGCCCCTCCCCTGCCCGACCCGTCACCCGGACCCCAGGCGGGGCTGTGGGCACGTGGCCCCGGGCCCACCCGCTGGCGGGGAGGGGCCGCCACGTACCATCCTTTCGTTCTGCAGGTTGTCACTGATGGGGTCTTTCAGGTGAGGGATGGGCGGGAGCAGCCTCTGCCTCACTGAGAACCTGGGAGGAAAGTCACCTGCTCTGAAACCCGCCCCCGCCGGCCGCTAGGGGGCGGCAGCGAGGCCACGAGGGACAGACCCGGCCTCGCTGGGAGGGGGTCTCTGGCCCGCCTCCCCCGGAGACCTGCAGGAAGGAGAAATCCGAGTCCGGGGCGGGCGGAACTGCATCTCCTCGGTCGGCTGCCCCACCGCCCGAGACCCCGTAAAGAAGCAGGCGGCCGCCATCCCATCCCCGTGGCAACCTCGGCCTCCGCACAGCTTCCACACCGAGCTGGTGGTCCCCTCCGGGGGCAGCGGCCTATCCACCCTTCAACCGAGCGGCTGGGAGGGGTGAGGGTGAAGCCGGGAGAGAGGCGCCGCAGAGCCGGGCCGGGGGTGCGGGATGGGATGGACAGACTGGGGGTGGGGCTGGGGGCTGGGCGGGGCCCACCGGCTGGGCAGAGCGCGCCGGCCTTCGGGAGGGACCCCGGCCACAGGGCTTGCCAGGCAGGTGGGAAAGCCCATGAGGGCACTGCTGCCCCCGGGGTGGGAGAGGGAACCCAGAGCCCGGTCCTGAGGTTGTTGGAGGCAGAGGGGGGCGTCGGGGCACAGGGGCGGGAGCAAGTAGGGACCAGCAGGACAGCCTGGCTTCAAGCCCCCTTTCCCCACGTGTGCTGGGAGTGCGGGGAGGGCCCCCAAGGTGCTGCATCGGGGACCCGGCTCCTTGGGTTCTGCAGTCGGCGAGGACCAGGTGGCAGAAACCAGCGTCGGGTCGGGAAAAGAGCGTCGGGGCGACGGGAGGCGGTGGCCTGCGACCTGCGACCAGCGCACGCGCACCCCACAGCCAAGACGCGGGCGCACGGGGTCGGGGGCGGGGGGAGCGTGGCCTGCGAATCGCGCTCCAGAAAACGACCCAGCAAACCGGGGGCGGGCGCTCACCTTCTGCATAACAGGAGCACAAGCCCCAGAGCCAGCAGCATCCCCAGCGCGATCAGCAAAGAGGTCAGCCAGGCCGGCAAGACCGTGCCCTTCTCTCCGTCACACACTGCGAAGAGGGGCGGAGGGGACCCGTCGGGGCCGGTCCTGGGGGCTCCAGGGACAGCCCCTCCCCGGGGCTCGGGGAGGAGGTGCAGGGCGACTGGGGCGGGTCCGTCCACCTGGGAATAGCACCCACCAGCGCGCGGGTCCGCGCTCCGCGGGAACCCCTCCCACAAGTCTAGAATCCCAACCGCCGCCACCCGCAGCACCACCGACGGAGCCTGGGAGGCGAGGGCTGGGAGCGGCCCACTGACAAGCGCTGCGCTCTGGCCAGTGTGTTGGACTCCCGGTTTGGTCTGCTTTTGTTTGTTTGGGGCCAGCTCTCCGCATGCAGAAGTAACTGGGCGGGGCGCCAACCCACGCGACAGCAGTGACACATGGGATCCTTAACTGGCAGAGCCAGCCACCCGGTTTCTCTGCCTGATGCCACACTGGCGGGAGAGGTTGCCCACCAGCAGTCTGTTCTGCCTGGAACCGCAGCCGGGCTCCGTCCCCGGCTAAGCCCTGGCTGCGCAGCTGCCCCAGTCCTTGAATTTGACCTGGGGTCATCGTGGGCTTTTCACATGCGCTTCGATTTTAGAAAATAAATTAAAAGCTTCATGAAAAGGCTGATCTTGTGACTGAGAGCGTTGGCAACAGCCATCTTCCTGCCGCCCAGGGTCCAGCAGGAGGGAGGCGGCCACCAGCCCAGGGCCGCCTGGAGCCCCCAGAGGCTGGAAGAGGCAGAAAGGACCCTCCCTGGAGCCTCTGGAGGGAGCGGGGCCCTGGGACCCCTTGATCTCAGACATCTGGTCTCCAGGATTTTAACCCCCTCGTCTGATTATCCAGTTTCAAGGACAGGATCTGAGAGGAGGTCCTCCTGGATGAGGGGGGCCCTCCAAGGACGGTGTCCTCCTAAGAGACACCAGAGGAGACCCAGCCACAGAGAAGCCACGGGAAGGGTCGCACTCACCGAAGCGCTGGGGGGCGCTCCAGTCGCCCCAGGGGAGATTGAAACTGGCGTCCTTGGCTCTTATTTTTACCGTGTAGGTTCCAGGATTGTACAGCCACAAGGAGTTTCTCTCCACCTGCAGTTCAGGAGGAAGTGGAAGGGAGAGTCCATTCTGGGCCCGAGAGGGGAATGGGGCCGCGGGGGCGCTGCGGGTCCCCCCCAAATTCCTGTGCAGAGTCCTAACCCTCTGCCTCTCCGATGGTGACTTTGTTGGGAAATAGGCTCAAGGCAGATGTAGTTGTTTACGGGGGGGGCGGGGGGGGGGGCACCGTGGACCCGTCGATATAACTGAAGTCCTTATAAAAACAGACAAGATAGAAACACACAGACAGAGAGATGCTGTGTGGATACGGGACAATTGCGGACACGCGCCCAGGGCCGCCTGGAGCCCCCAGAAGCTGGAAGAGGCAGGAGGGACCCTCCTCTGGAGCCTCTGGAGGGAGCGCGGCCCTGGGACCCCTTGGCCTCAGAGGTCTGGTCCCCAGGATGGGGGAGGGTTTTAAGCCTGTGGTTTTAACCCTCCAGTCTGATTATCCAGATAGACGTAAAGGGCCTGAGAGGAGGTCCTCCTGGATGAGGGGGGCCCTCCCTCCAAGGACAGTGTCCTCCTAAGAGACACCAGAGGAGACCCAGACACAGAGCAGAAGCCACGGGAAGCTGGAGGAGAGGGAGGCAGCGGCGGGGAGTGACAAAGACGGGGGTGGTCGGTGGCCGGCGGTTTCGGGGTGTCTGAAGCGGGACCACCTGTGTGGAGGCCGCCGCCCTGGCTGCTTAGATGCAGCTTCGGGGTGCATGACAGTGTGGCGATGCGCCCGCTGAGTCCGGAGGGGCTCGGGGCGGTGGGGGTGGACCCGTGGGCAGCACCAGGCAAGCAGCGGTGTCTGCTCTGCAGTCTGGGAGCTTCCTCGCAGAGTCACAGACAGTGAGAGAAAGAAAAGGGCCCATTTCTGGGAGGGCAGGGGGCGCCTACCTCCTGACTGTAGGCCTGGTCCTCGCCCTGGAAGGAAAGAGCAGACGTGGGTGCCTGGTCCCTAAGAAAGGCCCTTATTTGTCAGAGCAGCTTCAAGTGTACAGAACAACTGAGGAGAAAACTGCCAGCCCTTCGGGGCGCCTGCTGTGGCTCAGCAGATTAAGAATCTGACTAGTATCCATGAGGTCGCAGGTTTGATCCCTGGCCTCGCTCAGTGGGTTAAGGATCCAGCATTGCCGTGAGCTTTGGTGCAGGTCACAGATGCAACTTTGATTCGGCCCCTGTACCAGGAACTTCCACATGCCCCAGGGGGGGTTGTAAAAAGGAAAACAGGAAAAAAAAAATTAAAAGACTCCGACTGCAGGGGGTCACTGCGGAGGTGTGGGTTCCCCCAACCAGAGCAGTGGGTTAAAGGATCCAGCATTGCCACAGCTGCGGCTTGGACGCAATCCCTGGCCCAGAAACTTCCACGTGCCATAAAGTGAAAACGTGAAACCCTTCGGCTTTTTCCTTGGGGCTGATTGTCTTTTGGGTGTTAATTCAGAAGCACCCCCTCCGCCCCCAGCCATGCTGGAAACATGCAGCCATCTTCCCCCATGTTCTGACCTCCTCGCCAATGTCCGAGGCGTCTTTCAATCTGCCAGATTTTTTATTTATTTATTTTTTTAGGGTTGCACCTGCAGCATAGGGAAGTTCCCGGTCTAGCAGTCGAGTCAGAGCTGTAGCTGCAGGTCTACACCACAGCCACAGCAATGTGGGATCCGAGCCGTGTCTATGACCTACACCCCAGCTCACGGACGTGTAGAATCCTTCACCCACTGAGCGGGGCCAGGGATCGAACCCGCCCGCGTCCTCATGGATACTAGTTGGGCTCTTAACCCTATGAGCCATGAGGGGAACTCCCCTCCAGACACTTTTGTTTGGCCAGAGTTCCTTCGTTGTCCGACTCCCCTTTTCTCGGACCCGAAAACCCCAGCGTCCCCGGGGTATGTACACGCCAGCGATGCCCACGGCGGGGGGGGCGGGGGGAATAGCTTACCTTCTGTATCTGAACTTCATACTTGAAATGAAAGTTAAAGTTACTTTGCACTGTCCACCGCATGATCGCATAGCTTTGGTTACACCAACTGTTTGTGATGTTGGGGGCGGTGAGTATCTCTAGGGCAGGAAAAAAAAAAATTTAGGAGTGAGACACATCCAAAAAAAATTTTTTTGTTGTTCCTGGAGATACTTTTAAAATAGGCCTCGGAGTTCCCACTGTGGCGCAACAGGATGGGCCGTCCCTGCAGTGCCAGGACCTAGATTCGATCCCTAGCCCGGCACAGCAGGTTAAAGGGTCCAGCCTTGCTGCCATTGCAGCCTGTAGGTTGCAGCTGTGGCTTGCATCTGATCCCTGGGCCGGGAGCGCCATATGCTACAGGGCGGCCAAAAAAGAAAAAAATAAATTTAAAGAAAAAAAATACAGTAGACCTCCTTCAAACTCGGGGGGTGGGGGGGGAGAGAGGAGAATGTCGTTTAAAGGTTAAAAATGGGCAAAAATATCGAGAGACATGAGAGTTCCTCTGGCGGCTCAGCGGGTTATGAACCCGACTAGTATCCATGAATACACATGTTCCATCCCTGGCCTTGCTCAGTGGGTCATGGGATCCAGCATGGCTGTGGCTGTGGTATAGACCTGCAGCAGCAGCTCCGATTGGACCCCTATGGGAACTTCCATAGGCCGCAGGTGCAGCCCTAAAAAGCAAATATATAGACTTAAAAGACAGATACAAGCGACGAGCACATGTTGGGATGGTTAGTGCCCACTCGCCTGAGGACCAGCTGTCAGACGCAGGCTGGGGAAGACCCTCGCCCACCCCGAGACCCTGCCCTTGGCAGCTTTCTGGGCACACACCCCATGGCAGCCCCGTTCTATCCCCTCTGACTTCAGGTCCCCAGGGTTGCGGGCAGAGGGACAAAGCCTGGTCCTGCTGCAAGGTCCCTTCCTCCTGCTCCCCCCCCCCCCCCGCCCAGGGCAGGCTGATGGTCCCCTGCCCTGCCCAGGGCCAGTCTCTCCCCCAGCACTTTGGCCGGCCAACACCACTCCTCAAGGGTCACCCGGCAGCCTGTGTCCCAGCAGGGGACTCTGATGGGGACACACCCCCTGCTTTGTTCTCATCTGCTCCAGACCCCCGCTCCTGTGGGACCTGGCTCCTCCTGGGCCCTCTCTCGGTGGGCTGGCGTGATGCCCTCCCTGGGCTGTTTCATCTCCATCAGCTCCTTGCGGGACCATGTCTGAATCTACCCTCGCAGGGTCCGCCTCCGCTGCCCAGAACCCATCTGTCTGCCGGGCCTCTCCTGGATCCCTGGCAGGAAGCCTGGGCTCATCACGGGGTGGCCTTTGGGAGGTGCCCAGGGTTAATGAGGCCGTGAAAGTGGAACCAGGGTGATGAGATTAGGGTCCTTCCAAGAAGAGGAAGCCAGGGGATCCCGTCGTGGCTCAGCAGGTTAAGTACTAGGATACTCCCATCGAGGCCGCGATCCCTGGCCTCCATCCGTGGGGTACCGGTCTGGCGTTGCCCTGAGCTGCGGTGCAGGTTGCAGAGAATGCTCAGGTCCCGCGTTGCTGTGGCTGTGGGGTAGGCCGGCAGCTGCAGCCCAGATTCGACCCCTAGCCTGGGAACATCCATGGGCTGCGGGTGTGACCCTAAAAAGGCAAAACAAAACAGGAGTGGAGCCCTGCCAGGGACTAAAGTGCCCCTGGGAGCTCTGAGCCTCCTGGCCTCCAGGACTGTGGGAAAGGAGCGAGTTGCCACCCCCACCCCCTCCTGCCCCCAGCACCCCCAGTATTCCTCACAGCAGCGCCCACCGGGACAGGAGACTTTTAAAGCCACGGCCATCGATTCTTACCCATCGGGGACAGTTGGCTTATAAGTTCAGAGCAGGGGATTCTGGAGCCGCTGCTGGTGCTGCCATTCACCAGGAAACGGGCTAAGGGGCCCAGTTTGTCAGACAAGGCGGAGATGTCAAAGCGACACTGGAACTGTGTCCCCCGAGGGTCAGCTTCGACATGGACACACTCCCACATCTGATGGGACCTGCGGCGGGCGGAGCGGTCACCGCGGCCCCGCGCCCGCGCCGGGGGGAGCCCTGCGCGCCCCCGCGCCCCCTGCGCCCCCCGCACCCAGCGCCCCGGGGAGCCCTGCGCGCCCGCGGCTGCACCCACAGTGGATTCTCCAGGTAGAGACGGTAGCGCACGTCCGGGGGCGCCGCACGGCCCCGCGCCCACCTGCACGTCAGGAAGTGCACATCGTGAATCCAGCAGGTCAGGTTTGCCGCCGCCTTGGGGGTCCCTTCTGGGTTTGTCAAGAAGAGGGGGAAAGGGGGGTCCGGTTCTAGAGGAAAGCTCTGATCCTGAGGCCCTCGTAGACGACGGAGGGTCGCCTCCGGCTCCAGCAGTGGTACCGTCGCCCTGTAAGCCCTGGGCACCCTCAGCGCGGTGTGGGCACACCTACGCTGCTCAAGATATCAGACCTCAGAGTGGCTCGCTGGAAACGATTCCGACTAGTCTGCGTGAGGCTGCAGGTTCGATCCCTGGTCCCGCTCAGCGGGCAAAGGATCCCGTGTGGCTGTGGCTGTGGCTGTGGGGTAGGCCGGCAGCTGCAGCTCCGATTCGACCCCTAGCCTGGGACCCTCCATATGCCAGGGGTGCGGCTCCCCCAAAAAAGATAAAGGACCCCGACCTGGCCTTAATACCCTCCTCCACCCCCTCCTGCCCCCACCCCTCCCCCAGAGGTGGTTTGGGCTAAGAAACGCCCAGTGGTCTTTCTGGAACTGCCTTTCTCACAGGCAGTTTTGATTCTGTGCAGCTGAGGTCTCTTCCCATCAGAATCATATATAAACAGAGGTTTTTTTTTTTGGTAGGGGCAAACCTGTGGCACGCAGAAGTTCCCAGGCGAGGGGCTGAATCTGAGCTGCAGCCTCATCGGTGAGTTCTCAATCCACTGACCAACAACGGGAACTCCCCAGAATCACATTTTTAAGAAATAGCATGGAGTTCCCATCGTGGCTCAGCAGAAATGAGTCTGACTAGCATTCATGAGGACACAGGTTCCATCTCTGGCCTCACTCAGTGGGTTAAGGTGTGAGCTGCGGTGTAGGCGGGCAGCTACAGCTCTGTTTTGACCCCTAGCCTGGGAACCTCCATGTGCCGCAGGTGCAGCCCTTTAAAAAAAGAACTCGAAGGGAGGATCACGTGCAAACGCCCCCCACCCCCCCGCGCCCCCCCCCCCAGAGCGTTCCCCGGTCACCTGGCTCAGGATACAGGATCCACGTGGAGAACGTGGAGAGCGGCGGCCCTTGGTTCACAGAGACCGTGTAGTTGGTCACTGAGCATGGGATGGACTGAACAGCGCAGTACCTGTTGTTCTGTGCCTGAGAGAGAGGGTTGTTTCATCACCACCAGTGGAGAACCAGGAATGTAGACGAGAGAGTGTCCAGGGTAAAAAGAACGCAGTGTAGGACCCATTCTCAAAGTCTCACGTCCAAGTCGCCGCATCCGTAGAGGTGGGGGCGGGGAGAGGGAGGTAGGAGAGAGACAGAGACCCAGAGCCAGAGACCCAGAGCCTGAGGGGGACAGAGACACAGAGACTGAGAGAGACAGAGACACAGAGCCAGAGACCCAGAGCCTGAGGGGGACAGAGACACAGAGACAGAGACAGACAGAGACACAGAGACTGAGAGAGACAGAGACACAGAGACTGAGACAGAGACAGAGACCCAGAGACAGAGACCCAGAGCCTGAGGGGGACAGAGGCACAGAGACAGAGACAGACAGAGACACAGAGACTGAGAGAGACAGAGACACAGAGACTGAGACAGAGACAGAGACAGAGACCCAGAGACAGAGACAGACAAAGAACCGAGCGTGAGAAATACTGGGGAGGTGAGTCGGGAATAGGAAAGAAAAAGTCAAGCCTCCTGCTGCTTAGGAGGAAAATCCACAATTTTTGCCCAAACGGAGTTCATCGGGGCTCTGTGTCATAGAGACAGAGGGGAAGAGAACAACAGAGTTGGGCTAAAGAGGAAGGAAAGTGGCGTCTCTGAGGCTGGGGGCAGGGGGGGGCTGCTATTTTGTCAACACAAACCTCGTACAACCATTTCTCTCTTTAATCCCTGTGCAGCTATCACTTTGATTAAAAAATTAAATTTACAAAACCCACCAGAAACAGACTCACAGATGAGGAGAACAGACTGGGGGGTGCCAGGGAGGAGAGGGAGGGAGGGAGAGGGATGGACGGGGCGTGTGGGGCTCGTAGATGCGAACTCTGACTTGAGAACGGAGACGCCATGAGGTCCTGCTGTGCAGCACAGGGAACTCTGTCCAGCCTCTAGGGACAGACCGCGATGGAAGCGCATGTGAGAAAAAGAATGTGTATCTCTGTCTGACCGGGTCACTGCGCTGTTCAGCAGACATTGGCACAACCCTGTACATCCACTCTAATAAAAATAATAATAATAATATTGATGGGAGAGGACCCAGTGTGTTCTCGAGGAATTGACAAGTGTTCTTTCCTTCCTGAGACATTTCCAGGGGTTGGCATTCTCACCGACACCTGCCCAGGAGACCCACCTCGATCCTCAGGCTCCCTGAACCCTCTGACCCAGGAGGGAGCTGTGGGGGTGGGGGGACGTGGTGGGGGGGCCGGGGGTGCTGTCGGCGGGGCGGGGGTGCAGTGGCTCCCGACCTCTCGTGTTCAGCTGGGCTCAGATCTCCACCTGCAGCATCTCAGCCCATCTCCACAGCCACCCCTCCAGTGGGGACCACCCCAGACGCCTTAGGGACCAGGCACCCTGAGCCTCGGTGCCCAGCCGTGACCCCGCATCCCACTGCTGAGCCCCCAGTGGAACCCGCGTCCCTCCCGTGACACCCGAGAGGAAAGCAGACTTTGGGCTCGGCTGGCTCTCGGGGCCCCGGGGCGAGGTGGCGACTTCCTGGAGCCAAGGACAGGGAGGGCGGCACACCTTTTGCTTTTCACGTTTCGAATTGACGTAACACGTAATTTCGGAGACATTTCCGTGGAGGTCCCAGCTCAGCCATCCACTTTCCGGCTCCATCCTTAAGTTCCCAATCGGTGCGTCTGGATCTGCAACGTTTATAGGCTTACAGGATGCAGGCGACGCAGCCAGCATCCCCAGGGGGACTCCCACCCTCCTGCCGATGGGGGGAAAGACGTCAGAAAAGCGCAGGATTCCTACCACCCCCGTGGATGAGGACGTGGGGCTACCTTTCCTGACCACTTAGTTCCCAGTCTGCGTTTTCACTGAGAACAAACTCGGGCTGAGATCGTTGAGCAACGCCTCTTTCACAGACTGAGATTTGGGGATGCTGTGTAAGTGGCACTAAACCATATATTTTTATAGGACAATATAGATAAACAGATACAGTGTAAACACAGGTGTTCCCTGGCAGCTCAGCAGGTTAAGGATCCAGCATCGTCACTGCTGGGGCACGGGTCACTCCGGGACATGGATTCCGTCTCCAGCCGGGAAACGTTCACATCCTCAACCTGCCGAGCCACCAGGGAACTCCGAAATCAACTATTTCTCAACACCCAAAAAGAGGCAGCGCACAACTCATGAAAGCTAGTGGGAAGAAACTACTTGGGAGGCGCAAGACGCACGATGCTGAGAGTTGATTTGGGGTGAAAGACATTCATGTTCCATTGAGACAAGGCAGAGGTTTCTTGCTGAATCCACAGAGCAGCTACGAAACACCCCAGAGGGGTCATGCCTTTGTTGTCAGAGAGGAAAAACAACAACAAAAAAAATACAGAACACTAAATAAAGGTGACTCTCCCTGAAATAAGCTTCCACACAAGTTGACCCAACAACGAAGGACTGATATGCAGAACAAAACTCTCCATCTTTAAAGAAGTCAAACTCTGCTAGAATTTCACAGCAGGCTGGTTCCTAGAAGAAAAGAACCTCACTTCCTGTCTCTGGTCACTGGTCCTCAATCACTCATGGGGCTGAACTGACCACAGAGGAGGCAGAGCCCTTGGCCCCAGGACAAGATGAGCAGACAAAGGCAGGATGCGGGGGTGGGAGCCCGAGACCTGGAGCCTGCCCCCTCCCCGCCCAACCCCCCTGTATCTCCCCCACCCCTCGCAGGCACCGGGCAGAGCCCTGTGGCTGAGTTCTGCTCGAGAAAATGAAGAGAGAGCACGTGTGGCCCTTCTCTGTTCCGATGCTTCAACGCTCCCCTGGGACGCTTCTCCCAGCACCTCCACGCGGATGCTGGAGCCATGATGCTAGGATCCCAGTCCCTCCAGTCTATACTGGAGCAGAGCCACTCATGAGAAACTGCGCCCTGTCCTCCACCCGGGGATGCTGGAGTCCTGACCCCGGGACCTCAGAGCGGGACCTTATCTGGAAAGGGGGGCCTGGCAGGTGTGATGAAAGGAGAGGTCGGTGACAACGTCCTCCTGCATCAGGGGGCCCTCCCTCCAAGGACAGTGTCCTCCTAAGAGACAGAAGAGGAGACCCAGTCACAGAGGAGAAGCCACGGGAAGACGGAGGCAGAGAAGGAGGGAGGCGGCTACCAGCCCAGAGCCGCCTGGAGTCCCCAGAAGCTGGAAGAGGCAGGAAGGACCCTCCCCTGGAGCCCCTAGGACCCCTTGACCTCAGACACTGGTCTCCAGGACTGTGATAAATAAATACCTGTCACTTGAGACCCCTCTTGAGACACCCAGACTATTGTATGTAAATTAGGCAGCCTGAGCTGAGTCAGCCAGCAGCAGCTAGTGGGCCCTGCAGCATACACGCGCACACAGAGGCACCATCTGAATTCCAGTACTATTTGAGGAAACGCACGAATGAACTTCTCAGGGTTATGAAATGTTTTGGCCGTGACCACAGCCAACAACACCCTGCCGGCTGCAATCTCCGAGCCTCTCTGGTCGGGGGATGGACTGGCTGTGGTCCTGCTGGCTGAAGCCTGGCCCACGTCAACCAGTTCTGGGGACCGCACCCGAGCCCCAGGTGAACACGACCCCCTTGGGCCCTGACCAGGGTCCACCTCTCAGCCAGGGACCCCTGTTGGTGGGGGCTTGTGTGCAGACCTGCCCGGAGGCAGCAGGCACCTCTGCGGGGCCCCCTTCTCCTTTCACCCCATTCATTAGAAGCCTGGTCTCTCACCCCAGGGTGCCGGGCGCCCGAGCAACATCCAGTCTCTTTCCCGGAGCTGAGGATGTGGGCTCCCCCTGGGGGTCCCTGCTGCCTTCCTGCCCCCATTCGGAGTATCTCTCCCAGCTGCACCTGTCACCCAAGGGCCGCCGGACACCGATGGTCAGAGGTGGGCACGGCCAGCTGGGGACTTTGCACCCGTGTCTGTTCTTGTTGTCATGGAAAGTTACCACTGAATTTTAGCACCATTTGGGTTTTTTTGTTGTTTTGTATATTTTTTGTCTTTTTAGGGCCACACCTGCAGCATATGGAGGTTCCCAGGCTAGGGGCTGAATCAGAGCTGCACCTGCAGGTCTACACCACAGCCACAGCACCATGGGATCCGAGCCGCGTCTTTGATCTACACGACAGCTCACAGCTCCTTAACCCACTGAGCCAGGCCAGGGATTGAACCTGCACTTCCATGCACACTAGTTGGGTTCTTAACCTGCCGAGCCGCAGTGGGAACGCATCATCACCATTTCTTGACTCATTTCTTACCCATCGTCCCCATGACTGAATATTGGGGAGCCTCCCAGAGACCAAGGAGACCCTAGTTGCCCCCCTAAAAAAGTCCTCAATAGGAAACGAGGAAAGCAGGATGGAATTGCCCCAAACACGCCCTGCTCGGCTGGTCTGCCTCTCAAAGGCGTGGGGGTCACGGCATCTCTGATTACATCCGTGCTTCTCCCTCGCCGTCTTGGAGGCCAGGATGCTGAGGGTGGGTACTGCGTGGAGGCTCCGTCGGAGGACCTCTCCAGCTTCTGGGGGCGCTCCTTGCCCTGGGGGCTGCATCACCCCAACTCTCTCTGTCCACCATCCCCCCTTTCTAAGAACCTCATCGTGGACAAGGACCCCAGGGGCTCAGCTCAGGAAAGGGCTGTGTGCAGGTCCCGTGGGCGAGGACGGCGGCACATGGAAGTGGCCGTCTTTCCACCCAGGAGCCCTCGCCCTGGTCCTGCCGTGGCCTCCTCCCCGCCCGGGAGGAGGTGATCCTACGTCCCGGATGAGTGGCGCCGCCCAGCAGCCCAGAAACCTGGCCATCTCTGCATGGAGCATCTGGACCGTGTCCAGAGTCACCGCCCGGCGGCGAGGCCCCTGTTTTGCAAGAGGAGCCCCGAGTCCACGAAACGTGTCTGTGTGAGCTACGAGGCTCCGCGGGCCTCGGCGTCAGCAGCGTAACAGAAACCCAGCCCAGCCCGAGGGCCCCGCAGAGCACACGCCGTTTTCCCTGGGGCTTGTCCTACCCTGGTGCGTTGACAGAAGGCAGAAGACGAGCATCAGCAACACCAGCAGCCGGAGGAAAGCCATGGCCACGCAGGTTCCCACTGGAGCGAGGGCCGCACTGGAGGAGAGAGACAGCGACTGTGGGGGGGTGGCTGCGGGGCGGGGGCAAAGCCCCTGGGGAGGTCGTGCTGCTTCCAGGAGGAGGGGACCCCTGGAAGACTGCGTGTGCACACGTGTGTACGGGTCTGTGTGCCTGTGTGTGCTTGCACGCACATGTGTGTGTTGTGCATGCATCTTCATGCACCACCTGTCTCCATGTGTCTGCATATGTGTGTCTGAGTGAGCACACGCTATGTGCGTGTGTGCCCGTGTGCGCCGGGCATGCCTATGTGTACGTGTGTATCTCTGTGACATATGATGGGTGGAGTGGGCCTGCCTGCCTGTGTGTGCTTGTGTGTGGTCATGTCTGTGTGTCTGTGTGAGTGTGTGCATCTGTGTGTCTGCCTATGTGTGCACGTGTGAGCACACATCACAGTGTGTATATCTGTGTGTGCTGTGCACGCATGTGTGTGCTTGTTAGTCGTGTGTGCTTGTCTGTGTGCGCTTTTGTGTACCGCATGTGTGCACACGTGTTTGTGTGCATGTGAGACTGCGGGCCTCCGTGTGTGTGTGTGTGTGTGTGTGTGTGTGTGTGTGTGAGCCTCTCTCTAAAGCGCCCCCGCCCTGGGGTTTGAGGGCGCTCCTGGCTCCAGCCCCGTCTGGAACCCGGAAAGCGTGTGCCACGCAGAGTAACAGGAAACCCCGGGATCACAAAACAGTGGCAGGAAGTTCCATTAAAAGTGTAAATCAGTGCAGCCCGAGCCTGCTGCTTGGACCGAGCTACCGTAACTCAGCCCCGTGCGGTCTCGACGCCCCCTCGGGGTTTTGCCCGAGGTCCTCATGCCGCCCCCTCCGCAGGTCGCAGGTCGCAGTTCGGGTCTCCTGGACCCTCCCCCGAGGGCCCACCTCCTGCACCCCCCAGCCCACCCCCGTGACGGTGGCTCCTGGTGGGCCCCCCACTTCCTCCCCAACCCGAGCCACCTCCTGCCAACGCCCCTGACGCCCGGGTGCCAGCTCAGGGCAGCCACAGAAGCAGAGACCCCACAGCAGAACCAGGGACCCTGGCCTGCCTTGGGGCCGCCCCCTCCCCAGGGTCCCAGGCCCCAGCAGGGGCCCGTCCCGCCTTGTTCAGGGCGTTCCCAGCCCCCCATCAGGAGACCCAACCCCGGCTCCACCAGGGGGCTCGCCTGCTCCCCTGTCCAGGCCTGGGGCGTCCAGGGGGCTCTGCAGGGCTGGCAGGGCCCCCACTGATGACAGCTCGTGCACACACTTGACCCCAGATGCTCCTTCTTCGGCTAGGGAGGGGGGCCGAGACCCGACATCAGTCACCCACCAGAGGAGGCCCAGACACAAGGGTCTCTCCTTCGGATGAGCTGGCCGGGCTCAGGGGGCCAGGGCTGGATAGCGGCCATGCGTTCTGGACACTTCCAGCCCAGAGCCCGGGATGCGAGAGCCGCGGTTTGGGGCCGGCTCTCGCCCTGGGCAGCCAGCCTGTCCAGCTCACTCGTCCGGCCAACACGTTGGACCCGGCATGTGACGCAGGTGTGGGCCGGCCCCTCACCGAGAAGGTCCCCCCAGGACAGGTGACACCGCTGTCCTGTCAGCGAGAAGCGCAGCATCGTCCTTGCGCAGCAAGCCTCTGAGTCTGCTCTGTGTTGCCCCGGACGACGCATCTCAGATGCCACGAGGCGTGTGCACATCTGGGGTGTCCCCCTGCCCCTGGGCGGCCTTGGGTTTGCGGGAAGCTGTGTGTCTTTCCCCAGCGACCCCCCTCCCACCTGGTACTTACCTGGGAAGCAGGGCGAAGTCCGGGGGAGAGGCAGCCCCCGCTTGGCGCGGGTTCTGGGGCCTTAGGGGCTGGGGGGGACCCCTGGCTTCTCACGAGGGGCCAGGGGCAGGGGTACCCTTAGGGAGGGCCGGGAGCGGGGGTACCCTTGGCTCCTCACGGTCTTATTTTCACGGCTGAAAGGCAGGCAGCCTCTGGAAAGAGAAAGTGTCTTGCTTTTCCCCCTGCAAGATTTTTATAGCCTCCAGGGCAGCCCCACCCCTAAAACCCAGGCCCAATTAGGATGGGGGATGTGGCCTGTGACCCGGTCAGGGACCCCCCTCTGCCCCCACCCCCCAGAACCGGCATCTGAGGAAATGCCAGGGGCCCCCCCCACCACACGTGCTCCCGCAGAAGGAACGCTCTTTCTCCCAAAGTATCCTTGTCCCGCTCTCACTTCTGTGTGTGGCTTCCTCTTTGTTTCAGTCCTAATCGGCCTCCAGCCTGGCTGGGGCTGTTTCCTGGAGCCGCCTCCTGGGTTAAAGCCGGCGACGCGAATGCCCGGGACTCTTCCATGCACGCGTCCGGAAGACCCCCTTGGGGAAGGCGAGGTCGCCCCGTGTCCCCGAGGCACTGCCCACCCAGGGCTCACTCCGTCCCGTCCATCCCCCAGCCCAACACCCACCAAGAGGCTGGCAGGTGTCCTGCTCAGCTGTTGCCTGACGGCCCCACCCCTGTCCTGCGGGCCATTCCCTTCCTGCCTCTGCCAGATGCCAGCCCCACCGCCCATCCGCCCGACCCACAGCCTCGCCTTGTGGTGGGGGGGGGGCCCTGGCATTTCCTCCGAGCTTTCAGGTCTGCCCCCCACCCCCAGCCTGCGCCCCCTGCACCTTCCCCTGCATCGCAAAATCTGAGTTTCTTTAGAAACGGGGTTGGTGCTGGTGTGAGGGATTCAGATAAGGCAGAGTCCTGCTGGCACAGGCTGGTCCCCAGGTCCCACAGGACTCCCGTCCTCAGGAATAGGTGAAGCCACGGGAGGAGGGAGACAGACACGAGAGGGGGCGGCCGCCAGCCCACGACGCCTGGAGCGCCCAGGTGCTGGAGGAGGCAGGAAGGACCTTCCCCTGGAGCCTCTGGAGGGAGCATGGCCCTGGGACGTCTGGTCCCCAGGATGGGGCAAGGTGACCTCCCGTGGTTTTAAGTCACCAGTTTGGGGTCTTTTGCTAGGATCACCCACCTGCCATGGAGCCTGTGTCTTGGGGGCTGACCCGCCCACTGGGAGACGCAAGCTGTGTCCCCCAAAGGAAAGACCAGACCCCCCTTCCCTCGTCAGGAGTGATGAGCATCTTGCTAAGAATTGGGGTGATTCCGAAATGCATGATGGGCAATGACCAGTCGGTGGATGCCTCTTGTCTCCTGGTCCCTCTGGGTCTGAGTTGGAAGCAGGATGCCCGGGGTGGGGGGAGGGGGGCTTCTAAGCAGATGAGGGGGAAACAGGTGACAAAGGTGAGGACTAACCGTCTATCCAGAGTGGACTTCGCCCATGGGGTCGCCTCCAGCCGACCCCTCTCCCGGGCAGCACGCCCCCGATGCTGTGGGGGGGCCGTTTGCAGGTGGCCTCTGATGCCTGAGCCTCGGGGGAAGGGAAGCCCATGGGGGCACAGACAGCAGGTGAGAGGCTGGGAGGCGGAGGGCAGGCCGGGCAGAGGCCAGCCAGTGAAGGACCAGGGCGGGGGGACAGGGGACGGTGGGGGACAGGGGACGGAGGAAGCAGGCAGTTTCTGCAGAAGTGGGGCTGTTGAGAGATAAGGAGGCCGAAGTGACCTCAGAGGTCGCCCCCCTGTTACAACACGCGTCCACTCTCCCACAGCTCAGGACTCTGATAAGGGGGGTGTGGCTGGAACAAGGGAGTTGGATGGACACGCACGGTGTAGACGACAGCCTGCACAGGGCCCCAGCATCAGATGGCAGGGGCTTCTGATTCATCCGTCCTTCCTTCTCTCTCTTCCTTCCTTCCTTCTGTTCGTTCTTTCTTTCTTTCTTTCTTTCTTTCTTTCTTTCTTTCTTTCTTTCTTTCTTTCTTTCTTTCTTTCTTTCCTTCCTTCCTTCCTTCCTTCCTTCCTTCCTTCCTTCCTTCCTTCCTTCCTTCCTTCCTTCCTTCTTTCCCTTCTCTCCTCCCTCCCTCCAGCTCTGTCTTTCCTCTCTCCCTGCCCCACATGCCCCAAATCCTCATAAAAGTGAAGAGACAAAGGGAGAGCATCACAGAGCCTTCAGGCTCTGCAGACCCGAGAAAGCGGCGCCCTAACTGTCTGTGGGGAGACCCAGCCCAGAAGGACCCCAGCAGTGCAGCACAAACCCCAGGACCCTTGCCCATGGGAGCCCTGGGTGGGTAGCCACAGGTCAGGGAGGACCGGCAAGGACCCCGCTGTGACCGGTCTGTTTTAGGAAGGCTGCCCCCCAGCCCCGCCAGTGTCCCTCTAACCAGGGACAGGACTTGAGGTTTCGTGTCTGGGGGTCTCTGGACACAGTGAGGGGAGCAGACAGGGCTGAGGATGGAGGCACCGTCCAGCACAGGGGAGCGAGGCCCCCAGGCAGGTGAGTCACCTGGGCCCCTCCCTTTGCAGGATCCAGCAGGCTCTGCCATCACCCTGGGGAGCCGGCTCCGTCTCCACCTGCCTGTCCTAAGTTTCCCCATCGCCTGTCTCCTCCCTCAGGCTGAGTCCATCACACAGCCCGGGTTGTCACCCCCAGGAGAGCCGGGAAAGGGACGAGGAGGAACAGAAACAGAGAAATAGGAATGGGAAGGGTGGGGCCCGGGCCCGGCCCAGCTGGTCCCAGAGAGACCAGAAAAGCAGCCCCCGACTCAGCACCCGGCCCCTGCCAAAGCCCCTGGGGACCCAGCTGGTGCAACCAGGCAGGCAGGGCCCACAGAGCTTCGCCCACCCTGGAAACTCTCAGTCCCCCTGACAGTGGGCGGGGGGCCGCACGAGGCCCTGTGCCCATCAGGACCCCAACGGGCAGCTCTCTCTGGGAAGTGGGCTCCCAGGCACGTAGGGAGGGGTTCGTGGAGCCGGTGGACGCCCCCACGGGACTCGGAGGCTCAGTTCCCCGGGGAGCTGAGTCACTGCGCGCAAGCACGGCTGCAGAGCACCCTCCCCAGGCGGCCTTCAGCTCCGCCACGCACAGGAACGGTGGTCACGGCCGAGAGCCGGGATCGGCCAGTGGACGGAAAGGGGTGGGTTAAGCCCCTTACCGTCCAGGCATCCGGTCACGTCCTCCCAACACTATCTACTGGGGCTTAGGATGATGCTTTTGCCTGCGTGTCATCGTAACGCTGCAATGACAGGCTGAATAAACTTGGGGTGGTTACTATACGAAGCAACGGTTGCAGGACCACCTCTGGAAGAGGATAGCTGTGCAGAGGGTAGTATGATGATTGTTTTAAGGCCACACCCACGGCACGTGGAGGTTCCCAGGCTAGGGGCCAAGCAGTGGCTGGTCGACACCACAGCCACAGCAACGCCAGACCCTCAACCCAAGGAGCAAGGGCAGGGATCGAACCACATCCTCACGGATTTAGTCAGGGTCTTCACCGGCCGAGCCACAGCGGGAACTCCTAGGCGATTATCAGCATCGTAGGGTACAGATGTGCTCAGGGGCCGGCCCCGTGGGGTACATTAATTAAGTCTGGCGTGAGGCCCCATGGAGGTCTATGCACGCACGTGGGGGTATGACTACACCCCTGGACTCCAACAAGGGACTAATTGGTACGTGTGTCTTTGCTTCGGTTTGGTTTTGGCTTCACCTGCGGCAGGAGGAAGTTCCCAGGCCAGGGACTGCACCTGCACTGCCGTTGCGACCTGCTCCAGAGCCACAGGCAGGCCGGACCCGTAACCCGCGGCAGCACAAGGGACCGCGTGTCACACCTGATTAGATGTCTGTCAGGTGCACCACGGGTGTGACACCTGAGCACACCTGTACCCAGGGATTATACCCATATCCCAGGAGTTCCCCTAATGGCTCAGCGGGTTAAGAACCTGATTAGTATCCATGGGGACACACCGTGTATGTGTGCGTGTGCGTTGAAGAGAAAAGCTTGTGTCTCTAGTGTGAACGTGTGCAAACCGCCCGTCTACCTGGAGAGCGTCGGACGGGGTAACAGGACACCTTGGCCTGTCACCCTGCGGCCGGTGGTGTGGACACAGCTGCGTCCAGCTGGTCCATCCTGAGGACAGACCTTGAATTTCCTCAGGCTGCCGCCCCCCCGCCCCAGGGTGGCCCCAGGTCCCAGTTCTCCAGCTTCTCCAGCCCCTGCCTGCTCTGAAGCACTTGGGAACCTCTGTTTGTGGGGGAGAATCTTATCTTGTCTCCCCTCCAGAACTGCAGAGAGGGTCTCCTTTCTTGAAGCAGGGGGGGGTCTCACCTGCTGCCCTGTCCCCCGCACCCCATGGACGTTGCACGGTGTTCTCTGCAGCTGGTCAGCAGGTGGTCCCAGCACAGCCCTGGGGAAGCCGGGCTGGGGCTGCAAAGGGGCACCTCTTGGGGTGGGGGTGGGGAGCGAACACAGCTTGGGCTTGAGCAGGTCTCAGACAACCCCGCCCCAAACCGCAACTCCACCGGGGGCAGCCTCGCCACCTGGGAGGCCCAGGCGGCGAGGCCGGGAGCTCAACTGCCCTCCCTCGCTGGCCCACGCCCAGCTCTGCAAACCTGCAGGGAAGACCCACAGCTCTGGGCCTGAGACCCTCCAGCACTGCGGGGCTGCCAACAGGCAGCCCCTCGGGGGCCAGATCCTGGCACAAGGCTGGCTTCGTCCTCGGGGTCGGGCGAGCCGGGCATCCGTGACCCTGCGGGTAGCCTGTGGGTTTCCCCGGAGAGGAGGGCCTTTCCGGATGAAGTTTCCCAGCAGAAACACATCCTGCCGCAGGGGCTGCCCTGCCCCCCAGGCAAGGACACTCTGTGTTCTGAGATTCCTGCTGGCCTGGCGCCCTGGACGTGGCAGGGTAAGCCGTGCCCTCTGCTCCCTGCGGGAACCAGCAGACCTGTTGTCCCAGAGCTGTCCCCAGGCCTGGCGGCCACTGCTTCAGAAAACCAGCCAGTGTGTAGTCCCAAGCTCGCTACCTGCACGGGGGTGGGGCCTTTCTGCCCCTTTCAACACCTGCACTCAGTGGATGTCAACTCCAAATTCATGTCCCATTGGCACGTGGGTGTTCCTGGGCCAGGGATTGAAGCCACACCACACAGCAACCCCAGTCACTCCTCTGACAACGCCGGGTCCTTTACCCCCTGAACCACCAAGGAGCTCTTCTGGTTTTTAATTTGCATCCATCCTCCTGCATCAGAAGCTCCTGGGGGCCAAGCCCACCACCCACTGGAGCTGATGGCCCCAAGAGAAGCCCATTCTCCCGGGACCAGTTGTCACGGCCGGCACTAGGGCACCTCCTGCAACCCCTGGCGAGTTATCTCCAGCGCCACCCTGGCGTGGCTCACTGGGGGGAGGTATCTTGGGGTCACAGGCGCTACGTCCACGGTGATAACGAGTTTCCCTCCCATCGACAGCCTCCCCTTTCCTATCTTCTCAAAGCCCCACAAGGCTTTCGCAAGAGCTTTCCTCTGAGCTTGGCCCCAGCCCAACCCTCGAAGTTTTGAAATCACATCACCCTAATCAGCAGCTACCGCCTCTTGTGAAATGCCCGTTTCTTCGAAGGTTTGCCTTCGGATGGGGTCCGGCGTCCCAGGAAATCAGGAAGCTGACACCTCTTCCGCGTCTGCAGGGGCGTCTCAGCCCACGTCCGCACGCCCCTGGCGGGCAGCCCTGGTGAGCCTGGCCTGGCAGCGAGGTCGGCCTCTTCCCGGGGTGGCCCAGCCCAGGTAGCTACGACGTGCCGAGCCGGTGGAGAGCTGCAGCAGAGGGCTGTGGTTCTCAGCAGGTGTTTCCATTCTCCTCCTCTGCCTTTACCTCCTTCTGCCCCTGGCGGAGGAAGGGCAGGGAGGGCGGGTGTCTTCGTCCTGCATATGGAGATATGGGGGTGCCTGATGTCAGCCACCGTGGGGGCACTGGTGACTATTTTCCTCCATGAGTGTGCTCAGCTTTAACGCTGTGTGTGTGTGTGTGTGTGTGTGTGTGTGTGTGTGGCGGGGGTGGGGGTGGGCAGTGAGAGAGAGAGAAAAGAAACAACCCAAACGTCCATCAATGGATGATGGATGGATGGACGGGTGGTTGGATGGATGGATGGATGGGTGGACGAGTGGGTGGTGGATGGATGATGAGTGGATGATGGATGATGGATGGATAGATAAACAGAATGGGGTCCCTCCACACAGTGGACAATGATGCAGCCGTGAAAAGGAGGGGAGCTCGGACACAGGCTGCCTCTGGATGGACCTTGAACCCACGATGCCTGGTGAGAGAAGCCAGACGCAGAAGGACACACCCTGTGGGATTCCATGGAGAGGAAACGTCCAGAACAGACAAGTCCACAGGGAAAGGAAGAGGGTTCATGGTGCCAGGGGCTGGGGCTGGGGCTGGGGGAGTGACAGCTTGTGGGGACGGGGTCTCCTCGGGGGGGGGGGGGATGAGAAGTGCATAGAGGTGGTGGTTGTACAATATTGTAAATGGGCTAAACGCCACCAAGACTGAAGAGAGACAGAGAGAGAAACAGAGACAGAGAGAGACAGAGAGAGAGGGAGAGGAATAGACAAAGAAGAAAGAGAGAAAAAAAAACAGAGAGAGGGCGATAGAAAAATGTTCTGCTCTTCTTTCTTTTTTTTGGCTCTTCTTTCCTTAAAAAAAATGATTTGGGGAAAATATTGCGAAGCTCTCCCAGATGGCACGATGCCTTCGGAGCACCTGTGTCACTTTCTGGTCCCTCCAGAGTCCCCTGCACCTCTGCCCCCTCTCCACAGAGCTGCAGCGTATTCAGGAAGCATTTCTGAGACAAAAGGAGGTGTCCTTGAAGAATTGCCAGTGCCCTGGCTCCTGGGTGAATGGCAGCCTGGAGGGGCCAGTAGAGCCTGGAGCAGGGGCAGCACCAGGCCTGGGGGCTGGGGGCTGGGGGCCGGGGGCCGGGGGCACGGGGCCATGGTTGGGTGAGAATCCCTGATCTGCCCTGCGTCTGCCTACCCCTTACAGCTTTTTTTTTTTTTTTTCCTTTTGAGGGCCGCACCTGCAGCACATGGAAGTTCCCAGGCTAGGAGTCGAATCAGACTGCAGCGGCCTGCCTACACCACAGCCACAGCAACACAGGATCCGAGCCACTCCGTGACCTACACCACAGCTCACGGCATCACCAGATCCTTCACTCATGGAGCGAGGCCAGGGATCGAACCCACATCCTCAGGGGACGCTATCCCAGGTTCTTAGCCATCAAAGGGAATTCCTCACCCCAACTTCTGCCTGAGGATTTTCACATCCATGGGGACGCCCCCCTCCCATCCCCCCAAACCCCCCCTTGCGGAGAGTCTCTCAATAGCAATTACGACGTGGACAGTCCAGGGCATATAACCAATATGTTATTTTATTTTTGTTTTATTTTTGGCTGCACCCGCCGCATGCAGAAGTTCCCCGGGCCAGGGACCGAACCTGAGCCACAGCAGTCAGCAGAGCCGCAGCAGTGACAACACCAGCTCCTCAATCCGCTGAGCCACCAGGGAATGGCACCCCCATCTTACAATACATGGAGCGTCACCTTAACCCGTGGCGACCCACTGTATTGTAACCTTAAGTTACATAACCTCGTTCATAAAGGGTTCTCGATAAAATGCACAGTTTGCTGGAAGGGGAAGACACACAGGAACCAGAGCAGCAAAGGAACCCACAGAGGCCACGACATGCACCCCCGGCAAGCGCACCCGCCGGGAAAGGGCTCTCTCCCTCCTCCTCTGCGGACCAGCATCCGCCAGGAACTTGAACCACGAAGCTGTGCCCACAGGCAACCCCTGCGATGCCCTAATACCCGATCGCGTGTGTGTTTATTTCGCCCCCTTGTGGGCGGGCTGCCCAGTGCGGACAGGTGACTCCCGACTTGTCTGTCCCCAAATCTGTGCCGCTGCGGACAATCTGGACCGCTGTGTGTGGGACTCATCCTCTTCCACCCGCCGGGCGCGTCCAAGCTGGGGGGCCAGGTCCATCCCGCGGGCGCCGGGGGGGCGGGGGTCGCGGGTGGGGCGCGGGAACCTGCGGGGCGGCGGCTGCAGACTGAGTCCATGCTAGGGGCGGGGGCCGCGGGGTCGAGGGGCCGGCGAGGGGCCCGCGCCGAGTCCTATCGCGGATGCATCAGAGGTCCCACTACGGCGGCGTTTTCGTAAGGACTGGGGTGCGGGGCCCGACCCAGCACCTCCAGGTCTCAGCGGGCAAAGCACCGCGTTTCTTCCACTGTGAGGATGTCCTCGGGGTCCTGGGAGCCCGGCGCGGGGTGGCCCCTGTCCCAGGCCGTCTGCGAGAGAGAGGACAGCACACGGGTTGGAGCAGCTCTTCATTCGGAGGAGGGGGGGAGGAGGGAGGGGGGGGAGGGGGAGAGGGGGAAGAGGGAAAGGGGGAGGAGAGGGAAAGAAAGAGAGAGAGAACCACACTCAAAGAGAAGCCCGGGGTTTCCACTATGGAAATAGGTCACATTGTTGGGGTTCCTCAACTTTGCTTCGGGTTTTGGCTTTTGGGCTGCAGGCTTGGAAGGAGGGGCTTCAGCGGTGCAGGCGGCTGGAGGGCCAAACCCCCCCACCTCCTCCCGCCACCCTCACCAGGGCCCCCCCCCAGCGAGCAGAGACCCTTCCGGCCCCACCTCCAAAGAGGCGAACCCCGGCTTCTCAGAGGTGGTGGCCGGAACCAGAAGCCACCCGGTGTCACTCACCTCCAGGTTGGACATGAAGGAGCTCGCCAGGTCCTGCTTCACCTGCGGGATGGGCGGGAACAGCTTTTGCTTCAGGGAGAACCTGGCAGGAAAAGGGCCAAAGATGTGGACGGCAAGAGAGGCTGGCTTGGCCTTCTGGTCCCCGAGGCGTGGGCGCCTGTCCCGTCCTGGAGAAACCCAGGGTCCCACCAGCCACTCCGCTCAAAGTCAGTGGTGAGGCTGGTGTGACCCCAGGGCCCTTTCGAGGGCCCTCAACTGTCCCCCAAGGCCCCGGAACCTGCTACGAATCCCCGAGTAACCACAGGATACCCTGAGTTACCGCAAGGGTCCCCATGAGGCTGCAATTGTGATGGGAACCCCCAGGCGCCACTAGCACCCCACACTCTCCATCACTGACTTTGGTCCCCGTGTGTCAAACAGTCCTGGGGCTTTGCCCTGGAGACGGGATGGGCCCCCATCCCGCCAGGCTTGCCCAGCAGCAGCCTGGTTCTGGTCACCCCAGGTGGGCATATCCTGCATAGGCATCGTCAGGCAGCCGGTACAGGGCACAGAGCCTAAATCTTCAGCGAGTTGATGCCACAGCCCCATCTGAGCCGGAGGCCACCCCCCCCCCCCACCCTGTGCCTCAAACCAGGAAACTGGAGCTGGAGAAACGGTCCGTGGTGCTCGGCTGCTGCCCCCGTGTGGTGGCTGTGACCCATAGTCGGCCTCCATCGCAGTCCCCAGTCAGGGGACACCCAGCATCCGTTTCCTAATGGTGACGCAGGGGACAGAGCCTCACCGGTGCCGAGCTCAGGGCCAATCTGCCACATGACGTCCCCAACCTGTCATCCGGTCACCTGTGTGCTCCTTGCAAAAACTCCAGGCTTTTTTTTTTTTGAAAGCTCTTATGTTAAAGCTCGTTCCTCTGGGCATAAAATCGCGACTGAGTTTTGCAGGGAGCGTGCAGACCCCACACCTACAGAGGGTCAGATTCTCCCAGGACCCGCCGGCCGTGGGAGGAGAACCGGAATGGATATGTGGCCCCATTATGGCATGATCTCAGGTGGCAGAAGCCCGGCCGTCAGCTGTTCTCCCAGCTCTGGCTTCAGCAACCTCGAATCGGCCTTTTGAGCCTGGATTTCTGGCCGTTCCTTGTACATGGGGGTGACACCCCACCCCCACCCTGGGTGGCCTTTTGTGGCCGGCCTCCTGCACACACCATGGTGTCTGGGGTGGGTGGGTGGGGGGGTCGTTACCTTTTACAGAGAAACATCAGGCCCATGCTGAACAAAGCCACTGCCCCCACCAGCAGCCCGACCAGGATGACAAGGAATCCTCTGAAATCCTTTTCAGGGAAGCCTGATGGGGCAGACAAGCAGAGGGTCAGAAGTGACCAGGGGGTCATCTTCGTGCCCCCACCCCCACTGTCAGACTGCGGGGTAGGGGAAGCAGGGCTGGAGCAAAAGAGAGAAGAACTTTCAGACGCAGGGACCCAAGGGAAGTGGGAATGTTGGCACTGTTCTAGGATCCTATGCCCACCTCACCCGACCCCTCCTCATCGTCCCCATCCACTGCCCCCTCCCCCTCATGAGAGAGGACCCACCAAATACATTTCCACCAGGGCAAAGTGGATACCGCACAATGCCTTCCTTCTTAATACATAGTTACTCTCAACACTGTACTGCATAGCCAAAGGAATGAATGTGTAATTGTGAAATGTCAAGGCTGGAAGGAAGGTGGTTGTGGGTATGAGTTGTTTTTGTTTTAATTGCAAATGAGACAAGCACACCACTGTGTGTGGAAGGGATGGTCAACACGGACTTGCTGTGCAGCACAGAGAATTCTAGTCAACATCCTGTGCTCACCTATGTGGGAAAAGAGCCTGAAAAAGAATGGATGTGGGCACATGTAGAACTGAATTACTCTGTTGTGCAGCACAAATGATCACAATCTTGTAAGGCAACTCTACTTCAATAAAACTTGTTTTAAAAAAAAATTGCAAATGAGGCTTTCTCTTGGGAACTCTGACTTGACAGGTGGGCTCCAGAGTTCTGCGAGACGTGAACCACTGCCCACGAGGAAGGAAGCTCACACGTGGGTTTGGCCCCTCCTCTCTGCGGTGAGAGTGGGGCAGCCCTATGGCTTTTAGGCATTCAGCAGGTGCATACTTAGAGCTCATGCCCTGTTGGCTTCCAGGGGGTCCAGTCATGGCTCCCGTGGTCCTACGGGGCAGGCATGCAGGGAGTCTGGACCACAAAGCTCACGGGGGAAGCTCTGGGCACCTCCCTGCCAGGAGCCATGCCAGCCATGCCCAGCGATGCTAACTGTCACACGTCCAGGCCATTCCCTGTGACTGCCCCAGCCTCTCCCATGAAGGAGGAGGGCCCCCTGGAGGGCAGACAGAGCCCCCCATGGGGGGAGAAAAGTGTGAACAGCCTGGCTGGCTCCCGGAGGGTGGCTTTCCTGGGCTGGGGGGCCTTAGAGACACCCCAGTGGGGTTGCAGCAAGATGACCCCAGAGCGGCCTGTGTCCGTGTGGTTGCATCAAGGAAGGCCTCCCATAGTGAACCCAGAAAGGTCAGAGTGGGGGGTGCAGGAAAGCAGACACGCTGTGGATGGTGTATTTGATCAGACGGCCCGCCCGATCCATCCCTGGGGCCTTGGCTGGGAGGGGCCCTGCAGTTGGCTCAGCGGACCCCCAAAAGATGTGCCCCTCCTGTAAATCCTGAAAATGGGACCTTATTGGGAAACAGGGTCTTTGCAGGTGTGATGGAGTGAGGAGTCTGGGAGGAGGTCCTCCTGGATGAGGGGGGCCCGCCAGCCAAGGACAGTGTCCTCCTAAGAGCCAGAGGAGGAGGCTCGGGCAGCAGAATTCACAGGCTCAATCTCCCTCTGTCCCGGCCACCCGTCAGGGTCCACAGGCATTTCTGGGAGTCTCACCGAAAGAGCAGGTGGCGCTCCAGTCACTCCAGATGGTCCCGTAGGCGTGCTTCACGCGCACGCGCAGGGCGTGCTCCCCCGTCACGGTGGCGCCCGGCAGCAGGTACTTATTTTCGTCTTCTCCTCTTTGGAAAACCTTTTGAAGACATACAGAGCCAGGGTCTCGGGCATTGGTCACAAACGCTGGGCTGTGCGCAGGGGGGAGGCAGGGCTGCGACCTTGGCAGGAAGGTGACCTTTCCGAGTCTCCTGCTGGGGGCGGGCCGGCGGGGCGGAGTCCCTGAAGGGGCTGCGGCATCTGCAGGGGGAGCCGGTCCCCACCTGGGGTCACAGCTATGAGTCTCTGACATGTGGTGGGCAGGTCCTCACGCCCTTGGGAGGTGGGTCGGGATTGCTCTGATTCCACAGAGGACGAGGAGGCAGCAACTGGACTCGGACGCCCGTGGATGCGACGCCGTGCTGCTCCGGGGACCCCAGCTGTCACTTTTTCTCCCACCCTGGGGACAGCAAGGCGGTCCCTAGACAGCTCAGGGGTGTCCTCGTGGACAACGGATACCTATCCATCCACAGGGGGCCTCTCCGTGGGAGGAAAACCTGTGGACCGTCCGCTAAAGGGGCAGAGGGGGACCCAGGCTGAGCAGAGCTGTGCTGCCCACCGAGAGCTGTGGGATGCGCAGAGGGGGAGATACTCACGGGTTCCCCCTTGGAGACGCTGCCCTGAAAAGAGAAGGGGAAGACGATGAGGGGCTTTCTCCATCTTCAAACAGAGCCCCTCCCAACCCAGGGGTGGCACGAAGATTATTATAAGCGTAAGGGGGAAAAAAAAAACAACTTTTTTAATTAAAAAAATCAAGAATAAAGAAAAGAGCGGGAGTTCCCATGGTGGCTCAGTGGTTAATAAACCCGACTGGCATCCATGACGATGTAGGTTTGATCCCTGGCCTCGCTCAGCGGGTTAAGGATCCCACATGGCTGTGGGCACAGCTCCAATGCAACCCCTTGCCTGGGAACTTCCATCGGCTGCGGGTGCTGCTCTAAAAAAAAAAAAAAAAAAAAAAAAGAAAGAAAGAAAAAGAAGGAACAGCATTTTCAGGACGAAGAGACAGTAAAGGTACAAACACAGCACAGACTTTTGGAGCCAAGCGTCAGCTTCTCATGCGTGAGGCTTCCGCTCCAAGGAGGAGCGCAGAAGGCGGGACGCTCGGGGCCTGAACCTTTCTCTGCACGTCCACTTCGTAGCACAGGATGTGATGGGAAAGGTGGAATCGGATCTTGGGGTTGTCCCAGCGCACGATGTAATAGGACCCATTGTAGGTGACCGAGACATTGGCTGGTGGGTTATACTTTTCTGAGAAGAAACGCAAAGAGGCCTCGGGTGAGACATTGGCGAGGCGGAGGTGTCCGTGACCTGGGACCCTGCAGAAGCATCCCGGTCGTCCCTGGAAGAGAAGGCGATGGGCGCGCCAGGCCCGAGACCCGGGCTGTCCCCTCCCTGCTGCAAGCGCCTGTCCTGGCTGAGCCCCAGCCTCTGCCTCCAGGTCGTGGAATGGCTGGGGTCCGGGCAGAGGCATCGGCCTCTGGGACATCCTATGACCCACGGGGCGGAGGTTGGCTGGTGTTTAGGTGGAGCTCAGCAAACGGCGGGCTGGGCGGTCTCAGGGGAGTCACCTGCGTGCCCAGCCTAAGGAAAACACGCCAGCTGGCACTCCGGGTGGGCTGGACCTGGGCGTTTTGAGGATGGAAAGACCCCCAGAAGTCGGCTTCCGAGAGCCCCCTCCTCTGCCAGGAACTGCAGATGGCACTGTCCTTCTAAGAGACGGAAGAGGAGACCCAGACGCAGACGAGAAGCCACGGGGAGGGTCACCCAAGCTCAGGACAGGAGGTCCATGGACAAGTAGGGGGCCCCTGTTCCCATGCTCAGATCTCAAAGACCCCAGGGCCCTGCCAGGCCTCAAGTCTGGTGGACGCGGCTCAGCCGGGAGACGGCGCCTTTGCCACCGAGCATGTCTGGTTTATTCACCGAGGGCAAATCTGAAAATTTGCCTGCGCCTCAAACACAGCCTGGAACCCCCAGATCAGCACCCGTGGAACTTCAGCAGTTATTTTCCAGAAGGTGGCACGAAATGGGCGTCGCCCAACAGGGGTGTCCCCAGCGGAGGTTCCGCAGCTCAGACCGCACACAGGTGCTCTTTCCATGGCTGATGGGGTACCGCGTTTCCCACGCTTCTGTGCTTTGCGTCGCCCACCTCACCGTTATAAACGGCCCCCCGAGCACAGCACTCGAGTTCTGTCTGGTGCTCCTGAAAGGCACCAGAGTGTCCCCCCCACATAGGACCCTTTGGGAGTTCCTGTTGTGGCTCAGCGGGTTAAGAACCCAACTAGTATCCATGGGATGTGGGTTCGATCCCTGGCCTGACGCGGTGGGTTAAGGATCCTGCATTGCTGTCGCGGTGGTAGAGGCTGGCACCTGCAGCTCCATGTCCACCCCTAGCCTGGGAACCTCCATGTGTTGTGGGTGAGGCCCTAAAAAGGAAAAAAAAAAATGACACTTTGGCATGAGGGTTATTTATGCCTGAAGGCAACTGAGAAGCAACACGTACAGAAAGAACTCATTCCCAAACTGCCTTTATCTGACTAAAAGCAGAAACTCCTGAGAAATGAGGGCTTCCATGAATTCTCTCTCTGGGAAAGCTTTTTTTTTTTTTCCCTTTGGCAAAACCAGTGGCATGTGGAAGATCCCAGGCCAGGGATGGAACCTGAGCCGCAGCTGCCACCCGAGCCATTGCAATGGCAACAGCGGATCGTTAACCCACTGTGCCTCAGAAGAACTCCTGGGGAAGTTTAGTGACCGTGAAAACGATGGACAAATCAGCACTGAGATGAATCTGCATAAACGTTACGAAAATAACCCTTATCTTCCCTGAGTGTACACATGCCTTTTATCACCTCCAGAAGCTCAAATTCCCTTCCCTTTGTCTGATCCCGTCTTCGCAATGTATCACTCTTTATTAAAATAGCATGTACGTCCCTGAGTCTAACCACTCGTGAGGGGTGTTACTGTTATTTTATTTCTGTGGACCCCCGCCCATGCAAGTAGAAATTAAAATTAAACTTGCAGGCTTTTCTTCTGTTGATCCGTTGCCAATTTAATTTGCATGCCCCTTTCACCGCACATAAGAGGGTAGAGGAAACTTTTTTTTTCCTATCAGTCCTAAGCACAGGAAGGCTGTGACCTGCCTTATGGTGGAAAATCCATGCATTGGATAAGCTGATGAAAATGTTGTGACCGGAGGCTAACCCTGTGTTTCCCCGAGCAGCCAGGAATCAGTAGTTGCTAATTCGGGGTTGGCAAGGTGTTTCTAGAACTTGTGATCACCAAAAACATGAATCCCTTGTATCTTGCATGTTTCACGGGTGCCAAAAATGCAGGCGTCCCACCCCAAGGGACAGCTAGGAGCAGCCTAGCACCCTGTGTGGTCTTTCCCAGAGCCTAAATCTAGATGCTGCATCTTGCCGAGGCCAGTCCGGGACCCAGCACGTGGTCCACGCAGCGGACAACTCGCAGAAGGGGCAGAATACTGCCAGAGGAGGCCACTGTCTTACCTATATCCTTGCCTACAAAGGGAATCGAGTCCAGAAATTTGATGGCGGTCTCGTTGCTGGTCCCGTTCAGCAGGAAGAAGTAATTGTCCGTGTTGTGGGGCTCGTCGAGGTTCTCGAAGTGGCAGCCCACCCGCGTCCCCGTGGAATCAAGGATGTACCAGCTGCATTCCGACACGTTGCCGTGACTGCGATTGCAAGATGGGCGTCAGGGAGGGAGTTCCCGTGCTGGGGTCAGTGGGTTAAGAGCCCAGTACAGCATCCATGAGGATGCAGGTTTGACCCCTGGCCTCGCTCACTGGGTGGGTCAAGGGTCCAGCGTTGCCATGAGCTGCGATGTAGGTCGCAGATGCAGCTTGGATCTGGCGTTGCTGTGGCTGTGCGATAGGCCGCCAGCTGCAGCTCTGACTCAGCCCCTAGCCTGGGAACCTCCATATGCTGCAGGTGTGGCCCTAAAAGGAAAAAAAAAAAAGAAAAACAAAGAACTAAAAATAGGAGGTCCGTGGTGGCCTCCTAGATTAAGGATCTGGCACTGTCACTGCTGTGGGGCGGGTTTGTTCACTGGCCAAGGAGCTTCTGCACGCCATGGGCAAGAAGAAAGAAAAAAGATTAAATTGCTAATTTCCCGACACTTTCCGCCTGGGGGAGGGTGGAGAGCTTGGCGCCGGGAGCCCGCTGAAGGTGACCGGGACGTGGGCGTTTTCCTCTGGGATTGGGGGAGCCTTTAGAGAGATGCCCCTGGACCCGGAGGAAGCGTGTCTGGGCTGTGGCTCATCCGGCAGGTAACGCTCCCACCCCCAGCGAGGCCCCCGCTCCTGGGGCACGGCTTACAGGGATGCCCACATGTAGAGGTGGTAGCTGACGTCGGCCGGTGCGGCTGGGCCTGGCATCCAGCTGCAGTTCATGAAGCGGATGTTGTAGATAAGGCAGGACAGGTTTGTGCCTCCGGAACCTTCTTTGCCTGGAAAGACAGCCACAGACCCTCACAGCGGCCCCGCCAGCACCTGCGCCCCGCCGGCCCCATGGGTGCCTCCAACAGGAGGAAGCCGTGGGGGGGCGCGGTCACCTGGGTTGGGAATTGTCAGGAACTCCTGGTACACCTGCCCATCTGCGGTGACATTCACGGTGAGGTTGGCCCCCCTGTGCACCAAGTGGCTGACAAAGGTGCAGGTGTAGGTGTCGTCATCAGAGACCTGGAAGAGGCGGAGCCAAGAGTAAATAGGCCACCTGAGCTTCAGGCTCCTTGGCCCGACACACAATCCCGAGACCATTGCAGGAGGCAGGGGGCCTCTGACCAAAACCCCTCGTTTTGATCGAGGTACAGCTGTTGCACTCACTCTATGATGCAAGTTTCAGGTGTATGACATAGTGATTCAGTATTTTTAAACATGAAAAAGAATGTGGGAGTTCCCATGGTGGCTCAGTGGTAACAAACCCGACTCGAATCCATGAGGACGCAGGTTCAATCCCTGGCCTCGCTCAGTGGGTTAAGGATCTGGCGTGGTCGTGAGCTGTGGTGTAGGTCGCAGATGTGGCTCGGATTGTGGTAGAGGCAAGTGCAGCTTCCAATTGACCCCTAGCCTTGGGACCCTCCGTATGTCGCAAGTGTGACCCTAAAAAGAAAAAGAAAAAGAAAAAAAAGGATAACTTTGAGGGACCCCGTGAGTGGCTGCTAGACCCAGGCACGGCCTGTCCCTCCCCTGGAAGCCAAGACCTGCTGTCTTGGGCTCATCTCAAATTCAGCCTCACGGAAAACCCACATCTGAGCAAAAATTCCGAGTCTGCAAAAAATCCTTTACCTCCTCATTTAAAAAAAAAAAGGCAGAATTAGCTTCTCCCTCCTTCGGATTATTTTCCACTGAAGGAGGCAGTGAGAATCAACAACTGCAGGAAGAGTTTGCTAACGCCCCTTCTCTGCGTGAAAGCAGGTGTAGGCTGCCCTTTGGGAAGGTGGTAAAAACACCGCCCTTGCCTGTGGAGAGTGGCCTGTGTAACTTAGATGGAGAGCCCCCCGCAGGAAGATCTTATCAAAGAACCTTTATCTTCCCTTAGTTTCCCCACATAGGTAGCAGTCCTTTCCCGTAATTTACCAGCCCTCAGAGCAAACATCTTTCCTTTTGTTTCCTCATGTCTTCAAAGAGTATTGCCCTTTGTAAGAATGACACCGAAACTCCCTGGTCTGATCACTTCTTCGGGTTTTCCCCTCTTTTCTGTAAAGCTTCATGGATGTCCAAATTACACATAGGAACAAAACAGAATGCCTCTTCTCCTGTTAATCTGCCCTTTGTGCATTTAATTTGCAGACCCCGTGACAGAACCTAAGAGGATGGAAAATGTGTTCTCCTCCCCCACGAGAACATTAGGAATGGGAGGCTCAAGACACATTTTTTCAGGAAAATTTAAGCTGTCTAAGAAGCAAAGCCACAGGGCATGACCCATGAGCAGCCACCTCTACGGCTGGTCTGATGGGATCCTCCAACGGTATGTCAATTATACATTCTTGCTGAGTCATGTTTCTCCTGGAATTCCAGGTTAAGATTTTTTTCCTTTTATCTAGCTTCACATTTATAATAGGAGATTCCTTCTGTGCTGTAATTTAAAAAGAAGAAAAAGAACAGTTAACGAGAGTTGGTTCCCCCCTCCCACTCCTGCCCCCAGGCGACATCATAATTACAGCTGAGGGGAGATGTTTTCCAGGTATCACGGTTGGGTCTGTGTCTGTTTGTTTGCTTTTTGTTTTGTTTCTTCCTTTATCAAGGCCAATTCGGCCTAATTAGCCATTTAATTACATTGGAAATTTTTTTTCCTTTTTAGGGTCACACCCACGGCATATGGAAGTTTCCAGGCTGGGTGTTGCCTTGGAGCTGCAGCTGCTGGCCTAGGCCATGGCCACAGCAACGTGGGATCTGAGAGGGGCCTGCAACCTACACCAAAGCTCACTGCACGGCCAGATCCTTCGCCCACTGAGCAAAGCCGGGGATCGAACCCCAATCTTCATAGATACTAGCTATGTTTTTAACCTGCTGAGCCACAGTGGGAATTCCCTAGATTGAGTGTCTTATTGAAGTATGGTCGATGTAGAGTATTATAAAAGTTGCAGATGTACCCTATAGCAAACCCTAATTTTTTAAGGTTATATTCCATTTATAGCTACAAAATATTAGCTATATTCCCTGTGCTCGGCAGCATATCTTTGTAGCTTATTTCAGTCCTAATGGTGGGTACCCGTTCCTCCCCTTCCCCCATTGTGCCCCTCCCCCACCTTTGCCCCTTTCAAGCCTTAGGGGTGCCACAGCCCCACCACGTCACAGATGCCAGCATTCAAGGACTGGCCGACACTTACCCAATTGTAAGTCTACAAAGCATGCTGAGTTCACGAGCACCAGGAGGCTTACAAAATTCAACAGGCTCACCATGCTGCAGCCCCACAGCTGGACCTAAACAGTCAAAGAAGAGACAGCAGCTCAGGACGTCTGATTTCAACCAAGGAAGGCACCCTTTCTTCTTAGCACAACCCCCGGGGGAGTCCCCAGGAATCAGAATCTATCTGTCGGAGCCTCTGTGAGTAGAGGAAAAGGTTAGGCCCAAGGCACTTGGCTCAGGGACGGACAGTTACCTCACAGCCCAGAGAGGCTGCTGTGAACCGGTATCCTCATCACACATCCCTTTCTTCTTTTCTCTGGGAGCCTCACCTCTCCTGCTCCTCTACAGGGTTCTTAGGTGGTTCGTGAGGTCCTATGTGGTCTACAAATATCCCATCAGAGCTTAGTGTGGTCACTAGCCTCCTACACCCTTGAGGCATCAGGTAAAGTCAGTCCCCTTTTAAATTCTGCTTGAAACTCCCTCCAAGGCATTAGCAAGTTTAACATATATTCATGATGCCAACTCGAAGCAAACTGGGATTAAAGAAACATTTTCTGGGTGCCACACCCCCCCCCCAATTTTTTCCCCTGGCCCACTATCATGGGCCATCTTTTGTGCACATTCCTGCATGTGGAGATCCACTGAGAATGCCTGAGTTGGTATCAGGATTATGTTAAGCTGATCTTCTCCTAAGTGGTCCCTAAGGGGCAGGAGAGGCCTCCAGGGATGTATGATGAGCATGCTGGTCCACAGCAGCCACGTTGGGGCATGAGGCAACTCTGCCTGGCCCTGAGCCAAACGCATTGGTTCTGCCTTTTTCTTCTACTCACAAAGGCCCTTTCAGGTAGGGACACTCCCAGCACCACGCTAGGGGAAGAACCAGGGCTTTGGAAGGTCTCCTCTGTCAGTGGCCTTGGGGTGAGGAGACTGGCCTGGAAATGATCTGGGTGGCCCAGGGGAGCCAGAGAGCTGCCTGTGTTGCAGAAACTGAGGGGCAAGAAGCCTTGGGAGGTGAGGTTGCACCTGGATGAAGCCACTGTGAGGCCAGGTGAGCTGGAAGCCTACAGGGAAACCAGGAGCCAGGTCAGGAGTGACCCTGGCACAGTTTTGGTGGAGCGGGTGGCTAAGGATGGTCCGTGTCTTTCGGGAAGTAAATGGTGTAGGGAGACCATTGGATCTCAGCATCAAGAGCTGGCCAAGGGGAGCAGCTCACTCAGCGGGTTACGCACCCAGCTAGTATCCATGAAGATGCGGGTTGGATCCCTGGCCTCCCTCAGTAGGTTCAGGATCAGGTGTTGCTGCAAGTCATGGCATAGCTTGTATACGTGCCTTGGATTCCCCGTTGCCATGGAACCGTGGCTCAAGGAGGCAGGGAGATAACTGAGGCTTGTATTCCATCTTGGGCTCCCAAAGACGCCTCTCAACATCCAGCCACCAGCTACCTTCTGGTGGCCCCTGGAGGCTTTCCAGCAAAGGCACGAAAGATTTCCCAGGTTCTGAACACAACATGAGTCACCCATTGTGTTCGTTTTATGAGGATGGAGTGGCAGTGCCATCACTCCTGGCCTTCCCAGGTAAGATGCCATGCTTTTCTGGGTGTCACCAGAGCTGGGGAAAACCCAGCTGAGGCAGACTCATGGATCAGAGTCCCCGAGCCCGGGGTTTGGGGGGTGGCATCTGTCTGGCGCAGGCGGGCGTCTGATACAAACCCTTGATGAAGTTATTGCTTAAAAACACCCCAAAGGAAACATGTCACTTGTAGACATGACACAGCACAGAGACGCAGGGCACACAGTGGCCGGGCCCCCTCAACACGGACACCCTGCCACGTCCGCCCAAGACTGTGTACAGCCATGCGGAAACCAGCTTCCCCAGACGCCGAGTCCCTTCTCCTGCCCTTGAGTGATGCCGCTTTCTGTCCCATCCCAAACCAATGCCACCACCGGATTCAGCCAAAGCGACAGCCCTGAAGATGGGCAAAGTCAACCTACCTGTCGGCCAAATGTGGGGATCTTCCTCGGACCGTTTCGGGGGGCTCTTGAGGGCAGAGCCTGGTCCAGCTGGTGCGCAGGGGTGGGCAGCGCCTGAAGGCTCTGTGGGATGAAGGCACAGAGCAGAGGGGCCGGGGGGAGGGGGCGCCTTCCTAGAGGTGGGGTTTCGGGGCGACCACAAGAAGGAGCCTGCTCGCTGAGACGTGCCCTCTGCACTGAGATGCCCTCGTTTGGCTTCACTGGTCTTCCGTAGGTCAGCGTCTGGAGAAATCCTTTATCTTCTATCAGCTGAGTCTCCCCCGTATGTGTGGCCACTGCAGCGTTATCTTCTGGGGGGACAGGAAGCGTTCAGACGTTTTTTTTTTTTTTTTTTTAATCAACCTCCGAGGTTCCTGTTTTTGCAACAGGATCTCTCCGGCCCCTCCGGCCCTGCCTCCTTCTGGGGTGGTTAAGGGGAATGAGGGTCCCCCACCCCCCCGCCGCTGTGTCCTGCGTCTGTGACCTTTCCTGCCCCAGCGCATCCCCCCCGCCAAGGGGAGGTGATTCCCTCTCAGCTCCCAAGACGGCCTGTGGGCTGGGCGGGAAGCCCGAGCTGGGGAGGAAGATCTTCGGGTCTCAGCACCCAAGGAAAGACCCGCAAAGGCCCCCTTGATATAAAGGGTGCTGGAGTTCCTGTCGTGGCGCAGTGGTTAACGAATCCGACTAGGAACCGTGAGGTTGCCGCTTCGATCCCTGCCCTTGCTCAGTGGGTGAAGGATCCGGTGTTGCTGTGAGCTGTGGTGTGGGTCACAGATGCGGCTCGGATCCCGCGTTGCTGTGGCTCTGGCGTAGGCCGGCGGCTACACCTCTGATTTGACCCGAGCCTGGGAACCTCCATATGCCACGGGAGCGGCCCAAGAAATGGCAAAAAGACTAAATAAATAAATAAATAAATAAATAAATAAATAAATAAAGGGTGCTTCTGCGAGTTCCCGCTGTGGCTCAGTAGGTTAAGAACCCGACGCAGGGTCCGTGGGAATCCAGGTTTGATCCCTGGCCTCGCTCGATCGGTGGCTTAAGGATCCAGTGTTGCCGTGAGCTGCGGTATAGGTCTCAGGTGCTCAGGTCAGGTGTGGCTGTGGCTGTGCTGGAGGCCGGCAGCTGCAGCTCCGATTCATCCCCCAGCCGGGGAACTTCCCTATGCTGCAGGTGCGGCCCTCAAAAGAAGAAAAACGGTGGTGGTGGTGGGGGGTGTTTCCTGGCATGATGAAACCCAGCAGGGCCCTGTGGGCTCCTGGGCACAAGCCCCCCATGTCTTGCTTTTAGGGAATAAGCTTCAGCCCCCAGGCCCTTCCCCGAGCCCCAAAGGGCAGGTGCCCACAGGAGCTGACCTGGAAGGGAAGGGATGCAGAGACCCCGAGGGGCTGGCAGGGGACCACCGTGCCGCCTGGGGGCAGGTCCTGGTTCCCCCTCAAGGGACACACACAGCAATGTCTTTGAGCTCTTCTGCAGAGCTGAACCCCCAACAGATGAGAGCCAGAGGGGAGGACCCCCAGGACCAGTCCTGGAGCCCCTAAACACCAGCTCTGAAGAAGAATGCGAGCTTGCACCCACCCTGAGCCTTATCAGAAGCCCTGTTTTCTATTTCCAAACTGTGAAACCACCTCTTCATCTCTCCCAAAGGGGGACCCAGTCTTTAGGGCAGGAGCCTGCGGTGACCTCCTCTGCCCGGCAAAGCAATAAAGCTATTTTGTCCTCCCTCCCCCAAAACTTTGTCTTTGAGTTTCTATTTAGCATTGGTGGACAGAGCCTCTGTTTCAGAAATGGTGGGTGCATGTACCCCCCGTTCTCCCCTGAGTACCCCACCCCCTGGGCATCACGTTGGAGGGATCCCAGGAAAGAGTCCCTTCCCAGGCAGAAGGAGAGAATTTGCATCCCCAGGCTCCACGGCATCTTGACAACGTGCTACTGGATTCTCCTCTTGTAGCTGAACCGCACCTCTGTCCAGGGGGCCCCGTGAAGCCTTGGAGACAGAGTTGGAGTGAAGCAGAAAGACCAGCTCTATGGCTCTGCCAGGCACAGGAGGCCCCGGCAGGTGAGCCCCTCCCAACAGGGTCCTCCCTTGAGAGGGGACAGCCAGGGCTCTTCGAGGTTGAGCTGCAAACCAGGGCTGCTGATGAGGACGCGGGAGCCTGCCTTCTGCTCTCTCCAGAGGTCACTTCAGACTCATCACGGCCGCCGTCGGGGGGTCCGGGGACAGTGCCTGGTGGTCTGTGGGGGGATGGCCCCTTGCCCTTCTCTCTGCAGTGAAGACGGCTCACCAAGGAAGGGGTTGTGGGGGAGGGTTTCCGAGGGAAAAAACCCCACGTGCCACAGACCTCTACGTAGAAAGGAGCCACGAGGGACAGAAGCAGTTCAGCAAGGACGAGACCTCGTGTGCAAAGCCGGTTCGACTTAGGTCGTGGCCAAGGGCCAGGTGAATGTCATGGAGACTCTTGCCACTCGTTTTTAGCTGTCACCATGTCTCCTTGTCATGAAGTCTGGAGTCAGCGTTTTGAGACGGAAGGGAGGCCTGGGAGGCGAAAGGCGAAGTCTTTTCCTTCCCAACCCAAGGACTCAGGGGCTGGTCCACGGTGTCCACACCGCCCCCCAGAGTGTCCAGATCTGCAAAGGAGCTCGAACTGGACAGGAACCATTTGTAAAATGAAGTGATGAAGCAGGGAAAACAGTGGTGCACCGAGTCTGAACTTCAGCAAGAGTGGGGTGGGGAGAGAGGGCGCCAACACCCCGGCCTGGTGGGACCAAGAGCCCCGCGTCCCTGCAGTCTCCCCAGATGGTCACTCGCCGTCCTCGTGCAGAACCATCTCCTTGCACCTTTTCATTTCTCGGTGATGTTATTACAAGACCCTCCCCCACTGGTTTGTTTTTTTTTTTTTTTTTGATCGCATCCCTGACACGAAGACATTTCCAGACTAGGGACTGAACCTGTGCCACAGCCTCAACCTGAGATATAGCAGTGACAACGCCAGGCCCTTAACCTCTGAGCCACCAGGGAACTCCTGGCCGATCTTTTTAATGTGACCTGCAGGCCCTTGGTACCCGGTGGGGCTTGGGTTGTATGCATTCATTGCACCTTATTTTTAACTGTGAGCGAGGAAGGCGTGGCAGGGGGCACGGCAGCCGCGGCGTTTTTAGAACAGATGGTGCACACGCACCACCAGGTCACGTGCGGGGTCCGGAAGCTTCAACTTTTTAAAAAATTTTAATTTAATTTGGAATTCCCGCCGAGAAACAGTGGTCAAGAAAGTGACTGCAGTGGTTCGGGTGGCAGCTGCAGCTCGGATTCAATCTCTGGCCCAGGAACTTCCATATGCTGGGAGGGCATCCCTAAAAAAAAAAAAGAAAAATCTGTATATAAAATAAACAACAAGCTCCTACGGTATAGTACAGGGCAGTCCACTCAATATCTGGTAATAACCTCTAATAGAAAATGATCTGGAAAAAAATCTATGTATGTATAACCAAATCAACTTCGTTTCGGTCGGCTTCCAACAGCGTGGGCGGAGGCGTGGACTCAAGGATTATTTAAGTATATCACGATTTAAAATTATTGTAAGAATAGTAATAATTCTTGATTATTTAAAATGTGCGTTATCGATTAGTAGAGGCTCTGGGAGACGGTCCATCTGCAAATTCTGTGTTCCTTCAGACATGAACTAGGAATATCAGAGTTCCCACTGTGCTTCTGGGGGTTAAGAACCTAACATAGTGTGTAGTATCCATGAGGACGCAGGTTCCATCCCTGGCCCTGCTCAGTGGGCCAAGGATCCGGCATTGCCGTGAGCAGTGGTGTAAGGTGAACTTGTGGCTCAGGTCCGGTGTGGCTGCAGCTGTGGTATAGACTTGCAGCTGCAGCTGCGATTCGACCCCCAGTCTGGGAACTTCTATATACCGCAGGTGTGGCCCTGAAAAAAAAAAAAAGAACTAAGGCCATGGGTGTTCCATGGTGGCTCGGCAGGTTAAGGATCTGTCATTGTCACTGCTGGGGCTCAGGTCCCTGCCGTGCTGTGGCTGCATCCCTGGCTCGGGAACTTCCACATGCCTCGGGCATGACCAAAGAGCAAAAGAAAAAAACAAAGCCGAAAAATAAAAAGGCCGGGAGTTCCCATCGTGGCTCAGCGGAAACACGTCTGACTAGTATACATGAGGACATGGGTTCGATCCCTCGCCTCGCTGCGTGGGTTAAGGATCCTGCTGTTGCTGAGAGCTGTGGTGTACCGCCCAGATGCAGCTCAGATCCCGACGCTGCTGTGGCTGAGGTGTAGGCCGGCAGCTGTGGGACTGATTTGACCCGTAGCCTGGGAACCTCCATATGCACGGGTGCAGCCCTAAAAATAAAAAATAAAAATAAAAATGAAAAAAATTAAAAGGACAGGCAACAGAGACGCTACCATACCATGGGGTTTCATCTCTACAAAACTGCAGAGATGACACATCTGTGTCGCCTGCAAGGACAGGTGTGCCTGGCTGGGGGCGGGGCGGGGCGCTGTAGGGAGGAACCCCGTATGTGTGCCGGTCACCCCTCCATCTGCAGAGTTTTCCCAAACCCCTCAGGAGGTCGTTGATTCCAGGACACCTTGAACGAGCACCCTCCCAACGCCAGGACTTGGGAAGGAGGTCCGAGCCCCAGGGGACCCTGAGCAGTGGGGGCTCCACTGCTCCGCTCCGACCTGTCAGGGCCCCCACAGGGCGCTGCCGAAGGGAGACCCCGCTCCCAGGGGCTGCTGGTCTCCGGGCCCCGAGAGCTGCACTTCTGGCTGAGGGTTGGGATGTGTCCAGGGCGCCTGTGAGGGAGACGGGCCCCCCTGCCCCTGCCTTGGGGCCTGACTCGGGGAGGAGGAGGCTCGGGGCATGAGTCAGCCCGGCCACATCCTGACCCCCCCCCCCCCCGCCCCCCGAACCCACACAGCCGCCCACGGTAGCAGCGGGGCCCGGCGTGGCCCCTGGACCCAGCAGGCGTCACGCACCATAGGGGGCTGTGACTTGGATCCTGGGGGAGGGAGGGGCTCCCCGGGCCGCTGGGTCCTTCAAGTCAATCCCTGTCCCCCCTCCCGGGGGGCTGGACACTGACCGGCAGAGGCCCCGAGCCAGAGCCGGAAAGAGCGCAAGTTGGCGGTGACTCACTTCGGCCTGCGGTCCTTCCGCCAGGGACATTCCCTGAACTGTCACTTTTCTGTGTGACCTCTCGTGTTGCGCAACCTGAAACACGGCATCAGCCCAGACAGCGCCGTCCTTCCAAAGACCCTGACGCGCCTCGTGGTCTTTCTCCCATCTTTTTAGGGCCCCACTTGGCGGCACAGGGACGTTCCCAGGCCGGGGGTCGAACGGGCGCTGCAGCTGCAGCTGCACCCCGGCCTCGGCCACGTCAGCTACTCCGCCCACCGAGCGAGACCAGGGATCGAACCCGCGTCCACCTGGATCCTCGTTGGGTATCTTCACCCGCTGAGCCACAGGGGAACGTCCTGGGTATTGGCCAGGAAGTAAGCAAAGCTTTCTGCTGCTGGCCTGGCCTCTCCTTCCTGGGGCCAGAGCATTATTAGCAGCAGTAGTATTAATACTCTTGAATGCTCTCATTGCTACGGGTACCACGATTAGTATGATCGAATATTATCCCGGACTCTTCGCACTAATGTTACTCCCGATGATGCTCACTCTTCACTGCGACTCATATTACTTGCTATTATTACTGCCAATAGTACTTACTACCGCTAGCATTATGTACTGTTATGATGTAATATTACTATCACTACTAATGTTATTTAGCATTATTATTACTATGGGAGTTCCCATTGCGGCTCAGCGGTAAGGAACCCAACTAATATCCACGAGGATGAGGGTTCAGCCCTGGCCTCGCTCCGTGGGTTAAGGACCAGGGTTCCTAACCTGGGAACCTCCGTGTGCCATGGCTGCAGCCCTAAAAAAAATAGCCGTAGTAGTGCGAATAGTACTTCATATTGTTACTACTCATGCTACTTATGATTGCTAATATTACTTGGCATTATCGCTAGTGCTAATATTACTTAATATTATTAAGACTACTGCTAATACTACTTAATATTATTAGACTACTGCTAATATTTAATACTACAACTGCTACCAATATCTCTCATCGTTGTTATATGAATACCACTTATTAGTACAACTACTATTATTGAATGTTATTACAGCTAACATTTCATATTATTATTGCTACTGTGAATTTTATATTATTACTACAATGCCATTATTATTATTCCTACTCATGGGCTGCATTTGGTCAGCAGAGTGAGGGTTTCATTCACGCAGTGCAGAAGACACAGAGTCCCCAGTGCGTCTGACTCCCTCTCTTGTTCCCCCCGAGACTCCCCGGTTAGACACATCCTGTCCTAGGCGGTGCACCTGCTACAAATGATGGGTTTAGACGGATACACTGTTATTAAGCACGTCCCGTGTCCGGCTCCTTGCTGTCCTACACACTCAGTTCCCTGTGCCAACCAGGGCTTCTAAGCCCCAGACCCCACTTTTCAGTTTTTTTCCTGGTGTATAGAATCGAGAAGGGGAGTTTCCTGGTGGCTCAATGGGTTAAGGAGCAGGCGCTGTCCATGCTGCAGCTCTGTGGCTGCTGTGGGCAGAGAGGTATCTGCTCAGACACCCTCCCCCCACCCCACCCCACCGTCTAGGAATGGTTGGCTTATTTTTTTCTGTTTTAGTAAAAAGTGGGGCCCTTTGCTGACGAGGTCAGCTGTGTTGCTCCTGGACGGCTTCTGTCACCTTGTGGTATTTTGTGAGGTGCGTGTGGCTGGGGAGGGTCACTCTGTCTGTGTCTGCTCTACATGGTGTTTTGGGACTTGAGGGCGAGGACTGCGTCTGGATGAAGGGTCGGTTCTCTGTCTGGGCGGCCGGGCGGGACTCGAGGACTGGAGCGGGTGGGCTGCAGAGCGATCTCCTGCAGCAGCCCTGCCTCTCCACACCGTGGCCCAGCCCAGAGCGGGATGAGGCCGGACAGCGTGTCCTCTGATCGCCGAAAAGCCAGGAGGCTCCAGGATTGATCCCGGACCCTCCCTCCAGACCCGCCCTGGGCACAGACGCACTCAGGGTAAACCCCTTAGAGCTTCCTGCTCCAATCCACCCCCCCCAACCCTGGGGTCTGTTCAGGGACATGGGGGGCTCCCTGGAATTCCCACAACCCACCGGAGCATGCGCTGTTTGCAAAGGACGACAGCGGTGCCTGAGGTCACCCAGCTGGGACAGGCCAGCCCCGTCCTGCTGCCTCGCTCCAGACCTGGAAATGGTCTGGCTCCACACTCGGAGTCAGAAGGCACGGCTCCTGGGGGTCCCTGGGCAGGTAAGTCAGACACCCAGGGCTCCTGCAGGGCCTTACGGCTCAGTGACTCGGTGCTGGTGGGGACGGGGGGGGGCGGGTCTCCATCACGAGGTGAAGGTCATTTATGACACTCGGGGCGGGGGGGACCTCCCAGCGGGGCTCCCTGCCCGCTCACTGCAGACTCCCCAGCCCCACAATGGCAGGAGCCGAGGCCTTGGAATAAAAGTCTCTCTCCCTGTCTCTCTACATCCGTCGCCCTCCGTATCTTCCTCCAAAGAGACATCTCCACAGATACGCACATGCATATGTGTCTCTCTGTGCGCGCACACACACATGCACACACGCACACATGCACACACACACGCACACACATGCACACACACACCTACATCTGTCTCCACCTGGTCGTCCACCTCTGTGTGTTCTGTCTCTGCGGAGACACACGGCCAGCTGTGTGTATAGTGACCCTCTCTCTCTACATATATCTGTGTGTGTATGTGAATCTACGTCTCTTGTCTGAATGTGCACTTGTGTCTCCATAACTACGTCTACGTTTACGTCTGTATCTACAGCCCATATCCCATTACCTGTCTAATCGCCTCTCTCTCTCCCTATCCCATGTATCCATCAACCATCCCCATTTACCGTTCCTCCATCTACCTATTACCTGCCCACGAGTCGTCCCTCTCATCTATCTTTCTACTTATCGAGCAGTCTCGCCATCCCTTCATCCGTGTAGGTATGTATCCACCACCCAGCATTCTATTGAATATCTGTTTATTATCCGCTGTCCAGTCATCCGTCGGTTCGTCCATCCATCTCTCCACCTGTCCCTGCGTCCATCCATCATCTCTGTATCTACGCATCCTCTGTCTATCCTCTGTGGACTTCTCTATCCACCCATTGATCATCTGTTTATCTACTATCTATCTTCTATCTCGCATCCGTCCTTCTGTCTGTCTGTCTGTCCGTCTGTCTGTCCGTCTGTCTGTCTACCTACCGATCTAATATAAATCTTCATCCCATCAGCTTCGTTTCTCCGGAGAAGCCTGCCTGCTATGGTCTCAAAGTCGCTTTGAGCGGAACGGACCTACCAGCAAGGCGGTGGATGAGCCTCCGCCGGCCGGGGGCTGCTCGGGGCTCTCCGTAGCCACAGCACGTCCAACAGAGGTAGGAGGTAACACGCTGCCCCACAGCGGGACATAAGCGCACTTACAGAACAGCAGACCCCCGAGTGCTCCTGGAATGAGGAGCGTCACCGTCACTGGCCATGGCTTAGAAACACCCCAGCCACCCAACGCTCAGGACGCCGAGCCCTTCCGTGCATCCCGCTTCTCAGGAGCAACACCACAGCTGCAACCCAAGCTCAAGCCGTCGGCCCAGCCCTGGACCAGTGATCAGCTCGCCTCCTTGAACTGATGGTGTTGAGTTCCCAGTGTGGCTCAGGGGTTTAAGAGCCCACCACAGTCTCCGTGAGGATGCAGGTTCGATCCCTGGCCTCGCTTAGTGGGTTGAAGGATCTAGTGTTGCCACAAGCTGTGGCGTAGGTCATAGGTGCCCCTCAGATCTGGCGTGGCCGTGGCCGTGGTAACTGTAGCTCCGATTCAAACCCTATCCCAGGAGCTTCCATGTGCCACATGTGCAGCCTTAAAAAGAAAGCAAATCAAAAAAGATAAGAATGAAGCGTCCAGAGCTGGGGCAGATAAAAAGGTTTGGGGTGCAGGAAGCAGATGCAGCCGCGTGTCACATGGGGACCTTTGGACCCTGTGTGAACGCACTGGTCGTGACAAGATACAGCGGAGCTGCACGGAATGTCTGGAAGACAGACTGAACAGCAGGGAATTTGCAGGGGGCGTTAGGGAATTAGGGGTGACCCGGGCGGGAGCCAGGCAGGTGTGGCGTGACGCTAAAGTCCTGCTTCTCTTAGAGCCCCGTGGAGACGAGGAGAGGGTTCATGCTGAAGCGAGGTCGCTGCTGAGACTGAATCCGTGTACAAGCCCCTGCGTCATGGGTTTTTGTGTGTGTGTCTTCTTTTTTCTTTTTCTTTCTTTGCTTTTTTCTTGTGTGTGTGTGTGTGTGTGTGTGTGTGTGTGTGTGTTTAGGGCCACACCTGTGGCCCATGGAGGGTCCCAGGCTAGGGGTAGAATCAGAGCTGTAGCCACCTGCCGGAGTCCAGCCCCAGCAGCCAGGAGACGAGGAACAGGAGGAGGGGCTGCAAACGGCTCGGAAAGAATCGGAGCCAACTCCCTCCGCAAGTGCTGCGGATGCCCCGTCTATTGAAAGGAGAGCCTCAGCTTTTATGCATTTTGCTCTTGTGCACGAGTATACAAAACAACAATATGTGCGAACTTATTATTCCAAACACAAAACAACATGTGCTAATTTATTATTCCAAACTGTTCTTTTAGTTTTAGATTTTAAATGAAGATTACATAGAAAATACGCGCAAACTCTACTTTTATTCTTAGAAGATAAATGATTAGCAAGGAGAATAATAGGTATCTAATTTTTGCATCAGCATGGTTTGGCATAAGGTGATAGACTTTTTTTTTTTTGCCATTTCTTGGGCCGCTCCTGCGGCATGTGGAGGTTCCCAGGCTAGGGGTTCAATCGGAGCTGTAGCTGCCAGCCTAAGCCAGAGCCACAGCAACGCGGGACCCAAGCCACGTCTGCAACTCACACCACAGCTCACGGCAACGCTGGATCGTTAACCCACTGAGCAAGGCCAGGGATAGAACCCGCAACCTCATGGTTCCTAGTCGGATTCGTTAACCACTGCGCCACGACGGGAACTCCAGGTGATAGACATTCGTGCCTCAAGCTACCTACCTTTTGTGCTCCTCTAGCAGGCCTGAGCAGCCGTTAATGGGGAGTGGGGTGTTCACATGTGACTTGCTTTCCAGGTCAGGCGGCCTCAGCCCATTAGCAGGTCTTGGGAACATAAACTGTCTTATATAAACTTTGTCTATAATTATATATACCTTTACTAATTACCAAGTCTATGTATCAAAGAATCCTACCAATTATAAAAATAGTAATTTCCACCTGCTGGGTCCCAACAGGTAGCGTTTTTTGTGGAAAAATATCTGGCCTTATAGTAGCCGCAATTGTTGGGCCATGGGCAACACCCCAACCACCCCCTAATCTGTCTCCATGGGAACAGACCAAACTCCAACAAAATCCCCGGGCTTACGTGGCAGTTCTGCGTGATAGGAGACTTCTTTGCACAATGCTCACTGTTTTCAACCTATTTGGCAAGGGCTAGGTCAATAAGTAGGTAATGGCCCACACTTGGGTGGAGGCTCAGGAATTCGAGAAGGTTCCCATTTTATGAGCCAAGAATGACTTACAACACACATTAATGTCAGACAGCAAAAAAGCGCAAGAACGGAAGAGGACATCATTTCTTCAGCCTCTGCTGTAGCTTTGCTTGCAGTTAGGCCTCACGCAGGATTATTCTTCTTAGCCACTCTGTGGCTCCCAGCAGCTACCGTCTACACCACAGCCACAGCAACACGGGATCTGAGCCACGTCTGCAACCTACACCACAGCTCACGGCAACGCTGCATCCTTCACCCATGGAATGAGGCCAGGGATCGAACCTGTGTCCTCATGGATGGTATTTGGTTCTTAACACACTGAACCACAACGGGAACTCGGAGCCCTTGGGTTGGGAAGGAAAAGACTTCGCCTTTCGCCTCCCAGGCCTCCCTTCCGTCTCAAAACGCTGACTCCAGACTTCATGACAAGGAGACATGGTGACAGCTAAAAACGAGTGGCAAGAGTCTCCATGACATTCACCTGGCCCTTGGCCACGACCTAAGTCGAACCGGCTTTGCACACGAGGTCTCGTCCTTGCTGAACTGCTTCTGTCCCTCGTGGCTCCTTTCTACGTAGAGGTCTGTGGCACGTGGGGTTTTTTCCCTCGGAAACCCTCCCCCACACCCCTTCCTTGGTGAGCCGTCTTCACTGCAGAGAGAAGGGCAAGGGGCCATCCCCCCACAGACCACCAGGTACCGTCCCCGGACCCCCCGACGGCGGCCGTGATGAGTCTGAAGTGACCTCTGGAGGGAGCAGAAGGGAGGCTCCCGCATCCTCATCAGCAGCCCTGGTTTGCAGCTCAACCTCGAAGAGCCCTGGCTGTCCCCTCTCAAGGGAGGACCCTGTTGGGAGGGGCTCACCTGCCGGGGCCTCCTGTGCCTGGCAGAGCCATAGAGCTGGTCTTTCTGCTTCACCCCAGCTCTGTCTCTTAACTGGCCTGTGGACAGAGGCCGGTTTTGGCTGCAAGACCTCAGAGTCCCCTGCAGCCCGTGGCTCCTGGTTTGTGTCTGTCCCCTCACTGAGGTGGATGCCACGTTTTCCAGGACACCCCGCCCCCCCGCGGGCCAGCCCCCTGCTAAGTCACCCCCGCCCCCATGTCCCCTTGGGCCTAAGTCAGTGTCACTCACAGGCTGACCACTTCCTCCTTCACCCCCACCTCTGATGTGTGGGCTTCCTCTGACGGAGGCGGGGGGATGGCTCTGCCACCCCCTCCCCGCCCCCCCCCCCCCCCCCCGTGGCCGTAAGAGCCTGGATGGAGCTGGGGGCATGACCCCGTGTCCAGGGAGCGCCTGGTCACCAAAGGCATCAATTGTCCTTTACGGGTGAGCCTGGGCTGCAGCGTCAGCCCTAGAAATTTGCTGGGAAACACGTGCTCACATCCAGAGGAAGGGACCTGGGGATGCGGTTGGTGTCTCGGAACGGCCAGCACCGCCCCTGGCCCTGCCTGCGTTGCACATCCTGTTGGGCAATGCCAGGCGCCAGTTCCCAAAATCTGCGTCTGCAGGCACTGAGCCCCATTGAGCACCAGGGCGCTGCTGGGCAACCCACACAGTCACCCCAGCGCGCTACCCCCACCCCAGCCTCTCCGCCCGCAGGGTAGGGGTAGGGGCCCTTCCTTGGAAGAGGATGGGCCCATCACTGAGAGGCCACGTCTAGATACGGGGCCTTAGGTCTGACTGCTAGGAACACCCACTTGGAGAACTCATTTTTAAAAACATTGGGTAGTAAGGCGTTCCCGTCATGGCTCAGCAGGTTCAGAACCTGACGAGGGTCCATGAGGATGCAGAGTCAGGTCTCGCACAGTGGGTTAAGGATCCGGCATTGCCTTTGAGCTGCAGGGTGGGTTGAAGATGCGGCTCCAGTCCCGTGTTGCTGTGGCTGTGGTGGAGGCCGGCACCTGTAGCTCCAGTTCGACTCCTGGCTTGGGAACCTCCATATGCCGCAGGCATGGTTTTTTTAAAACCATCACACTGTTTCTTAAGAGTGAAGAAACAGCTACAAAGAGACTCAAAACAGGAGCTCCCGTCGTGGCGCAGTGGAAATGAATCCGACTAGCAACCATGAGGTTGCAGGTTCAATCCCTGGCCTTGCTCAGTGGGTTAAGGATCCAGCCAGCGTTGCTGTGGCTGTAGCCAGCGGCTACAGCTCCGATGGGACTCCTAGCCTGGGTACCTCCATATGCCACGGGTGCGGCCCTAAAAAGACAAAAGACAAAAAAAAAAAAGAGAGAGACTCAAAACAATTTTTAAAAAGTCAAGCATTTAATAGAACATTAAAAACAACAACAACAAAAAAACAACCCATGGAAACACTGAAGAAAAATGGAAAACTGATTTCCAGGAAACTCCGGGGCGTGGAGGCATCTGAAATTCACCCGCTGGCGGGGCCTTGGGCCACTTCTTCCACCGTTAAGACGTCCTCCCTGTCAGCCTTCCCTGCGTCGTGTGTGAATTTCTCCCAGAGGCTCTGAGGAGAAGAAGGACGAGGTGAGGGTGGGGTCTCCAGTTCTCAGGGGGCCTGGGAGCCGTGACCACAGTGCGGGGGGAGCGGGGGGGAGTGGGGGGGGTGGAGGTCCTGGAAACCCAGACGGTCCCGTGTGGGAGCTGGAAGCCGGCGGGTGGGCGGCACGTGGGCGGCACGTGGGGAGGGAGCTCTCGCTCGGAGGGGGTCGGGGGACATCTGAGCACGTGCGGGGCCACGCGGGTCTCCGAGGAAGGGGCGGGGACTCGCCCTGGCCCTGCCCCGTCGGGGGCGGGACCCTAAACGTCCCCTAGGAAGCAGGCAGGGCGAGGGTTGGCGACCCTGAGCGAATCGAGGTCCAGCTGGAGCAGGAGCTGGTGGATGTGACGCCGGACGGTGGACGAGGCAGACGTGGCCCCGACGCCAGGGAGGGGCAGAGTGACAGGGGCACCCAGGAGGCGCCCACACAGGGGGGCTCTTCTCTGTCCCTTGTGTTTGCATCCTCTCTGGACGCTGCCCTCTGCAGATGCGGTCAGACCCCTGCCCATCTCTCTGTGCTCTCTCTCCATCTCTCCTCTGCCCATCTTTCTTCTGTCCATCTTTCCTCTCTCCTCGTCCGCATTCTCATCATCCCCCCCCCCCCGCCCCAATGTCCCCAGACTCAGCCTGCAGAGAAAACCCCAAACCGCCACCCCAGGACAGTGTCCGTGAGCCGGACTCGGGACTCCACCCACACCCCGTGGGCCCTTTGGGGGACAACAGCCCCAACTCGGGGGTCTCTCCCCGCCGGCCCTCGCCGCCGTCCTGGCTCACATACCCCCATGCCAGGCCTACCTCGTGGTCTACGTGTTGGTTCTCGTTCAGTTTGTCTTTGATCCGTGGAATCGGTGGGAATAAGCTGTGCCTCGCGAGGAACCTGGGGACACAGGACCCCTGTGACGAAGAGACCTACACGCCCAGCGTCCTTCCGGCTCCCAAACGGGACAGACTGTCCGGCTGTGTTTAACGTGCCACCGGAACTCCTATCTTCACAACTACGTGGTTTAGGCATCACAGAAGGGGAGTTCCCGTGCTGGCTCAGTGGGTTAAGAACCTGACATAGGGTCCATGAGCATGCGGGTTGGATCTCTGGCCTCACTCGGTGGGTTAAGGATCCTGCATTGCTGTGCCTGTGGTGTAGACCTGCAGCGGCAGCTCTGATTTGACCCCTCAACCTGGGAACTTCCATAGGCCACACCAAAAAAAAAAAAAAAAAAAGACTCGCAGAAGGGCCGCCTTCAGTCTTCGGTCATGGAGAAAATGACAGACACTGTGGCTCTAGTTAGGGATGACCCTGGGGCTTTCTAGACCCTTCACCCCTCCTGTGGGTGCAGGGACGGGAGTGGGGGGCGCACCCTGTCTCGCTCAGCTGGGTGGAGTCCAGCGTCTTTGGTGTCACAAGCCCGGGGGGCTGCTGTCCCTCCAGCCGTGAAGGATGTGGCTGCAGATTTGGGCGGCTTTCTGTGGTTGGGCGGTATTTTCACTGCTCATTCCTTAACCTGCACGTGCTGTGGGTGAGCTGGAGACGGGCACGTGCCACCCGCCTCTACACAGGCTGAATCCTGAGCTGCTGCCGCTGCCGCCCCCCGACACCCCCTGACAAGAGCTCAGGGTGGGGACCAGGCGTGAGGCCTCTGTGCTCTGGGGAAACTGGAAGAACAGGGCTTCAGAGGGTTAGGGATTTTCAGGAGAAGATTTCAGCAGCCCGAGTCTGGCATCTCCTCGTACCTAGAAAACCAGCAACGTCCTTCCTGGTGACGTCTGCTCCTCGTGACCAGCGGTGACCTTCACGAGGCCAGCAGGGGCCTTCCCCACCATGTGAGCTTGGTGGCGGGGACTCCCCCTTCACCGAGATCAGACACTCTGCCCTCCCCCTGCCTCTTCGGAGCGGTTCCTCGGAGCTCCTGGGATGCTGCCTCATTCTGCCCCCAATCAAACGGAACCCTCAGCTTTTAGGTTGTGCATTTTTTTTTAAGTCAACACCAAGCACCACAGTCCCGCTGCGTGTTCAAAGGGGCGTCTGTTCTCTTTCTCAAGGGTTAGCACCTCTGGTTCTGCGACAGCATCAAGAAGGGGTGCGCAGAGCTGAAAGGTGGCCCCAAAGATTCCCCACAAGTCTTGACCCCACCCCAAACCTGGGAACGGAAGCTTGTGTGGAAACAGGGTCTTTGCAGGTGTGAGGAAGCGAAGGGTCTGAGAGGAGGTCCTCCTGGATGAGGGGGGCCCTCCCTCCAAGGACGGTGTCCTCCCAAGAGACAGAAGAGGAGACCCAGACACAGAGGAGAAGCCACGGGAAGACAGAGGCAGAGACGGGAGGGAGGCGGCCACCAGCCCAGGGCCACCTGGAGCCCCCAGAAGCTGGAAGAGGCGGGAAGGACCCTTCCCTGGAGCCTCTGGAGGGAGCGGAGCCCTGGGACCCCTTGACCTCAGAGGTCTGGTCCCCAGGATGGGGGAGGGTGGGTTCCTGTTGTTTTAAGCCTGTGGTTTGTGGTCCCTGGTTCTGGCAGCCACGGGAAATTCACACAGCGTTTCTTTAAGATAATAACTCTCCTGTGTAAGCCCTACGCTCTCTTCCTGTCACCGCGGCCAGTGGTCAGGCACTCCCAGCCCCTCTTTGCCCCAGGTCCAGCATCCCTGGGGACAGGGGCACCTTGCAGCCGCATTCGTCAGGCAGGCCAGCGTCTCCCCTTGTCCCGGGGGTTGGGGGGATGGACACAGGATGCCCAGCCAGGAGGAGGACATGGGGACAGTGGGCACAGGTGGATGCCCAGAGCTTCCGCATGCCCTGCAGGGGGTCTCCCGCTGCAAAACCTCCCGGGCCAAATGCACGCAACCCACAGTCAGCATTGTGCCCATGCAGCTCTGCCCGGAAGCTTTGGCCATGTGGCCGCAGACCCCGCGTGATGCCGGGGGTCCCGTAAGGAGAGGCTGCTGCCCCAGGACAGGCTGACCCGGGGTGGGGTGGGGCTGGGAGCCTGGGGCAGAAGGAGCCGGATATGGTCCCAGAATTCCAGCGTTCCCAGCATTCCAGAAGATGCCAGAGGTTGAGGGCAGGTCTGGGAGCCCTGCTGAGGTGGGGAGGGTGGGGGGGGGGCAGAGGAGGGCGGGCAGCCTGGGAGTGACAGCACCTCGGCACAGGAGGGGGCTGCCCCTCCTGGGGGGGGGACCCTCAAGGGTCCGCTGCCCAACAGCCTCAGCACCAGTGGGCTGTCTGTGCTCTCTGGGACCCCTCCCTGGGGTCTCTCTCTACCCCCCCAACCCCTTCTCTGTCTCTCTCTGTCCCTCTGTCTCCCTCTCTCTGTCTCTGGTTCTCTCCCCCATCTCTCTCTGTCTCTGTCTCTTTCTCTGTCTTTCTGTCTCTGTCTCTGTCTTTCTCTCTATCTGTCTCTGTCTGTTTCTCTATCTCTTTATCTTTGTCTCTGTCTCTCTCTGTGTGTGTCTCTGTCTCTGTCTCTCTGTCTCTTTCTGTCTCTCCCTCTCTCTCTCCCCCTCTATCTGTCTCTCTCTGTGTGTCTCTGTTTGTCTCTGTCTCTTTGTCTCTTTCTCTGTCTCTCTGTCTCTTTCTGTCTTTCTCCTTCTCTCTCTCCCCCCATCTCTCTCTGTCTCTTTGTATGTCTCTGTCTCTCTGTCTCTCTCTCTGTCTCTCTGTGTCTCTGTCTCTCTGTCTCTCTCTCTGTCTCTCTGTGTCTCTGTATCTCTGTCTCTGTCTCTCTGTCTCTGTCTCTCTCTCTCATGTGTGTGTCTCCATCTCTCGGACGTCCTTCCTAGACCCCCCCCTCCTACACACACACCCCTGCCGTGCCCGCCCGCAGTGAGGACCGCCTGGGCTCTGTGCAGCCTCCCTGCTCTTCTTTGCAAGCGAGCGAGCGAGGGGCTGCCTTTGCAACAAGCATCACCCCTCCGCTGACCGGGGAGCAGGGGGAGCTTCGCCCAGGACTCTCGGGGGTTACCTTTTGAAAAGGCAGCCGAGCATCAGGCCGCAGACAAGGGTCCCCAGGACCACCAGCACGTAGACATGCACCAGGCTGGATTCTAGTTCTTCAGAGCCTGGGGGTGGGGGGTGGGGGGGGGGACAGGGACCAGCTGTCACCGCTGGGGCAGCTCCCTGGCTCACTAGCTCCTGGATAGGGAAGCATGCCCAGGACACAAGAGGAATCTAGAGAAATTACCCAGTTCTGGAGCTTTCACAAAAACACGTTTCTGAGGCAACGGGACCCCCAGGAGTGGGTCTCGCCAAGACACTGGAAACTCCTACAACACAGCCACCCAAAGATGGAGGAAAATTGAAAGTGGATGAGGGAGCTCCCTGGTGGTACAGCAGTTTAAGAACCTGATGTTATAATTGCAGTGGCTCAGGTCGCTGCTGCGACATGTGTTCGATCCCTGGACCAGGAAATTCCCCATACTGAGGGTGCAGCCAAAAAGAAAAAAAAAACAAAGCAAAACACTGGACGAAGAAGTGAATATGTAGGGATAATGTGAGAAAAAGAATATACACCCATGTATGACTGGGTCACTTTGCTGTATATCAGAAATTGACAGAACATTCTATATCAACTATAATAATTTTTTTAAGTGAATATGCAGTTCCAGGCATACAGGGTTTTTTTTTTCTTTTTCTACTCTTCTTTTTTTTTTTTTTTAATTGTTTCAATTAGGGCCGCACCCACGGCATATGGAAGTTCCCAGGCTAGGGGTTGAATTGGAGCTGCAGCTGCCAACCTAAACCACAGCCACAGCAATGCAGGACCCGAGCTGCCTCTGTGACCTACACCACAGCTCACGGCAACCCCAGATCCTCTACCCACGGAACGGGGCCAGGGATCGAACACACGTCGTCATGGATTCATTTCCTCTGAGCCGCCATGGGACCTCCCAGGCATACAGTTTTAAACAAAATCACCTTCCATCTAATGAGGAAGTTCCCAGGTCAGAGGTTGAAGCGAGGCCACAGCAGTGACGACACTGGATCCTTAACCCACTGAGCCACCAGGGAACTCCCTGCCTCCCATCTAGTCTTAAGTTTTAATTTATATATCATCAGGAATAAGCCCTTTTTTATAATAAATTACTCTTCTAACAGGGCACATTTTATCCATGAGTATTTAAAACTTCTACGAGAGGAGTTCCTGTTGTGGCTCAGCAGTAATGAGCCCGACTAGCACCCATGAGGATGCGGGTGCCATCTCTAGCCTCACTCAGTGGGTTAAGGATCCGGCATTGCTGTGAGCTGTGCTGTAGGTCACAGACGCTGCTTGGTTCCAGAGTTGCTGTGAGCTGTGGTGTGACCCCTAGCCTGGGAATTTCCATATGCTGCAGGTGTGGCCCTAAAAAGACCAAAAAAAAAAAAATCGAGGAAGAAACCCCAGTTCTATCAAGATCATCACCATTCAATGGAGGAAAAACTCCGCCCTTGTGAGAGGTTTCAATACGATCAGATAACACACACCCCGACGCAGGAACCAGTATGCTCGCTGTAAAACGAGCAGATTCCAGATGGCAGACAAAACTGAAAAAGTCCCGTGGACATGTGCCAGCTCTGCTGAGAACTTATTCCAGCAAACATCTATTCCTTTTGCCTATTCTTTTTTTTTTTTTTTTTTGTGGCCCACATTTTAAACCCTTTTTTAAACTTGGCTGTCTAGTGCTTTTCTTCTTGGTTTCTCAGAATAGTTTATATATTTTGGAGGCTTAGCCCTCATCAAATCATTTGAAGGTATTTTCTCTTCTTTGGTGGGTTTTTCTTTTTTTTTCCTCAATGTCCTTTTTTTTTTTTTTTTTTTTTTTTAGGGCTGTACCTGTGACATATGGAAGTTCCCAGGCTAGGGGTCAGATCAGAGCTGTAGCTGCCGGCCTATACCACAGCCACAGCAACTCAGAATCCAAGCTGTATCTGTGACCTACACCCCAGCTCACAGCAACCCTGCATCCTTAACCCACGGAGCGAGGCCAGGGATCGAATCTGCATCCTCATAGGTCCTAGTCGGGTTCTTAACCTGCTGAGCCACCCCGGGAACGCCCCCTTAGAGATCCTTAAGGGGATGATCTCATTGGCTGAGGCCGAGGGAACCAAGCCGCAGAGGCCAGGACGTCCCCTCGGCGGCGTCAGGCTGCCACCGCGCCTCTGGCCACCATCCCGGGCCCACGTACCGAACTGGACGGGCTGGCTCCAGGTTCCCCATTCAGCGCGCCGGGCGTCTGCCGTTCTCATCTTCACGGTGTGCGTGGCCCTGGGGTGCGGGCTCGGAAAGTTGTATTTATTTCCCAAATCCCCAGACACCACGATCTTTGGAGAAAACAGAGTTAGAAGTTAGAGTTGTTGCCTATGCTGAGAAAAAGGGGGGAGTCTTTTCAGCTGCGCCAGAGAAATGGATGAAATGTTCGAGGCCACGCTCCCCCCTGGGTGCCAAGGTCATGCTCCATGTACGGGGGGCTTTGGGGAAATCACTCAACGCCTAGGTTTCCCCACCACTCTGGCCGTCAGTATCGTCTTCTGCCTGAGCAGCCATGGGTCCTCCTAACACCTCCTTTACAGGGATCTTATCCATTGGTGGGTCTGTTCGTTATCCACGGAGCTGCGGCGTCATTTTTGCATCCAGAGTTACACCCAATCTGGCTTTGAACGTTGTCCTTAATGTCCTGAGGACTTTGGAGGAATTATAAGGAAACGTCTCAGTTTCTCCATCACTCTGATCTCCAGTGTCGTCCTCTGTCTCATCAAGAGGTTGAACGTAGCAGCCCTTACAAAGATTTTACCCACCTGTGAGCCTGCTCGTGTCCACTGCACCTGCTGAATGATTTCTGCATCCAGAGGTACTCAGTCTGGGCATGACGGTTGGGCTGGACATACCGCGGACTTTGGAGGAAGGATAACGACATAGGGACAAAGAAGGATGCCTCCGTTGGCTGAGCAACCACCTCTGGGGCTGCCAGCATCGTACGTCTCGATGCAGAAACTCTTCAGCAGCGACCCCGGATGTGCACAGACCCACAGACGGCTAATCCTCCCGTAAGGGAGGTTGAGGGGCTCTCTTCCTCATCCAGGAGAGGAAGACACTGAGGTCAGAGTGGTGGTGAAACGCAGAAAAGACCCACAAAGAGGACTTGGAGGGTCTTCCTCCGGAGGGGTCGTGAAGGAGCAATCACGTCCTTGACACGCCATGGAGCAGTTCCTTGACTGTCATGGGTCAAGACAGAAGAGGGCAGGTTGGGGCTGGGGGGATGCGCTGGGGGCGTGGGATGGAAATCCTATAAAATTGGATTGTGATGACCATTATAGAACTATAGAGGTAATACATTCATTGAGTAATAAAAAAAAAAAAAAAGATACAAGAGGGTAGAAGAGGCTGGCCCCACCCAGAGGGGCTACTGGGAGGGAGCCCACATCCCCGACTGGACGGCATTCCCGGGAACTCGGATCTTCCAGTTATGCCCGCCTCCCGTCCTGGCCGCCGCTGGGCCAGGTGTGCACCTGGCGCGTGTCCACGGACCACCACTGGCCAGTCAAGCTACCAGGGTGATATGTAGGGTCAGAGTGGTTAACTCACCAGTTGATTTTCGCTGCGTCTGATATTGCTCTAGAGGAAACAAAAGCAAGGTAGGTGTTTTGGGCTCCATTTTGAAGGTTTTTCACAGGTCTCTTGGGATCTCCGCTTTGAGTGTCATCAGGAGAAACCAAGACAGTGAGGGCCCAGCAGAAAGATTGAGGTCTTTCTGTTCACCTTATCCAGGTGTAGACCCCACGTAGAGGACAGAATGTGTCCAGAGGAAAGAGGGCGCCCCCTGGTCATGGTTCCTTCTAGAACCTCAGCTGCTGGTGGATTCTACTAAGAATCCAGATGGGCTTGGAGCAGAGGGTCCCTCCTTGTCTACACTGGGTCTAGGTGGGCTTGGAGCAGAGGGTCCCTCCTTGTCTATACTGTGTCCAGGTTGGCTTGGAGCAGAGGGTTCCTGCTTGTCTACACTGGGTCCAGGTGGACTTGGAGCAGACCCTGAATTTTCCCTGATGTTCACCCAACCTAAACCCACCCCACAGTGGGGCCTGAGAGTGGCTGCCCTGCTTCTGGAGGGGGGAAGTCCTGCTCAGAGCAGGGTTCACTCACCTGCCTCTGGATGTCCAGCTGGTACTGGAACTCCCTGTCGGACAGTGTTTTTCGGGTCCTGGGCTTTTCCCACTGGATGAAGCAGTGGGATTCATTGCAGTACACGGTGATGTTGTTGGGAGGGTTGTATCTCTCTGTAACGAGAACCCCGCAGACACCTCTGATCCAGAGGCCTTCACCTTGGCCACAGAGGAAAACACAGTCCTGACAGTGACGGTAGCTCCCCGAGGCCACCAGGAAGCAGAGGTGGGTCCGAGTGTTGCTCTTGGGGGAGGATGATCATGAGGCTGACATGTGCAGAGGGAGAGAAGCTTGGGTTCCTGAAGACCCAGGGAGGGAGGCGGTGGTGGGTTTGGAGGGCAGGAGAGAGGCTGGTTGGACATGTCTTTAGCCTTAAGAGGCCTGACGTATCCTATAGGATCAGCAAGGCTGCAGGTAGAAAGAGAGGGCTGGCTTTGCAAGAGAAGGCATTGTTTGGCACATGGAACTATCGTGGGAGGCCCATCTGGAGCAGAGTGCTAAAAAGAAGAAAAAAATTGGTTAAAAAAAAAAAAGAGTGAATTCCCAGTGGTCCAGGATCGGTGGAGAGGCATGGACAGTCAGGGTTTCCAGATTCTAAGGAGATATAGAGAAGGTGGCATCTGGGAGGGTTCCACCGAGTGGATACTTGACCATCTAGCATGTGATCCAAAGTGACGGAAGGAGGGAAAGACGTAGGTGTGGCAAGGTCAAGCAAGGTCATGGTTTCCAGTTGTGCCGGAAGAGGTCGCAGAGCTTCTGCGTCCTCCAGTGGTGCACGGGCACCCAGACGGTGACCCCTCGACCCTGGGCGCTGGCCATCCACGGCTTAGGAGTGTATCTGCTTCCACCTCGTCTGGCATCTCTTCTGTTCTTAAAGCTGAGACTCGATTCTGTTCTTCGAAACTTTGGGGGTGGGTTTGCACATCTCGGCCGTCACACGCAGCTTCTCTTGTGACTGTAAATCTCGCATTCTCGACATCCACCTCGAGTAGATCTCCTCACCTTGGACCTTCACGATGAGACGCGCTGGCCGCAAAGTAAGAGGGACCACCTCTCGGGCTTGTCACTGCGGTCTAGACCTAGGAGTCTGCACCCAAGTCTGATGTTTGGGACTCGCCCACACCAGCAAACAATTCTCCAACACCAGCTGGGTGCCCTACCACTCAACTTCATTGTGACATGTCTACCCGGAGGTGGGGTCTGATTCCACAGGTGAAGGGCTCTGACACACAAGACGGCACCACCACCCTCAACTTCAGGCACCAGTCCCAAATCCAGGACATGCATCACCTGGGCTTCTGAGGGTCCAGTGATCAATCAAAGCTTCCCCCTGACCCCCTCCTTGGCTTTCATCGATTTGCAAGACAAATTCACAGAACTTGGGGAACATTCTCTTTATGAGCTCACTGGTTGTTATGCAAGGATAACTTGGAATGTCCAGATGGAAAAGATGCAGAGGGCAGAGATTGGGGAAAGGGTGTGGAGCTTCTGCGTCTGCTCTTCTGTGGTGGCTTCCTCTCCAATTTGGGGACTCGTTGGGCTGTGTCATTAATGATCTTGAGATGAGCTCATTTTGGATGGAAATAGGTCCTAAATCCAATGACTGGTGCCCTTACAAGGGGGAGGAGGGGAGATTTGAGACCTACAGGGAAGACAGATGTGTGAAGACAGAGATTGGAGTGATGCGTGTATGTCAAGGATTCTTGACTGTCTCCAGAATCTAGGAGACAGGCCTGGGGGCAGGTGGGCCTTTCGACACTCCAGAACCAGCCTTGCCAATGCCTTGATTTTGGAGTTCTAGCCTCCAGAATGGTGAGAGGACACATTTCCATGGTTTTAAGCCTCCCACGGTGTGATCATTCATGACAGCATCCCCGGGGAACTTAGGCAGATAATTCTGTCAGACCTATGAGATAGCGGGTAAAACACAGGTGGTTGTTCTCACCTATTTCCTTTAACAACAAAACCGAGTCAAAGAACTGGATTCCTGACTTTTGGCTGGTACCGTTAACCAGGAAGTAAGTGTAAAAACTTAATCCCGAGATGTTTTGGAGGTGACATCCCACGTGGGTTCCCGAGTCTGGTAAGTACCGAGGACATTCTCTCTCGATTTTCTTCCTGTAAGAGTCCAGAGAGTTTAGAGAAAAATCAGGGCATCTCTCTTTCTTCACTGAGGGGTTCAGGGCTGTCTGTCTACATGGGGTCAACACTTACTTTGAGTCTCGTATATACAAAAAATATTGGATGTCATTTGGGGCTGCTTGGCCCTTTGCCCAGGTGCAGTTCATGAAATCCGCGTTGTAGATGAGACAGGAGAAGTTTTGGGCGGCGGTGCCCTCCACACCTGGGGAGAGGCAGAAACAAAGTAATTTGTACATGAAATTTAAAGGGAGATGGACTGATGGCTCCATAGTTGAAACAGGCATTGATACCAATACTTTGCAAACTCTTCCCAAAAAGAGAAGAAGAGAGAACGGTTCTAAAATTGTATTATGAGGACAGTATCACCCTGATACCAAAACCAGACAAAGACATAAGAAAATTACCATATCCCTAATGAATATAGATGTAATCCCCCCCCCTCCCGCAAATGCTAGCAAACCGTCTCCAACAGCACATTAAGAATACCACATGCCATCACCCAGTGGAATTTACCCCTGGGATGTAAAAATGTGTCAACCTACGCCAATACATTGATGAGATGCGTTAACAGAGTGAAAGAGAAAAACCACATAATTATCTCAGTTGATGTGGGAAAAGTGTTTGACAAAATTTAACATCCCTTCAGGATAAAAACTCTCAACAAGTTAGGTCTACAAGGCACTGACCTCAGCCCAGTGAAGGCCAAACCAGAAAAGCCCACAGCTAAGGTCAGAATCAAGAAAAACTGAAAGCTTTTCATCTAAGATCCTGTGCAAGACAGGGGTGCCCACTGGCACCACTCCTGTTCCACCAAATACTTGAAGTCGTAGCCAGAGCAATTAGACAAGAAAAAGAAATAAAGTCTTTCAAATCAGAAAGAAACAAGATGATCTCTGCAGATGATATGATTGTATAGGTAGAAAACCCTAAAGCCCAAGCAAACACACAAAAAATGTTAAAAAGAATACATTTCGTAAAGGTGCTGGGTATAAAATCAACACACAAACATCAGTGGTGTTCCCATGAAGTAGCAATGACCGATCTGAAAAGGATGTTACAAAAACAGTCTTGGAATTCTCATTGCAGCTCAGCAGGCTAAGAACCTGACAGTGTGTGTGATAATGCGGCTTCAATCCCTGGCTTTGCTCCACGGGTTAAGAATCTAGTGTTGCCACAAACTGCAACATAGGTCACAGATGCAGCTCAGATCTGGTGGTGCTGTGGCTGTGGTGCAGGCCAGCAAATGCAGCTTGACTTGACCCCGAGCCTGCGAACCTCTTTATAGAAAAAAAAAAAGAAAAAAAAAGAAACAAACAAACAAAAAGAAACTTGAAACTGTAAAATTCCTAGAGGAAAACATGGGAGAAAAGCTCCTTGACCTTGGTCCTGGCAATGATTTTTTTAGATTTAACACCGAAGCACAGACAAAAAACAAAAGTAGAAAAAGAGAACTGGATCAAACTAAAAACTTCTCTACAGCAAAGGGAACAATCGACAGAGTGAAAAACCAGCCTGTGAAACGGGAGAAAATATTGGCAAACCATATATATCTGGTAAGGGGTTAGTATCCAAAATATGCATGGAATTCAAACAACGAAAAACACAAATTTTTTAAAAAACAAATATTCTGGTGAAAAAAACAGGCAAAGGACCCGAATATACATTTTTCCAAAGAAGACATCCAGATGGCCCACAGGCCTGGGAAAAGATGCTCAGCATCGTGAATCATCAGGGAAATGCAAATTCTGACCACAATGACCATCACCTCACACCTGTCAGAATGGCTACCATCAAAGACCAGAGATAACCAGGGCTGATCAGGATTCGGAGAAAAGGGGAACCTTGTGCCCTGCTGGTGGGGATTTAAAGTGGTGCCGCCTCTATGGACAACAATTCGGCATAACCCCCCAAATGAGAACAGATCTACCGTATGACCCAACAATCCTTTTTCTCAGTGTATATCCGAAGGAAATAGAACCTGGATCTCGAAGAGGTATTTGCATCCCCATGTTCCTCGCAGCATTATTTGCAGTAGCCAAGATACAGAAAGAAACTACGTGTCTATGGACGGATGAATGACTAAAGAAGATGTCTCTCTCTCTCTCTCTCTCACACACACACACACACACACACACACACACAAATATTATTCAATCTGAAAAGGAAGGAGACTCTGCCACTTGCAACAACATGGATGGACCTGGAGGATGAAATACGTCAGACAAAGAAAGATAAACACAAAATGATCTTCTGTATATGTGGGCTCTAAAGAAAATCCATAGACACCCATAGAATGAAGGTGTGATCTGGGGCTAGGGGGTGCGGGAAATGGGGAGGCGTCAGTCCAAAGGTACAAACTTCCAGTTATAAGAAGAGTAAGTTCTGGGGTTGTCATACGCAACGTCGTGACCAGTGGTACGGGTAGTGCGTGGTTCATCTGGCCTTGATTAAGAGAGTACATCTCCAGGGTTCTCACTCCCCAAACCCCCTAACGACATAACCGGACGGATAGATTCATAGCTCCATCGTAACCATCTGACAAAGCCTATGCACATCAAAACACCAAAGGCACCCCTTAAACACACACAATTCCTGTGGGTCGGTTCTCTCTCCCTAAAGCTGAAGTAAATGGGCTCGTCTTTCTGATGCTAGTGGGGTGCACAAGCATCACGCCACGTCTTCCCTACCTGGGTTGCTGTAGACCAGCGTTTCTGAAATGCATCTTTGGTTGATGTTTACTTTAACCGTGAACGAAACGCCCCCGTGGAGAGAACAGTCTTGAAAGGTACACCGACATTCCTTGTCTTTGATCTGAAAAGATGCACCCACGCGGTGGATTAGGCAACAGCCTTCTTGCTTTTCCCCCTGACGTCATGTGGTCCTACATCCACCCACTTCCCTCGGCGACATCCCCCAGGTACCTTCCTGGGGGCGAACGGAGCTCACCGGGCAGCCTGCTGGCCGGCGCCCCCAGGGATCTTGTGCGAATGCAGAGGCTGGGTCTGCAAGCCCCAGGCGAGGTCTGGGATTCTGCGTTTCTCACAAGCTCCCGAGGAATGCCAATGCGCCACACTCGCAGCAGCCAGAGCCCACATCCCTTTCAACTTTGTGGAGCTTCACACTCTCTTCTTTTCTTTTATTTTTATTTTTTATTTTATGTTTTTGGCATTTGGTAAAAAATTTTTTTTCATGTACCCTGCTGTTGTTTATTAAAAAGAGTTGATTTACATGGGCAATGTTGTGCCCATGTTTGCTGCACAGCAGAGTGACCCAGTCGTACATATATCTATATACATATTTTTTCTTTTTCTTTCTTTTTTTTTTTTTGTTTTTGTTTGTTTGTTTGTTTTTTTAGGGCTATGCATCCTCTGCATATGGAGTTTCCCAGGCAAGGGGTCGAACTGAAGCTGCAGCTACTGGTCTACACCACAGCCACAGCCATGTAGGATCTGAGCTGCATCTGTGACCTATACCACTGCTAAAGCTGGATCCTTAACCCACTGAGTGAGGCCAGGGATCGAACCTGCCTCACTTGTTACTAGGGAGGTTTGTGGTTACTAGTCAGATTTGTTTCCACTGAACCACAATGGACACTCCCATTCTTTTTCTCATGTTACCTTCCATCCTGGTCCGTCCCAAGAGACTGGATAGAGTTCCCTGTGCTGCACAGCAGGACCTCACGGCCTATCTATTCTCAATGTCAAGTGTGCGGGAGGCCCCGTCGTGGCGCAGTGGAAATGAATCCGATTAGGAACTGTGAGGTTGCGGATTCGATCCCTGGCTCGTTCAGTGGGTTAAGGATCCGGCATTGCCATGGGATGTGGTGTAGGTCGAAGACACGGCTCAGATTGGGCACGGCTGTGGCTCTGGCACAGGCCCGCAGCAACAGCTCCGATTCCACTCCTAGCCCGGGAACTTCCATGTGCCTCGCAGGCGCGGCCCTAAAAAAAAAGGACAAAATAAAAATAAATATCCCTTTGCATCGACTGACCCTAAACTCCCTGTCCATCCCGCTGCTGCCTTTTTTTAATTATATGTCTGAACCCACAGCGTATGGAAATTCCTGGGCCCATGATTGAATCTGAGCCACAGCTGTGACTTACGCTGCAGCTTCTGCAAGCCTGGCTCCTTTAACTCACTGTGCCAGGCCGGGGATTGAACCCTCGCCTCGGCAGTGACCCGAGTCATTGCAGGCCGATTCTTAACCTCCTGTGCCATGGCAGGAACTCCTCACGCCGTGTTTGATGGGGTTGATTTTTCTTGTCCTGCCTCATTCATGCCCGCCCTCTGACGTGGGTGTCATGTATACATTGTATCGCCGTGAATCTGTTCACTCTGCTGCCCTTTGAGAGGCAGAGCTGATTCTGTTGCTTTCCCGGGAAGAAGCCTGCTATGTGGACCACCCATTGCATGAAGCCAGGAGCCCCCAGGCTCATTGAAACAGGGATGCCCGAGGCAAGAATGGGGTTCCCCCAGGGAATCAGCCTGCCGGACCCAACCTGAACTCCTGCCAGGACTCCCCTGGTGCACCTACACCAGGGTCTCCAAAGTGCATCCCCAAATCCCTGGCATTTTAAAAATTTTTCCTGTGGTCCTGCTGGATGAGGGCTGTGACGAGGACAGACTTTGGCCACATCCGATCCATCTTACTTTTTTCTTTTTAGGGCCACACCCGTGGCGTATAGAAGTTCTCGGGCTAGGGTCAAATTGGAGCTGCAGCTGTCAGTCTACACCACAGCTCGTGGCAACACCGGATTCTTAACCCACTGCGTGAGGCATCCTCATGGATACTCGTTGGGTTCTTAACCCTCTGAGCCAGCAGGGGAACTCCCTCTTACCTCTTTCTTAACCCGTGAGTTCTCCTTGTGCGTCGTCATCAGGCACTCCCCAGAGGTGATGTTTTCCCTGCAGTCCCACCTTAGTGTCATGGTCTTTGGGTCAAACGTCACATGGAGACTGGCGTTCTGGTCCAGGGCAGGAAGGTCTAAGAGACATGGTGGCCGCTGGCTTCAGAAAGGACTCTTTCCCCGCCCACACGTCCCCCTTGCCAGTGAGCCCCACGCCTTATAAGTAAAGCTGAGGGTTGGGAATCACACCCCCCACCCCCCGCCCGTGACGTCCTCATCATCCCGTGCCCCCCTTTCCATCTCTCCTTCCCACCCTTTCTCCACGCGGAGATGTCTGCTGTGGAGAGAAACGAAGACCAAGAAAGTGAGAAGGAACAAAGGCGGTGCGTTCAGAGCTGGCTGTGGGGAGGGAGTGGAACACCTGCCCCTGCGGCTGCAGAAGCGGGGGGGGGGGATTCATGGCCCCCAAAGCAGGTGCACAATAGGAGGTGTGATGCCCGGGGTTGAGGGGGGTGCATCTCTCGTATGAGGAAACAATGAAATGAGACGCAGGCCTCGGGCTGTGTCCGCAGAAGCCAGGGTCATGGAGAGGGACTCGCCGGCAGAGGCCAAACCACATTCAGACACTCACCCTGGTGCTCCTGGAGCAGGAGAATCGCGGGGTCCAGCAGCAGGGAGAGCAGAAGGGCCGTGGTTAGGAGACCCCTGGGGCAGCCTGCGGGATGTGCAAGCACTGGGAGGAGAGAAAATCCGATTTCATGGGGGAGTCTTTTTTTTTTTTTTTTTGGCAGCCACACCTATGGGATTTGGAAGTTCCCAGGTTACAGGTCCGATTGGATCTGCAGCTGCAGGTCTATACCACGGCTGTGGCAGCTTGGGATCCGAGCCACATCTGCAACCGACACCACAGCTCACAAAAACGCCGGCCCCTTCACCCACTGAGCGAGGCCAGGGATCAAACAAGTAGCCTCACAGACACTGAGCCACAATGGAAAGTCCCATTTATAAGACAGATCTTTATATAAAAGTATAAAATGTGAATTATATAGCAATCATTTGTGTCTGTAGGAATGCGCATGACTGCACGAATACAAGGAAATTGTATCACTTATTTATATTTATATTATCTTTTTGCCAGGAGGCGGCTTGTCTCGGACAAGCTTGCTTAAGGCTTCGATCTCCTCCTTATTTGTACCCAAGGAGGTCAGTGTGGACACACGAGCAGAGAGGGAGAGGGGGAATCAGACAGACTTGGCCAGTGAGTGGGGTACGGGCCGGACGTGGCCGTACAGCTCCGCAGAGAGTGTGGGGACCCCAGAGCTTTTCCCGCCCCACCCCCAGGAAAATTGAGTCCTGCGTTGCTCTGCTGCAAAAGTCAAGTTCCAAACCATTTTTTTAAAGGATCTCAAAAAACGCATTCCCACCATAAGGGACACCAGAGCCCCTCATTTCTGGTGCTAACCCTCCCGAATCCGCGTTGATGCGTCAGAGAGCATCAGAGTGAATGCGAAATGAATCCAAGTTGCTGTCATTTCCCCCCAAAGTGTCCCACAATCACCACGACCCATCAGCCGTGGCTTTGAGGCTCAGCTGAACCCTGCACTCAGTGGGGTTGACCCAAGACAGACGTGCTGATTTGGGACTTCCCGTCGTGGCTCAGTGGTTAAAAAAACTCGACTAGTATCCGTGAGGACATGGGTTCGATTCCTGGCCTCGCTCAGTGGGTTAAGGATCCAGTGATGCCATGAGCTGTGGTGCTGTGACCAGGTGTCCCCACTCCAGGTGTACCCACTCCAGGTGTGCACACCTGGGCCACGGTGCACCTGGGCACAGACACCCAAGCTCCCAAGCTCCCTGAGCGCCCCCCAGACATACCCCGCCCCCCCGAGAAGCTCCCTTGCTGTCAAAGAGGAAATAAAAGGCACGGATCAGACACGCTTCAACTTTCCCACCTGGCCCTCAGGATGGAGAAGCAGCCAGCTTCCTCCACCCAAGCTGGATCCCGCCAACCTCCAGCCTTCCCCTGGGTCTGGTCCCTGATCCCCTGCCCTGGGCGGGGCTGGGGGCTCCCCACTGTGCCTTGAAGGCTCTTCCTTGGGCTCCACCCTCTTCGCAACTCTGGCTTTGCCTCCGCCTTGATTTTCGCATCTGCAATTTGTGCAACGTCCTTGCGGTTCAAGCTGAGCTTCGCTTCACCAGGAAGAGGGGCAGGCTGTGGGCTGTGGGCAAGCGGGGCACTTTCTGAGCCATCTGAGCCCTCGCTGGTGGCGGCACCTGCCTCCCTCACCTTGCTCTCCATCCCAGCCGCTGCCCGGGGCCACGTTTCTCCCCTCAGAGCCTCCTGCTGGACCCACCCCAGGGGTAGATACGTGGCCGGTACCCATGAACACCTCCCTCCCAGATGCATCCACCCCCTCCACCATTTCCCCATTGCGCTTCCTCCCATGGCTGCTTCTCCCCAACGGTGATGGAGCGAAACCAGAAACTTCTGCATGCTGGCCTGAAAAGAAGCACCAAGTTCTCACATGCCGCGAAGGGACACAGACACCCACACCGTTCCGGACGATCCATGCCTGGTGCCCGAGGATTGTGAGCCAATCCCCAGAGGCTTCGGGCAGGAAACACCCAGAGCTCTGATTTATCTGGTTGGGCCGGCCCTGGGCTTAACCATCTCTTTCATCCTACACGCCAGCGCCTGGTGCCTCGCAGAAGTGGCCGGAAGACCCAAGTCCAGGGAAGCCGCATTCTTGTACTTTTATTTATATATATATATATTTGGCCAGGATTAAAAAAAAAAAAAACTAACAAAAACCAAGGCAAAATTCACATGGCATAAAATTCACCCTGAGGAAGCAGAGAACGTAGCTGCGCGAGTTCATTCCCAATGCTGTGTACCCACCATGGCTCTCTGGGTCCAGAACATTCTCAGCCTTAGAGAAGGAGCCCCCCCACCCCACCCTGTCCTTGTCAGCAGTCCTGCCCCGTCACTCCCTCCCCCAGCCCCCGGTGGTCACCCCCGCTCTGCCCTCCGTCTCCATGCACTTGCCCGTCCCGGGAGTTTCCTGAAAACGGAGTCATGCCCTGTTTTGCCCTTGGTGCCCACTTTCCCTTCTTCTTTTCGTTTTCGTTTTCGCCACACTGGGTTTTCTTTCCCCTTTTAAAGGGTTCAGCTTTATAGAGATGGTGGCGGCGGCAAGGACGGGGCGCAGAGCCCCCACCGGGGACCCACATCCAATGCATTCAAGTCACGCCTGGCGGGGAGCTGGCGGTAGGGCGGCCGGTCCTGGGACGCCCTGTGGTCCCGGGGGGTGCAATCCCGCGCTGTGCAGAATGCGATGCCACCGTCCCTGTCGCCCGGCCGGGCCACTTGCAGACGCACCCCACTGGAGCCTCTGGGCTCATCCCAAACCCCATCCCCCACCTTCACAGTCACAGGCTTGCCTGGGGATTTCCGCAAGCTCCCACTGCACCGGGGCGGGGTCCCCAGGGCTCCCCCAGACCTTAAGATGCACCCCACGCCGACGAGCACCTGGGGTTACCGATCCCCGATCACCCTCCCCACTCAGGCAGCCTTCCTCCAGCACGTTTCCTCCCCACCCTCAGAATCTCCCCAACCTGGATCCCCAGCCACCAACAGCAGCCCCGCGAGTGGGAGAAGGTCCCCAAGTGACCGGACACTTTGCAGGACTCCGGGGTCAAGGGGACAGGCCTACCCCCCCACCACCCCCGCGCTGGGCTCGCCTCTGCCAACCTGCATTCCTCCGGGCTGTGTCCCGCTGTCCCCACATCTGAGCCCTCTGACAGGTCTCTTCCTCGTCTGAGAGCTGGCGCACGGATTGCATGACAAGGACATTTCAGCTCGGTATCTTCCTTTTTTTTTTTTCTCCTGAATTTCCTCCCCTGTCTTGTGGTATTTCTCTTAGAAGGAATTGGGAAACCTATAGGTCATTTGTGTCTGTCCCCAGAGCGTCCCACTGCATAGCTCCCATGTCACGCGTGCGTGAGCGCGCACACACACACACACACACACACACACAGAGACACATCTAGAAGGTGCTGAGAAAAGCCAGGCACAGGAGAGCCAGGGGGACACACAAGATGTTGGTGTCTGTGCAAAGCACAGGGGGAGTTGGTCAAGGGATGGCAGGTGACCTCTGAGCATCCAGAAGTGAAAGGCAGCTGGACAGACTGCGCCTTGGCCATTGAGCTGCCCCCCTTCCCCAGTGACCCCGAGCAGGTCATCTTCCCAGAGGTCAGCCAGGTGGTTCATGAGGCTGCTCAGCCAGGTACCAGGTGGGTCCTCTCATCTCATGGCCCACCTTCCCCATCCACCGTCGGTGTGGAGAAAGTCCCAAGAGTTGGCCTGGATGACGCCTCACGTCGACACAGACCAGGTACCAGGTGGCTCTTCCTGTCCCACTGCCCAGTTTCAGCATCAGTGCAGAGCAGCACCTCCTCCCTAGAGTTGAACCAGATGCTCCTCGGGTCCACACAGATCTCTTGGGTCCTCTTGTCTCATTGGCCACTTTCACCATCGACATGGACGGCAGCTTCCCGAGGTGGCTCCTCGAGTCCACGCGGACCAGGCACGACCTGGTTCTCGCCTCCCTGCCCGCTTTTAGCCTCAGTGCGGAGAAGGTGGTCTTCCCAAGGCTTGGACCAGGTGGCTCCCCCAGTCCCCACAGACCAGGCTCCCCCGGTGCTCACCTCACCGCCCAATCTCAGCATCCCCAGAGAGAGGACCATTGTCCCTGAGAGTGGAAGCACATGGTTCACCAGATGCGCTCACACCAGGTACCAGGTGCGTCCTCCTGTCTGGCCGTTGGGCTCCAGCATCCGTGGGGAGAAGGCCGTCTTCCTGAGTTGGACCCCGTGGCCTTGGGTGACTTTGCTCCGTGTCCATTTCCCCATTAAACCAGACGGTGAATGTAATAGATGAGCTGAGTTACACGAGTCCTTCTCGTGACTCTTGGAACCCGAGGGTGGCTTGGGAACCCTGACACACGCCTTCTTCACCGTCACGGAGGCTGCGATGTCTGGTCAAGCCCGACCCATGCAGAAGAAGCTGAATAACTCATGGTCTGGACAGGGAAGCGGATGCTTCTTGGACCTCTTCGCTTTCATCACCTGGGCTGGCTTTTGCCTTGGCTTCTTCAGATCTGCTCAGAGCTCCCACTGGCGCGTGGACAAGCGGTCTTGGGTGGCTTGTAAAGGTCCTTCTGGGACTCCCTGGGGAGAGCATGGAGGAGGGAGCAGGGGAATGATACCAGCATCCCCCAGAGTGACCACCAACCTACCAGGGCGCTGGTGACAGGACTCTGTAACGTGGACAGGGTGCTCGATGCTTTCTCAGTTTTCCTTTCTCTCTCTGGGGCTTGGGTGTTTCCTGATGTGGAATATTTTCACTCCTGTGAAAGGTTCAGGGTAACCTTTGTGAGAGGGCGGATTCTGAGAACGGACTGTGGACGTGGACAGACACACCCTGGCCTTCCAGGAACTCGCAAGGAAGGAAACATTACCGTGTGCCCTGGCACTCCCACCCTGCCCTCCACGGCTGCCAATGTCCTGGGCTGGAGGTGCTCCAGGGCCTGGGGACAGATCTCCAAGGCTGGCATTGTGGCATTGGGTGGAGGAGCCTCAGCCCCCATCACTCCATCCAAGGAAATGCTAAGTCCTGCTCTCTGGTCCTTTGTCAAGCTTGTTTGGGCTCCTCCAGAACCCTTGCATTTCTCTATACATTTGAAGGTCAGCTTGTCCACTTCTGCAAGGAAAAAAGAAAAAAAAAAAAGGCAACGGGGGTTTTCACAGGAATGGCATTCCATCCAAAGACCAATCTGAAGATTCTGGGCAGTCTTGACCTCTTGACAAGATGAAGGGCTCTGATCCAACACAGGAGGTCTCTCTGTTTCTTTAGGGCTTTGCCTCCCTCTCGTTCCGCAGGAATTTGTACCTTTCAGTGTACAAGCCTAGCCCTCTTTTGTTAAACTAATTTTTGTTTATTTGCATATCAGTAAAGCTATTTTACTTATTTATCAGGAAGAACCGATGTCTCTTACTCTTTTCGATGCCACTGTACATGGCATTATTTTCTTTTTTCTTTTTCTGGCTGCACTCATGGAACGTCTGGGGCCAGGGATCGAACCTGTGCCCCAGGAGCAACCCAAGGTACAGCAGTGATAACACTGGATGCTGACTCAACCCGCTGTGCCACCAGGGAAAACGCCAATGGACGTATTTTCTTTATTTTTGGATGGCCCGTTACCGGCATGGCTGGGTGTGTTGCTCTTGTATCTGCAACCGGATGAATCTGCTTGTGAGATCTGAGCCTTTTTAGTAGATTTCTTAAGATTTTCTATACACAGTCGTCACCTGCTGACAGACAGAGCTTCACGTCTCTTTTCAGATGCCCATGCTTTAAAAAATGTGAGTGTTTAAAAAAATGTTTGCCTAAGTGGCCTGGCTAGACCCTCCGGCAGAAGGTTGAGCGTGAGTCATCAGAAGAGACCCTTTGCAGTTCCCGTTGTGGCTGTAACGAGCCCACCTCGTACCCGTGAGGACGCACGTTCCATCCCCGGCCTCGCTCCGTGGGTTAAGGATCCGGCATGGCCGTGAGCTGGGGTGTAGGTTGCAGATGCGACTCAGATGCTGTGTTGCTGTGGCTGCCGCCCCAATCTTACCCTTAGCCTGGGAATTTCCACATGCTGAAGGTGTGACCCTCAATCCACCCCCCCCCAAAACAAAAAAGACGTATTGGTCTTGTTCATTTTTTTTGTATTGAAGTAGAGTTGATTTATAATTTATAAGGGAGGGTAGCTTCAGGTGTACAGCAAAGGGAGTCAGTTATGCACGTACATTGATCGATTCTTTTTCCGATTCTTTTCCGTGATGGTTGACCACGGGGTATTGACTACAGTTCCCTGTGCCGGACAGGAGGTCCTTGCTGCTTATGTATTTGATGTATCACAGTGTGTATCTAGCAATACTCTTCAGTTATCCCTCCCCTCCCCCTTGGCAGCCACAAGTCCGTCTAATTTGTCTCCCCTATCTATCATCCATCCATGTATCATCCGTCCATCCTATAGCCCTCATTCATCAATCAAGCTATCGCTCTGTCTGTGTGTGTGTCTGTGGCAGGGGTTCAAAACCAGAGCTGATTTTTGCCCCCAGGGGACGTACTACAACGTCTGGGGACAGTTTGGTCGTCCCGGCCATGGGGGAGGGGGCTCCTGGTCTGCGGTGGGGGGAGACGAGGGCGGAGCTGCTCCGCCCCCCGCACAGCTCCGGACTCCCCCCTCCGCAGGGTCCTCCCGCTCCAGGGTCCCAGCAAGAAGCTGAGAAGCCCACCCAGCCGTCCCTCTGCCTTTCTGCCGACAGCACACCGGCTCCCACCCCCAGGGGCACACGCTTCCGTCCTCCCCCGACGCCCCAACGGGTCGGAGGAGAGAAAGGGGCCCATCAGTCCCCTGTCCCTGGGAATCGCGGAGGGGGGGGCGGCCCCTACGGAGAAGCAGGACCTTGGCGGGGCGGCCGTTCTGGGGAGGGTGGAGCCCTAATGAGTTGTAACACCTTTTCTCAGAAACCGTGGCAGTGGAGACTTTGTGACACATTGTCAAATAGCCTCAGACAGTGTGTCAACTTCCGGACGCCTGACCTCAGGCTTCCTGGGGCTGCGATCAGCAGCCCTGCCTCCTCTCAGCCTCAGGAACGAGGTCTCCGGGGAAGGAGCAGGCTGGGCTGAGGTTCTTTTCTTTTTTCTTCAGTCGTTATGGTATTTTTATGTATTGTATTATTTTTTAGTTCGGCTTGATTCATAATGTTGTGCTTCAGATGTACAATAAAGTGATTCTATCATATATGGATATACATGTCTCTGTGTATAGACATACATATAGACTGACTTTCCTTCCTTCCTTCCTTCCTTCCTTCCTTCCTTCCTTCCTTCCTTCCTTCCTTCCTTCCTTTCTCCCTCTCTTTCCTTCCTTCTTCTTTCCTTCTTTCTCTTCCTTTCTTTTTTTGCTTTTTAGGGCTACACCTGCATGCAGCACATGGAAGTTCCTGGAGGAGGATTTGAATCACAGCTGCAGCAGCCCACCTACACCGCAGCCACAGCGATGCCGGATCTGGGCCGAGTCTGCCATCTGCCCTGCAGCTTGTGGCAGGTCAGGATGCTTAACCCACTGAGCGAGGCCTGGGATCAAACCTTTATCCCCTCAGACACTATGTTGGGTTCTTAACCCACTGAGCCACAAACAGGAACTTCCTATTTTATTATTTGTTCATTGAAGAGGAGTGGATTTCCAATGTTCTCTTGGTTTCAGGTGTACAACAAAGGGGTATATATTTTATATATATATATGTGAAGATATAAATTCACATTCTTTTCCGGGATAGGTTATTACAACACAATGAATATTGTTCCCTGCGCTGTATAGGAATACCTGGCTGTTTATCTATTTTATACATGGTAGCATCTATCTGCTGATCCCAAACTCCTCATCTATCCTCCCCCTCCCCCTTGGCAACCAAGTCTGTCCTCCACGTCTGTGAGTCTGTTCCTGTTTTGTCGCTAAGTTCATCTGGGCCACCTTTTAGACTCCACATACAGGTGATCTCCCATGAGATGTGTCTTTCTCATACTTCCCTCAGTATGAGAACCTCTAGTTGCATCCATGTTGCTGCACATGGCATGATGTCATTCTTTTTGACGGCTGAGTAGTATTCCATTGCATATATATACATGGACCACATCTTCTTTGTCCATGCATCTGTTGATGCACATTTAGAATGCTTGTGGGTCTGGGCTGTTGTGAATAGTGCTGCCTTGAACATTGGGGTATGTGCATCTTTTCTAATGAGAGGTGAGGCTTCAGGAACGGATCTCCTCAGGCTGATTCTTCCCAAGGGAGCCTGAGACTGGGCGGCCTTTGGACAGGCATGGAGCAGGGTGGTTCCCCAGGCTGGTTCAGAAATCCCACTAGGAAACAGTAGACACGGGGTACTTTGGGCATGTTTCCAAGACCACTGTACTGGGAAGGGTGATTTAGGAACAGGGTTAGAAGGGAAGCAGACCTGCTTCACAATGCAGCCATTAAAAAAACACAAAAAACAGAACCCAAAGCAGGAGACACGCCCTCCGCCCACCCCTGGGGCCATGAAATGCAGAACCGAGGCCTGTGTCCTGCCGGTGAGGTCAGCAGGATAACGAGCCTTAGGTCCCACGCGCCAGAGACAGGAGTACAGGGGAGAGGCGACCCTGAGAAGCAGGACCACCCCATTTCCACGATCCTGAGTTGAAGCCCCCACTCCCGAGCTTCCCAGCCGGCCTCCTCCCTCACACTCGCAGGCTGCTCAGGGTCCCCAGCCCTGGTGAAGCCGCATGGCTCAGATGGGAGCTCAAATCCACAGGCCAGGATGCATCGCCGGCCGAAAAAGCAGACTGGAACTCGAACCCACGGTTGCTGGGTTTTTTTTTTTTTTTTTTTTAATTTTTTAAATTCAAAGAGAGTTGGTTTAGGGAGTTTCTGTTGTGGTTCAGCAGGAAGGAAGCCAACTGGTATTCCTAAGAACATGGAGTTCTAGTCCCGGCCCCGCTCGGTGGGTTAAGGATTTGTGAGCTGCAGGGTAGGTCACAGACGCGGCTTGGATGCTGGGTTGCTGGGTCTGTGGCGCGTAGGCTGGCAGCTGCAGCTCTGGTTAGACCCCTAGCCTGGGAACTTCCCTATGCCTTAGGTGCAGCCCTAAAAAGACCAAAAAAGAAAGAAAGAAAGAAAGAAGTCTACTTGATGTAGTGCGTTGTGCCAACTTCTGCCACAGCACAGTGGCCCCATCCCACACAGACTGTAGGTTGCCTTTCTCGTGCTGTCTTCGGTCATGATGGATCCCGAGAGACTGGACAGAGTTCCCCGTGCCGCACCACAGGGCCTCATCAGAACACGCTTCTTACTGTTTCTTTTCCGTTTTTGGCCTCCCCACAGCACGTGGAGCTCCCGGGCCAGGGATCAGATCGGAGCCCTCCGTTGCAATGTTCTCCGCAACGGGGGCAACTCGGGATCCTAAACCCACGGTGCAGGGCCGGGCCGGGGATCGAACCTGCGTCCCAGCGCAGATCCTGTCGCACCACAGCGGGAACTGCTGAACCCGCCATCATTCAATTAAAAGCCACGCACCTGGTCTCAGGACCGACCGAGGTTCAGATTCCATCTCAGCCCCGAAAGAATTCCGTGAGAGGCAAAGCGGTGGGAGAGAAGGCGATTTATTGGCAAAGACAGACTGTGGGCCGTCTCAGGAGGCACGAGAGCTGCCCAAACGCAGCCTCTGCCCGACGCTGGAAAAGTGGAGACAGAGTTTTGGGTGAAGGAGGAAAAACAGCTTTGTCGCTTTGCCAGGCACACGAGGGTCACAGCAGGCTCTTGCCTTAAAGACTGTGCCCTGTCTTGGGAGAGATGGGGAGGTTTTTTCACAGTTTGGGGCGCGGAGAAAGGTCAGGGTGGGTGCAAGCTTGCATTCTTCTTCAGAGCTGGTGTTTAGGGGCCCCAGGACTGGTGCCGGGGGTCCTCCCTCTTTCAGGAATGAAGAAGCATCATCAAGGAGTTAACACCTTCCATCCGCTGGGGGTTTAGTTCCGCACAGGAGCTCAAAGTCTTTGTCGTGTGTGTATCCCTTGAGGGGGGACCAGGACCTGCCCCCAGGTGGCACGGTGGTCCCCTGATGCCCCCCCCCCAGTCTCTGCATCCCCTCCCTTCTCTGATGGGCACCTCTGGACGCCTGCCCTTTGAAACTGGACGATGAGTCTTATTCCCTAAAAACAAGACATGGGGACCCAGAACGGCTTGTGCCCAGGAGCCCACAGTTACCAGAAGCCCCAAAATGTGGGCTGATGAGGAGTTCCCTGGTGGCCTAGCGGTCGGGGATCTGTTCCTGTTCGATCCCTGGCCTGGGGACTTCCACGAGCTGTGGGTGTGGCCAAGAACACAGTGTGTGTGGGAGGCAGGGAGATTTATGTGCTGGGTGATTTCAAAGGGTGACAAGTGGATTATTGCAACTATTCCAGGGAGGCTGGGGGGTTTCCAGAAATTGGGCCTGGGCCCAGTTTTTGGCCTCTTGTGGTCGGCCGGGGAACGGTCTCGCCGGCTGTGGGCGTGTGGCTTAAATGCAGACACATTGCAGCGAGGGTGTCCTGAGGCTGCCTGTGCCCTGGAAGTCAAACCGTCTGCCATCCTGGGCCCAATGGGTTGGAACCAGTCTGCGGTGTGTGCATAGGGAGGGCGTCGGCCCGGGGAGCTGTGGAGGACCCAGCGGGGAACCACAGAGAGAGAGGGAAAGCTGGGGACTTTGGGAGACCACTTAAGTTAATAACTGCTCCAGAAAGCCATCGCCTGAGGCAGGCTTGCCAGGCTAGTGGAGGTGCGAGAAGTGCCTCAGGTCGTTGGGTGGGGGGTGGGGGTGGGAGGAGGTTGCGTTCAGATTCAGTCCAAGGGCTGGAGTTTGGGGACCACCCTGCTGCTGATTTGAACAAGCAGCAGGAGAGTCCCAGCTGGACTTTAGAGGGTCCAAGTCTCTCTTACTGGCTATCAAGGGGGAGCTACTACCCAGAGAAAGAGGAAGAGGCCGTCTTTCCCCTCCCCACTCCCCTCAGATGGTACAACGCTAGCCCCCTGGATCCTCCGGGCAGAGCTTCCGTGCCTGCCCGCTGGCCTCTCCCAAACCTCCTACCTTCATAAAGCCATTTCTTGCCTCTCCCGTCTGTCTCTCACTCAATTCCTCCTGCGCAGAGAATATGAAGTCCAGACACCCAGTGAGGGCTTCTAATTTAAAACTGTGGGTTCAGAGGTCCCGCCTTGGCTCAGCAAAAGCCAATCTGACTTGCATCCATGAGGATGCATGTTCGATCCCCGGCCTCGCCCAGTGGGTTAAGGATCTGGTGTTGCTGTGGCGGTGGTGTAGGCTGGCAGCTACAGCTCTGAGTTGACCCTTAGCCTGGGAACTGCCATACACCACGGGCGGTGGCCCTAAAGAGCCAAAAACAAAACCAAAAACTATGGGTTCAAGTCCAAATCTGGGTTGAGGCTGGGCTGAGTCCCGACACATGGGCTCAAGCCTCCACCTGTGTTCTGGCGGGGTTCAAGTCTTAAGCGCCACCAGTTTCATGTGCACAATGGACATGTCTTTTCTTTCTTTCTTTTTTTTTCTCTTTTTACAGCTGCACCTGCAACATATGGAAGTGCCAGGCTAGGGGTCACATTGCAGCTGTAGCGGCCAGCCTACACCACAGCCACAGCCACAGCCACATGGGATCCATCTGTGCCCTACATCAAGGCCGGATCCCTTAACCCCCTGGGCGAGGGCAGGGATCGAACCTGCATCTTCAAGGAGACCTATCACGTTCTTAACTCCCTGAGCCACAACAAGAAGGCCTCTCATTCTTTTTGTGGCCTTTCCCTGCCTCCTTTCTCACCCTCAGGCGTCCAGTCCTGCCCAGCGCAGGCAGTCAGGGCTCCTAGGATGCTTCAAGCTGTTTCGCCCCCCTCCCCAACCCCCCAAGCCCTCAGGATGAAACTGAGCAGGACCTGTGAGGCCCTCCGGGGCACACAAGACTTTCTATGTCATCCCCCCACATTTTTATAGGAAATAAGCTTCCTTAAGCCTCCAGAACCTTCCTTGGGCCCCAAAGGCAGGTTCAAACAGTCACCAATCACGGGAGGGAGGGGATGCAGGGAGGGGCCAGGATGGGGGGGGGTGCAGAGACCAGGGCGGGACCAGGGTCAGGAAACTAGGCAGCCTGGGGGCAGAGGCTGGGGGCAGGTCCTGGAGTCCCCTCCAGGCGGAGACGCCAGAATTTGAGTTCTTCCACCCCCTGAGACTAGATTCCTGGAAAACTGCCCTGCAACCTCCATACCCACCAGAAGACCGGCCACACACCGGCAGCCGCTGAGGCAGAATCCCAAGTCCGGGAGTCCGTGTAGGAGCTTGGGCTTCCACGCTTCTTTGATGTGGCCGCTGATAACATGTGTGGCTTAAGGGCTCCAGGGAGTATCATCTCCACAGGCCTTATTTTTTATTTTTTTGGTCTGTTTGCATTTTGAGGGCCGCACCCGCAGCATATGGAGCTTCCCAGGCTAGGGATCCAACCGGAGCTACAGCTGCCAGCCTACACCAGGGCCACAGCAACGCAGGATCCAAGCCAGGCCTGTGACCTACGCCACAGCTCAGGGCAACGCAGGATCCTTAACCCACAGGCCTTGCTTTATTATAGGAAATGCGCATTCCCCACAGCCTTTGTTTACTCTAGAAAATGCGAATCTCTAGCCCAGGCCTCCACAGATAAAAGAGGAATGAGAGGAATGGTAAAAAAAAAAAAAAAAAAAAAAAAAAAAACCACGCACACAAAAGCCCTATTGCAGGAAGACTGACGGAGGTAACTGAATACAGCCAATGGAAGAAAACCACATCTCTCTGGCCCCCACGTTGGTACCCGCCCCCCAACTTTAAGGAATAAAAACCCCTATAGGCCAATAGAGAAGGGGGGCGCTGCTCCCCCCTCCCAGCAACCCTGGGAGCCATCTGCTTTCCTTTAATAAAAACCTCGCTTGCTTGCCTGCTTGCTGCCTGTGTGTTTGCAGAGTTCATTCTTCGACTGGCCGCCGTGAACAAGAACCCGGACGCCAGTACCATCGTGCCGGCATCACCATCACCCCAAATTTGCTGGGAGACCCGCTCCCCCCAAACCGTCAGGGAGTTGAGGGGTTTGGAGCACCGCCCCCTGTTTTCCCTGGTCGGCCCTGCAGTAGATGGTACTCCGAGGCTCCCTGTGCCTGTTGGGCCTCACCGTGAACTTGCCTTTGGTGGCAATGGTCTGTTCCTGGACACCCCCCCCCCCCCCAGAGTGTCCCTTCAGAGGGTTTTCTTGGTCCCGGAGGGAACTGTCCGCTGGTGCCGCCGCCGCCCCCGCCGCCGCCGCCGAAGCAGACACGTGGAGACACAGTTTGGGGGGAAGGAGAAATACAGCTTTATTGCTTTGCCAGGCAGAGGAGGGCACAGCAAGCGCCTGCCTTAAAGACTGTGCCTCCCGTGGGGGATGAGAAGGTGGTTTTTGTAGTTGGGGAGCGGAAAATAGGGCCGCGGATAAGGATGAGGGTAGAGGCAGTTGCAGCGTCTTTCAGAGCTGGCGTTTAGCGGCTGGAGGACTGGTTCTGCCGCTCCGCCTCCTTTCTGCAGTGAAGACACTTCCTCTCCTAGTTCTTCCATCTGGTGGGGGTTGTATCTGCAGCAAGGCTCCAAGAGACTCTTACGCATGTTCCTTGAGGGGGAACCAGGACCCGCCCGTCCTCTCCCTACGGCCCCTCCCTGGTCTCTGCATCCCCTTCTCTCTCCGGATCAGCGCCTGTGGGCACCTGCCCTTTGCGGCTCAGGGACGGTTCTGGAGGCTGAAGCTTATTCCCTAAAAACAAGACATGGGGGAGGCAGAAAGGCCTGTGCCCAGGAGCCCAGCGGGCCCTGCTGGGTTTCACTTTGAGCCGCCCTCTCTGTGAGGTGTCCCCCTGGCCTGCTTTCCAGCCGCCAGGATTAATCTCCTCCTGCTTCTGAAAACGTGGGAAGAGGGGCTCCCAACCTACCCCTCACCCTGGGGGTCGCAGAAGCAGGACGCTCCCGCCCAGCCGCCCCACTCCGTCCCCTCCCCGCCCCACGCCCCCGGGTCCATTCACTTTCTCCTTGGAGCAGGGAGCACTACTGACCCTTAGTGGCCACAACTTCCATTTCAGGGCCCCACGGGGACACGAGGCCACCCCCAGCCCCATTTCTCGGCCCCCCTCTCCCGCCCCACGCCCCCAGGTCAAGTTTCACTGACGTCGCAGCGCAGCCGCCTGGACCGCGTTTGCCGAGAGCGCTGCTGTCCCCTCGTGGCCACAGCTTCCAGTTCAAGGCCTGACGGAGACAAGCCCCCGCCCCCGCCCCGCCTCGCCCCGCCCCCGGCCCCGCCCCCATCCCCCCCGCAACCGTCCTCACCCCGTTTTCTCTTTGCTGCTCTCCCTCGATGGGAAAGGTGGCTCTAGTTTGGGGAAGCATGAAAATATATGGTTTTTAGGGGGTTGCTTGTTTTCTTTTTCTTTTTAGGGCTGCACCTGCGGCATATGGAAGCTCCCAGACTAGGGGTCCAGCCAGAGCTACAGTGGCCAGCCTACGCCGCAGCCACGTCAGATCTGAGCCACATCTGCCACCTACGCCACAGCGCACGACAACGCCCGATCCTTAACCCACGGAACGAGGCCAAGGATCGAACCCGAGTCCTCACGGATGGTTCTTAAGCCTCTGAGCCATCACAGGAACTCCAGGTTCGCATGTTTTGAAAGGCTTGCATCTCACTCCTTAATTGCTCAGCCCCGAAGTCTTCCAGGGGAGGCCGATGACTGGGTTTTTCCTGGGAAGCGGTCAGTTTGTGAGAAAATCCTCCTGGCCGAGGACCAACCCTGGTCTCTGTGAGCAGAGGGCTCGGGGTGAAGGGTGAGGCCGGGAGTCAACGCTGGCGGTTGCCGACACTCGGCCTCTGTCCACAGGTGCCAAGTAAACCTCAGAGACAGAGTTTGGGGTGAAGGAGAGAAAAATAGCTTTTATGGCTTTGCTGGGCCAAACAGGCCACAGCAGGCTCATGCCTTAAAGACGGCACCCTCCTTGGGGGAAGAATTGTGGGGAGTTTTACAGTAAAATGGAGAAAAACAGGGTTTCAGATAAGAATGAGGGTTGGGCAGATGTGCATGCTTCTTTCTGTGGGGGAATCTTTGTTGTGGAAGCTGGAGTCAGATCTCGGCCTGATCCTGGGGGCGGTCTGCTGGGTTATTGCCGAGAATAACAGTACCCGGGAAAAGGGGATATTGATCAGACATTGGAACGAACCAGGAAAGTCCCTGAGAAACATCACCTGCCCATCGTCCTCAACCCACAGGCCACTGTGCTTATGGGTGTGTAATCTTTAGCTTGTGGGTGTTGTGTTTAGGGTGCAGTGAAGCCAGGGAGAAGGACGCAGAAGGGCTCCGAGGTGTCCAGGTATAAAGGTCTCATGTCTACGAGACACATAAGGAATGTCACTTTTCTCTTAGGGGCATAAGATGCCTGTATTATGTGTATCTCTTGAGAGGGAACCAGGATCCTGCCCCAAGGTTGTACCTATTGTTTCTTGACGGTTCGGGGGGGGGGGGAGGTCACAGGGGCGTCAGAGAGGGTGGTCTTCACTCATTTTCTTATTTTACGCAAACAGCTGTATCTCAAGGCAAAAACGCCACCAGGCAAGGGGCTTCTTCCCCGGAACTCCACTGCCACCTGCTGGCCATGGCCTGTGTGTGCAGGAGAGGAGGCAAAGAAAGGCACGTCATTTGGGGATTTTCGCTCTTTCCAGGTCATCCCTGGCCTCGTTCCGATCCTTAACCCACGGAACGAGGCCACCCCCAGGATTGTAGGAACGTCCTGGGGTGACGGTACCAAATGGCTGCAAACTAAGAGGCTTTAAACATCCGTCCATCTTCCCATTCCTGGGGGGCCTGAGGTCAAGGGGTCCCAGAGGCACACTCCCTGAAGAGGCTCCAGGGGAGGGTCCTTCCTGCCTCTTCCAGCTTCTGGAGGCTCCAGGCGGCCCAGGGCTGGTGGCCGCCTCCCTACTGTTACTGCCTCCGTCTTCCCGTGGCTTCTCCTCTGTGTCTGCGTGTCCTCTTCTGTCTCTTAGGAGGACACTGTCCTTGGATGGAGGGGCCCCCTCAGCCAGGAGGACCTCCTCTCAGACCCTTCCCTTCCTCACACCTGCACGGACCACGTTTCTAACTAAAGAAGATCCTGTTTCCAGGTGTCAGGGATTCTCATTTCACGGCATCTTTGCGTCGGACACAATTGTACCCACAACGGGGTGTTCCGTCCCCTAGACTCAGCAGATCCGGAGCTGCAGGAAAGCCCTCCACCCTCAGGTCCCACTGGGGGCTGGAGGGGCGCTTCCGGTCCTGGGGTCCTGCCCCGATTGGCAAGTTTTGGTCGCTAGGGGTCAGCAGCGCTCCCTGAGAACCGGGTCCGGGAGGGCGGGGCTGTGAGGAGAGGCTGGCAGAGAAAGGGACCCCCCCATCACAGGACTCAGGAGCCTGCCTGGGGGCAAGTCCTCCTGGGGAAAGAGGATTTAGAGGGTCTCGCAAGCACCCTCTGGGTCAGCGACCACTGGACACGGGGGTCGTGCTGGCCTGCGGCGCTTCTCGACTTGCCACTTCTCCAGGGACGCGAACGCGGGAGGGAAACTAACTGTTGGCCCTTCAGTCTGGGATTTCCGTCGTCCTCCTCCTCGGGGAGACCAGGAGAGGCCCCACCGGGGAGGCCTCCTTCGGAGTTTGCATTTCTCCCCGTCCCCTCCACCTGCCACGCGGGCCCAGGGGAGGCGTCTGAAGACACACAGACGTCTTTCTTTCTCTCTTTTTTTTTTTTCCACCTGGTGTTTGCAGAACAGGCTCAGTAAGAGTTTTTGTTTTTTTGTTTTTTGTTTTAATTGAAATCGGAGATGAGCATCTTTATCTCCTGGGCTTATCTCCAAGGTTTGTGCAGCTTCGGAAACCCCCTCCCAGCCTCAACCCCTCTGCCTGTGCGGAGCTTCTGTTCCTGGAAAAATGGTAACTGCTAGGGGGAGGTGAGTTGCAAGAGATGAGGGGGTGGAAGGGAGGCCTTTTCACCTTTTTTTTTTTTTTTGGCTACCCTCAGAGCATTTGGAAGTTTTCAGCCTCAGATTGAACCCTTGCTGCCGCAGCAACCTGAGCAACGATGCCAGATCCTTAACCTGCTGTGCCACCAGGGAACTCCAAGAGTGACTGGGTTTCTGATCATACCCATCGCACCCCAGAGACCCTCCCTCACCCCAGAGACCCCTACTCACCCCACATTTCCATCCCGGACCCCAAGAACCCCCACTCAGCCCAAATGTCCATCCCTCCCCCCCAGAGACACCCCAGATGTCCAGCCCTCACCGAGACCTCAGAATCACGTGGTTCACAGCCCAGGACCTGACCTCCATCTTCCAAGACGTGGAAGATGGGGCTCCTCAAGGGAGGGGGGCCGTGGGCCCAGCAGCTCAGGGTCGCTTTCCGGAAGATCACAGGTGTCCCCTAGGTTTCCGTGACGTCTCAGACACCTGGGTTTTTCTGTTGGAAAAGTTCTCCCCAGGCGTTCGGTGTCAGAGTTCACCTAGACCCACAGGGCCTGGGAAGATAAAACCACACGTTCCAGAAGATGCTGCAGTCGAAGCTGAATTTCGAGACTGCCGTTAACGCGCCCCCAGTTGCAATTTCTGCCACCCCAACCCTTACCACCTCCCTCTCCTAGGGGGTGGGACATGGCTGTAGCACCCCTGGGGGCAGATTAGAGCTGCAGAGGCCCTACCAGGGTCCCTGTTTCTCCCAGACCTGCCCCCACCCCACCCCCAACCCCGGGGAGTCAGATACAGGACGCAGTTTCAGAATCTCTTCTTCATCCATCCATGTCCCAACGTCGCTTTCTCGTCTCCCGAATTCTCTTTCTTCTGTTTCCTGCTCCATTTCTTTTCACACTTTCTATTTGTATCCAACTGAAGTAGAGCAGAGTCCTGGGTCGCAGACACGGGGGCTGAGACCCACTTTCTATGTGTGGCTTCTGTCCACCGGTCCCGAACAGAAAGGCGGAGACAGAGTGTCAGGTGAAGGAGAAAAAAAATTGCTTTGCTGCTTTGCCAGGCAGAGGGGGCCACGGCAGGCTCACACCTTAAAGACAGCACCCTCCTTTGGGAGAGCACAGATGTGGTTTTATAGTTTGGGAGTGGAAAACGGGGTCTCAGATAAGGATCAGGGTGCGTGCAAGGGTTTTTTGTTTGTTTTTAGCCTTCTTCATAGTTTCATCTTTTAAAGTTTTTTTTTTTTTTACGAAACTAGAGTCGACGTGCAGTGTTGGGTCCATGGTTGCTGTCCAGCACAGTGACCCAGACATACGTAGACACACATTCTTTTTTTTATTGTTATCTTCCGTCCTGGTCTCGCCCAGGAGACTGGATAGGGTTCCCTGGGCTGCACAGCAGGACCTCCTGGCCGATCTGTTCTCAGTGTCATATTTGCATCTACGAACCCCAAACTCCCCGTCCAGCCCACTCCCTCCTCCTCCCATGCAAGCCTGCATTCTTCTCCAGAGCGGGTGTTTGGTGGCCCCGGGACTGGTCCTGGGGGGTCCTCCTCTCTGGCTCTCACTGGGTGGGGGTTTCGTTCTGCACAAGAGCTCAAAGGCTTTGTTCCGTGTGTAGCCCTTGAGGGGGAACCAGGACCTGCCCCCAGGCGGCACTGAGGTCCCCTGCCGGCCCCTCCCTGCTCTCTGCATCCCCTCCCTTCCCTGATGAGCACCTGTGGGCACCTGCCCTTTGGGGCTCAGGGAAGGGCCTGGAGGCTCGAACTTATTCCCTAAGAACAAGACACGGGGGACCCAAAACGGCTTATGCCCAGGAGCCCACAGGGCCCTGCTGGGTCTCTGGTGGTGGATCATTAACCTTGGTTGTGTCCCTTCGGGCTGTGCTGTGAGACTTGCAGCCCCTTCCTGGGGCTGTGACCTTCTACTGAAAGTGACAGAGAAGGTCTGGCACTGCTTTGGATGTCCACCAAGAAAAATTTAAAAAACCAGCCGAGGAGGCAAAGCCAGGAAAGCCTGCATCTCCCTTGCCACCTCCCCCCACCCCCCAACACACAGACTCTGCAGATGAACAGCTAAATAGCATCCAAAACCTTAATTTCAAGTCTCCTCCCTGCCACCCCGAGTCTTTCCATATAAATGAAACGGAAGAGGAAACAGGCAGCCCAGGCTTCTGGAGCCACAGTGGTGGAAGTGTCAGGGCTGCAGGGTTTGGGGGGGGGGCCTGAAAGACCCCTCGACAGAGACGCTCAGCCTGATTGCCCTCACTTTCCCCTTCAAGTCTCCCCGAAAGCACGCTCTGGAAGTGCGCGGTCTCCTCCCGACTCAGAGCAGAGCTGCACGGGGTGTAGAAACGTGGTAGGTCTCGGGGCTCAGGAATCAGGGCATCTCTTGATCCCGGGTCATTTCTGCAAACTTTTAGGTGCATAACTCTGGTGAGTAGCCTGCTGACGTGCACCCAGGCCATGGGTTCTGGGAGGTGCAGGACCTTTGAGCCAACCTGACAGCAGCTCTGGCCCTGGGAACAGACCCAGGACCCCTCAGGGGAGAGCCCGGGCGGAGGAGGGGGAGGGCAGAGCCACCCAGCTTTTCTAAACCAGGAGAGCAGAAGTTCTGCGGGCTCCCTGGGATTCCGGAAAGCCCTCTCGGAACTGAGAAGGGCCCCAGGGGGCTCCTGGGCACACAAGCCTCTCTGTGTCCCTCATGTCCTGTTTTTAGGGACTAAGCATCAGCCTCCAGGCCCCTCCCTGAGCCCCAAAGGGCAGGTGCCCACAGGTGCTCATCAGGGAAGGGAGGGGATGCAGAGACCAGGGAGGGGCCGGCAGGGGACCTCAGTGCCGCCTGGGGGCAGGTCCTGGTTCCCCCTCAAGGGCTACACCTAATGACATAGGCATCTGATATACCTAAGAAAAAAGTGATAGTCCTTATGTTTCTTTTATTTTTCTTTTTTTGTCTTTTCTAGGGCTGCTCCCATGGCATATGGAGGTTCCCAGGCTAGGGGTTGAATCGGAGCTGCAGCTGCCAACCTACACCACAGCCACAGCAGCGCCAGATCCGAGCCGCATCTGTGCCCTACACCATGGCTCACGGTAACGCCGGATCCTTAACCACCGAGGGAGGCCAGGGATTGAACCCGCATCATCATGGATATGAGTCAGGTTTGGTACCACTGAGCCACAATGGGGGCTCCAGCCTTATGCTTCTTGTAGAAATGAATACTTTAAAACTGAACGCTGAGACTGCTTCCCTGTGCTCCTCCCGGGCTTAACTGCACCCTAAACCCAGTCCCCCATAAGCTAAAAATTAGGCACCCCAGCACAATGGCCTGTGGGTTAAAGAGGATTAACAGACGATGTTTTTTCAGGAACTTTCTGGGTTGGTTCTAATCTCTCATCAACAGGCCGTTTTCTCGAGTCCTGTTAGTCTAGGCAATGACCCAGAAGATGCCCCCACCCCCACCCACCCCCCAGGATCAGGCTGAGATCTCCTGACACCAGCTTCCATGACTAAGCTTTTCCCAAAGAAAGAAGAATGCAAGACTGCCCCCACCCTGATTTTATCCAGAATTCTCTTTTTCTCCTTTTTTACTGTATGCTTCCCCAAGGGGGGGGGGTGCCGTCTTTAGGGCTTTAACCCGCTGTGTTCCCCCTTTGCCTGGCAAAGCAATAAAGTATCGCAAAGCAATAAAGCTATCCCCCCGCCCCATTCACCAAAAAGTCTGTCTCCGCGTTTCTATTCGGCACCCGTGGACAGAGGCTGAGTATCAGCAACGCGTTTAGAATATCCAGTCCTTCGCTTGCGAGGGCAGATCCAAGCTACATGTCGACATTTAGGGGAGAGGGTGTCTTTAAGGAAAGTTGGGGACACGATACACAAAAGCCAAAGGGAATCTGGAGCCTTGGAAGCAAGCAAGGGCGCACCCCCAAGGCACATTCCAGCATCCAGAAGGAGCTGGAAGCCCCAGTGCACAGGATGTGGGGCGAGGCTCTGAGGCAGCCTTCCATGCCAGCCTTGGGCTAATGTGCCCCTGAGTCAGGACTGTGGGTGGCGGTCATATCTGTACAAGAGGCCCTGGAGGGGTGGCAGGGCCCCGGGAGTCAGAGTGACAGTGACAGTGACTCCAAAGCAGGCGATGCCTCCCACAAACACCCACAGATGCATTCCCGCCCCCCTCCCCATGGCTCATCCTCATGCACATTTGCCACAGGGGAAGCCAGAGCCACGGAAAGCGGGAGTGAAGAGACAGGGGCAAAATGCGGCTGGACACCAGCTAAGGACAGTTTTACCCCAGGTGTGGTGGGTGAGGTGGACACCGTGGACCAGCCCCTGAGCCCTTGGGTTGGGAAGGAAAAGACTTCGCCTTTCGCCTCCCAGGCCTCCCTTCCGTCTCAAAACGCTGACTCCAGACTTCATGACAAGGAGACATGGTGACAGCTAAAAACGAGTGGCAAGAGTCTCCAGGACGTGCAGCCCGGCCTTGGCCACGACCTAAGTCGAACCGGCTTTGCACACGAGGTCTCGTCCTTGCTGAACTGCTTCTGTCCCTCGTGGCTCCTTTCTACGTAGAGGTCTGTGGCACGTGGGGCTTTTTCCCTCGGAAACCCTCCCCCACACCCCTTCCTTGGTGAGCCGTCTTCACTGCAGAGAGAAGGGCAAGGGGCCATCCCCCCACAGACCACCAGGCACTGTCCCCGGACCCCCCGACGGCGGCCGTGATGAGTCTGAAGTGACCTCTGGAGGGAGCAGAAGGCAGGCTCCCGCATCCTCATCAGCAGCCCTGGTTTGCAGCTCAACCTCGAAGAGCCCTGGCTGTCCCCTCTCAAGGGAGGACCCTGTTTGGAGGGGCTCACCTGCCGGGGCCTCCTGTGCCTGGCAGAGCCATAGAGCTGGTCTCTCTGCTTCACCCCAACTCTGTCTCTGAGGCTTCACGGGGGCCGCTGGACAGAAGCTGCTTTTTGGCTACGAAGCCACTTCTCTGCTGCACCACAAACTCCTTCTGATCTTGATACAGAAGGCTTTCTTGCTTTCTTTCTTTTTTTAAATCTGGAAACCTCAGTGTTTGCCGTCGAGGCTGTCATCTGATTAGACGAGGCCCACCTGCAGGCTATACTGTGATGGGCTTTAGCTCAATTCGGTCGGCCCTGGATGCCCACTGCAATGTCCATCCAGATGCTTCTGTAGCCACTAGCTCCCAAGCCCATCTCACCATCCCATCCTGGGTACGTGTGGTCCAGAGCCTGCCCCTGAGACTGCAAGACACTTGGCCATGGCTGGGAATATCGTTGGTTGTCACGAGTGGGGGAGGGGCTGCTGGCATCTGGAGAGTGGAGACCCTGGACCCTGGTCACCCTACACCCCCACCCCCGTGCACATGAGTTGCCCCCGTGGTCCCGCCCCAGACACCTGGCATCCTGAGGCTGAGCATCCCCGACTGACTTCACCTGCTCACCCATGTGGGAACATCCTCGGGGCAAATAAAATTTTCGGTCCCACCTGAATGCCTCTTTCTTTCTTTTTTCTTTTTCTTTTTTTAAATGATTTTTATTTTTTCCATTATAGCTGGTTTACAGTGTTCTGTCAATTTTCTGCTGTACAACAAAGTAACCCAGGCACATACACATGTACGTATTCTTTTTGGAACATCTTTCTTTTTTCTTCATCTTTCTTTCTTTTTTTTAGGGCCACAGCTGCCGGTATGGAAATTCCCAGGCCAGGCATCAGATTGGAGCTGCAGCTGCAGGTCTACACCATAGCCACAGCAACGCAGGATCTGAGCCGCATCTGTGACTTACACCACAGGATCCTTAACCCACCGAGTGAGCCCAGGGATCGAACCCCCATCCTTATGGATATGAGTCGGCTCTGTAACACGCTGAGCCACCATGGGAACTCTCTGAAAACTTGTTTCTGAATGTTTTATGTTGGGGAGAGAAGGTGGCTGGAATGGGTCAGGCTGTTACTTCAGTGTAAAGGACTGGTTATGTTTGAGGGGAGGAGATGATTGGGGGCGGGTAAGGAAACCTTCCTAAGAATCTGAGAACCTTCCCCAGAGGCCCCGGGCTGCTGCCGGGAGGGAAGGCGAAGCCCCAGAGGGACCCACCGTTCTCCCATCCATGTTCTTTTCAGCGGCGGAGGCCCGCGACGGCCACCTGCACAGGACACGGCAGCCTCCCTCCCACCCCTGCCTGAGCCCAGAAGACTTATGTATGGGTTCGTCTGGGTCAATTTCCTCATTTTTTTTTTGGTTGTTATTCTTTTGTTTGATTTTTTATGGCCTCACCTGGGGCATATGGAAGTTCCCCGGCCAGGGATTGAAGCTGAGCTGAAGATGTGATCTATGCTGCAAACGTGGCAACACTGTATATTTTAACCCACTGCACTGGGCTGGGATCGAACCCGCGCCTCTGCAGTGACCCAGCCGCTGCAGTCAGATGCATAACCCACGGCACCACGGTGGGAACTCCTCTATTTCCTTCTTCCCTAGTCTTCTAGGTGACTCTGTCTTGCTAGAAACTCACCTCCGGGCTACTCAGGATGCCGAGTTACAGCACCTGCGCTGGTTCTGCGGTCCGTGCATCAAACAAACCCCAAGCGGTTTCCAGGGGACCGCTTTTGAGCCCAGAATCCCAGCCTCTGCGGCTCTGGTGCAAACCCCAGCAGCACCAGCTCTGGGTGGCCTCAGGCCGAGGCCCCAGGGGGGAAGGTGGGCAGAGAAAGCCATGTCTACACTGGATGGGGTGGGAGGTGTCTTGCTGTTATGCGCGTATTGGTTTCAACACAGACTCAAGCTGGGTGCCAGGCGCCCCGTGTAGCCATTGTCCTGATTGGCCGAGCACCTTTCTTCTCGGGACCCAAGGGTCTTGCTGGATGGGGGCGTGAGTGAGACGCACCTAGGTTCCAGGGACATTTAAAAGCTGGCTTTTATTTTTATATTTTTTCGTTTTTTAACGTTTTATCGAAGTAGCATTGATTTGCAAGGTCGTGGTCTTACCTGCTGTATAACAAAGTGATTCAGGGGTCGGGGTCCACAGACCCATTCTCTTTCAGATTCCAAAAGCTGACTCCTAAAAAACTAGCCATTTGGACCTCCTGCTGTGGCTCAGAGGGTTAAGGGTCCAGTGTAGTCTCTGTGAGGACGCAGGTTCAATCACTGGCCCCGCTCAGGGGGTTAAGCATCTGGCATTGCCGTGGCGGTAGCTGCAGTTCAGCCCCACGCCTGGGATTGAGCCGGGCTGGGTTGTCAACCTCAGTCCAGGCCACGGCCCGGGATGGGGGTGGCGTGGGGTCCAGGAGCCAGTCCGCCTCCTTCCTGCAAAAGGGTCCCGTATTTCCTGGAGTCTCCTCAGCTCAGGGCTGCAAAGGGCATGTGGTTTCACTGCCTTCCCCCCCGCCCCCGCCCTCAAATATGCCACCATGGCAGCAAAGTTATTTTAAGCTGAAGACATTTGAGATTCAACAGATGCAGAGAAAAAAAAAAAAAGTTTTCTGGCCGCTTCCCTAATCTGACCAAAAGACTGGCTTCTTAGAAATAAGGCGCCATAAATTCCTCTTCTGGGGGAGCTCCTCCAGGGAGGTAAAAGGGCAGGAAAACTCCCCCCGCCCCACCTCCCGCCACCGGCCCCAGTCTTCAGGGGATTTTTCTGGCTGGGGCGGAGGTGGACGTACTCTCTTAGAGCATGTTGGTTCTCCTGAAAACCCACTCATCATTCCAAAAGCATGTCCCCCACCTCCGTACGGCTGCTAAGTCAGGTAGAGAAAACGCTTAACGCCTCATTGCAATCATCCCTTTGAATTACACATCACGGAGGGTCTCCCCCACTCAGACACGCTGCACATGGAAATACTGCTTTCTTCTTCCCTATTACCCTCAGCTCTCAGTTTAATTTGCAAGGTGCTTGGGACAGCACCTAAGAGGATGGAGGAAGATGTTCTTTGTTTTTTTTCCCTCCCTCAACAGTTTTATCTTCTTCCAATTGAATATTTCCATCCCCGTAAGAGTCAATCATATAATGTAACTGACTTTGTATCTCTCTGTTTCTCTCTCTCTCTCCCTCTCTCTCTCTCCCTCCCTCTCTCCCTCCCTCTCTCTCTCTCTCTCTCTCTCTCTCTCTCTCTCTCCCTCCCTCTCTCCCTCCCTCTCTCTCTCTCTTTTCTTTTTAGGACCATGCTTGCCACATATAGAATTTCCCACGCCAGGGGTCAAATCAGAGCTACTGCCACCGGCCTACACCGCAGCAATAGTGACACGGGATCCAAGACACATGGGCAACCTACCCATCAGCTCATGCAACACTGGACCCTTAACCCGCTGAGCAAGCCCGAGATGGACCCTGCATTCTCAAGGATACCTGTCAGTTTCTTAACCCGCTGAGCCATATTGGAAATTCCTGAGCTGGAGATGGAATCCGCGCTGCGGCAGTGACCAGAGCCACAGCAGGGATAACACCATCTCGTTAACTACTAGGCCACCAGGGAACTCTGTGGTTCTCCGGATGTGCCCAGCTCCGCCCCCGCCCCCAGTACTTCTCTGTGAAGATGGGCTGGGCTTGGGGGTGGGAGGGGTGGACTAGGGGCAGGCAGGAAGCCCAGACAAAGGACAAAAGCTGTTCCTCAAATCTCCTTTCGAGAAGGTTGTTTGCTAAGGGAACATGACTCAGCAGAGGCAGGGCCTCGTGCTCCGTGTGGTAACCCTCCGCCCGAGACGAGTGTGCTTCCTCTGGCTGGTGAGGTCACAGCTGCGCACTGATCCAAGGTCTCGCCGCTGGTCTCCGCCGGCCGGTGCTCAGAGACAGCGGTGGACCGAGGGAACCACGTGTGGGCGAGGCTCGCATCAGGACGCCTGGGTGCTGCCGGCATCTCGGCTGCCTCTGTGCACCGATGCCCAATGGAAATGCAGAGACAGAGCGAGCGGAGACAGAAAAGGCAGCTTGAGTGGCCAGGCAAAGAGGGGACATACAGGCTAGTGCCTCAAGGACTGTGCCCCCCTGGAGGGGAATGAGGGGTCTTACAGTGGCAAGGAGCAGGGCGTGGTCACACTGGGGTCATTTTCCTGATGGGTGGGCGGTGAGGTCACTGGGAGTCAGCATCATCCACCTTCTGGTTCCAGCCGGTCTGGGGTCTCCGTGCTGGTGGGCAGCACACACTGGACTTCTTCCCCCCCCCCCACCTCCATGGGGGCTTCAGCACCTGCAAAACAGCTCCAAGGACACAGCTCAGAAGATGATCTCTGGTCCTGGAGGAAGAGCCGAAGTCCTTGACTTTGTTGAAGGGTTGAACCCTTCCTATCCTGTCCTGCTTGACTCTTTGCTTTTTTTTCAATTCTCGGATTCAGTTGATTTTTTCCGTTTTTGTTTCAGCTTTTTGGGGCCACACCGAGAGTATGCGGAAAATCCCAGGCTAGGGGATGCATTGGAGCTGCAGCTGCTGGTCTACACCCCAGCTACAGCAACAGCAGATCCGAGCCGCGTCTGTCACCTACACCACACCTCATGGCAATGCTGGATCCTTCACCTACTGAGGGAGGCCAGGAATCGAACCTGCAACCTCATGGTTCCTAGTTGGGGTCTTAACCCACTGAGCCACGATGGGAACTCCTCAACTGATTCTTCGACCAAAGTTTTTCTACAGACCAAAGGCAGGTGGAGGTCATAGGTCGGTGGCCCCTCTGGGAAGGCCTCGCAGGGTCCTGCTTGGTTACATGGACTGATCATCTGAAGCCCATTTAGAGGGTTCTGGATCCGTACTGCTGCTCATCTTCAAATCTCCCCCCCACCCCCTCCCCCCACCGCAGAAGAAATAACAGAGACCTTCCCCTATCCTTCTGGGCTGTGAAAAAGCCACTGTGCTGTGATCACAGCTGCCCATGCTGCAGGCACCAGCACTTCTGTTATGTAAGAGTTCTGATGCCGAGAGAGCTTGGCTGATTTGAGGCTGATAGCTAACCGCTCGGCTCCCGGGCCTTTTTGCGATTGCACCCAGCAGCGCTGGGTGGGTGGAGAAGCAGGCCGGGATGGGAAGAGATAAGACAGGGTGTCAGCCTGTACATTCTGACCCAAGGAGGAGGCGCCCAGAGAAGTGGGGGGGGGCGCATCCTGAGTATCACGGGAGGCGTTGCCATGGCGATGGACCGGTGTTATCTTAACCTGGTGTGAGAATGCAGTGCCTCTTGGAAATCCCGGGCACCTCGTGCAACAGAGCTGGCTCTGCCTGGGGACGGAGTGCACACTGCCTGTCTCAAAAAAAAAATTATGTCATGGTGCCTTGACTTCTGACAGCCAAAGAGCTCAGAGACAATCCCTCATTTGACTGGAATCAAAGTATCCATTTCCTAGAGCTCCTGTCATGGCTCAGTGGCTTAAGAACCCCACTGGTATCCACAAGGACGCAGGTTCGATCCCTGGCCTCGCTCCGTGGGTTAGGGATCTAGTGCTGCCAGAGGGGTTGGTGTCTGCTCTTGGATCTGGCTGGCCTGTGGCTGACTGTGGCCAGTCTCGGGAGGTGGAGGCAACAGGACCTTCTAAAACATTCCATCCACGCCCGTCTCCCAGCCACGGATGGTCTCAGTCAAGCCATCAGCTCCTCTTCAGCCAGCCCTGCAGTGGGGTGTGTGAGCGGGCTTTCCAGAACTTTCCCTGCTATCAAGCCTCCTGTTGACAACAGCCCCAGACAATGCCAAGGGGAGCATGGGAGCCCTGTGACCTGCCAGAATTGGGAGGCTGCTGGGTGTCTCTTCTTTTTTCCTTTTTTAGGGCCGAACCTTGGGCATATGGAGGTTTTCAGGCTAGGGGTCTAATCAGAGCTGTAGCTGCTTGCCGACACCACAGCCACAGCAATACCACATCTGAGCTGCACCTGCGACCTACAACACAGCTCACAGAAATGCTGGATCCTTAACCCATGGAGTGAGGCCAGGGATTGAACCTGCATCCTCATGGATACTATGTTGGGTTCTTAACCTGCTGAGCCACCACGGGAACTCCCAGGTGGCTGTTTATTGATGCCTCTAAGTTTCGGGATGATTTGTTCTGCATTCATGGAACAACCAAAATCACACCTCTGCACGGGGGGGTGGGGGGATGGGGTGGGCATGGCCAGTGGTGCACAGAGTACGTAACAGAGGCCCTGGCATGTTTAGGTCCACCCGAACCCGCGTTTCACCACCTCCGTGCTTTGCGTAGCTCTGGCTCGCTGACTCATCGTGCATCTGCTGTGGTGAAGGATGCGCAGAGCCCGGCTGCTCTGTGGTTTGGAGCGGCGAGGGTGGAGGGAAGGGGGAAACTTGTCATCCCCACGAGAGAGGACCACAGCCCTCAGGACTCACGTGGGGTTGCGTTCCGTCTGGAATCCAGGGGGAGCAGAGGGTTTGCCTGCCCTTTTCCTCCTTAATCATCCCAAGTTTATGCCCCCATGAAGGGCAGGGCAGGGAACGAAAGAGCTTACTAGGTGGTTCACCGAGACCGAGATGGTACAAGCCCAGCCATCAGGCTCCCCGCCCCCCCGCCCGCCGACCCCCTGCGTCACCCTTATCAGAGCGTTGCAGTGTCCCAGGGCCATTAATCGTGGGGGAGACTATGACAGTTTAACAGGAAGTCCTGGAGAGCAGCGTGGATTCTGAATTTCTCTTTCTGCTTCATGGGTCCCCCTGAAGGGCAAACAAATTTCATTTCATTGACTGGAGGAGCTACAGGTACCCCTTTCGGGGGACCACATGTTTCTCGTCCCTTAAAATGCTAATCTCACCGGATCACAGTTCCTGCTGCAGAAAAGCCACAGTGACGCTTGGCAAACTTCCCTGACCTCACGCGGGCCTCCCCGGCCATTTCTCCCTGTGTCTTCCACCAGGGTGGCTCCCGTTTGATGTAACGTTTTTGAAATGGACAGGTCCCACAGGGCCAGGGCAGCCCTGGAAGAGAACCAGGTAGAAGCTCCAGTTTCCCCGGGGAACGGGGAGGAGGGGAAGGTCTGGGGAGATGAAGGGATGGATAACGGTCCCCTCTCTGAGGGGATGCTTGGCGATGCCTGGCTGGTGGGGGGAGGGTGTGCCTGGCACCGGGTAGGCGGAGACCAGGGATACGGCTCAACCCCCCACAGAGCACAGGATGCCCCCATCGGCGTCCTCCAGCCCCCGTGTCAGCAGTTCAGAGGCTGAGAAACTCTGTCTAGCATAAAACACTCTATCGTCTATGTATCAATTATCTGCGTGCCTATGTATTATCTATCCACCTGTCTATGCATTTGTTCTGTATTAATAAATGATCTCTCTCTCCATCGCTATCATCTGTGTAACTATCTATGTAATTTTCTATCTGTGTAACTTTCTATCTGTATAAATTTCTATCTATGTAACTTTCTATCTGTATAAATTTCTATCTATGTAACTTTCTCTGTCGCTTTGTAGCTATGTAACATTCTATCCGTCTATGCAGTTGCGTCGCTATCTGTATGCATCTAGATTTATTTACCTATCCTCTATCCACCCTCAGTGCATAGATGTATATATCTGCACATCTATCTATCAGCCTATTGTCTATCACACTTGGGACTCCGTGTCTTAATCCCTGTGGAGAAGACAGAAAAACGTCCCCAAAGACATCCATGCCACAGTTTCTGGAAACCACACATGACGAGAGAGCTTTTGCAGATGCAATGAAGGATCTGGAGATGGGGAGATTGTTGTGACTTGTCTGGGGAGGGGGCACAACTGTCCTTATTTATAAGACACAAACAGCAGGGTCAGAGGCAGAGACGCAGGGTTCGGTGTGATGTGGCCCGTGAGCTGAGGAAGGTAAGGGTCCAGAAGGTGGAAAGGCAAGAAGGCAGATTCTCTGAAAGAACCGGACCTGCTCGCACCTGGAGGTTAGCCCTGGGAGAGCCGTGCTGGGCCTCTGACCTCCAGAAGTTCGCCCACCGTGGAAGCACCTGGTCTGGGGCCAGGAAGACCCGCGTCTCAGCCTGCGCTGAAATAAATGATTTGAAGTCCATCCGCCCACTGTCAGCTTCTGGGGACCTGGCTTTTCGGTCTGTTTGTCCTCCCTAAGAGTCACTCCTGGGGGCACGTTCAGAGGCAGACTTGGGGTCCTAGTACTTGACGGTCGGCCACTCTATGGATGTCAACCCTGGCTTTCTTCAGGGGGACGAAGCCCGCCTACAAAGCCTGGTAACATCCAGGGGACAGTTCTCCACTGGGCTTCGGCAAGTCCCTGAGCATTGTCCCTTTTGGATGCCATGCTCCCTGCTGCTGGACTTGAGGCCAGCGGGAGGGGGACCGCGTCTCCCGTCCCTGGAGGACCAGCCCACATCGGCGGTTCAGGAAACCTCAGTGAGACGAGGGCGGCAGGAGCCCACTTGTAACGCGCTCTCCAGATACAAGAGGCTCGCCACCCACCACGGGGGGAGAACCCTGGGTGTGGAAGCGCCGTATCTGATAAAGTTTCCAGTGCGGTGTGTCTGGTGGGGCTGCAAAAGCCAATGGCGGGGCTGAAAAAAAATGATCCCACACTTTTTCGTTTTTTTGACCAGAGTCATCTTTTAACATAAAGCACGACTGCTTCCTGTCGTCATTTCCCGAGTTTCTTTTCTGCCTTTTAAAAGCAGGGCGACCTCTGTACACCAGTCATGCTTCGAAGTCCCTTCCGACCTTCTCCCTCCCCTCTGCGAGCATGAGGCGCGTCTTTCTGTCCTGGGTGACGGCAGCGGTCCTCCTGCTGGGACATCTGAGCGCCTCGGGAGAAACGGAGCTGGGTAAGTCATGCGTGCAGATGCGGCGATGTGTCTGTGTAAAATGACCTTTCTTTTCGCATCTCTGTCTGTTTCTTTGTTGGTGGCGTTTACCACTGCACTCTTTTCTTTGTGAAAGCGACCAGAGCGTACACAGGTGTCTAAGTCTCTACAAACCTGTTTGCCTGTTGCAAAGGACTCATTCTTTTTTTTTTTTTTTGTTGTTGTTGTTGTTGCTATTTCTTGGGCCGCTCCGCGGCATATGGAGGTTCCCAGGCTAGGGGTCTAATCAGAGCTGTAGCCGCCGGCCTACGCCAGAGGCACAGCAACGCGGGATCCGAGCTGCGTCTGCAACCTACACCACAGCTCACGGCAACGCCGGATCCTTAACCCACTGAGCAAGGGCAGGGACTGAACCCACAACCTCATGGTTCCTAGTCGGATTCGTTAACCACTGCGCCACGACGGGAACTCCTTTTTTTTTTTTTTTTAATTGCAGTTGATTTGCCGTATTGCTCCAATGTCTGTGTATAGCCCAGCAACCCAGTCATAACATAGATACACATTCCCTTTCTCATATGTGCTTCTCCATGCTCCATGTCATAGTTTGCAGCTACCAACCCCACACACCCCATGCATCCCACTCCCTCCCACCGCCCCTGGGCAACCACAAGTCTGGTCTCCATGTCTGTGTGTCTGTTCCTGTTCTGGAGATAAGTTCATTCGCGCCACAGTTTAGACTCCACGTAGATGTGATGCCATCGGGTATTCATCTTTGTCTGGCTTACTTCCCTTTGTAAGAGGACCTATAGTTGCACCCATGTTGCTGCGAGAAGTCATTCTGGATTGAGTTCAGGATCAGGTTTGATGGGAAAAAAGGGAAAGAGAAGGACCCTTCTCTGCCGAATTGAGAAACTGGGCTGCTTCACTGTTCTGTTGGCCTCCAAAGAAGTGGAGGCGTTTGTTTAAATTAGTAGCGACCTTCCTGGGGTGACATCGTGTCCCCATGGCGCCCCAAGAAAGACAAGGGTTACCCTGGCTGTTCATCTGTCTGAGGGGCCATCCTTGAACCCCACAGCTGGCCGTTTCTTCCGAAGATGATTGTCAAAATTACCTTGCTCTCTGTCCTCAGAGCCAACTTCCTGGGGCTTTTCCAGAAAATTGTTGCCAACTTTTGTCAAAAGGCAGCAACAGGAGGAGGCAAGTGGGAAGGAATAGGTCCCAGCAGGGCTGGTGGGGCTGGTGGAGTTGGTGGGGCTGGTGGGGCTGGTGGGGTTGGTGGGGCTGGTGGAGCTGGTGGGGCTGGTAGAGCTGCTGGGAACTGGTGGGGTTGGTGGGGCTGGTGGGTCTGGTGGGGTTGGTGGGGCTGGTGGGGCTGGTGGGGCTGGTGGAGCTGCTGGGAACTGGTGGGGCTGGTGGGGTTGGTGGAGCTGGTGGGGCTGGTGGGGCTGGTGGAGCTGGTGGGTCTGGTGGGGCTGGTGGAGCTGGTGGGGCTGGTGGGGCTGGTGGAGTTGGTGGGGCTGGTGGGGCTGGTGGGGCTGGTGGGGTTGGTGGGGCTGGTGGGGCTGGTGGGGCTGGTGGAGTTGGTGGGTCTGGTGGAGCTGGTGGAGTTGGTGGGGCTGGTGGAGCTGCTGGGAACTGGTGGGGCTGGTGGAGTTGGTGGGGCTGGTGGGGCTGGTGGGGCTGGTGGGGCTGGTGGAGCTGCTGGGAACTAGTGGGGCTGGTGGGGCTGGTGGAGCTGGTGGGGCTGGTGGGTTGTGGGGCCGACATTGCTATCTTGCACCAGACAGCTGTGATTTGTCTTTCTAGCTTGAGGGTGGCTCAGATGGAAGTTGGTGATGGCACGTTCATAACATTTAGCTTCTGAACTGTTCCCACGACTCATCCATGTTCGACTTCCCATGTCTGAGCTGGCTCCTTGCCTGCCTGGTTGGGAAGCGTCCCCAGGGTGCGCTTTGCTGCAGCCTCAGGGTTGCAAACTGGATTTCTAGGGGACACAGAGAGGAGGGTAGGGGAGCCTGAATGTGGTGTGGCCCCCAGGCTGGCTCCCCGCACATTTCCCAAGCTTTTGCAATGCCCGTTGGTCTGTTTTCTCGTGGCCAAATCCGGCCCTCCGTCTGCCAGTGACAGAGGCCAAGGGACGGGGGTTTGACTGTGCTTGGAGCTCCCGGTGGCCATGGATTCCAGGTGGTTCCTTGGAACCTGCTTCTTTCTGCTGACACTGGGTCGTTGCTACCCAGTTCATCCATTTCCAGCCAATAAATTGACTTAATGGCTCCATCGGGCTATCAGATTGTATTTCCATCCAAGGTCATTGTCTTTCCGATGGGGCATAACGCTGATGCACCACACAAAAATGGGCCCATGGGGAGTTCCCATTGTGGCTCAGCAGGTTATGAACCTGACTCATATCCATGAGGACGCAGGTTCGTTCCCCGGCCCCGTTCAGTGGGTTAAGGATCCAGCGTTGCTGTGAGCCGTGGTTAGATCGCAGACACCACTTAGATCCGGTGTTGCGTCCATCTATGCATGAGTTGGCGTAGAAAGAACAGGGCAGGGTGAGGAAAGAGAGAGAGAGTGTGTGTGAGCAAGCAGACAGGGGCTCATGAAAGGCTCAGGAATGATGGGGAAGCCTGCCTGCCAGCCACACCAGCCACACAGAATGAGACTCCCATCAACCTTCAGTCCGTCTGTAGACTGTATCATTGGCCCATGACCGTGGGGGCTGGAATGGTGTTTACGGTGTGTGTGTGGGGAGACGCAGAGACTGGGGTGACAGGTGCATACGGAGCAGGGTTGGGGCACCATCAGGGAAACCAGGACAGTTGGGGCTGGGGACAGACAGAGGGGAGGGGAGGGGAGAGCTTGAACTTGAACAAAGTTGAAGAAACACCATGCATTTCCTGACAGCCATGATAACTCTGAGATGTTTGCAGCTGAGCACAGATGTTTATGCCAAATGCAACAGGGATTCAGGTCCCCCTTGGGAGGGGATAGTAGGAGAAAGTGACCTGAGAGTGCCTGGTGGCTCTAAAAATTGTTCTAAAGGGGAAAGACTCTGTTAGTGGAAAATGAATCCGTTGATCCAAGAAAGAAAAGGAAAAAAAGTTTGTTTTCTTTTTATGGTCACACCTGCAGCATGTGCACATTTCTGGGCTAAGGGTCACATTGGAGCTACAGCTGCCAGCCTGCACCACAGCCGCAGCAACGCCTGATCTGAGCCTTGTCTGCGACCTAGACTGCTGCTGTGGCAATGCCGGATCCTTAAACCATTGAGCGAAGCCAGTGGGAAGGAAGGAAGGAAGGAAAAAAGAAAGAAAAGAAAAGAAAGGGAGGAAGGAAGGGAAAAGAGAGAGATGGATGGAGGGAGGAACAGCCCTGGCACCTGTGCTCACTCAGCCAGGGGAACGAGATTTTGCAGTGGGTAGGGTCAGGGACTGCGTATTCTGGGTCATTGTCTGTCCAGCCCAGAGCCCCCAGGACTGGGCCGCCGGGCAGGGACCACATCGAGACCTCAGAGGCAGCAGGTGTGTGGAGCCCCTCTTCCTGCACCCTCACCCCTCCACCCAAGTCCCCATGTCCCATTTTATCAGGGACCCGCCCCAGTGGTCGCTCTTACATCGCTGGATCCCGAGCCCTCAGCGCTTGCATTGAGGGCAGACGATGGGACTCAAAGATGTTCCCCTCTGATTAAAGCCCTGTTGTCTCTGTCACGGCCAAGGCTGCTTCGGGACCTTATCCTCTGCAGAGGGAAGTGGTCCCGGACTTGACATGAAATTGTCTAACTTGCGGATCCATGGTTTTCCCCATCATCCTGTGTCTTGACCCGACCTCACTTCCTACCCCCTGGAAATACCCAACAGTATCTTGGTGTAAAGTCCCTCCGTTCACACAGCGTGAAGGCCCGTGGTGCAAAGTTTTTAAAATTGGGCAGCGGGTTCTGAATTATGAAGGGAAACTTTGGTCTCTTAAGTGATGCCTCTGCACAGGGGATGCCCACTGTATGTGCAACTGTTCAGCTCCAGATTGCCTGCAGCCTTTGTGGTTTTCTGGGGAAAGTTCTTTTGAAAGGACTTTACAGAACCAAAGGCGGTTGACAAAAGTACCAGGGGTTTCGCACCCATCTGGACCCCGGAAACAGAGAAGCTGATGATGAGGCAGCATCTGTCTGCGAGACCCTCCCTGTGGGATCCTTGCTGGGCCTGTGTCTCTGACGCAATGATGGATAAACCCTTCTAAAGAAGGATTTTTTTTCTCTTTTTGCCATTTCTTGGGCCGCCCCCACGGCATATGGAGGTTCCCAGGATAGGGGTTCCGTCGAAGCTGCAGCCGCCGGCCTGCACCACAGCCACAGAAACGCTGGATCCTTAACCCACTGAGCAAGGCCAGAGATTGAACCCACAACCTCATGGTTCCTAGTCAGATTTGTTAACCACTGAGCCACGACAGGAACTCCAGGATTTTTTTTTTTTAATTAAAAGAGGTTAAAGAATTCCTGTTGTGACTCAGTGGATTAAGTCACAACAGGATCTTAACCAGAGGCTTAAAACTCGACTGGTATCCATGATGATTCAGGTTCAATCCCTGGCCTCGTTCAGTGGGTTAAGGATCTGGCATTGCCACAAGCTGCAGAGTAGGTCACAGATGTGGCTTGGATCTGGCATTGCTGTGGCGGTGGTGTAGACCAGCAGCTGCAGCTCCGACTCGACCCCTAGCCCAGGAACTTCCATAAGCTGCTGCACCTGCGGCCCTAAAAGGATAAAAAATTAAAAAATGAAATCGAAGAATAGTTGGAGTTCTCTCTGTGGCACAGTAGGTTAAGAATTCAGGATTTCCCGTCGTGGCGCAGTGGTTAACAAATCCGACTAGGAACCATGAGGTTGTGGGTTTGGTCCCTGCCTTTGCTCAGTGGGTTAACCATCCGGCGTTGCTGTGAGCTGTGGTGTAGGTTGCAGACGCGGCTCGGATCCCGTGTTGCTGTGGCTCTGGCGTAGGCCGGGGGCTACAGCTCTGATTCAACCCCTAGCCTGGGAATCTCCATATGCTGTGGGAGCGGCCCAAAGAAATAGCAAAAAGACAAAAAAAAAAAAAAAAAGAATTCAACTGCAGCAGCTCTGGTCACTGGGAACGTCCACATGCCAAAATAAAATAAAATAAAATAAAAAGTTTCCAGGGCCAGGGGTTGAACCTGAACCACAGCAGTGACAATGCCAGATCCTCAACCTGCTGTGGCACCAGGAAAGCCTTTGTGATATCTCTTGACGTAACTGTTCAGGCTCTAGACTTGGAAACCTGTGTGTGAAGGTATAGATGTGATTTCTGATCATACAGACAACCTGGTCTGAGAATAAATGAGCAAAATTCTAAAGGTCATCTCTGTGGGTAAACAGACTGTGGTCCATCCATGCAATGGAAATATGACTGGTGGATAGATGGATGGATGGGTGGATGATGGATGGATGGATAGATGGATGAACTGAATGAAACGCACGCTAGACTGGGTTCACAATAAGAATATAAAATATTTCACTGATCATTATAGATAGGTAGAGAGACTGCGTGCTGAAATGGTAACATTCTGGGTCTATTGGGTTAAAGAAAATATATCATCAAAATTTCTCAAAAAGCACTATATCATTCTTAAAACATGAATCCTGACAGCCTTTTACAAATTTCCAACTCTTTCCGGCATTGCTTCAAAGTCTACTCTCTTGGCCTCTTTTTACCCAGGGGCATTGCCGCTTCAGATCATCAACTTTAATTTCGAAACCGTGCAGGTGACATGGAACACGACGGAATACTCAGGAACCAACTGGACGTTCTTCTACAAGTAAGCGCCCGTGGGAAGGGAAAGCTGTGACTTTTGTTAAAATAGTTCCTCTTTGACGGTGTCAGCAACAGGGAGGGCCAGGAAGTGAAGGTGTGAAAAATCAGAATGCGAAACTGTGCATACGTGTGTGTCCAGGCTTCACCACAACCACAGCCACAGCCACAGCCCCCCGAACCAGCCAGCAGAGGAATGACTGGCTCTTGTGTGAAACCACCTAGATTCTTTTCAAAAAAATCTTTTTTATTATACTTGGCTTACAGTGTTGTGTCAATTTATGCACTACAGCAAAGTGACCCAGTCATACATAGATATATGTTCCTTTTCTCATATGATCTTCCATCATTGTCTGTCCCGGGAGACTGGATAGAGTTCCCTGGGCTGGACAGCAGGACCTCATTGCTGATCCATTCTCAATGTCATTTAGTTAGTTTGCGTTTACTAACCCCAAACTCCCTGTCCTTCCCGCTCCCCAACCCCCCTCAGCTACCACAAGTCTGTTCTCTGTGTCTGTGAGTCTGTTTCTGTTCTGTAGGTCAGTTCATCGATGCCATATTTTACATGCCAAATAGAAGTGATATCATAGGGTATTTGTCTTTGTCTGACTTACCTCACTCAGTAGAAGAGTCTCTAGTTGCATCCATGTTGCTGCAAATGGGATTATTTTGTTCTTTTTTACGGCTGAGTAGTATTCCATTGTGTATACAGACCACATACTCTTAATCTACTCCTCTGTCGATGGACATTGAGGTTGTTTCCATGTCTTGGCTACTGTGAATAGTGCTGCCGTGAACACAGGGGCGCCTGGATCATTTTGAATGAAAGGTGTGTCTGGAGAGATGTCCAGAATTCTTAGAGGACATCCACTTTGTTCCCCCAGGGCCATTTGCAATGTCTCAGCAGCGATCTTTTACTGGAGCTTTGTTGCCCTGAAATATAGCTGGTACGAAGCCCCAGCCGAGCTAAATATTCTGAGACTTTTCACACCAAGTTACGGGACCCCCTTTCCAAACGGCTAATCTGCTTTGCCGGATACACTCAACGACATGGGTGTAAACGAGGGAGGGAGGGTGTTTCAATTCTGCAGAAGAGGTGTTTGATCTTTGGCTGAGTCTTTATGTTTTGATAGCACATGAGATAAACGGGAACGTGTCGAGATAAATGGGAACGTGTCCAGACAAGGGAAATTTTAAGGTGAAATTATTTGGAAAGTAACATGCCCAGGAAGAAGAACGGGGCTAGATGTGCAACAGGTGGTGTCATAGAGAGGATATTTCTGAGCACCCGTTTCTTCAGCCATGAAGAAGGGGGTTCTCCATCCCATCACCTCTTGCATCTCAGGTCTGCAAGGATGGAGCAAAAGGTGGTGTCAGGCTGGGTGCTCGGCTTCTTTTCAACACCACGCAGAACACCAGCCTTGGCACGTCCGTATTAAAAGTGCCCCCTCAAATTAGAGGCTTGGTTACTCTGCAGATCAATTCATTTCCTGGGGCAGCCACAGCAAAGTACCCCAACCTGGGCAGCTTAGAACAAGGAAAATTCATCCTACCTCACTCATGGGGACCAGACATCTGAGGTCAAGCTGTGGGCAGGGATGTGATCCCTATCAAGGCTCCAGGGGAGGGTCCTTCCTGCCTCTTCCAGCTTCAGGGGGGCTCCAGGTGGCCCTGGGCTGGTGGTCGCCCCCCTCCCGTCTCTGCCTCCATCTTCCTGTGGCTTCTCCTCTGTGTCTGGGTCTCTTCTAACTTTTAGAAGGACACTGTCCTTGGATGCCCCCCCCCCACCGCCCCATGCAGGAGGACCTCCTCTCAGACCCTTCCTGTGGCTTCTCTTCTGTGTCTCCTCTTGTGCCTCTTGGAAGACCACCTCTGATGAATGAAGAATCCACCCTCTCCAGGATGGTGTTATGTCAAGATCGTTCTCTTAATTACATCTGTAAAAATCGAATTTCCCAATATGCTTCTCTTCCCAGATTCTGGTTTAGGATGTAGACACGCCCTTCGAATGACCACACTTCAGCCCCCTATAGGATCCATTCAAGGGGTGTAGACATTTGAGAAACGGAGGCACTTTTTGTTTTCGACCCGTCTTGCTGGAGTTGTCATGGGATCATCGCAGGGAGTCTGAGTCTGCGGCATCGACCTGGATCAAAGGAATGGCCCTGAAGCTGTCATTTTTAGGGATGCTACATGGCTGAATCGTTCTCTTTTTAAACCACAGATTACGAGACAACGAGGACTACAGAGAGTGTTCCAACTACACCCTTCGACAAGGCTCCACCACCGGGTGCATCCTGGCCGTAGAAAAAGATGAACTTCTCTATTTTTCCATCAGGCACGGAGCAGGCTCTCTTCTCGACAAGACACAATGGATCAGCAGTTACCGTACGTGCTTGAGGGGACGGGCTGTCTTGAATCAGGAAATGTGATACAACTGTAGCAAAACCTTCTCTCCAAATACTCCTGCCTTGCTAGGTTTCTGGAAGATGGTGGTCCTTCCTTTTCTCTCTTTTTTTTTTTTTTTGGAAGGATGGGATATCCCAGGGCCCTCTCAGCACCCAGTCGGAACTATGGACACCCTACTCAAAAAAAAAAAAAAAAAAAAAAGCCATAGAGCTAGTATATGTTTTCTTGGACTGCCATTAAAAAAAAAAAGATTTATTTCATTTTTTATTTTTATTTTTTTAGGGCTGCACCTGAGGCATATGGGAGTTCCGAGGCTAAGGGTGGAGTCAGAGCTGCAGCTGCCAGCCTATGCCACAGGCACTCAGATCCTTAACCCACCTAGTGAGGCCAGGGATAGAACTGGTATCCTCACAGATGCTATGATGGCTTCTTAAATCTCTGAGCTGCAACGGGAACTCTAAAAACAACAGGGAACGGGGTAGCCTAACAACAGCGTTCAGGGTCTCCCAGTTCTGGAGGCAGAAGACCACAGTCAAGGGGTTGGCAGGCTTGGGTCCTTTTTGAGGTTCTGAGGGAGGCTTCCTTGCAAGTCCGTCTTCCTCTCAGTTCCCAGGGGCTGCTGGCCCTTCTGGGCTTGTCCACGCATGACGTCCACGTCTGCCTCCATCGTCATGTGGCCTTTTTCTCTATGTGTCCCTGTGCCTCTCGACGTACGGGGACACCCATCATAGTGCATCAGAGCTCGCACTCCTCCCGCAAACCCCCTCTTACCTGAATTCCGTCAGTAAGGACCCCTCATTCCCAATATTCTGAGGTTCACGGGGCCAGCACGTCAACATGTCTTTTCCTGGTGGGGACCCACTTCTTCCCACAGCAGATACAGAGACGTTTCCTGGAGTTCCCGTTGTGGCTTCGCAGGTTAAGAACCTGACAGGATGTCCATGAGGATGCTGGTTCGATCCCTGGTCCTGCTCAGTGGGTTAAGGATCCCTCGTGACCAAGAGGTGGGGTGTAGACCAGCAGCTGCAGCTCTGATTTGACCCCTAGCCTGGGACCTTCCATCCACTTGTGGGTACAACCCTAAAAAGCCAAAAAGGAAAAGAAAAAAAAAAAGAGACTAAAGAAAGAAAATTTCTCCACCTGTTTCAAGGAGCTTCTTTCAGGAGGCACCTCCGGGTCCTTGGTTCAAACTTGTATTGTTAAGTGTCACAAAGACCAGACCCCCCCCCCGCCCCAGATCTCAGAAGGCATTCGAGGAGGGGTTGTGAATTTGGAGACAGGGACTGTTCATCTTCGTTGAGGTGCTGGCCATTGTGCTATTTCTCCTCAGTGAAACCCAGGTCCCCGCGCGGGCTGACCTTCCAGTGGCATCAGGGAGCCGTGACGGTGACGTGCTCTGACCTGCGGTACAAAGGTCTCCTCTATGAAATCCAGCACAAGACCACCTTTGATGCCGAGTGGCAGGTGAGGCCGGGATGTCGTCTCAGGCCAGGTGGAGTGAGTACCTCTGAGGCGCAAACGGTGGAGACAGAAGGACACACATGGGGATGGAGCTGCTAAGGTTTATCTTAAGGACTTGATCATCTGAGGGTAAAGGCAGTTATCTGTCAGAAAACCAGGAGGGAACCCTTGAAAAAAGGGGGGGGGAATGGACCTAGGGCTGGACCCGGGAGCAGAGAATTGCTGCTTCTCAGAGAAATACAAGTGAACATAGAAAGATCCTGGGGTTTCTGCTGCAGTGCAGCTCATTAAGGATCGGGTGTGGTCACTGCTGGGGTGCAGGTTGCAGCTGTGGCTCAGATGTGATGCCTGGCCTGGGAACTTCCGTATGCAACGAGTGTGGTGAAAAAAAAGAAAAAAAATTTCCTGGAGTTTGCCTCAATAGCCAGTCATAAAATAGGATACTTGTTTCATGACGCTGAGCATCAGGAAATTTTGGGACTATATTCATGCTCCTGGTTCTGACCCATCGTCTCCCTTTGTAGATGTCAGTCCTCAGGAAATGATTCAGGAGTTCCCTGGTGGCTCAGTGGGTTAAGGATCTGGTATTGTTGCTGCAGCCACTCAGGTGGATGCTGTGTGAAGGGTTTGATCTCTAGCCCTAGAATGTCTGTATGCTAAGGGCACAGCCACAAACAAAAAACAAAAAACAAAAAAACAAAAAAAAAGAAAGGAGATAATTAAAAATGTGGATGAGGTTGTATGCCCAAAGACGTCTATCGAACCCTTCTCTGAAATAGGTACATGGCCTTGGGGAGCACGTATATGCCACAGAACAGGGAAAGAGTCACATAAATTATGGTACGTTCATAACAAAATACTTCAGAGCCATGAAAAGGGGTTTTAAAGAATACTTAAGGACAAGAAGGAATGCACGCATTAAACATTATGGTCCATGAATGCTCCCAGAAGGAGAGAAATGATATCAATTCATTGACGGCAATTGTATCTTGGACCTACAATAAACAGGGTTTTGAGCACCTTATTTTGCTTTGTGTGTGTGTGTATGTGAGTTTTCTAAAGGTGTAAATGCAAGCATGTATTACTTTTATGCTCATTAAAAATCATCACTCAAGGATTTTGCAATAACTATAAATGAAGGATCAGCTTTAAAAAATGGGAATCTCTATATTGCACACCTGTGCTTATATAATAATGTTCGGCAACTATACTTCAACTTTAGAAAGTATGACTCTTTTTTTTTTTTTTTGTCTTTTTAAGGCCGCACCCTTGGCATATGGAGGTTCCCAGACTAGGGGTCGAAGGGGAGCTGTAGCTGCTGGTCTACACCACAGCCACAGTAATGCCAGGTCCAAGCCGCATCTGCGCCCTACACCACACCTCACGGCAATGCCAGATCCTTAACCCACTGAGTGAGGCCAGGGATCAAACCTGCATCCTCATGGATACTAGTCAGATTCGTTTCCACTGAGCCACAACAGGAACTCCTGACTTTTCAAAATTTGTTTTAAGGAAGATCATAATCACGCTTCAAAAGCATTTGTCATTCTATCTGATATAAAGATTTTCTTTTCTTTTTGTAGGAGAGTGTTGAAGTGTTACCACGTGTGTTTTTGCTGTTGTTTTGAGAATAAGGACCTGGGCGGAGAGAGGAAGTGAGAGTGGGAAACATGGCCAGGAGTCTTGCGACAGCCCTGGGTGGAAGATTAAAAAATCTGGGTCGGGAGTTTCTGTCGTGGCGCAGCGGAAACTAACCCGGCTGGTATCCATGAGAATGCGGGTTCAATCCCTGGCCTCTCTCAGTGGGTTAAGGATCCGACGTTGCCATGAGTTGTAGTGAAGTTCACAGGTGCAGCTTGGATCTGGCATTACTGTAGCTGTGGTGTAGGCCAGCAGCTGTAGCTCTGATTCAACCCCTAGCCTGGGAACCTCCCTATGCCTTGGGTACAGCCCCAAAAAGCAAAAAAAAAAAAAAGTTTGGGTCGGTCATGGATTGTTCTTTCTGTTTTTCCTCCAGTCCAACGAGGCAAAAACCTGCAATGTCACCCTCAGCGATCTGGATGCTGAGAAGTGCTATTTCTTCCGGGCCAGAGTGAAAACACTGGAGTCCAGCTACGGCCCTGACACATACCCAAGCGACTGGTCGCAGGTGATGCATCAGCAGCAGGGGAAGCTCAGAGGTAATGCTTGTTTCACGGCTTCACTGCACAGCCCAGGCCAGTGCCCTACCTTGGGGGTGGGGTTGGAATGGGGCATCAGACCATTCTGGTGACCTCAAGTCCTTCTCCAGAGGTCAGTGTGGAAGCAATGCCTCTACTTGTTTCCTTTGTGGTTGGGCCACTCTTGGTTTTTCATTTTTAGTAACACAGCAAGGATAGTATCATTTATGAATGTTGTTCTGTGGATATAGGAATCGATGATAGATGTCTCTATAGACAACTCGGTGGTGGGTGGATAGATGTCTCTATAGACAACTCGGTGGTGGGTGGATAGATGTCTCTATAGACAACTCGGTGGTGGGTGGATAGATGTCTCTATAGACAACTCGGTGGTGGGTGGATAGATGTCTCTATAGACAACTCGGTGGTGGGTGGATAGATGTCTCTATAGACAACTCGGTGGTGGGTGGATAGATGTCTCTATAGACAACTCGGTGGTGGGTGGATAGATGTCTCTATAGACAACTCGGTGGTGGGTGGATAGATGTCTCTATAGACAACTCGGTGGTGGGTGGATAGATGTCTCTATAGACAACTCGGTGGTGGGTGGATAGATGTCCTCTATATAGACAACTCGGTGATGGGTGGATAGATGTCTCTATAGACAACTCGGTGATGGGTGGATAGATGTCTCTATAGACAACTCGGTGGTGGGTGGATAGATGTCTCTATAGACAACTCGGTGGTGGGTGGATAGATGTCTCTATAGACAACTCGGTGGTGGGTGGATAGATGTCTCTATAGACAACTCGGTGGTGGATGGATAGATGTCTCTATAGACAACTCGGTGGTGGATGGATAGATGTCTCTAAAGACAACTCGGTGGTGGATGGATAGATGTCTCTAAAGACAACTCGGTGATGGATGGATAGATGTCTCTATAGACAACTCGGTGATGGATGGATAGATGTCTCTATAGACAACTCGGTGATGGATGGATAGATAAATCTATAGATAACTCAGTGATGGATGGATACATCTATAGATATAACTCGATGATGGATGGATAGATAAATCTATAGATAACTAGATGATAGATCTATAGATAACTCGGTGATGGATGGATAGATAAATCTATAGATAACTAGATGATAGATCTATAGATAACTCGATGATGGATGGATAGATAAATCTATAGATAACTAGATGATAGATCTATAGATAACTCGGTGATGGATGGATAGATAAATCTATAGATAACTCAGTGATGGATGGATACATCTATAGATATAACTTGATGATGGATGGATAGATAAATCTATAGATAACTAGATGATAGATCTATAGATAACTAGATGATGGATGGATAGATGTCTCTATAGATAACTCGGTGATGGATGGATACATGTATAGATATAACTCGATGATGGATGGATAGATAAATCTATAGATAACTAGATGATGGATGGATAGATGTCTCTATAGATAACTCGGTGATGGATGGATACATCTATAGATATAACTCGATGATGGATGGATAGATAAATCTATAGATAACTAGATGATGGATGGATAGATGTCTCTATAGATAACTCGGTGATGGATGGATACATCTATAGATATAACTCGATGATGGATGGATACATAAATCTATAGATAACTAGATGAGGGATGGATAGATAAATCTATAGATAACTAGATGATAGATCTATAGACAACTAGATGATAGATGATAGATATATAGATATCTAGATGATGGATGGATAAATCTATGGACAACTAGATGATAGATGATAGATCTATACATAACTAGATGGTAGAGGGAAAGATAGATCTATAGATAACTAGGTGATAGATGAAAGATCTATAGATAAATAGCTGATAGATGATAGACTATAGATAGACAGATGATAGATGATAGATGGATAGATAGATCTATAGATAAAAAGATGATGGATAGATAGATCTATAGATAAATAGATGGAAGATGATAGATCTGTAGATAAACAGATGGTAGATGGATGGATGATAGATAATGGTGGATAGATGACAGATGTAGATAAGTAAATGTTAAATAAATGACAGAGAGATGGATAGACATAGATGGGTGATGGATGACAGGTACATAGAAGATAAATAGATGGCAGATGACAGATAGCTTGAGATGACAGATAAAGGATAGGATAGATAGATAGGTGATAGATACCTAGATAGACTGAAGACAAGATAGATGGATAGACAGCCAAATGCAGCCCAGGTCTCAAACAGCCTGGGCAGTGCACACACCCTAGGGCAGTGGGTTGTGCCTGTACTCCCTCGTGCCTGATGTGTACCTGTCTGATGTCACCATCTCTCTTTCCAGGATATTTTGCACCCAAATCAGGATTTCCTGACCCTGACATTTATAAGGGGAAAAAAGGCGGGTGGGTGGGGGGCGGTTGGAGCATGATCTGATATCATGCTGAGAACTTAGAGCACTTGTTCTGTTTCCCTTTAGATTCGTGCCAGGACAAGAGGCTGTCCCCAAATTTTCTTTTAATTACTGGTATGATCATCTTCCTGACAGTGTCCCTTCTCTTTCTGTCTTTATGGAAACTACAGAGGTAAGGATCACCTCGCCGGAACCCTCAGGCACGTGGGCTTCATTTCCAATATGTCCATGAATTGGGAGTTGGGGGGAAGAATTGTCTGATGTGGTTTAATTTAGCTGAGTATCACTTTCTGTGGAACACACACTTTGCCTATGGTATATGATAAGAAAATTGAAAGAAAAATAACACCAAATGTGCAGAGGTGTCTGCAGAATTCATTGAGAAAAATTCTTATGGAGACAGTGGAATATATCAACGTTCATTCTTATGAGAGACTTGCCTTTTAAAATTTTATTTTATTTTTGTCTTTTGAGGGCTGCACCTGCGGCATATGCAAGTTCCCAGGCTAGGGGTCACATTGGAGCTACAGCTGCCAGTCTGCACAACAGCCACAGCAACACCAGATCCAAGCCTCGTCTGTGAGGCTCACGGCAATGCCGGATCCTTAACCCACTGAGCGAGGCCGGGGCTTGTGCCCTCATCCTCATGGATGGTAGTTGGGTTCATTGCCTCTGAGCTGTGACAGGAACTCCTGAGAGTCTTACCTTGCTTCAAACATACACACCCCATCAAGCTAACTTCTCCTATCTCGTTAGAATGACAGATACTGACAACAACTTTTAATTTCTATTGAGATGTGTTAAAGTAGACAATGTGGCAAGGGATGTGAGAAGAATTGGATGAGGAAAGCTTGTCTGGTTTATAAATCCAGTTACAGATATATCAAAACAACATTCTTTGAGCATGTAGAGAGCTTTTCAATAATATGATGTTAAAAGACTTCTCTGCACTCGCCGTCCAGACCGTGATGTAACCGCTGCTATTTCCATCTTTACTTAAACTTCCTTGCACCCTGGTGTGTGCCTGTTGACGAGATTTGAAGGAACCGATGCCCAAGGCTGTGGGTGCCATCTTTGTTTCTTAGGATGAAGTTTCCATAGCAACAGCTGGAGTGAGGCAGGGAGAAAGGTGGACCGCCCTTCTGAGCCATGTCTGCTGGGCGAGCTAGGCTGAGTCAGACCTCTTCAAGGACATTCCATCATAGCTGGAAACAGGATAGGGGTGTTTGCCCATAATTCTTGCAAATCACCCTTTATTTCTTCAGTCTAGTCTCTCTTTGACCAGCTCAAACGGATGCCACCAAGATGGGTCTCTGCCAGAGAGTAGATGAAGCCATCAGATAAGGGTGCTGATAAGGGATATATCTGGTGCTTTTCACACAAAACTGAAATCACCCCTGAGGGAAACAGGGGTGAGGTTCTTGGAAAAGAACTGACACTTGTCCTGTTTTCAAAGAAGCCCCTGTTTACAATGAGGGGTGAAATCAATTGTTTATTGTCCTGGGGGTGTTCTAACAAAGAACCAGAGTCTGGGCGGTTAAAATAAGAGACATTTATTTTTCCTGGTCATGGAGGCTGGTGTCTGAGACCCAAGGGTGGGCAGGGCTGGTCCCCCCAGCACTCCCCAGGGCCTCTCTCTGGGGTGTGTCGACGGCCGTCTCCTCCCCGTGTCCTCACAGGGTCATCATCCAGTGTGTCTGTGTCCTGATCTCCTCTTCTTCTAAGGACCCCTAGTCACATAAGATTAGCATCCTATTCGATGAGAACCTCTTAGGTTCAGCATCTGGGGGCCTGTGAATTAAAATGAGCCACGAGAGAGTAACAGAAGAGGCAAGCGTCTCTTTACTAATTTCATATTTTTACATGCATGAGGGATTCAAAGAAAGGATACAAACACCTACCCACGCAGTTAATCCTGGGGGCGCCTGGCCCATTTTAACGAAGGGCCCTCATTTGTGGAGCAGTCACTGGATGAAGGAAAAGGGAGTTTGGACCTCTAGGAGGGGCGAGTTGCAGAAAAGCGACTAAGAGGCGAGGAGGGGAACTGCAGGCAGACAACGTTTCCATGGAGGAATTACATCGATGCCATCTCCGTGCTGTGACCCACCGTCCATTTCCTGGTGGGGGTGGCGGGGGGGGGGGCGGAGGCAAGTTTACAGGTGGAACTTTTTTTTTTAATGTAAAGAGGCAAACTGAGGCTCTGTGTGTAGGCAGATGAAGGGGGGCGGGCAAAGAAGAACTTCTGTCATGTCTGCTGTTTCTCTTGTGACCTCAGTTCCAAAGAATCAGCATTCCCAAGGGACATATGATGGGAGTGGCTTTCCTGACGGCTGTCACCCGCGCCCCCCACCTCCCCCTGTGACTTCATTGAACCTTCATTTACCTCCTGAAAGGCTCAACCTCCAGAGACGGTCAGGTGGTGGTGGGGGGGGTGGTGAGGGGCTCAACCGATGAATTTGGAGAGGAGACAGTTTACTCCCTAACACAGATAGAAATAGCGATTTCGTTGTCACAAGACATGGCGAAGGTGCAGGAACGAGCCCCCTGCCCCTCGGCTCCCCTTCATGGTGGCAGCGTCCCCCCCGGGGTGGCTTCGGGGAGCAGGGTGCCTGTGGAGGTAGCACTGGGGCACACGTTTTGAACCTGGGGACACAGTTCTGCCAAGATGCTGACTCCCCCAGGTCAAAGTCTGCCGCCTTCCCAGGCCCCTTGTGGGGTCCAGCCCCGTGGGCATCCCCAACTCTGCTTGGGGGCCCCAGCCTGTCTGATCAGACTCTCTGTGTCCATTTCAGGATTAAGAAGGTCCTTATGCCCAGTGTTCCAGACCCCAAATCCACCTTCTCGGGGCTCTTTGAGTCTCACCAAGGAAACTTCCAGGTAAGGCCCCTCTGCAGGCAGGCGATTGCTCAACAGTCTTGCTTTGTCCAACTAGTTTCACGCCAGAGCGTCATCAACGATGCCTGCTCTGGGAGTTCCCTTGTGGCTCAGTGGGTTAAGAATGCAACACAATGTTCTCGAGGATGCGGGTTCGATCCCTGGCCTCGCTCAGTCCGTTGCGGATCTAGCGTTGCTGTGAGCTGCAGCATAGGTCACAGGCATGGCTTGAATCTGGCATTGTTGCCTCTGTGGTGTAGACCTGCAACTGCAGCTCCAATTGGACCCCTAGCCCAGGAACTTCCATATGCCACAGGTGCCCCCCCCGCCCCCCCCCCCGCCCTCGCCAAAAAAAGACCGACGTGTAAAGAGCTGCCTCTTTAATTGCCCATGAGCCTCTTGGGAGTGGACTTGTCTTCTCTTTGGGTGAGAAAGAGCAGATGCAGGGGCTCAGAGGGTGGCTTGTCACTCCATCCGTCCCAGAGGTCAGTGCCTGCCTAGGGATTTTCCAGCTTAATCTCATCAGGAAGTTGAGTTCTTCATCGGTTCCCTCACGAGCCGGCAACAAACCCTCCACTTCCGCTTTCCGATGTTGTGGTCGTTATTTCACTCCTGGGATAAATGCTTCTGGACGGCTGAGCAGGAGCTGGGAGACCACAAGGGCAGGGGCCAGCCCCATCCCCAGGAGGTGGTCAGGTGTGGATTTTACAGGACAGTGGGCCAGAGCTATGCTCGTTTCCTGGGGCTGCCCCAAACGTGATGGGTTCAACACATGCCACAGGTATCCTCCCCCAGCTGTAGAGACCAGACGTCTGAGGTCAAGGGGTCCCAGGGCTGCGCTCCCTCCAGAGGCTCCAGGGGAGGGTCCTTCCTGCCTCTTCCAGCGTCTGGGGGATCCAGGCGGCCCTGGGCTGGTGGTCGCCTCCCTCCCGTCTCTGCCTCTGTCTTCCCGTGGCTTCTCCTCTGTGTCTGTGGCTCCTCTTCTGTCTCTTGGGAGGACACTGTCCTTGGATGGAGGGCCCCCCTCATCCAGGAGGACCTCCCCTCAGACCCTTCACTTCCTCACACCTGCAAAGACTCTTTGTCCACACAGAGTCACGCCCCAAGTTCAGGCGATGAGCCCTGGGTCTTTATTCTGGAAGAAGCCTGCTCTCCTTACCCTCCGAGGGGAGCAAAGGGAAGCTCAGAGGACGTAGGTGTCAGGAGGCACAAAACCAGTAAAACCTTCTTTTCCCCTCTGATATGCTGTCCCTGGGACCTGCAAATGAAATGCAGAAACGCAATTAAAAAGAGAGAAGGTTTATTGTGGGTGCATGGGGGGAGGGGCTCAGAGAAGAGAAGTGAAACCCCGAAAGAGGTGGTTGGGCCTGGGGGCTGATGGGCCTTTGAAACAAAGGGTCTTAGACTGTGGAAGAGAGCAGGTAGAGGGAAAAGGGTCGGGGGCTTGTGAGGGGGGGGTTAGATTGCGTCAGCCACAAGGAAATGCATCACAAATAGGGGTTGTGTATAGGGTTCTATGAGGACTCGAGTTCTTTCAGGTGATAAGGGTTGACTTTGAAGCTGAAAGGAGTTGCATTTCCTTTCTGAAAGGGACACTTACGCCCGGCTTTTATGCTGATAAGGGGAAAGCAGAAGTCAGCTCTTTTTTTTTTAATTAAAAAAAATTTTTTTTTTTCATTTCTTTCTTTTCACAGCCTCACCTGCAGCATATGGAAGTTCCCAGGCTAGGGGTCAGTTGGAGCCACAGCCACAGCAATGCCAGATTCGAGTCGCATCTGCAACCTACACACCGCAGCTCACAGCACCCCTGGATCCTTAATCCACTGAGCGAGGCCAGGGATTGAACCCTCATCCTCATGGATGCTACGTTGGGTTCTTAACCTGCTGAACCACGATGGGAATGCCCACCTGCTACTCTTGATTTTCTATTGCGTTCAGCTCAAAAGCAGAGTATTTGGGGGTGCTGTCCCAGGCCCCGACACAGAAGGGGGCACTGAATCATAGCAGACTTGAAGACAGGAAAAGCTGAAGTTTTTCAAAGCTTGGGACTAAAAGCAGGAGACAGGAGACCCTGGGCGGGGGACGGGGGGATGGGGTGTTTCTGGAAAGGTAGGAGTCACTCTGTGGAGCAGAGCCCTGTGCAGCCCCTCCCCCGCCCACCCCCTCCCCTTCCTGCCCCTGCTCCAGACTCGGTCCCGGCCAGCATCAGGCTGTCCCACGGCACTTGTTACAAATGCCACCCCGGGGGCTCCCTGTGCCCACTTGTCAAAACGTGGCCTCTGTCCATGGGTGCTGAAAGAAACTTGGAGACAGTCCTGGGAAAAAACAGCTGTATTGCCTTGCCAGGCAAAGGAGGGTCACAGCAGGCTCATGCCTTAAAGATGGTGCCTGCCTTTGGGAGAGATGAAGAGGTGGTTTTATAGTTTGGAAATAGAACATAGGGCTGCTGGTAAGGGTCAGGGTGGGTGCAAGCTTGCATTCTTCTTCAGAGCTGGTGTTTAGGGTCCTCCCCTCTGACTCTCATCTGTTGGGGCTTTAGTTCTGCAGAAGAGCTCAAAGACATTGCTGTGTGTATCCCTTGAGGGGGAACAAGGACCCGCCCCTAGGTGGCACGGTGGTCTCCTGATGGCCCCTCGGGGTCTCTGCATCCCTTCCCTTTCCTGATGAGCATCTGTGGGCACCTGCCCTTTGGGGCTCAGGCAAGGGCCTGGAGGCTGAATCTTATTCCCTAAAAACAAGACATGGGAGAGGGACCCAGAGAGGCTTGTGTCCAGGAGCCCCATGTTTCCCACTGAGAGAAACCCTCCCTCTAAAAAGTCACCCCTCTCTGAGAAATACCTGGGGTGAGGTGGGGGGGAGGAATCTGAGTTTCCTGTTTTGGGGGTTCCTGAAAATCCCTTCAGACACCCCTCTTGTGTGAGGTGTGACCACAAGCCCAGTGCTTTGAAGCTGATGACGCCAGGCAGGTGTGAAACTGCGGGCGTCCTGCTGAGATGCCGGACACGAGAGCTTCTCTGTTCTGCTGGGGAGGAGGAGGTGGCCTGGGGTCCAGGGGGGGTCTTCCCAGGAGCCTCGGTGTGGGGACACTGGCCACGGGGCGGGGGCTTTGCTCCCCAGAGTCTGAGTCCCAGTGTCTCATCCATGTAGGAGTGGATCAAGGACACTCAGAACGTGACCCACCTGAACAAGACGGAGGAGAGGGAGCAGGCGTGCATCCTGGAGGAGGCCGTGGTGGTCCAGCTGGCCGAGGCCGAGAGGCCCAAGACAATGCCGAATAGCCCCATGGGCCTGCAGATGGGGGAGGAAGAGGCTGCCGGGGACCCCTGCCGCCTCCCTTGCCAGTCCCCACAGGGCTGTCAGGTGGCCTCTCTCCAGGGTTTTACTTTTGTGATGAGTGACAACTCTTATATGATATTATGAGGGGGTGCAAACTCAGCAGCCAGCATCAGAATCTATGGGAGGTGGGACCCAAGAGATGATAACGGGGGCTCAACAGCAGAATCCATCATGCTGGCGTCTGGGTCCCCCAGTACACTAACTGCCCAGCTGAGGCATCCCTTTGAAGCGGATACATAAGGGCTTGAGGATCAGCTCTCTAGAGGTGGCAGACTCTTGGTTACACTGGTTGTTGCTCTCAGCTGGCACCTCTTCCGGGTTCACGTAAATTGTAAGGACGGACGGCCAGGGTACGTGGAAACCACCCTCCTTCATGCGTGCCCAGCCAGTCCGGGCCATTTGCCACATCCCTCAAAAGCGGTTCCTGGATCCTCAGGTTCTTGGCTCACATACCCAGCTGGGGAGGCGCGGCACCCCCGAGGAGGCAAGGAATCCCGCTTGGCCCACACCAGCCAGCCACCCCATTCTTGCTCCAAAGGGGAAACGATCCCTGTTGCAACCCCTGAGGCATTTTGTTAAGCAGACTCTATTTTAATTCCTGCATTCACATGCTGGACCTGGACGGTGCTTTGCAGCTAAGAGATATATGAATATAAAAGCAGTCTACATGGGCGTTCCCGCTGCGGTGCAATGGGTTAAGGATCCAACTGCAGTGGCTCTGGTCGTGGCAGGGGTTTGGGTTCAACCCCTGACTCCAGGGCAGCTGCAGCTGCAGCTGCAGCTCAGACCCTGGCCTGGGAACGTGCATATGCTGAAGGTGGGGTTGTAAAATAGTAAGATAAAAAAAAATGCCGTCCAGCACAGGGAACTCTATCAAGTCACCTGGGACAGACCATGATGGAAGAGAATATGAGAAAGGGAACACGTGTGTGTATGACGGGGTCACTTTGCTGGACAGCAGACATGGGCACAACGCATACATCAGCCAGACGCTAATGGAAAAAAAGCACCTTGCACAGACCCTGGCCAGGGTGAAGCATTATTATTGTTTTATATTGAGAGAAAAGGAAAGTGTTGGCGTGAGAATTGCTGTGAGATGTGAGCCGGTGATGATGGTCGTGTAGACAGTGGAAAATGTCACTTTGGCGCCCCAGGCTTCACGTACAGGATGTTTCTAGATTTCTAGATTAGTGAGATCTTTTTTTCTTTTCATGCTGACGCTGGGTTTATCTTGTCTCTCTCTGCAGGGTGCAGTAAGTAAGCTGGATCAGATATACCTGGAGTGTGTGTGTGTGTGTGTGTGTGTGTGTGTGTGTGTGTTGGGGATTGTAATTTTTTCTATGTGTGTCTTTTATCTTTTAGGGCCACACCCGCGGCATATGGAGGTTTCCAGGGTAGGGGTCTAATCCGAGCTACAGCTGCCGGCATGAAGGGAACTCCCTCAGCTTAAGGCGCAAGGTAAAGCCAGATTTCAGTCAGCAGGACAGAGCTTGAAGCCAAGGACTGCGGTTGAATCACAGAAGGAACTGCTTCCTTGGGGAAGGCTGTTTGTCTCTAGGCTGTATCCCGTGGACACCCCCTTCTCATGCCCCCCCAGGTGTGCTCCCCCGAGGAGTGGGGATGGAATTCCATTGGCTCTGTGAATTCACACTAGGACAGGAAGTTCATGTGGCAGCTCAGTGGGTTAAGAACCCGCCTAGTATCCACGAGGATGCAGGTTTGATCCCTGGCCTCGATCAGTGGGTCGAGGATCCGGTATTGCCGTGAGCTGTGGTGTAAGCCCCAGAAGTGGCTCAGATCTGGCGTTGCTGTGACCGTGGGGTAGGCCGGCAGCTGTAGCTTCGCTTGGGCCCTAGCCTGGGGCCTTCCATATGCCACAGGTGCAGCCCTAAAAAAAAGAAAAAGAAAAACAAAAAACAAACAACAACCAGTGCCAGATTTGCTTTGGGACTTTGGGGAAGGCACAGGGGGCATCATGCACCACCAGGCTCCCTTCTGGGTATAACGTGGGACTTCAAGAGAACAGGTCGGGGGTGGGGTGATGGAACATTAAGAAACCAGGGGTGAGGAGGGTTCTGGCCACACTGACCCAGGAGGGTTCCTGCTGACAGTGTGGCCGGATGATCAAGCCTGATAGGCTTCAGCATGAGGAGCCCAATCAGATGTCAGGTAATCAGATACGGAGGGTGGGGATTCGGGTTAAATCCACGGACGTGATTTCTCCCTCAAACTAGGTGATGCAGGGACGGACGCTCGGACACAGAAGTCCCTAAAGTCAGATGCCTGATACTGCCCAGTCCAGAAGACAACCTGTTGGGTGGTAACCCTGTCTCTGTCAATGTCCCATCAGAGCTGTAACCATTTATCCAATACCAGTGGCTTTGCAGCGACACAGGCAGCTCCAGATGCCAGAGGACACCTGGGGGCACTGCAGCCAAACCCAGCCTCTGTCCAGCGGCCCCCGTGAAGCCTCCGAGACAGAGTTGGGGTGAAGCAGAAAAACCAGCTCTATGGCTCTGCCAGGCACAGGAGGCCCCGGCAGGTGAGCCCCTCCCAACGGGGTCCTCCCTTGAGAGGGGACAGCCAGGGCTCTTCGAGGTTGAGCTGCAAACCAGGGCTGCTGATGAGGATGCGGGAGCCTGCCTTCTGCTCCCTCCAGAGGTCACTTCAGACTCATCACGGCCGCCGTCGGGGGGTCCGGGGACGGTGCCTGGTGGTCTGTGGGGGGATGGCCCCTTGCCCTTCTCTCTGCAGTGAAGATGGCTCACCAAGGAAGGGGTGTGGGGGAGGGTTTCCGAGGGAAAAAACCCCACGTGCCACAGACCTCTACGTAGAAAGGAGCCACGAGGGACAGAAGCAGTTCAGCAAGGACGAGACCTCGTGTGCAAAGCCGGTTCGACTTAGGTCGTGGCCAAGGCCGGGCTGCACGTCCTGGAGACTCTTGCCACTCGTTTTTAGCTGTCACCATGTCTCCTTGTCATGAAGTCTGGAGTCAGCGTTTTGAGACGGAAGGGAGGCCTGGGAGGCGAAAGGCGAAGTCTTTTCCTTCCCAACCCAAGGACTCAGGGGCTGGTCCCCGGTGTCCACACCTTCCCCCGAAGTCTTCCCATGTGCAAAGGAATCCCCACCTGCTGTTGAAACCCATGCGGAGTGTTTCCTATGGCCGCCCCGCGCCCCCATCCTGACACAGACTTGGATGGACAGAGATGATCTTGCGTGTGTGCTCGTGCGAGCGTTCTTGCTGTGCCAGGCCACAGGGAAGGCCTGCTCTGGGGGCTACACAGTCATGCTTCCAGAAAGCTGTTTTAGTCTGGGCTGTGTGCTGCAGGCACGGTCCACCCCAGGGCACCTGGTTTCTGCCCCTCCCTGGGCTCCGGTTTGAGGGCGGGGATGCCCTTCTTGGTAGGACGCATCAGCCGGGGCCACTGTGTGCGTCCTCCAGCGGATCAAGCGTGCGGTGGTGGGAAGTTCCCCGAGGTTCAGGGTTCCGGGCCGGTAGAGACGCCCTTGTCTGGCACACAAGGGCTCCGCAGCGGGGGTCTCTGGGAGGGCAGCGAGCAGGTGGCCCGTGCCGATCTCGCCGAGCGTGAGAGCCACGCCAGAGGCGTGGGGGGAGCACTGGCCAGCCTGCACTGAGGGAAGACGGGGTGGTTCTTGTCCCTGTGCTGTCGGACCTTCCGCTGGAGAGCAGGGGATGGATAGACCTCGGCTCTGGCCAGCGCCGGGTGGAGAAGTCTCTGGAATCACGTGACGGGCAATTCCAAAGTCACGGGTTAGGGGGAATTCCCCAGCCCCACCCCACATCCTGAGACTCGCCCCCCTCCCACCCAGAGATTCTCCATATGCTTTGATTTCTGGGGGGTCCCGGACACTGAGTTCCACACACACCTCGAAACATGCAAAAAGGTTGTGGCAGGCGGCACTCAGGACAGCCGTGAGTCACAGATGGTATCTCCCCTTTTCTGGGCCCACATCCCCCTGGCCCGCCCCAGCTGTTCCCCTGCGCCCTTATCACTGGCCATCAGTGTCGGAAATGACTGTCCCAGGCTGAGGTGCATCTCCCCAAAAAACCCAGCTAAGAACCCGTGTGCCTGGTGGTGCCGGGATGTTTGAAGATGCAGGTGGAACATGCAGGAGAAGGGGTGCCAGTCCACTGCATGGACTGGAGGGGACAGCAGCCCTAGAGCTGTGGAGAAACTGACGCAGCAGCGGGGAACCTGTCAGGCTGGGCTGTGCTGTGTGACCTCAGGCAGCATAGGGACTTCTCTGAGCCTGGTCTCCTGACAGTTGTGAAAACCTACCGCCTCTCCCAGGGCAGCTCTCAGAAAGAAAGGGGTGGACAGAAGCAGGAGCTGGCCAAGCCCTATTGACTTGGGGTAGTTAGACCCCTGTACAGCCTGGCACAGGCTTTATCCAATCCCTAAGGGCAGGCATCACTCCTGGGATGTCACTTAGCTGTAGCACTTACAGGAGAAAATCGATTTTCAGGTGAACAGATTTCAGGCTTATAAAAGGAAGTATTTGTCTGTGTCTCAGGGAGGGTGTGGATTTAACAAATTAATGCAATCTGTTGACCTTAGAAAGCCCAATCCATTGCATGGAGCCAGTGAACACAACACAGACTGCAGCTGCAGGCACTACTGCTCACACTGGCTATGCTGGGTCTTGGGTATTTTTCTGTGTCCTCTGAAATTTGTGCAGATACAATGTGGCAAGCTTCTGCTGTAACTGTGAGTTTACAGATGCTCTGGAATGGAAACAAAATCCCCCATCAGCTGGAACAGACATTGCCTCTGTTTATTAGAAACCACAACCTCTGGCTTTTCTTTTGGACGCAGGCATTTTTCATAGAGCCTCCTCTCAGAACATGGAACTGTAACCCCCCCCCCCCCCCCCACACACCCCGCTCCCCCCCAAGCCCATCAAAGCCATCATGGAATCCTTGAATCCCTGTGCAAGCCCCCGAGTCCTCATGCTTTTGGCTTTTTTTTTTCTTTTTAGGGTCACACCTGTGGTGTATGATATGGTGGTTCCCAGGCTAGGGGTCCAATCGGAGCTACAGCTGCCAGCCTACACCACAGCCACAGCAACGCCGGATCCGAGCCACGTCTGCGACCCACTCCCCAGCTCACGGCAACGCGGGATCGTTAACCTACCGAGCGAGGCCAGGGATGGAACCCAGAGCCTCATGGATACTCGTCGGGTTCTTAACCCGCTGAGCCACAATGGGAACTCCGCCTTGAATTTGGATGGAAGGAGGTCAGTCCACACTGGAGGCTGCAGCTTGAACAGTTCAGGTGGGACATGTGGGCCATGGGGCTGGTGGTGGAAAGAACCTGGAAGGGCCTGGGATATTGAGATAAAATAAGAAATACAGGAGTTCGCATTGTGGCTCAGGGGAAACAAATCCAACTATACTTTTGTTTTTCCTAAAACCCTCTCAGGTCCCCCGGGGTGAGGGGAGGCACAGCTTTTGTTCTTTACAGTAAGTCCTTTTCACCCCAACAGGGGCCCCTAGATGCCTTCAGGATGAGGGTCGGTTGCCATGGGAACCAAGTTGGTGGTGAGAAGGTTGGAAGTTTCAGTTCCACCCCCTCAGGAAGTCGGGGAGGGAGGAAGGGCTGGAGCTTGGATGAATCAACACGCCCAGTGATTTAATCTCTCCGTGGAACCTTCATCAACCCCTAAACGGTGGGTTTCGGCAGCTTCCGGTGGGTGACATCATGGAGGGGCTGGGAGGGGCTCTTTCTGGCTCTTGGACACAGGACAGGGGACAAGGCCTGCTGGCCGGGGTTTCAGGTGGGAGGGGGCTCCTGGTGTCGCAGAGACGACCCTGGGTCTTCTGTGCCGTCCACGCTGGCATCCTTTGGAGTGTTCCAGGTGGCACCTGGTTCTGGGCGTGGCCGCTCCCCACGGGGACACCTGTGGCTGTGGCTGCGCTCTGGTCCTGTCTGCAGCTGCAGACTCCTCCCTGCACAGCGTGTCCCTCAGCTGGGCTCTGGGCCATCCTGGGGGATGAAGGGCAAGTGTCCGCTTACCCCAGTGCTCCTGGGCTGCCCGGGGGGGTGCTTGAAGCTCATCGTCCACAGACATTCCTGCCTGCTGCCCCCCAGGGAAGCCAGGGGAGACTCCCGACTGCGGGGTGCCTGATGTTACGGCCAGGGAGCCAGGCAAACATCCCTCCCCCCAGCCTCCCCCCTGGATGCTGCCGCTGCGTCATGCTGGCCCATCAGTAGTCCTTGCTGGCCCCAGGGACACAGATCTTAAACTGTCAGGAGGAAACGGTGGATGAGGCCATGGATGCTGTGAACTGGAGTCGGGCTCTGGCCACCTGCCCCTACACGGATTGAATCATGAGCCGCTGGAGCGGAATCCACAGAAAGCATTTTCCCAAAGTATACGCCCCAGGGAGTTCCTGTTGTGTCCTAGCAAGTTCAGAGTTGGACAAGCATCCGTGAGGGTGCCGGTTTGATCCCTGGCTTCGCTCAGTGAGTTAAGGACCTGGGGTTGCCATGAGCTGTGGTGTGGGTCACAGATGCAGCTCTGATTCCTCTGCTAGCCTGGTAACTTCTGTATGCTGCAGGTGTGGCCCTAAAAAGAAAAAAAAAACAATACAAAAAACTCCCACAAAAAGCCAAAACCAAAACCAACTCCCCCCCGCCAAAGAAACCAAAGTATATGCCCCAGGCTTGAATTATTGCTGTTTAGCGTGGATGTGTGGTCAGAATTTAGCCGTGAAAACATAAGCTCAGAAATCCCTCAAGACAAATATAGCCTTAGTTTTTTTTTTTGTCTCGTTTGTTTTTTCTTTTCTGGTTGCACCATGGCACATGGAGTTCCTGGGCCAGGAACCAGATTTGAGCTGTCATTGCCACCTGAGCCATTGCTGCCGCAGCACCAGATCCTTTAACCTGCTGTGCTGGGCCGGGAATTGAACCTGCGTCCTGGAGATGGCACCCATCCCATGGTGCCCCAGTGAGCACTGTGTGTCCTCCTTTGGATGAAACATCCCCTTCGCCTTCGGATCTAGGCTCGTCTTTGTCCCATCTCTCACCAGGCAAGGTGTCTCAGACGCCGTGTGTGGGGTTCTTCCTCCACCTGGGGGGCAAGGGGAGGGGGACCAGTTAGATTTTTAATAGGGGACAAAAAAAAATTTTCCAGACATTGGCCAGGCGCAGTGAGGGGCTTCTGGTTACTTTGGAAAAATACGTCGTAAAAACGTCTGTTTTCTCAGCATCGCTGCTGACGACACATGCACATTTTCTTCAATTAGAAAACAACAACAACAACAAAAAAACCCTACAAGGCATGTTTGAAGGCTCCTCTGTGTGCCCGCCAGAAAACGCCGGGAATTTAAGAGGTGCTGAGCTGTGCGTTCAGAGGCTCCCTGTCTTCAGTTGGAATAACATTTTACCAGGTTCACAGATGCCAAATCAAGTTAGGACACACACCCACCCACCCACCCACAGGCTCCCACATTCCCACTCTGAAGCCCCCACATCACAGTGTAGACAGTCGTGCAAATCCTTACATTTTATAACTGGCATGCAAGCCACTTCCTCCAGGGCGTCCTGCCTCCTCAGGCTCTGGGTCCGTCTTCCCGGGGCTGTGGGACGGAAACCTTGATAAAGAGTGAATTTTCCAATTCTCACCACCCCCCGCCCCGATCACCCACCTTATCCTGCTGGAAACACAGGATTTGGAAAGTTGCTTCACCAGAACCGCAGGGCGCTTGCGCGTGGGCACCGTGTGCCCGTGTGGGTTTGCATCAGCAAACCCCTGGGAGCAAAAGGGTGGAAGCGTCTTCCCGGAAGATGGTGTTTCTCGTACACGGAAGGTCGGGCCATCGCTCGGGCACGTCTTAGGACTTCCGGCTGGGTGCAGACTCCTCTGGATTCCTTCAAACATAAAAGCCCAGTGTTGACAACTGCTGACCTACGTGGAAGCCCCTCGGCTTGGTGGCGGCCAACAGCATACTTTTATGGACGCACCACCTGGGTGTGTGAAGGACTTTTGGTTTCTCCGGGGAATGTCTGCTGTCTCATTTAAACCATTGTTCCCTATTCCGATGCCATCAAGGAAGCTTCCATCCTCTGCACCTCCCCGCCTCCCCCGGCTTATATGAATGTCTTACTTGTGAGTCTGTGCTTATTCCATCCATACTGGTTTACCGCAAATTCTGACTTAGGGATTGTTTCATTTAGCTAGGCTGAATAACACATTATGATAAACCAGCAACATACGTTGTGTGGCTCATTTCCTGGCGCGGGCAAGCACATTTCTGTTTATGAGGGCGGACGCGGCGTTTAGCTCTCCCACAGAAATGATGCAATCTCTGTGAATCCCTACCTCCGTTTTGGTTCCTTCTGGAACCCAGGGCTGTAGGCATCCCAGCGTGAACACTCTGGTTTCACGTTTAGGGTCAAGAATCCACGTGGACGCTTTAGCTCCTGATGAGCCCAGGGGAAAGGCGTGTTGTCCCCGTGCATGGACCGTTGATGCCTTTCCATCCCAGCCTCTTTTCCTTCGATGGCAGCAGGGGCAAGCACTTGCTGACAGGAGACGGGCACGTGCCACCCGCCTCTACACAGGCTGAATCCTGAGCTGCTGCCGCTGCCGGCCCCCGACACCCCCTGACAGGAGCTCAGGGTGGGGACCAGGAGTGAGGCCTCTGTGCTCTGGGGAAACTGGAAGAACAGGGCTTCAGAGGGTTAGGGATTTTCAGGAGAAGATTTCAGGAGCCCGAGTCTGGCATCTCCTCGTACCTAGAAAACCACCAACATCCTTCCTGGTGACGTCTGCTCCTCGTGACCAGCGGTGACCTTCACGAGGCCAGCAGGGACCTTCCCCACCATGTGAGCTTGGTGGCGGGGACTCCCCCTTCACCGAGATCAGACACTCTGCCCTCCCCCTGCCTCTTCGGAGCGGTTCCTCGGAGCTCCTGGGATGCTGCCTCCCGGGCTCTAGTGGTCATTTTGCCCCCAATCAAACTGACCTCACAGCTCTCAAGCTGTGCATTTTTTTTTTCCAATTGACATGCTCCTTTAAATTTTGAAGAATGTGAAGAAGCAAACTCTTACCTACAGACTAAAAAATGCTATGGTTATTTTTAACATAGTTTAGATAACATTGCGGCATGGTTTTCAAGATAGCCTTTTTTTTAATATACATTTTAGAAAACATATTTCTCCTTAATTAATTAATTGCTTTTTAGGGCCACAGCTGCAGCACATGGAGGTTCCCAGGCTAGGGGTCGAATCAGAGCTACAGCTGCAGGTCTACACCACAGCCACAGCAACATGGGATCCGAGCTGCTTATTCAACCTACACCACAGCTCATGGCAACGGCAGATCCTTAACCCGCCGAGCGAGGCCTGGGGTTGAACCCGCATCCTCAAGGATACAAGTCGGGTCCATTTCCGCTGAGCCACAATGGGAAGTCCATTTCTCCATGTTTGAAGAAGGCCCTCTTCATAAACATAGTTTTAATGGCTGCAGGTGTTGGTCAGATTTCATGGTTAAAAGGCGCAAAACCTAGTTTAAATTATCTATCATCTGTCATCTCTCTATTATGTCTACCTATCTATCCACCGTGGGTCTGTATGTGTGTATTGATCACTTGTCTCTCTCATCTAATCCATCTATATCCATCCACCTCTTACCTATTTTATGCCTCTATGTATGTTTATGTTCTTCATTCATCTGATACATCTTATCTGACGTGCATACCTAGTTATTTATTGGTCTATTTATCTAATCAACTACCTATCTCTCTCCCCCTCTCCCTCCTTCTCTCTCTCTCCCTATTTATCATCTATATACCTATCAATCAATCAGTGCATCATCTCTAAAATCTATCTATTGACTTATCTGTCCGTCATTTCAGTACATGGATCCAGGACATATTTTGGGAATGCTCAATCCCTATGCTGTATTTGTTGGGCATTGAAATGTTTTCCAGGGAGGTCCCCTTTGTGGCTCAGCAGGTTACCAACCTGACTAGCACCCATGAGGATGCAGGTTCCATCCCTGGCCTCGCTCAGTGCTCAGTGGGTTAAGGATTTGGTGTTGCCGTGAGCTGTGGTGCAGGTCACAGACGTGGCTCGGATCCCGGGTTGCTGTGGCTGTGGCGTAGGCTGGCAGCTGTAGCTCCGATTTGACCCCTAGCCTGGGAACCTCCGTATGCCGCAGGTGCTGCCCTAAAAAGCAAAAGCAAAAGCAAAAAAAATATATATATATATAGATAGATAGATAAAGATAAAGAAAGGAAACTGAATTTGGGGATCCTAGGGGTGGAGAAGGCAAATTATGGGGAGCTGAGTGGGAAAGTCTGGTGAGAGAGGGTGTTTTTTCAGGTTTGTTATACAGACTTAGGGTAAGCCTTGTCTGTTGATAAAAGTCCCTAAAAGCCTCCTCTTCCAGGTGTGGGAGAGATACCTGTCTACAAAGGGGCCTCGTCTTTATACCTGGGAAATTCCTTCCCAGAAAGAATACTTTGGAATTCACCTGGGAGCTCCCATTGTGGCTCAGCAGGTTAAGAACCCAGCTTAGTGTCCACGAGGATGTGGGTTCGATCCCCGGCCTCACTCAGTGGGTTAAGGATCCGACCTTACTGTGAGCTGTGGTGTCGGTTGCAGACGCGGCTGGACCCTGAGCTCAGGGACCTCCCTGTGCCTCAGATGATGCCATAAACAGAAAAAAAAAAAAAGGAATTTATCCAGAGCCTACTGGTTCTCGTGGCCTTTAGCTGCAAAGCATCCACGTGCCAGAGGGACGTACTTGGGGCTGGGGCTTGAGGAACCAGAAAGAAGGGTGAGAATTTGGGGGCCTTTATAGCTTTTTAGCAGGTAAAAGGGGGTGTGGGAGGAAAGGCCCTGAGGGGAAAAACAAGTGACTTTTTGGAAAGGTGAGTGGGTTTTCCAAGCACAGAGGTCAAGCTGGTGGTGATGTTTGTCTGGTATGACTGGTTTTTCCTCCGGGGACAGAAACGCTCTGGAGAAGGGACTGGGGGGGACTGGGGGAAGGGGTTTTAAATGCTTTAATTTTTTTGGTGGGGCTGGTGGTGGCCACAGGGGGTTTATGGTGGTTTCCTCTTTGAAGAGGAATTTGCGAGGGATTATTTCCTAGTGAAACCCAGCAGGGCTTGTCATGTACAAGCCTCTCTGTGAACCCCATGTCTTGTTTTTAGGGAATAACCTTCAGCCTCCCGGCCCTTCCCTGAGCCCCAAAGGGCAGGTGCCCACAGGTGCTGATCAGGGAAGGGAGGGGATGCAGAGACCCCGAGGGGCCGCCTGGGGGCAGGTCCTGGTTCCCCTTCAAGGGATACACACAACAAAGAGTTTGAGCTCTTCTGCAAAACGAAACCCCCACCCAGTGAAAGCCAGAGAGGAGGCCACCTAACCCAGTCCTGGGGCCACCAAACACCAGCTCTAAGGAAGAACGCAAGCTTGCACCCCGACCCAGATCCTTATCTGCGGCCCTAGTTTCCATTCGCAAACTGTAAAACCTTCTCCTCTTTCCCAAAGCGGGGGTACCGTCTTTAGGGGATGAAGCTGCTGTGTCCCCCTTTGTCTGGCAAAGTCAGAAAGCTAGTTTTTTGTCTCCTTGCCCCCAAACTCTCATCTTTGCCTTGCTAGTCGGCACAGAAGCTAGTGTTTCGGTCACACTAGCAGTTGTGAAACTGGCGGAATGCGTCCCAGGGCTTGGCGAGGTGTAGCTTCTCCTGTCTGGGCACAGAAGGCATTCAGCTCGAGGCAGAGTGACTGGTAAGGAAAGAGGTGATAGGGTGCTTGTGACAGGTACAAGCAGGCGGCCCAAGAGACCTTGTGGCTGCAGGATTATAATCACAGGAAAAGTGGGACGGGGCCAAGACCCATCTCCCTCGTTCTCAGCAGACGTCAAGCTTCCATCAGCAGCTCCTCCACGTCCAGCAGGCCTGTTTTCCTGTCCCTCTGTGGTCAGACGTGTCCTGTCATGCACGGTGGCGATGACCAGAAAGGCGGTGTCATATGAAGATACGGCGAATCATCTCAGGGTCCAGGAGAATGTCACCTTTCCTGATATTTTTGTTTTTATTTTTATTTCTTTATTTTGTTGTTTTAGGGCCACACCAGGAGCATATGGACGTTTTCCCAGGCTAGGGGTCGAATCGGAGCTGCAGCTGCCCGCTCAGGGCAATGCCGGATCCTTGACCCACTGAGCGAGGCCAGGGGTTGAGCCTGTGTCCTCATGGGTGCCTGTCAGATTCGTTTCTGCTGAGCCACGACGGGAACTCCCATCCTTTAATTTTTCACCTACAATCCCCTGGTGGGAGGGTGGATGTAGTCACTTACTCTGTCCCTTCCTCTGTCCCCCTCCGTTGCGTCTTTGGGTCAAAGGATGCTCTGAGGAGGTCTCCCAGCTCAGCATCTGTTGAATCAGAAATGTCTTCAGTTTAAAGTAATCTTCCTGTCACCCCATTGAAGAGACGGACCAAAGACGCAAGAAATTCCAGCCAAGGATGGTGCATAATGTGTGTTTAAATTTCCCCCTGCGGAAAGCGTTCGGCAGCAGGTTTTCGGGGGGTTCTTTTTGCAAAGAAACAGTGCTTTCTGGGGACTCTCTTCTCTCCTCCACGAGAAGGTGGGGTGGATGGGCCAGTGGCCCCTGAGGAGCGGCGAGGGGTGGCAGCTTCTGGTGGATCAAAGACCAGCCTGGAGGTAGCAGCTGGGAGCTAGGATCGCGGGCTAAATCAGCATATTTCTGTGCAAGGCCGGGGGGTACAAACTGTCCTAAAACTGAGCCTTACTAGCCCCCAGATCAAGTAACAATAATTCTGCCAGTAACACGGGCTAGGATAGCATTAAAAAAAAAAAAAAAAGATGCTCCCCCCCCCAAAAAAAATCAACACAGATACAGACAGACAGACACACACACACACAGAATTCTAAGAGACTGCAATTCAGCGTGGAAGCGGGAGATAGGTTAGAAAGACATCGTTATGTCGGAAGGCGCCTGGAGAAAGTTCCGGCTGCAAATGAGGAGTCTTCACCATCTTTCCCCAAGATGCCTGGAGCCCTCTGGGCCGGGCAGAACGCCTCAGATCAGTCTTTTCCTGATGTTTTGTCCTCTCGTGTTATCAAAGAATCCGCCTTCCTCCAGGGGATGCCTGCATCGCCCACCCCCCATTCCGAGCTTCTGGGCGCTCTCAGCATCAGTCCCTGAAATGCGCTGTGCGTGGCCGGAGCGGGAAGGATGCACGTTAAGCCCAGGCTGCTGGTCCTGGCGTGTCTACAGCGCCCCCTGCTGTCACACACAGCGTCCATCACCCATGAGCCCGTCCTGATCTCTCTCCTGGCGTCTGGGTGTTTTATTCCAGACCCTGCAGTGGCGCGATGACTTCATTGTGCAGCTTGATACTAAACTTTATCATTTTGGAGCTTTAGAAAAATAATATATTTTGGAGCTTTTTTAAGAAAACGTGGCATCGGTCTGATAGGCTGCGTTTCTCGTTTTTCTCTCTGTCTGCCTTTCCCTCCTCCATTGCCTGAGTACTCTCGAATTTCCACACACCTTCTATAAAGAGCTAGTCCATCGTGATGTGGGTGGGTGGGGGGAAGAATTTGTTGAAGCCCCCCCCCTTTTTTTTTTGCTTCTTAGGGCCGTAGCCGCAGCAAATGGAAGTTCCTGGGCTAGGGGTCAAATTGGAGCTGCAGCTCTCGGCCTGCACCACAGCCACAGCAAGGCCAGATCCGAGCTTCATTTGCCACCTAGGACCCAGCTCATGGCAATGCTGGATCCTTAACCCACGGAGCGAGGCCAGGGATCGAACCCACATCCTCATGGATACTAGTTGGGTTCTTAACCCATTGAGCCACAGCAGGAACTCCCCAAACTTGTTGAAATTCTGATCGGAGTTGGGTGGGAGCTCCGGCTAAATGGCAGGGAATCCAGGTGTTTAAAAGACAGACCATCTTAACCTGGAAGTACAGGGCATCGTCACTGGATTCTATTTTCAGTCAGGTTTGGAAATTGTTGCTATTGGAGTTTCAGTGCAAGTCCATGGGCCGGATGCACCGCGAGGCCAAACACACAGAAACGCAGCTGTTTGGAGCCGAGAAAGGTTTAGTGCAGGCCACGCAAGGGGATGGGTGGTTCGAGCCCTGAAAAAACCCCGAGCTCCCGGAGCAACATTGTAAAGCACGTTTAAAGACAGCGCTGGGGGCAGCGGGCAGAGTAAGGAAGGAGCTTTGCGTGGTTCTCTGATTGGCGGAACATGAGGTCACAGGGCGGGGCCACAGGGGTCACGTCCTCCCTCCTTTGGCTCCGGGAAGCCCGGGGACTCTGAGCTCCAGGTGGGCAGGGCGTTAACTCCCCCCCCCCCCCGTGGGGGTGTCAGCCTCTGTGAAACTCCTCAGGAAATGCGAACCTGGGACTGTTACCCAGCTGCTTCAGAGGGGAGGAGAAGCGGAGGACCTGGGCAGGGGGTCCTGCCACCTTCCAAGTGGGTCTTTTGCATCTTTGGTTGGAATTTTTTCTAAGGCCCTGGATTTTATACTCGCCGAAATTGCAACTTTTCTCGAATGTTTTAAATGGCTTTTTTTTTTGGCTAGTGGGTGTAAACAAGTGATTTTTTATATTGATTTCGTATTTAGCTCTTGCCAGATACACTGTCTTAGAGATTCCTTCACCGTTAGATTACTTTTGGATTTTCTAGATAAACAACTGTTTATCTGCTGATAATGATTTCATTTCTTCCTAACGCTTCAACCATGATTTCTAGTTCTTCTCGTGTCTAATCTTCCTTCCGTCCCACCCTCCCTCCTTCCCTCCGTTTGTTTCTTTCTTTTCTTTTTTCTTTCCCCTTCCCCTTCTCCTTCTCCTTCTCTTTCTCTTTTTCTTCTTTCTTTCTGTGGCCACACCTGCCGGCAGCATATTGCAGTTCCTAGGCTAGAGGTAGTTTCCCTGCTTCCGGGACCTGGAGCCCCCCTCACCCCCTCACACGCTCCCCACCCCCAGCCTGGCCCCTCCAAGGGGCCACTGCTCCGTCCTGGTCCCAGATGTGGTGCTGGGCACCACTGGCCCCTGATCCTGTAGATACCTGGGAGCACAGCTCTGGTTTTCTTAGCCCTGTGCCCAGGGGGCGGGTCGACACAGGTGCAAGCATTGCTTCTCTGCTCAGTTTCCCCACTCCGCCCCCACAGCTGGCCCGGGGATGCACCTGCAAATGCAGCCTCCAGTGCATCACCCTCCTCCGTGTGGTCTCCTCTGCATCACCCTGTGTTCTCACACACACTTTCTTTCCCTGGCAGGGAGCAAAGTTCCCTGCTGTGTGTTCTCCGGTACCTTACATACCTTAAATGCTGCAAATAAGTTACTTTCCTGAAAGGAAGAGCGATACTGTAGCGGAAATGCAGCCTCTGTCCAACGCCCCGTGAAGCCTCAGAGACAGAGTTGGGGTGAAGCAGAAAGACCAGCTCTATGGCTCTGCCAGGCACAGGAGGCCCCGGCAGGTGAGCCCCTCCCAACGGGGTCCTCCCTTGAGAGGGGACAGCCAGGGCTCTTCAAGGTTGAGCTGCAAACCAGGGCTGTTGATGAGGATGCGGGAGCCTGCCTTCTGCTCCCTCCAGAGGTCACTTCAGACTCATCACAGCTGCAGCTGGGGGTCCAGGGATGGTGCCTGGTGGTCTGTGGGGTGATGGCACCTTGCCCTTCTCTGTGCATGAAGATGGCTCACCAAGAAAGGGGTGTTGTGGAGGGTTTCAGAGGGAAAGAAAACCCCAGGTGCAATAGAACTCTAGGTAGAAAGCAGCCATGAGTGACAGAAAGCCATTAAGGAATTCCCACTGTAGCTCAGGGGGTGAAGAACCTGACTAGTATCCATGAGGATGCAGGTTCAACCCCTGGCCTCGCTCAGTAGGTTAAGGATCCGGTGTTGCCACAAGCTGCAGTGTAGGTTGCAGATGCGGCTCCGATTCCATGTTGCTGTGGCTGTGGTGAAGGCTGGCAGCTGCAGCTCTGATTGGACCCTTGGCCTGGGAACTTGCATGTGCCTCGGTTGTGGCCCCCCAAATACAAAAACAAAAACAAAAACAAAACAACTTCGATCATTTGTCAGCCATTCACACAAAAGTCTCCCTCTCTTGACGACTCCTCTGGTATTTATTTAGCCAAAAAAGTGTATGAGATACAGAGATTTTGTCTACTCTTCATTTCCCCCTAAGTGCATAGGATTAGGCAGGGGTTTTTTGTTTGTTTTCTTTTTGTGGCCACGCCAATCACATAGAGAAGTTCCCAGGCCAGGTATTGAATCCGAGCCAAAGCAGTGACAGTCCTGGATCCTTATACTGCTGAGCTACCAGGGAACTCCAACAGGTTTTTTTTGTTTTGTTTTGTTTTGTTTGTTTGTTTGTCTTTTTAGGGCTGCACCCCGGGCATATGGGGGTTCCCAGGCTAGGAGTCCAATCGGAGCTACAGCTGCCGGCCTACCCCACAGCCACGGCAATATCAAATCCTAGCCGTGTCTGTGACCTACACCGCAGCTCACGGCAACGCCAGATCCTGAACCCACTGAGCAAGGCCAGGGATCAAAGCCACATCCTCATGGATACTAGTCAGGTTCTTAACCCACCGAGCCACAACAGGAGCTCCTGAGACTTTCTATTTGTCTGGCATCCGCACCTGCACCCCTTTAGGAACCGGCCCCCCGTTTTTCGTAATTTCAGAGTTGGTTCCACGCGAAGAAATTTTTTTAGGTGGATTCCTTGGACCATACTCCCCAAGTGCCACTAGGGGGCAGCAGAGGCCCGTGGGTTTCAAAACCACCTCATTCGGGTTAAAACAAACAAAAAAACCCCAAACCAAAAGAAAACCAAAAGCTTAAGAAAAGTGAAAGGGCTGCAGAGAGCCCACTGCACGCCTGTGGGGTCCCCCAACTCACCGGGGGCCGTGGAAGAGGGACCCCACCGAGCATCGGGTCTTCCCAAAGGAACCCAATCTCCCCCTCAAGACGAGCCGGGTGAGGCCGTGACTGCGGGCGGCCCGCCGACAGCCCCGGGGCTCCGGGTTGGGACAAAGATGTCCCCGCCGACCGACCGTGCGTTCTGGGGGTTCAGCTCAGCCTCATCTAAGGCGAGGCGGTGTTCTCCCCGCGGATCCCAGGCAGCTGGAGTTGGGCGATTTGCCCTAAGGACGTCCCGGGGGACTTGGAACTCGGCAGCCGTCGGGTTGAAAGTGGAATTAGGGAGAAGCAGGGAGCCAAGCAGTGGAGCAAGGCTCCTGGGGGGAAGGAGGAGCTGCTGCAGGAAGAGGGATGGGGGGCGGGTTCCCCTCGCAGAGGCTCCGCAGTGTTTCCAGTTCACCCCCACCCCCACCCCACCCCCGCGTTTGCGCTGGGTGGCTGACTGATCAGCGCCGTCTCTCGGGGTTCAGGCTTGCATTCATCTCATTTTAAGGATGAAGTGTGAACAGGTGGATGCATGTCATTCTGCCCTTAATCCCACACATAGTCCCAGAGCAGGGAGGCTCCTCAGTCCTTCAGACAGCCCCAGGGCTTGGAGGGTCCCCAAACCTACAGACAGCCCCAGAGCACAGGGGTCCCCAATCCTACAGACAGCCCAGAGCACAGAGGACCCCCAATTCTAAGTCCCAGAACATGGAGGGTTCCCAATCGTACAGACAGCCCTAGGGCGTGTGGGGTCCCCTGTCCTAAGGCAGCTCTAGGGCGTGTGGGGTCCCCCTCTCCACACAGTCAGGCTGACTGCATCTGGGCTGATGGATCCTTCCATGTTCGGCCCTGTGTCCTGGTGCCCGTTCCCCGGTCTCCTCCAATGCCAGCTACCAGGAAAGCATCCAGGCAAAGTGACCCCCCACCCCCCACCATTGCTGATGGGCGGTGGGCAGTGCAAACTGGGAGGCCTTGGACTTCTCCGGGCGGGAGTCCGACCTGCCCGAGGCAGACACGAGCCTGTACAGGGTGCTGCTGGCAGGACTCCCACTTTGGATGGTGCCCACGGTACGCTCAGAGGCAGGCACCACCAAGCGTCTGTAACCTTCCTCAGGGCGTGTGACCAGATCCCTGACCCGCAGGGGCCACCCCGTGATCTTCCTTCCAGGCTGGAGCAAACCCAGAATTGTTGGCCATCCTTCACAGGTGGGATCCGGAGCCCCGTGGGGGCCGGGCCCAGGGGACACCCAGCCAGGTCTGTCCCTCCGCCGAGTCTGCACGTTTGGGTTTGGCTCATCCAAGTCCATGGTCCCTGTGCTGGCTTTTCCAAGAAGGAGAACATTTGCAATTGGATTAAGCCTCATAAAAATATATTATTAAAAACCACGTAAAATGAAATGTCACCTTTTCCGCAAACGTCGATAATTCAAAGCCTCCTTGTTTGAAAAAACACCCGGCACCATTACCTGTCGTTTCACCCGACCGTCAAGGGGGGTGTTCGATTTCATTGGCCGGGTTCTGAGATGCGGGGTCCGGGGTGATTTACCCAATACAGCTGAAACTCATTAATGGGCAAACGCCATAGGTGGCACTGAGGACTGCGTAATTTCTTAACGCCCAAACCCTCTCCAGTTAAAATGTTGCAGATTTTATCCTGGTGTTTTCAAGCTCCCCTGGCAATGGGTCTGGTGAAAATGATATGATTGGATTTTTAGCATCTCCACGTTTCCCTTTAAGCCCATTGGTTTCGGAAAGTTTCCTGTTTTCTTAGCACGCGAAGAAACAGCCGCGGAGCCAGCCAGCCCTGGAGCTCTCCGGGACACGGCAGGGTGGTGTGGGGGGCAGGTGTGGGGCCAAGACAGGACCTGGGTGGGTGCTTGGGTTGGGGGATCCCAAGGCTGAAGTCGGGATCCTTTTTTTTTTTTTTTCTCCAGATAATAGGGCTTTGTGAAAACTCAAAACAGAACAAGCTGAATTCCTAAAGGTTGGCTGCTGCTGAAGTCAGGGTTTTCGATCTAAACAATGCTTGCGTTGAAGCCTGCAGCCCGAATGCCTCGCAAGGGCGAATTCTCACAGGAAAAAGGATGGTTTATATTATTCTTAAGTAGGATTTTATGGCATCCTCAGGGCAACACGTATTTAAGGGTTTGTTCATTTTATAGCCGGGGATATACAATGAAAGTCAATGAAAAAGTAAAAGCATCGAATGAATTTTTGCATGGAACAGTCTCCTTTTGTTGTGGTCAAATATATATAGCCTAAAATTTACCGTCTTAATCGCTTTTAAGTGCACGGGTCTGTGGCATTAATACATCCACTTTATTCTACAACCCATCCCCAAACATCCTTCTCCAGAATTTTTTCATCTCCCCAAACTGAAATTCTGTCTCCATTCAACAATTTTGTTAATCTTCTTCTTTTTTTTTTTTGAAATGATGAACTGTATCCGGGAAGGAAAAAAATTTCCGTGGGATCTCAGTGGCTGGTGGAGTTTAAAATACATCCAACACGGTCGTGAAAGACCGCAGGAAAGATCTTTAGGACGGAATGAGTAAGAGCCATGTGGGAAAAAAAAAAAAAAGAAAGAAAAAGAAAACAAAACAAAATAACAAAATACACAAAATGTTGGTCCTGCTGTACAGCGCTAATCACTGGTGATGGAACACGCTGGAGGATGATATGAGGAAACGAATGTCTTCATGGGCGTGCCTGCATCACGTTGCTGTACAACAGAAATGGACACAGCATGGTAAATCCACCCTAATAAAAAATTAAAAAATAAATTGTTGGTATGGCTGGAAACAGAAAAATGAAAAACAAAACAAACCAAAAAAAAAAAAATACATTTTTGGAGTTCCTGTTGTGGCTCAGTAGGTTAAGAATATACCATAGGCTCCCTGAGGATGTAGGGTCCATCCCTGGCCTCGCTCTGTGGTTTAAGGATCCAGTGTGGCCGTGAGCTGTGGTGTAGGTCGCAGATGTGGCCCCCGAGATGGATCCCGAGTTGCCGTGGCTGTGGTGTAGACCTGCAGCTGCAGCTCCGATTCAACCCCTAGCCTGGAACCTTCCATATGCTGCATGTGCAGCCCTAAACAAGCAAACAAACAAACAAAGAAGAAGAAGAGGCACTCAGGGTGATATTAGGGTTCTCAGTGCATTAAATCTGTCACTGCGAAGAATAGACTCACGTCAAGAAAATTAGCTTTCTGAATATGTTCACAAACACTCATTTGTTATTCCCTCTGGCGTGACAGATCATTTCCAGGAAGCAGCAAAAGGGACTTTTAGATACAGGCAGGGCATCTGTCCCGTGTGATGTCAAGATGAAAACAGCAAATGCTCGGGCATGTGTGGGAGTGGCTGAAGGTGGCACATGACTCCTGAGTTGTCACTCGTGGATGGACGTCAAGACGGACCCATAAGTGTGGGAGGGGGATGAGAAGACAGGAGGTCACAGCCTACACACTGGCCCACGATGGATGCTCAGCCTGCCATGTTTTGTCCTGTACCTATAGTGGCTAAACGTCGCCCAAGACTGCAATGGTTTCTGGCTGTGCCCGTGGCATGTGGAAGTTCCCATGCGAGGGACTGAACCCGAGCCACGGCAGTGACAATGCCAAGTCCTTCACGGCTCAGCCACCAGGGAACTCTAAATGCTGATGCTATTTCAGGTGCCTCTCTGAAATAGGATCCAAGGCATTTTGAGGCTCTGAGGGGGATCAGACCCTGCCCCTCCCAGGAAGGCAGGCCCACATTTTCTCCAGGGAAATGCACAGCATCCTGTGTTGCAGACCAGGGTGGGACTGGAGGGCCTGTGCTGTTCTCCCTGAGGTCAACTCCCAGGGGTAGAGCTTGTGCAGGGCTTACTCCTCTTCTAGAGGATGGCGAGTCCGGGGCGGGAGCAGAGGCCATGGCACAGAGATGGGACAGAAAGAAAACTTTGACACTGGAGATACAGGATACTCTGAGTCCAGGTGGCAGGTGAGCCTCCCCCAAATGCCCACGGGGAGCTGGGAGGTGGGTGGGGGCACGGTTGCGGGTGGGGCAGCCATTGGCATCGACTGCTTTCCCATGGGCGCTGACAGGGCTGCTCGGAGGCCTGGCGTTGTTCTCTAAAAGGCAGGGCCGTCCCGCCCCAGCCCAAGGGGCCCCCAGTCCCGTGGTGAAAAGTCACGGCGGGGCACCACCGATGGCAAGCAGCATGAGCTTGCACAAAATCCACGCTGTCCAGGAGCCCCCCAGCGCCCTCCTCCACAGGCGTAGAGAGAGAGCACGCAGTCATGCCAGGCCGCCTGCCTGCACTCCCTCCCTCTGCCTCGCAGCCACAGTAGCCCTTTTAGGCCCTCCCCCAGGCCAGACAAGCCCCGCACTGTTTCAACCAGCCCGCTCTCTGCACCCGAGCAGGACCAGCCAGCAGAGGCCTAAAGCAGCCGGCCAGGCTTCATAATTAATGACTTGACCACCAAGGTGAGAAGCCAGGGACGGCGTTGGCTAAATAGTTTATTGTTTAGGGGAGAAAATAAATAAAGGAAGTATTCTATGGTTAGCTCTGCTCCCCCACCCCTCCCAGCCCCTTAAAAAAATGCAAGAGCTGGAGGCTCTTCGAGAAAGGGAAGCTTTCTTTGCCGGGGTTCTGGTCAGACTTGACTTTTCTGCAAACCTTGGTAGACGGTGATGTGTTAAGTGGGAAATTCGCCCTGGGCATGTGGGTCGTGCCGGGGAGAGGATTACTTCCCAGGTAGATGCTGGGAGGCAGAGATAGATTCAGTCTCCCTGCGGTTAAGAAGCCAACCCCCGTGTCCTGTTTTCTTGGTGCAAAAACTTAATTTGGGTGCCAGAGGTGTGGAGAAGCACCAAGCCTCCCCTTGCACAGAGGCTGGAAGGGCTGCAAGGCATCAGGGCTGCAAAGTGGGACCCGCTGCGAAAGTATTTTGCGACTCCAGGGAGACACGGGGATGGGGCGGGGTGCCTTCCATGCCCCACCCGGAACACCCTTGACAACAGGGCTTCTTGGATGGGGAGACATCTCCTGGGGACAGCAGGTGAAGCCTCAAGACAGGTTCAGGTGTCACGGCTGCTGGAGGAAGGATGCTCGGGTGGGTGGCCTGTGGGGGATGGAGCTCAGGGACACTGCTCAACCTCCCCCCACCCCCCCCAGAGCACAGGATGGCCCCTTCTGCATCCTGCATCCCCCATGTCAGTAGCGCGGAGCTAGACATATCCTGGTCCAGCCCATTTGCCTGAGGGTGTCTGAGTCCTAAGTCAGTCGTGTGTGAAGGGGGTGTTTCACTGTGTAGACGGGCCATACACGCAGTCGTTAAGGAATTTTGCTCGAGGACAGAGCCCTTCCCAGGAGCATGAGGATCAGAGTCTCCTCCCCCCCAAGACTCCCCACCGTCATCACTGATACGTGGATTCTCCACGGCGTCAACGATCTCCGTGGCCACGGGGACGCCCGTAAAAGATCCCTCGGCCCCAGCTCACGACATGAACGGTCACAGACTGCAGTCCTGGCGGATGAAGGGAGGAAAACTGTGAAAAGATGGAAAAGGAGAGAAATCACCCCTCCCGAGACGTGGTTGGGAAGAAAGGTGCCCTTCCTGTGGCATCAGGAAGAAAAAATAAAACAGAAACCCTGCTGTTTAAAAAATTAAAAAAAATTAAAGTGTAGTTGACTTACAACGCCGTTCCAGCTTCTGAAACCCTGCTGTGAAATAGCCTATGTGCCTTCACAGTAGCCAGACCCCCACCGCTTCCGCGCTGGGTCTTCTGCAAAACACAGAGCGCTGATGTGAGTGAAGCCAACACGAAAGAGATGGAGGAACGTCCAGAGAAACACAGACAAATGAGGAGAAGGCGCCCAGGGAGGGACGCTGGGTATCATCTCCCACCTCCAGGAGGTGGGAGGGCGCTTGATGGGACATTTGGCAAGACGTCCTCGTGGAAATTCAAGGGACACACCAGTGGACATGGCTCTCCAAGTGCCAAGAGCGTGGGCGTCACCAAAGCAAAGGGAGTGACTTAAACCTTCGAAGGGACAGTGTGCTGGGAAGGGTCTGAGAGGAGGTCCTCCTGGATGAGGGGGGCCCTGCATCCAAAGACCGTCTCCTCCTAAGAGACACCAGAGGAGACACAGACACAGAGGAGAAGCCACGGGAAGACGGAGGCAGTGACGGGAGGGAGGTGGCCACCAGCCCAGGGCTGCCTGGAGCCCCCAGAAGCTGGAAGAGCAGGAAGGACCCTCCCCTGGAGCCTCTGGAGGGAGCGTGGCCCTGGGACCCCTTGACCTCGGACGTCTGGTCTCCAGGATGGGGGAGGATGGATGCCTCTGGCTTTAAGCCCCCAGCTTGTGGTCATGGGTCACCACTCCCCCGGGGAGCTCCAGCAATGGGCTGTTAGTAGCCTGATGCTCCTTGTTCAGACGCAGCAGGGATTTAGCCGAGGACTGCCTTGAAAACAGTGTAGGTCACCCAGCCGCCGACCAGCATCAATGACTCTGTCCCTGGCTGAAAGAGCAGAGCTTTTCTGCAAATCCTGGTTCTCCTTGACGTCCAGAGAAGGTAGATGTGTATAAGAGACAATTACTTTCCCCTTAGGGTCCTGGTCAGCCTTTTGGGCAGATGCCCAGCATTTAGGTTCTGACGGTTCTTGGCACGACAGTGGGAGAACGGCCGGCATTGAGTGGCCAGTTCTCAGATTCCCTGTTGCTCCCAAGAAAAGACTCTCATTCAGGTAGGAAGCCTTCCCTATAACCTGGTCTATTCCTAAGGGATGGAGCCATGGAAAAAGGCCATGTTTGTACCCCTTTCTTCTCAAGAGATAGCCACTGACAGAGGGATATGCAATTTTTTTTTTTCCTTTTTTGGCTGCCCCGTGGCACATGGAGGTCACGGGCCAGGGATCAGATCCAAGCTGCAGTTCTGACCCACAGCTGAGGAAACACTGGCTCCTTTCACCCGCTATGCAGGGGCAGGAATCCAGCCTGCATCTTGGTGCTGCAGAGGCACCGCCGACCCCATTGTGCGCCCGCGGGAACTCCTGGACGTGCACTTTTATTCTCTGAGCGAATTCCTCTCCTTGCTTCCTTTTTCTCCCGTTCTGATCTTTAAGGAAACTACCACTGCCATCTTTGCCAACGTGGCTGAGATCCTGTCCCCGCATTTGGTTTTGAGTTTCGTAAATGTGAGTAGGTCATGGTTTCCCTGCCCCTCCTCCACCTTCCCTTTGGTTCATCCAAGTGTTTGCTCTTAGGGCGCCAAGGAGGAAATCCAAGGAAATCCAGCAAGACCAGAAAGCGCCGTGGAAAACAGTAGGGTGATTCCTCTGCAAGAAGGAAACAGACCAGCCCTATGGGTCATCAGCTCTGCATTTAAGTTTCTATCCAAAAGGATTGAAAGCACAAAGTTTGAAGCCGAGACCTGTATACCTGTGTTCCCAGGAGCACTGCTCACAATGGGTAAAATATGGCCGCAACCCAGTGTCCATGGATGATGGATGGATGATGGATGATGGATGGATGATGAAAGGGTGGATGGGCAGATGAGTGGATGGGTGGATGGATGGATAAGCAGCATGGGGTCCATGTGGACTACGACTCAGCCATGAAAAGGAGTGAAGCTCTGACACAGGCTCCAACGTGGATGGACCTTGAACCCACGAGGCTCAGAGAGAGAAGTCAGACCTAGACAGACACACAGTGCATGCTGCCACTTAGAAGAGGTCCTCAGACTAGTCAGACTCCTAAAGATGGAAAGTTGGTGGGGGGAGGGTGCCAGGGGCTGGGAGAGGGGGATGGGGAGTCAGGGTTTCAAGGGGACAGAGGCTCAGTTTGGGCAGATAGACAAGTTCTGGAGGTGGTAATGTGGAGGACTGCCCAACAGGGAGACTGTCCTTGATGCCACTAAATTGTACACTTAAAAAGAGTTCAGATGGGGAGTTCCCATGGTGGCTCAGCAGGTTAAGAACCTGACTAGTATCCATGAGGATGGGGGTTCAATCCCTGGCTTCGCTCAGTGGGTTAAGGATCCAGTGTTACCGTGAGCTGTTGTGTAGGTCACAGATTCGGCTTGGATCTAGTGTTGCTGTGGCTGTGGTGCACGTCACAGCTGCAACTCTGATTCGACCCCTAGCCTGGGAACTTCCATATGCTGCAGGGGCAGCCCTAAAAAGATGGGGTGAAAAAGGACTAGTTCAGATAGTAACATGGATGTTATCCATATTTTACCACGATGTTTACAAAAAATAGTGCAATTGGGGGAAAAAAACCCAATTTTATTATTTTAGCAGGGACCTATTGCAGGTGGAGCCGGGGCTGCATACCCTCACTGAGAGGCCTGATACTTCATTCACAGGGTCTGGCGGTCTCCCAGGGTTCAGGCCACTTTCCACAGGGTTCCCAACCGCGCTGCCCCTGGGCCTCGGGAGCCTTTGACTTCTCAGGGGCGTGGAGGAAGTCCCCCAAGAGCTGACACCAAAAGCCACGTGGGTCGAGACAAGTTGGGTATTCAGGTCTGCACCAAAGCCTTGCTCTGGGATAACCCGCAGAAAGCTGGGCTGGGGCGGGAAAGGGGAGCATGGCTTTCTGCTCCCCTCCCCACGAGGGGGAGTCTGGGTGGAGGCGCAGGGGCCCTCCGGCGCCCCCGCCCCCATGCCCCTGCCCTCCCACCCCCTTCCCCCGCTGGCCAGAAACATTCTGTAACTTCGCTTTACTTCCAGACTGGGGAGAGAGGGCCCGGCAGTCCGGAGCGCGGGAGACAACAGGAGAAAGAACTTCAAACAGACCGGCCAGAGGCCCGGTCTCCGCGTCAGGGAGCGCGGACCATCGCCCGAGCTGCACGCTCAGGAAATCCGCTTCTGGCTTTGCTGGGCTCGGGGGCTGGGGGCGTGCCTGCCCGCGGAGCGCCACATGAAAGGCCCCCAGAAGAGGGCTGGCTCTTCCGCAGACGGGGCACAGAAACGTCCCCTGTACCCCATTAGCAGCTCATCAGGCCGCCTGGTGCCAGCGGATGCGAACAGGCGCGCACAGGGCCCGGCGCGGGACACTCTGTCTCCCATTAGAAACAGACGCGGTTTCATAGGTTGAAAGAGGCAAAAGGCCCGGCCGGGGCTAATATATCACTTTGGCTGAAAACAAAGGCGGGCGGGGGAGGCTGTGGATCGCGGGGAGGCTGTGGATCGCGGGGTGGCTGGGCGCTGGCGGATCGCATCGCCTTCCCCCAGACGGATGGGGACCTTGGAAGAGGCTGATGCCCGCGCTGAAAGCCCCACTCGCTCAACCCCGTCCTGGGCGCCAGGTCCCCATCGGAACAAAGCAGCCCATTCTCTTGACTCAGATCTCATTTGGGGCAGGAGGGGGGCGCCTCCCTCAAACTCAGGGAAGTTCTATGGTTTGGTCAAAAGGCTGTAAAGGCCCTGGAAAAAGAGGCTCAGAAGGATGCCTCAGGGAAAAGGGGTGACTTGGCAGGGGGGGGGGGAAGGGCGGGAATTCCCCGGGGTTAGAAGCTTCTGGAAGAGGGAGCAGGTGTGGGCAGAGAGGAAGCAGGAAGATGGCGGAGAGATGCTGCGGGTCTCTGTGCCCACTTTGCTGATGGGTCCAGGAAGGATCCCTCCTTTTGACTGAAAAAAAGGAAAAACAAACAAACAAACTTCAGAGCCTAAAAGTTGAGAGGTATGTTTTATTCAGTGGACTTGCTAAGGATTTGCTGCCCGGCAGGCAGCCTGTCACATCGCTTTGCAACTGCTGTGAAGAGGTTGAGGGGTCCCGAGCCCGAATACATAGGAGGTTTTTTGTTTGCTTGTTTTTTCTTTTCTTTTTAAGGCCACCCCTGTGGCCTACGGAAGTTCCTGGGCAAGGCGTTTAAATGGAGCTGCAGCTGCCGGCCTGTACCACAGCCACAGCCACACCGGATCCAAGCTGCATCTTCGACCTACACCACAGTTTGACCCTTAACCCACTGAACAGACCAGGGATTGAACCCGCATCCTCATGGACACTAGTCGTGTTCTTAACCCGTTGAGCCACAGCGGGAACTTCAGGCGTTTTCGGCAACAAAAACCACGAAGTTGGAACATCGAAAGATGACTGTGAAGAAAAGCAGACACCTCAAGTTAATGACTCGAATGGCTTTCTACGGGAAGATGAAAGAGTCTGGGCTCCTTGAAACCATCCACCTGGGGCCAGTGTCCTGTCTTTCTCCATCCTGAGTCCCCGTAGGGGGCACAGTCAGGGCGGCTGCAGTGGCTGCGGACTTGGTGGACATAGCATCCTTTGTTTCTTGATGCGGCAGCGGACACCCTTGTCCACAGACCCAAGGCGTTATCAGGGGCTGTGTGTCCAGGATGGGGGTGAGAGAGAACGGGAGCGGGGAGCTGTAGTGGGTGGGGTGGGAACTTCTTCCTGGTAGCGAGCTTCCTTTGCTGGAAGGAGGAGCCAAGACACAGGGGAGTGGCCGGTTGGGAACGAGATGGGAAGGTTTGCTTCACATGAGTAGAAGCATTGGTCTGCTGGTTGGATGGATGCCGTCAAGAACAGAGACTGACAGGGAGGCTGTTTAAGGGCTTATGGGTGCTGGGGTGACCCAGAGACAGGGTCAGACGTGATCCTGGGTATTTCTGGATGAAGTGAGCCCTTGAATCAGTAGATGAAAAAACGAGATGGTCCTTTCCTGTGTGGGTGGGCCGCATCTAATCAGTTGAAGGGCCATAGAGTCCAAAACTCATAGGAAGGGAGCGTTCTTCACTCTCTCTGCAGGGCGGTCTTTGATCCGGGGCATCCATCGTCTCCTGCCTTCGGACTGGAGCTTAGACCGTCGGCTCTCCAGCTTGTCGAATTCAGATGGTGGACTTCTCAGTGTCTGTAATCCATCCAGTGCACCAATCCTTAATGATAAATAGGAGTTGGTCTGAATCTGTCTACATCTGTCTGCATCTCTGCATCCATCCACATGTCTAGCTCCATCTGTCTAGCAGTATCTATAGCTCTCTACATCTCCATCAATATCACTGCTGACTTATATCTATCTTTTTATCCATCGTCTACTTCTCATTTACCTACTGTTTCTCTCTGTCTATTATCTATCTATCCATCCATCCATTTATGATCTATCTACTGTATTTATCGATCTGTCTATATAGTGTATTTAATCTATGTCTATCTGTCCACCATCTTTCACTCTATCCATCCATTTATCATCTGCTATATCATCCATCTACCTATCTAATATGTGTCTATCTCTTTCTATCCATTCATTCATTTACCATGTATTTACTATATCTATCTGTCGGTCTGCCTCTCTATCTATCTAGTGTATCTCCATCTCTATCTTTCTATCTACCCATTCATTCATCATGTATCTACGACATCTGTCTATCTATCTGTGTATCTGTATCTATCTGTGTATCCATCTATGTCTACATGTCTATCTACCTGTACCTATATGTATCTATCTATATCTACAAATACACCTCTTTGTTTGTCTTCGTGTATGGCTCCCTACTTCTGAATCTGTTTCACGTGCATATTTCTGTCTCTTTACATCTACTTTTGCTGTTTAATCCCCCCCAACACTAGTATTTTGTTATTGCAACCTGAGCCAACGAATACACTGGTCATTCTCCAATAAAAATAACAAACCCAACCAAGAACAACCCTTTTTTTTCCTAACATCTATTTGAAGCAAAAAGTTAAAACTCCAGATTTATCTTTCCCCCCTCCTGTGGGGAGACGTGCTTTCCCAAGGGTGTGGACAGGTGCGTCAGGCACTGTCTGTCTACGTAGGAAAAGAGGTGGTGGGGGCGGCATCTATTGGTCACGCGTGTGACTCAGCCCGTTACTTCCTTCCCCTAAACGTCCTGCTTGAGATCTTGAATGTTCAGACTCCCCTTCTCAAGTCCTGGTGTCGGGGGTTGGTCGTCCCAGATGGCGTCTTGGGGGACGTTGTTCTGTCTCCCACATGGATCAGGACGTGGACATCTGTGGGGAGCTTATTCTGTCTTGGGATCATGGGGTCCCCCAGATTTTCTCATCCTCTAAAGGGGAAGAAAAAACTACCGATGTTGCTGTTAGGTTTGGATTCTTTTCCGGCCTCATGAGTAAAGCTTTCCTTTGCCGGGCAAACTGCGCAGAGCGAGCAGCCTGGGGACGGCAGGAAGCACGGGGGGGGCCTCGTATGGTTCCAAACCTTTTCCAACTGCAAACAGAAGGGTCTACTCACCACATGTGGTTCCTGCTCCACATCAAAGCCGTGTTCCCACCTCCTCGAAACTGATTTCATTCCTTCAGCCAGGGGTCTCAATGACTCACACGTCCTTGTAAAAGCCGTACCCCCCCATTAATAACCGCTAGTATTAGGGGGTAATTCCATATTTATGAACCACCGATAATTGTGGCCATTACCTTCAAAGGGAATTCCAGATTCCAAGAGTCCATGGCACAGTTGAGTACTTCCAGGTAAAAGTCTACTTTCTGGCAAAATGCTATTTGCAAGGATCAAGACATGCTCTCTCTCTTTCTGTGTGAGTGTGTGTGTGTGAGCACGCACTTCTATAGACCAAAACCTGCCCCGGTGTACAACAAATGACAATACACTAAAACAAGGGATGCCGAAGCAAATCACGTCCTTCCACTGACTCTCATTTAGACGTCCTGACAATTTGAAGAGGCAGGGGACATAAATGCCTCTTTTTTTTTTTTAACATATGAAAAGGAAGGGTAGCATGATTTAACATCAAGGTGACGAGAAACAAGATTCAGAGCTGTGCACGGATCCATGTCCCTGGGTACCAACCCCTGGGAGATGCTCAATACAGAAATGGGGACAGCGTGACCACGTCGCAGATGCGGGACCTCCGTCTCACCTCCACTACAGAGCCCTCCTGGGGACCCAGGTACAGGGTGTGGGGACAGCGTTGCTGTGCCTGTGGTGTAGGATGGCAGCTGTAGCTCCGATTCGACCCCTAGTCTGGGAACTTCCATATGCCACGGGTGCGGCTCTAAAAAAATAAAAACGAACCCCCCCATAACACCCCTAAAGTTTAACTTCTATGCACACCCATGAGTTCAATGTATATGTATATACACACATTATAAATTATAGTGGATATACGTGATGGTTAATTGTAATGTGTCAATGTGACTGGGCCACAGGATGCCCAGATGTCGTGTAAAACACTTTATCTGGATGTGTCTGTGACGGGGACATCTCTGGGGGAGATGAACCTTTGACCTTTGAATCAGTGGGCTGAAGAAAGCAGATGACCCGGGTTGGGTGGGCCAGGTCGAATCAGGTGAAGGCCTTACCAGCACGCTAAGGCAGAGGAAAGGAGAGTCTGTGCTCTCTGCCTGACCGTGTGAGTTGGAGCAGTGGCTCTCTCCTGCAGTGGGACTTGAGTGTGCACCAAAAGCTCTCTTGCGTTTCCAGCTCGCTGATGGCTGATGGGATTTCTGGGAATCAGTAATCATGGGAGTCCATTCTTTAGAATTGATCACTTTATGTACACTTATGGTATATCCTATTGGTTCTGTGTCTCTGGAGAACCCTGACTTATCTACCTGTCATCTTCTGTCTATCTGTCTACCTATTCATTCATCATATCTATCCATCTATCTATCCATCCATCCATCCATCGTGTGTATCTGTCATCCATCTGTCTGTCTTTCTATCTATCCACCTATTGTCTATCTATCATCTACCTACTACCTATCATCTATCTACCCATCTATCCATCGCATCTATCCATCTATCTATCATCTGTTAGTCTTTCTATCTAGCCATCTGCCTATCCATCCGTCCATCTATCCGTCCACTCCCAAAGGCTTAAATAAATCCCAGACGACAGAACCACAGTCTGTGCCAGATCACTTGGGCTGACATACACTGTGCGTGGCCACCACGACCAGGAACAGATCCCCAACTGCTCAGCCAAAGCTCCCTGGTTTCCGTTGTCCGCACAGGACGCTGTGTCTTCTGCCACCTGAGAACAGGGGTGGTCCCCACAGGTATGCTTTTCTGCTTGCAGTCGTTACAGGAGAACACAGCCTTGTCGATTTAGTGGGGCCAGGCTCTGTTGAGTGGCTGGCTTGTAGGATGAGCTTTGCATCACCTTTTCAAACAAGAAGACCAGCATGTGCTCTATAACAGGAGATCAGAAGACTGGTGTTTTTTTCCTTTTCTTTCCAGTGGTCAAACACTCTAAACCGATAGATGCAGTCGCAGGGAGGGAAATGGGCCCCAGAAGGCACCCACCCGCTCTGTGTCAGATGGTCCCCAGCACATGCGTGCCATGTGCGTCTGCGGCTGGACAGTCCCCCCTGCGGCTGCCGGGAAGATGGGGTCTCCTGCGCTGTTTGTGAAGCCTGCCCATCACTTCAGCTCCATCCGTCCCAGAAGGGGAAAAATGCCCTCCCTCGGAGTCGCTGTGAGGATAAGGTTTCTTTCCTTTGTCGTTTTGCTAACTCCAGATTTTTAATTACACGTGCCCCAAAGAAAAGGAAATGAAACCATAAGCCGCGCAGGCTCACCCCACCCCCACAGCCCAGAGCCTCCACTCGATGGAAACTCATAAAAATGATCCAAATCAGAAACAAGGACTTTTCTTTCCAGGGGCTTGTGTCCTGGCGTCTCACACGCCGAGCATGGGGTTTCTGCCCTGCTGGTTGTTCCATGGCGTCCTCCCTGATGCATTTCCCCCCCCCCCCCCCGCCAGGGAGCTGACCCCTGTACAGAGAGAATTTGGGTGACCTGCAGAGTGAGGGGCGGCTTCTGCCCACAGCCCTGTAGCCCTGATCCCCTCCCCTCAATCAGCCTCACGTGCTTGCTCAGCCTTTTTGAAACCTGGGGGTGTGCCAAGGGCCCCCGAGGAGGACTTTCCTGTGTTGGTTCAACACGCACCTGTAGCCGCGTGCACGTGCACAGAATGCCCACGCCCCCATCGTCAGCCTCTGGGGACGCGCCGGTTGTGATATGAAGGAGCCCGGCCGAGGCAGGGGAATGGTGACCCAGAGAAATGAGAGCTCAGAGGCTTCTGGAGGGTCTGGCCACGGTGGGGGCCTGGAGGCAGAGGAGAGGGGTCTGCACACCTGCTCAGTCTGTTGGGCCTGTGCCCCCAGGGCTTTGAACACTTCCCACTTTGCTTCAGCCCGGTCCACTGTGGGCCCACCTCTGCTCTCTGGTGTGTCCAAGCCCCTGAGATTGGATCCTGGGTGTCAGAAGGGTTCTGTGGGTCAGCCTGGCCACCAGGCTGGTGCCTTCCTGCTGGTGTCACCTCTCAGTTCCAAGGTTATGTGGTGGGCAGCATGCTGCCTCCAGAGACATCCGTGTCCTCGTCCTCACGTGGAGGACAGAACAATGTCCCCAAAGACGTCCACATCCTGGTCCCTAGTATTCGCGAGTGTTCCCTTGAATGGGGAAAAGTGACTTGGCAGATGTGATTAAACAAGGCCCTAAGGTGGGAGGTGGCGTGGCCACAGAAAGGGTCAGCTCCAGTCTCCTCCTAAGAGGGAGGCAGGAGGGTGAGAGTCAGGAGGTGTGAAGGCAGGAAGAGGGGTGCAGTGATGCTGCCTGAGAAGGCAGGGATGGGTCAGGGGCCAGGGGATGCTGGAAACCTCTAGAAGCTGAAAAGAGGGTGGAAAGTGATGGTACCTGGCAGCCTCCAGAAGGCACCAGCCCTGCCCACCCCTTGTTTTTAGCCCTGTGAGATTTCTTACCCCTGGGGCTGCAAGGAAATAAACGTGTGGTGTTGAAGCTGCTGTGTCTGGAGTGTTTCTTGCAGCAGCTCTAGGAGAGCAATGTAATGTCCTCCAGAGTTCACAGGTGCTGGACCCTCAGGGTGAGGGGCTCAGTGCCCAGCAGTAAGCTCCCCGTCTCTCCCTGCACCACCCCCCACCATGGTCCCTACGTTCCCAGGACGGCCACCAACAGTCCTCATACTTTATCTTCGCATCCTTAGCAGGTCCTGACCACGGGTGGAATTTCAGGGTCATACACGCCTGGGTTTCCCACTCCTCCAGCCTCTCATAAGGGATGCAACTGGGTCTTTGCAACTGTCCCCTCCAAGGGTCCCCTAGGACATCGGGCTCCGAAAGCTAGAGAGAGAAGCTTCAGGTTCGCCAGCAGAGGGCACCCAGCGAACACACATCCTGTTTTCCCTGCCTGAGCTGGCAATGGCTTCCAGGGTCTGGGAGCCTGGTTCTAAGCTCAAGGACGAAACCGCGGTCCCTCTATTGAAATCAGAAGAAGGTAGGCACATCTGCACCCTCAATCTTCACAACCTGCCTGGTCACCAACTTCCCAGAGTTCCAAAATGCTTGTTAAGTCCAAACCCACCAAAGCCCATTCCGTTTCTTTCCATCATCACGTAGGCATGAGATGCTGAGCCGGGACCCCTCCCACAGGCTCAGAAGGTAGCACCCGAGGGCCGTTCTGAAGGATGACCAGTGCGGGAAAGTGGGATGAGGAGGGGAGTCAGAGTGTCTGGGTGTGCGGTATCCAGAACAGGGATTTTGGGAAGTGGGGGGTGGTCTCAGAATACTCAGCTTTGAAGCCTGGAAAGCCACATGGGAACGGAAGTATCTGCCCCAGCTTCATGTAGATGGTTGTTATATCATTGTTGTCATCATGATGTTGTGAAGTTGGTGATGAACTTGGTGATGGTGATGGGGTTGGTGATGGTGATGGTGATGATGGTGGGGAAGTTGGTGATGAACTTGGTGATGGTGATGAACTTGGTGATGGTGATGAACTTGGTGATGGTGATGGTGATGATGGTGGGGAAGTTGGTGATGAACTTGGTGATGGTGATGAACTTGGTGATGGTGATGATGGTGGGGAAGTTGGTGATGAACTTGGTGATGGTGATGAAATTGGTGGTGATGGTGATGATGATATTGGGGAAGTTGGTGATGACAATGGTGTTGGGGTGATGGTGGCGATGAAGTTGGAGATGAACTTGGTGAAGGTGATGAAGTTCGTGTTGGTGATGATGGTGGGGAAATTGGTGATGAACTTGGTGATGGTGATGATGATATTGGGGAAGTTGGTGATGACAATGGTGTTGGGGTGATGGTGGCGATGAAGTTGGAGATGAACTTGGTGAAGGTGATGAAGTTCGTGTTGGTGATGATGGTGGGGAAATTGGTGATGAACTTGGTGATGGTGATGATGATATTGGGGAAGTTGGTGATGACAATGGTGTTGGGGTGATGGTGGGGAAGGTGGTGATGACGATGGTGCTGGGGGTGATGGTGGTGGGGGAGTTGGTGATGAACTTGGTGATGGTGAGGAAGTTGGTGATGAAGTTGGTGATGGTGATGATGGTGGGGAAGGTGGTGATGACGATGGTGATGATGGTGGGGGAGATGGTGATGAAGTTGGTGATGGTGATGAACTTGGTGATGAAGATGGTGAGGAAGTTGGTGATGAAGTTGGTGATGGTGATGAACTTGGTGATGACGATGGTGCTGGGGGTGATGGTGGTGATGAAGGTGGTGATGCTGGCATGGGTGATAGCAATGATGTGAGGCTGATGGCTGGTGATGGTGATGGTGGTAATGGTGGTGGAACCTTGGTATCTCCAAGTGCAGTCCTGTTGATTTTACTATTTCTACTACTTCTTTTTTCTCTGGACTGAGGATGGAATTTCCATCTTTCTCCCTTACATCTTCTTTCAACACCCCATCTTAGGGCTCACCCATCCTTCCTATGCAGAAGAAAAATGTCCATAAGGAATGTCCCATGGAGCAACTTATCCCCATGAAATAAAAAAAGTAAGTCATGCGGGCCTTATTTTACCAGCTTAGGAAAACCTCTTTTTTTCTAACATTGTCTTGGAAATCAGGGGCTAAGACAGAAGGAAGCCCAAAGCAGGGGAAAAAAGAAAGAAAGAGAGAAAGGAAGAAAAAAAGAAAAGGAAAGGAAACAGAGAAAGAAGGAAAGAAGGAAGGAAAGAAAGAAAGGAGGAAAGAAGGGGAAAAAGAGAAAAAAAAAACAGAAAAAACTCAGAGCAAACTCAGGAACAATGGGGAAGGGAAGTCGTAAAACCTAAGTAATAAAGCAGGAGGGCTTTTATCATGGCATCCAGTGGAATCTAAGAAGAAAATATGATGAAGCAAAAGTGAACATGAAAAACCACGCCAGATGCTGTCATTCTCACACGCTGAAGAAATCAATGCAAGATGGGATCCAGGAGAGAGAAAGAAGAAATCGCTGCAGTGCTTCAGAAAAGGAGATACAGGAGGGGAGCTATTTATTTTTATTCCTTAATATCCAATTTAAGTATTAACAGCTCCAGTCGCCATCTGACGTCATGGGTGGAAACTCATTCAAGACTGAAGCACCCCTGGATGAAGCCGAGGGCATCACTTCTGCTTGGGTTCTGCTGAGCCTCTTTCCCCATCTGCTGCCCAGTCTCTGTGCCTTTTCAAGGAGTATTTTATGAGTGTCATTTCGAAAGCCACAGACAACCTCACTTTTCTTCACCTATCAGCGGAATTGGGTAATCCGTTTCGGTTGCAGAGAAGCACACGCTTTCTATGTCCTGCAGCCTTCAGTAACGCAGAGAAACTTTATTTTAAGTTAACCTGATAGCTATTTAGGTTAGTCAAAGACAGAGTACTCCTTGTCCTTTTAATTATAGCCGTGCAACCTTCATTCCTTAGGAGATAAAGTGGTGTCAGCACTTTGGCTGAAGAACCCTATTTTTAGGGGCTTATAACTCAGCTGTTAAAATCTGCTGTAGGCTGAAATGAGGCATCAAGTTTCAGCCTGGAAGCAAAAGACACAATTAAAAAAAAATCAAGGTGGTAGGAAAACATAAATGTGAGATTTCAAGAGAGCATCAGAGTGAATTTCCACGCATTTCAACCGAGAGGAGGAGAGAAGGATCACCACCTGGGGACAGGGTACCTGGTCCCACGGGAGCCGTCATTTTGAACAACTGAGCAAGGTACCATCATCTGGAATGCTGCGTCCTGGGTCATGGGGTAAGCACGCTGTGTGACCTTAACCCATGGACATGGCCATTGAGGCACTGATATGGCCAGGCTCCTGTCTTTCCGCATCTGCTGAGAGGAGGGTTTAGAAGCAATATCTTCTCAATTCTCCACCGTGGTGACAGGGGGTGGTGGTTTCTAAAGTCTGTTAACCTGGGACGGTAGCCGATCTGCTTCTTTAGATTAAAGACCTTGTGAGAGTCCTATGAAAGGATGGATCTCCTGGTAAGAAGACACACCTAAGAATTCTCCTATAACGTCAGGATACCCCAGATGCTTCTGAGCACCTGCAGACTCAGGTTAGGACCCTGGGTTGAGGCCATGCCGTTGACAAGATTCCCTACTCCTGAAGCTTTCAAGTAATGGTGTGTGGGGAGGGGGGTTGCTGTGGGACCACCCTGAGGAGATGTGCCCGTGGTGTCCACGTGGTTGGGGTCAGGTGTGGGACCACCTGGAGAGATTGTGTCCTTTCCTCTGCTCCTGATGGGGGTCCATCCTGGGCTCACCTTGGCACACCGTGAGTCTTCTACTTACTCGGTGAGGCCTTATCCTGATATGCCCTGCCTTTGAAATTCTCATCATGGAGGAATTCATAGCTACTTCTGGACGATTCTGTCCAGGGCTGTTTGGAGCCCCCGGGTGAGGGAACAGCCATCACCCACAGCCTGATATTTTTTCTTCCTCAACGTCTGTGGGTTTCTGCCCAGCTCCACCCTCCCCGGGGGCCTCACCACAAATAAAGCTGACTCATCACCCACAGGAGGCCTTGGAGCATCTTACGTGAATCAGCTGCTGCAGATGGATGGACCCTGTATCCACCGCTTTCCCAATGCAAAAAGCCTCGTCTTCACCAGCCTCAATGAGGGCTTGATTCGGGGTGCACCTGCAAGCAAACTCGTGGCCACAGCTGCGTGGGGATGGCAGAAATCATGACAAATAAACAGAGGGTGGTTTAGAATATTCATAACATCCAGTGGGGCAGAGCCTTCATCACTGGAGGAGGAAGGAAAAAAAAATGCCACCCAGTCTACACTGATGCCTGAAACGACAATGAAACCACACTTAATCGTATGAGAACCAGCAAACAGAAGAATACCAAATGAAGGACACACCCAACGATAAGTGAAGTTTTCACCAGAGGAATCAGATACCCATGTCGTGTTATTGTTTTTTTTTTGGGGGGGGGATCTTTTTAGGGCTGCACCTGCGTCATATGGAGGTTCCCAAGCTATGAGTCAAATTGAAGCTGTAGCTGCTGGCCTACGCCGCAGCCACAGCAATGCAGGATCTGAGCTGCATCTGTGACCTACACCACAGCTCATGGCAATGCCGGATCCTTAACCCACTGAGGGAAGCCAGGGATCAAACCTGCATCCTCACGGATGCTAATCGGATTCATTTCCACTGAGCCATGACAGGAATTCCATCTATTTTTTAAAATGCAAAATACCAAGTTGTGCAGAGTGAAGCAAGCTGGTTAGAACCCAGGGGCCTTATACCCTGGGTCAGTGTTTAGGACGTCCAGGCTACACTCAGACCCCGTTTTCCTCAAGGAAACCCCACACTCCCAGTTCCTGCTTTTCACTTGTGCATGGTGACAGCTCTGGCCGCAATTAGTGCTTCTCCCCATCCAGCCAGGGAACGCCCCCGGTTTGAAGCCACAAGGACTCTGACACGTGGTACTCCAGCCGCACGTTCAGAGAAGATTCCAGGGATTTTCCAGGTTACCGTCTTTGCTCCTGTGATTCTGGGTGGAGGGCAGGTCAGAGTGCCCCTTGGTAGCCTTGCCTCCTTAGGAGGTCCTGTGGCTGCAGTTGGATGTGTGTCAGGTGGATGCCCATCCAGCGCCTGGGGGACAAGAGACACATGCCCTCGGGTGGGTGATGATGCCCTGGCTGCACATCTCCACAGGTTCCAACCCCCTCGAGTTGAGCCGCACTCCGCTCCTCTCCTCCCATGTTCTGAATGCAGACTGCGAGTTTCCTGCGGCAGCCAGAACACATGAGCACAACGGGCGGTGTTAGGACAACAGGAATTTGTCTTTCCCCATTTCTGGAGACCAGACGTCTGAGGTCAAGGGGTGCCAGGGCTGCGCCCCCCGCTCCCGAGGCTCTAGGGGAGGGTCCTACGTGCCTCTTCCAGCTTCTGGAGGCTCCAGGAGGCCCTGGGCTGGTGGCTGCCTCCCTTCTTCTCTGCCTCCATCTTCCCGTGGCTTCCTCTCTGTGTCTGTGTCTCCTCTGGTGTCTCTTAGGAGGACACTGTCCTTGGATGGAGGGACCCCTCATCCAGGAGGACCTCCGCTCAGACCCTTACCGTGGCTTCTCCTCTGTGTCTATGTCTCCTTTTCTGTCCCTTAGGAAGACACTGTCCTTGGATGGTGGGCCCCCCTCATCCAGGAGGACCTCCTCTCAGATCCTTCACTTCCATCTGGATAATCAATAGTCTAATGTTAAAACCAAAGGAATCCACCCTCCCCTCCGCATCCTGGAGACCGGACCTCTGAGGTTAAGGGGTCCCAGGGCTGGGCTCCCTTCAGAGTCTCCAGGGGAGGGTCCTTCATGCCTCTTCCAGCTTCTAGGGGCCCCTCGTTGCTTGGCTATGGACACGGGGGGGTGTCTCTACCAGACTCCTCCATCAGGCCACGCCAGTTGGATGCCACCCAAAGTGGGTAAAACTGCCTCTTGACAGATGTGTCTCAGAATTCGCCTCACCTTTTTGAACTCGGCCACGATGCCTAGAGGACCATCTGCTTTGGTCAAACCTGCAGGATTTGGGTCCATCATCCAAGAAACATGATTTGCATTAATTTCACTTTACCCTAGTTTGACCCTATTTTAACTCATGGTTACCCTATTGGTGGAGAAAGCCTTTCATTCCTGATCCTCCAGAAAAACAGGTAGAGTTTTTTTTTTTTTTAAACTGTGTTTTGGGGTTAAACCATCATGGTGCCTATACCACTTCAAAGAGCCTTTCAGCCGTCCACGTGGCTTTCGATTTCTGGTGAGATCTTTCTCCCCAACCCTCCTGGCGTGGGCGTTTCATGAAACCCTCTGAAGTGCTTCAAACAGGGGGTGAAAAGACATGTCTGTATCTGCCAGCATCCAGGGTTGGACGCCAGATCCTACATTTCAACCGGAAGCTCTGTCCGCGGGGCGCCCGCCCCCACCCCGTGCGGAGAACCCAGCTAAACCTTCTCTCACCGTCCGAAGACCGCTCCCTCTTCACCCAAACCATCTCCCCCGTGGGACCCCTCTTTCTGCGCCCCTGTCGTTGTAGCATCCGCCTTCCAGTGGGATGTTACAAAGCCGGCTGCCGCAGCCTGCACATCCGCACCCTCTCCCTCGAAGGAAATCGCGGGGAACAGCGGGGATTTGCAGGTTCACGCGTTGATATCACGTCTGGAGGTAACAGGTGGACCTGTGGGCCCCCTCCCCCCAGCTGCATGCCTATCGCCAGCTTCTGAATCCCACATCTCAGGGCCACTTCCAAAAGCAACGGTGTCTTTTCCAGAAAGGCAACTCATTTTCCTGTTTGATGAGCCGGCGCGGGAGTGGGGGTGGGGTGGGGGTGGGGGTGGGGTGGAGGGAGGGGTGTCTATTTGTTATTGCAAGACTTTAGACTTGATTTTCTCTTTCTCTTTCTCTCCCCATCTTCTTCTTGAATTCCAGCCTCTGCTTGTTGAGCTTCAAATTGAAATATCGCGAACAGATGTAAAAACACATGCGAATCCCTGCGCACAAGCTGTGTCCGCCTTTGTTTCATCTGCTGATGATGTGAGCCTAAAGGAGATCTTTTTAAAATTTCATCACTATTCAAAAGGATAATTAATACGTACCCCCAGGCTTTGATTATGCTGCACAGTAAGTAATGCTGCTGCAGAGATAATGAGGGCTCACCAGGCCGGTTTGCGTATGCGGGGAGCAAAAGGCTCAGCCTCCGCCAGAAATTGAAGGCGCAGCCAAGGTACCATGTAGGTGGCTTAATCTAATTTTAATTTGTAACACAATACAATAGATAAGATCATGTGTTTGTAACCAGCACAGGCATTTTGTTTACACGAAACCCCAGTCATCGTTCGGCAGATGGTCTTTTTAAAGGCTTAATTGAAGTTTTCTAATCTAAAGTCTCCCCCTGCTTTCCATTTTGGAGGAGAAAATAGCGCACTCCCGCCTGCGCACACACGCGCCAACACGCCCAAATGTGCCTCTTTCCCTAGAGCCCCGGAAGGGTCTCAACTCTCGCAGGGTCCTCCCTGGTCAGCACCCCCCCCTGGGGGGGAGCCAGGTTCAACCTGCCAGGACCCAGTTGGGGCTGCCCGAGGCTGTCGCCTGCCCTGCTGTCCTGGGGGACATCCTGACAGCCTTCCAGCCAAGGCGGGAAAACACAGTCCTTTGGAAACGATCAAATAGGCATCTCTGCCGTTTGCACCCAGAGTCAGGTTTGCTTCTCACCAAAGGAAATTGAGATTTTGTGCTTTTCTCAAAAAGAGCCCTCAGCATGCACACATCCCCCCCCAGGGGGCCTGCATTCAGGGGCTGGGCGCCTGCGACGTTCACGCTTCTCTGTTTAAAAAGGGGAAACTGCTGGACTTTCCGTTGTGGCTCAGCAGTAATGAACCCGACTAGTATCCATGAGGACGCGGGTTCAATCCCTGGCATCACTCAGTGCGTTAAGGATCCGGTGTGACCATGAGCTGTGGTGTAGGTCACAGACATGACTCAGATCTGGTATTGCTGTGGCTGTGGTATAGGCCAGCAGCTGAAGCTGCGATTGACCCCAAGCCTAAGAACTTCCTATGCTGCAGGTGCAGCCCTAAAAAGAAAAAAAAAAGAACGGAAACTGCCTCCATGGACAGAGGCCTCTCTGCCTGGGTGTGTGTTGTGGGGAGGTGTCGGGGGTGATGTCCCAGGCACCACTCCCACCCTTGGGCAGGTTGGTGGTCCTCTTTTCCCCACATTGTGTGGATAACCATGAGCTGAAGCTGCTCCCCGGAAGCCCAGGGGTCCCTGGGGACTTTCCTAGCCACTCTCTCAAAGCCAGCAGCTACCAGCCATACCTGGAATCAGCCAAACCTGGTTCCCATCCTGTCAGCCGCCAGCTACCCAATCCTGACAAACTTCAATGCAGTACCCACAGCCCTGGGTGTCCTTGTTTGTACAAAGGGGGCGGCATCACTCAGCTCGTGAGATTAAATGGGTAAATAATAGCCGCCATGCTCTCAGCCCCGCCTGGAACACCGCTGGAGCTCAGCCCATGCCCCTGTACCAGGAGGCTGTGAGTCAAGGTTGAAAGGCGTCTCAGAGACTCTAAACCAAGGAGGAATTATTTATAAAAGGAGGTGGCACCACCTACCTTATGAGGTCAGAGGGAAGCTCAAAGGGGGAAATGCTGGCCACACCCTCAACCCCGCCAGGAACAGGGCTGGCGCTCAGCCCATGGCCCCTGTCCCAGGGAGCGATGGCTCATGGTTGAAAGGGATTCTAGCGCCTCTAAACGGAGGAGGAACCTTTGCCATCAGCTTGCTAACCCTTCTCTCCCTTACATAGTGCTGGGGTCGCCCCAGCTCAGATGCACCACCGAGCCACCCCACCCATGGTGTCACAGTCACTTTCAAAGTGAAAACACGCCCCAAACAGAACCCAGAGGGCAGAAGATCAGCCGGGTGATGCTGCTCCTTTCAAAAACTGCTGGGCTGTCAAAACAATGATAATAATGCAAACGAGCTGAGAGAATGTCTTTCATCCATGCGGTTGCTGCAGATAAACAGGGGTGTTTTGGAGCCCCCGCTGCGGCAGGCACACAATGGAGGACCCTGGTCCCTTGGAAAGTCACATCTTCGTGGACTGCATAAAACCATAAGCTTTCTGGAGCCTTCTTGGGGTGGGCATGGGGTGGGGGGCGTGATTTGAAAACAGCCGTGGGCGGGGGGGGCTGCTCTGGGCTTTTCCTCTGTTCAGCATTTTCAGACTATGGCTGTGTCTTTCAGGGCTTACCCACTTATCCTCATCGATGCTAAGGGGTCAGCCTCAGACAGTGTTTTGAGAGCTTCTGCTGATTCATTTATTCAACAGCTTTAACCCTGTTGATTCAACAGATCACACGTTACTGAGGCCTTCGTGCGTGCTACTTTCTCCCTGTTTCCGGAATGGGCAGAAAGCGTGGGCTGAACGCTGCCCCGGGTCCGGGCGGGGGAGGGCGGCATTTTTCTGAACCCGACCCACCCATCCTGAGCTCTGCGGCCGGAACGGCCATGACCCTCCAGCGTCCACACAAGGTCATGACCACCCACGGTGATCTTGAGTTCCTTTTCCTGCACATGCGCCCTCAGCAGCGGCAGAGTGGAAACAGCTTCCGCTCAGAACACCCCGCTGTCACCAGTCCTCTGTGGGGTGGAATCTGGAATCGCAGCGCTGCAGGCCAGGGGAGCGTCCCAGGGCATCTCACCACGGGTGGGGGCCCTCTTTAGTGCCCCCTGGATAGGGCACGGGGCCTCCTGGCTGCCCCCGCCAGCCCGTCTGAGACCACCTCGCTGTATGTTTATCTACGCTCCATCCTGGGGCTCCAGGCCAGGGGTCTGAAATGGGCTGAACCCCCCCCCCCCCCAGTGCATAGGTCGAAGTCCCGCGGCTCCCCCACCCCTGATTCTGCCAGGACCTCAGAGCATGCTCCCATTTGGAAACAGGATGAAGGCGGATGTAATTAGTTACGGTGACGTCATCCCGGAGGAGGGCGGGTCCTCGCGCGATATGACCGGGTGCTGTCTGTCCACTAAAGCGGGGACACTGGGACAGCCAAACACATACAGGGAGGATGCTGTGGCACTGAATGGGAGCCCGCAGAAGCTGGAAGAGGCAGGAAGGACCATCTCCTGGAGGCTCTGGAGGGATCGCGGCCCTGGGACCACTTGACCTCAGATGTCTGGTTCCCAGCATGGGGGAGGATGGAGGTTTGCTGGTTCAAGCCCTGCCCTTTGATCATTGGTTATGGCAGTCCCAGCAAACGCACACCGTCCCAAAGCTCATCCTGACGGTGCGTCTGGAGGGCCCCGGCCCTCCCAGTCACCCTGTGCTGGTGGGTGGCTGGTTCCTGGTCCCCCGCCAGGGTCTGGCCAGTGGCGGATGGTTTCCAGAGCAATGGTCAGTTGGAGGGCGTGCCTGGTGGCTCCTGTCCAGGCTAAGGAGACCCATAGAGAAACAGCAGAAAGGGTAGAGTGTCAGCCTCAGACTTCAGCACCATCTGGACCCTAATGTCCAGGCAGAGGCGGGCTCTGGCATCAACCGGGTCTCCGCCGCCTTCTTCCTGAGGACAAAGGATGCTCGGAAGGTTTTCTCAAGCTCCTGGGTGGACCCGGCTTCCTCCTGCGTGGAGGGGCTGCTCATGAAGTGCATCATCTGTGGGCTCGCCTGCCTTTTCCGATGGCTTCGTGGGCATCCCTTATCTAGTCCACCTGACAGCCTGTCGTCTATACCCGCCCTGGGAATATTGTGCGGATCCACATCTGACCCCAAATCATCTCTCGTCTATAGCTAGGTACCGCTATGCTACACACCCCTGTGTGTGGATCGTCTATGTATCTAGAGACCTGTGTCTCTTCCACACCCATGTCGATATCTCTAATATGTCCATGTACTTATGCCGTTTCCACACCTATGTGTCTGTATTCCTGTATCTTATCTACATCGATACCATGTAGACGTCTATAACATACCTACACCATCTGTATCTACATACTGGTATCTGTCTTTATCCCATCTATGCATTTATGTCTATAGATCTATATCCTATTTCTAGGACATCCATGCCCAGTCTATAAATCTATAGATCGATAACCCACGGATTTATATCCGTATCAACGATACGTCTGTAGGTACATTTATATGTACCTCTACACCTGCATTTCCATCCGTGTCTGCATGGATACCTAGGTACAGTTCTCCCTCTGTTCCCACAGGGGGTTGACCCCATGACCCCCACTGATACCAAAATCCACAGACATTCAAGGTGCTTAGAGGAAATGGTGTAAAGAGCCGCAGATATAGAGGCGGACTGTGTCAGGTCGTATGTCTATACCCGTATCGTGTGTCTACACAGCTCGCTTCTCTATCTCTCTGCGTAGCCCATCTCTTTATTACTGTGTCTGTATCAACTCTGTATCTCTCAATCTACAGACCGCCGATATGTATATTACGTGTGTTTACGCTGTCTCCATCTGTGTCCTCTATAGCACGTACACATGAATGTCGTCCCTGTATTTGTATGTCAAGTCTACTACCATTTGAGCATCTATGTTTGCATATCAATATCCTGCCTATATCTGTATCTCCATCACCTCTACAGCGGTATCTCTGTGCCTCCATCTCTACACATCATGCATCTACATTTATCAGCACACCCGGCATGATTTAGTTCATATGCACCTGTGCTGGTACCCACACCACATCACCTCTGTAGGTCTGTACCGCCATCCCCCCTACACCTGTATCTCTGTCTCCATCTCTATACATCCTGCATCTGTATTTATCCATCACGCATCTAACTCTATCTACACACCCCAGCCCTGTATTGTCTGTATGTCCCTGCAGTGATACCCACGCCACATCACCTCTGTAATCTGGATCTCTATCACCCCTACACCTGTATCTCTCTGTCTCCATCTCTATACATTGAGCATCTACCTCTGTGTACACACCCCAGCACCGTGTTTTCTACACCTATTATCTACTACTGCTGGTATCTTCACCACATCACCTCTGTCATCTCTGTCTCCATTTCCATCTAATCTGTGTGTCCCTATGCCCAGTGTGACCTCCCCACTGGCTAGGCTCCAACAGATGAGAACTGGGAGAGCCACCACCTCATTCTCCCACCTTCCAAGCCATGCCTGCTTGTCTACAGTGGACATGGATGAGCCCACACGGGAAGGTGGAAGTTAGTGCTAAATGCTGAGGTGCAATTACATCCTTGTAATTTAGGAAGAATTGGTGATAATGAATAGAATTCACTTAGTGTTAAGCCTGGCCTTAAACCCTGGAGGTTTTTTTTAATCCTCATTTCTAAGGCCTCCGAGTATATAAAAGTAGAAAAAAACAACGAATGAGTCTAATCCGTGTTTATCGTTTCTGGGGAGAAACAAGTAATTTAGCTCCTACAAGGCGAAATGGGCTATTGTTATTTTTTTACAGTCAACTCATTTTGGCCCGTGCAATTAGCAGGTTAAAGCATTTAATTGGAGGGGCACATTAAATTTTATTTGGTTCATATTTCTGATCTGAAGCTGTTTTCCTGGAGTGTGTGTATGAAAGGATTCTCTGGGCTCATGTAAAGGCTGTGTTCTCCTAGTGCCTATCAACGCTGAACTTACCTGGCCCAGGTGAGCTCCTTGATCCCGGGCCCTGCTCCATCTACACCTGGCCCAGGTGAGCGTCACAGATGACCGATCTGTAACTGCAGTTTGCAGTGGACGCTGTCACGCTCAGAGTAATGTATCTCCCCTGCTTTTACTCAAAACAGGTTTTTTGTTTGTTTGTGGTTTGTTTTTCAGTATGCTTGGAACTTTTGTATTTAAGTCACTTCAGGAAATCTTTGTTTTTATATCTGTTGTTCAAATGTATGGTCAATTTACCTCTCAGTTACAGGCCAGCACACTGATACCATCCCTGACGTTTTGAGGTCCACGCATCCTCTGCATCAAACTTGGACCACAGGAGGCTGGTGTCCAATCTAGACGTTTATCATACTTTATATGATGCTGTCGTGACTAGACATGGCTGAAATTTGATTAGGACCAAATTTAAAAGAAAAAAAAGGCCATACTGCAGAGAAAACCAGCAGTCTTCAATTTCCAATGTTTTCTTTTCTTTTTTTTTTTTCTCAGAAAGCAATATCAGTGTGTGTGTGATTAATGCTCCACAGTGCTTGTCAGCGAAGACCGTGTGGGGAGGGCACATGTCGCTCCTCCCTCTTGAATTGTGTTTCTTGTCCCCTCGTCAGCTGGGTGCCGAGTGCCCTTCCCAAACCTGTGGGTGGCAAGAGGAAGCCTCACCAGGCATTGTTTCCTTTGCTGGAGATTTTCTGGAAGACCAGCTTGGGACACCGCAGGGGGTTCACGGAGGGGCTGTGGTCTTGGCATGCGTGGGGTCCGAGAGACGTGGATGGCAAACCCGTCTCCTTGCAGGGCGACCTGACACCTTGTATCTCTCTTGCTGGGAACCTCACTGGTCCAAGGACAGTGATGGTGGCTAAGATGGGAGGTTGTGCCTGGGCCACAAGAGGATGAAGCCAGCGTCCTGGCAGAAGGGGATGTAAGGATAAAATAACAGGATAAAATAATGCAAAGATGACCCAGCGGGCAGCTGAGCCCGAGCAGGTTTGCAGAGAACAAGGAAGCCAGCGTGGTTCTAGAAAGCTCCTTGGCTCCCACTGGGTCCGCCGGTCAGCCCCTTTCCACTGTGGTCCCGGAGCAGGGGCCTGGCATCCCCAGCCTCCCATTCCACCCAGACCCATAGCACTGGAGCGGCGTTTTATCAAGACCCCCGGGGGCACGCGTGTGTTCCTTTAAGAAGCACGGGTCTTGGAGTTCCCTTGGGTTAAGGATCCTGCGTTGTCACTGCCTGGTGCTAGTGTGATCCCTGGCCTGGGAAGTTTTCCATGCCGCAGGTGTGGCCAAGAAAAGAAAAAGAAGCAGCCGTCTGAGTGGTTCCCTCAAATCTTCTACTTTACTTCAGCTGCACTTTTTTGAGTCTATTTGACTAGCCTGTGATAAAGTCCAGCAAATCTATTACCTGTCAGCCCACATCCACTGGGCATCTATGGGCTCACGGGAGGGTGTGGCATTTGTCCGGAGCAGAGCCTGTGAGCCTCTGTCTGCCACGGGCACAATAGGGAGCATGGCCTGGGCGCCCCCTGAGGTCTCCCCCACTGCTCCCCCATCCGCTCCTCCGTGGGGCCGCCTGGCTGGCTTCCTCTCCTAGGTGGCAGTGCCTCTCTCTCCCTGCCAGGCTGTCCCCACCCCCAGCAAGGTGGTAGACAGGAAAACAGAGGAGGGAAAGGGTGTGGGGGGGTCGGCGGGGGCAGAGTCGGAACCCAGGTCCACTTGGCTGCAAGCCTAGCACGTATATGGATAGACATAAATTTACAATCATGCATGCTATATAATACCAATATAATATGTAATACATACGATCAAAGTGCAGGGCTTGAAACAGCAAACCTCCATCCTCCCCCCTTGCTGGGACCCTCCTTTATTTATTCATGAGGCTATTTATCAAATCTTTGTTTATTTTTTTCCTTTTTTAAATTATAGTTGACTTACAATGTTGTGTCAATTTCTGCTGTCCAGCAAAGTGACCCAGTCCTAATATACATATATTCCCTTTCTTATACTATCTTCCATCATGCTCTATCCTAAGAGACTGGATAGAGTTCCCTGTGCTGGACAGCAGCACCTCATTGCTGATCCATTCTCAATGTCCTAGTTTGCATCTACTGACCCCAACCTCCCCGTCCATCCCACTCCCTCCCCCTCGGCAACCACAAGTCTATTCCCCATGTCTGGGAGTCTGTTTCTGTTCTGTAGACAGGTTCGTTTGTGCCATAGTTTAGATTCCACATATCAGTGATATCATATGGTATGTGCCTTTCTCTGTCTGACTTACTTCACTTAGTATGAGAATCTCTAGTTGTATCCATGTTGCTACAAATGGCATTATTTTGTTCTTTTTTATGGCTGAGTAGTAGTCCATTGTGTGTATGTACCACATCTTCTTAATCTGTTCTTCTGCTGATGGACATTTGTTTCCATATCCTGGTTATTGTGAATAGTGCTTCTGAACATAGGGGTTCATGGATCATTTTGAATGAAAGTTTTGTCTGGATAGATGCTCAGGAGTGTGATTGCTGGGTCATATGATAGTTCTATACTCAGTTTTCTGAGGAACCTCTGCACTGTTTTCCATGGTGGTTGTACCAGGTTATTTTCCTGCCAACTGTGTAGGAGGGTTTCCTTTGTATTTATGGTGTCAGAAGCAGGCATTGCCAGTAAAAATCCCCAGGGGAATGAAACATGTGTGTGTGTGTGTGTGTGTGTGTGTGTGTGTGTGTGTGTGTGTGTGGTCATGAAGTCACAGCTGCTTCACATTTTCCAAGACTAAGGATACAAATTGGGCAGAACCGCAGGCTACCTGCACAGGACTGGTTGAAAGTTTCTCTGTGTTTGGGACACGGAGGTGGCACCTATGGTTCAAAGAGTGATTCGTGGCTCATATAATATCCTCCCAGAAGGAAAAATATGCATTGGCCAATGTGGAAGTGGAATTATCAAAGTTCAGTCTAAATCAAGACAGCAAGGGAGTTCCCTTGGTGGCTCAGTGGGTTAAAGACCTGGTGTTGCCATTGCAGCAGCTGAGGTTGCTATTGTGGTGCAGGTTCCATCCCTGGCCTGGGAACTCCCACATGCTGCAGGTGCAGCCAACGAGTCCCCCTCAAACCCCCCCGACCCCCCAAAATACCCAAAGATGGTCAAGAAGTTGTCTTGCATTTCATTCCAATCCCTGGATAGGACCTTCCTGGGTCTGCTATGAGGACAAGACGCTGAGGAGGAATTCCCAGGTTGGATCACACCTCTGAGGTCATTGCAATTCTTACACATCACCAGACAACGACTGAATAACCCACAGGAGCCCTACAGACCATGTCAGCTATCTGGGGGCCTCTAAAAATGAATTCGGAACTGATTCAAAAGCCAAATAAACCCTCATGGGGTTCAGCTCAAGGTTGGAAGGCTTCCTAGCTTGTCTTATGGAGCTCAGTACCAAGAACCACAAATTGCAACTTTAATAGGTCATTTTGTATCAAAAGATCATTTTGTATCAAAAGGTCAATGTTGAAGTGCCTAGAATTTTTCAGTTAAAAGAATACCTTCTCTGGGTTCTGATATGGCCCAGACAGCGTTCATTTTTTTTCTATTGAGGGTTTTGTTTCTTTCCCCCCTCAAATTGTTTTTATTTGTAATACCCAAGTCTTAAGTTTAATACAGAAAAAAACCTCCATTAAAAAAATAAAAAAATGAATTTGAGATGAAATTTGAAGCAGCCAAAAATTTCCCTCCCCCCTTCCCCAATCCCTAGGAAAGATGAATTACTCTGGTTAAGACATTTGAGCCATTAAAATCCACCAACTAGGGCCCAAGGACCAGATCCAGCCTTCTGCTGGGATTTTGTTAATAAAGTTTTATTGAAACGTGTGTGTTCATTCTTTTTTATTATTATTTCTTTTGGCCAGGGGTCAGATCCGAGTCAGTTGTGACTTAGGTACATCCCAGCTGTGGCAGTAGGATCCTTTAACCCACGGTGCTGGGCTGGGGAAGATGGAACCTTTGTCCTGGCACTGCAGAGACACCACCAGTGTGGCACAGCGGAAACACCTGTTCATTCTCTTCCATATTGTGTATGGTGGCTTCTGTGCTAACACACCAGAGTTCATAGTTGTTCCAGAGACAACAGGGCCCAGACATCCCAAATGATTTACCCTCTTATCTCTTATAGGAATAGTCCCTGTATCTCTGCTGTCAATCCTGCGGGCAAATGTGGACTGTTTGCATTTTGAGTAGAATTTTTTTACAGAACAGATCAGTTATGGCCATGCCGTCCATAGCTACATGCAGCTTCATAAAGTCATGGCTTTGCAAAAGAAGTAAAAGGAGAAAAAAATTAAAAAACTATGATTTCGAGAGATGGGCAGCCATTCCAATGAGCTAAGGAAAACAGAAACTCTTGCACTTGGAAAGAAGTCAGATTAAAACAAGACTCAGGCATTGCATTGTATTTCACTTTTCTGCTACTTTCTTTTTCTTTCTTCCTTTCTTTTTTTGCACTGATAAGTTTTTAAACGCTCTGACTGCCTAGGAACCATCACCTCCAGAGTTCGGAAAGCAAGTCTGGAAGTTTGGTCTAGTTACCTTTCAAATAATGAAACAAAATCTCACCTGTCTAAACCTCTGAACATCTGGGGCCATCTGTCCTGTTACTATTTATATTAGAATCGGCTGGGAACTTCATAGGTGGCCCACTCATGACATTTCGCTTCTGCACGGGCTGACAAATAAAGTGGGGACGCCTGTCCAGGCCATTGAAGTACCTCTGGGACTTGATATCCGCAGGGCCTGGGGACCAGGGGGTTGGTGGACTGCAGTCCTGATTAAGGGAGCTGACGGCAAGCTTCTTCCTCCTCGGCCAGAATAATAGGAGGCCATTAAAATGGAACAGAGGAGCTGGTTATGTAAATGGAATTCGATGGTTACTTCACACCGCAAAGAGGACATTTGTGATGCATATTTGTGTGGGCAAGACATTTCCCTGTGCAGAAGGGGATTTTCGAAAGAGGCAGGAACAAAAAAAAAAAAGAGAAAGACTTGAGATGGTACAAAATCATTATTTCCAAACATCTCCACCTTTCACGGGAAGGTTCTTCTAGGTGGGACAGAGTTGCAGGTTTTCAGAAAGCGTCACAGATTCACTTACACACACGTGCACACACACACACACACACACTCAGACACAGCTACACACACACACACACTCAGACACAGCTACACACAGTGAACAGCCCGACCAGACACATCCCCGGCCCCGTCATTGTCACCCATGTAGTCAGCATGCGCGCTGATGCACTGCTACGAGGAAAAAAACCCCGATTGTGTTGATCTATGGCTTCCACGTGCCTAATTTATTACTGTAATTATTGTGATAATTCAGAGGAGATAAATGGAAATCTATTAGGATTTAATGTAAAAAGCTGTAATGAGTTTGCTTCCGAGGGCTGGGATGGGGTAGGAGTGGGGGGGGGGGAGTCGGGAAGAGCCGGGGCGCATCACAGAGAATCCATTAAGCCAATTACGACGGGAGTGCAAAAGAAAATACCCAGCCGGCTTGAACGAACCCTTGGCTTTCTCCCGGATGGACCTTAAGCACACAGATTCATCTGTCACATCCTTCGTTAATTTAATCAACACATCAAGGCCAAAGATGGGGACGAATCTTTAATTATCATCACTAATGCACGTGTTCAGCTTGGGGTGCTGGGGTTGGAGGAAGAGAGAGGGGGGGAAAAATGTACGCCTGCCATCGAGTAATTACCGTGCAAACGAGAAAACAACAGCAGCCATGTGGGCACATGCAATTATGCGGGAGCGCGCACGGAGGGGGAAGAGGGGGCGCGCACGGAGGGGGAGGAGGGGTGCGCTCGGACGTGCACCAAGGGGTACGTGAAATGGGAGGAGGGGCGCATTGCTAATCAGATCCCCCCCCCATGCTTTCCTAGCTATTCCCAGAAGTGCCAAAATACCTCTGTCCCGCTGCAATTAAAAATATATATATTTAAACAAGCCGGTAACTGCGATCACCTATTTACTGTCAAATTAATTCAGCCGCTCAGGATGTGCCATCTGTATCAGCATCGCCAGCATGTCACCGGCTTTCGGATCCGGCAAAAGTGAGCCCGCCCGGTGTGTTTGATGGCTGTGATAATGGAAACAAGATAAGCAATTGCAACAGATATATCATAGATTTTCTCATAATTATCTGACCTGTTACACTGTGTCAGTCGGCCGCCAAACACAGTGTTTTTATGTCAGAATCTGTATGGGCATTTCCCCCTTTGATCATCGTGTATTCTGCAGATGTCAGCCTTACTGTATTTTAATTGACTCTGCCGTAGCATTCAAAAAAGCGTCTTCGACTCCAGCGGCTGGCCTGATGAGGCTGACAAGCTGGCATTTAGAGCGTTAGGTCGGCTCAGAAGCCACGTGCTCCCCGGGTCTTGGAGGGGGTAACAAAACGATGTCGGGACACCTCCCCTCAGAGCCCTCCGAGCCTGGCACACGCACCTGCCCTCACTCGGGCTGCCTGCCGGAGCACGGTGGGGTCAAGGCATTGTGGTCTGAGACCCGCCCCCCACCGCATCTGGGTGAGTATGACGGGGGGGGGGGGGGAGGGGGTTGGTCCCCACCGCCAGTGGCCTGGTGGACCCGTGTCCCCTCCCCCCAGACACCTTCTGTGGGGTCCTCGATCTTCCGCAATGACAAGACGTGACAGTGGTAATGAGGAGCCAGGTGTGTGTGGATTTCCAAGGAAGCCCTTACCTTCCGAGGACGGGCATCTTAAAAAAAAAAAACAAAACACGAAATTGTCCTGGTTGAAAATGCGGGCTGAGTACCAACTGGACACGTTTTAATGCAGAGGTCAATTTATTTTGTCTTGACTTTTCAGAGACAGGAAATCTGTGGCCTCCTGTCTGGGAGCCTTCGCTTGTCACGGATGCGTTCTGCCTCGTTAACCCAGCCAGGCAGGGGAGCAGTTGTCTTCATCAAGCCCCTGACAGACACTCGTCCCCCCCCCCCCGCCCCCCGCCCCATGCCCCTCCAGGGGCGCCTCCTGGCCTGTGCCATTGCCACCTTAAGTCTCCCACTTTGCGAAGGGGAAGGGAAGGGGGAACTCATGGACTGCAAAACCGAGAGATGACACACAGAGAATTCATCTGGAAGGTTTCCAGGGAGGGGTGTTATTGGGGGGGGGCAGCGTTCCGGGTGGTGCATGGGGATCATTCTCATCAAGACAAGGCTGAAGGTCATCGAATGAGCCACTGTCCTCATCAACAAACAGGACAAGGCCCTTAGGAAGCTGATTCTGCCCCAGCCCCAGCGCTGCCCCTCTGCCTTCTGTGAACTGAAGGCGTCGAGGCCATTTATCTAGAGGCTTCCCGACGCGGTTCTAGGTGGAGACGGATGATGCTCGGGGTGGCATTGGCACAACCCCCCTTTTCACCAGTGCCCTGAAACCTGTCCTGACTCCCTGCCCCCACACGCCTTCTCCTTCGCTGGCTTTGCCAAAGACCTTGTTTCTCTAACAGAGCACACACTCTGGGTGCTTTCGTCTGCTGTGCTGGCTGGGACGTCGGCTCCGCGAGGAACCGAGAGTGACGCCGGGTCAGCAGACGATGATGGATAAATGTCCACAGCATAGGACGACCTTCTTGCTTTCTGCAAGCCCAGCACGAGCGCAGCGCGAGCTGTGGATCTGCTCGCGGGTCTAGCCACGGAACAGGAGGTACAGGTGGTCATCTCAGAATCACTCAGCCGGCCAACGAAGATACATCCGTTGAATGAGTGACTGGAGACGTGCCCCAGGATGAAGACCAAGAGGTCATGGATGCCTAGAGCACCGTGTGGCCGCTGGGGATTAAGAGGGGCAGCCATGCCGAGGTGCCACTTGCAGTGGGAACATTGGAAGCAGAACTCAGCCAAGAGCTCAGTGGTTCTCTTCTGGCGGAAGCTCTTGGGAAGCGCTTCCAGAAAGTGTTGACGGAATCATCCAACCCTTTGGGCCCAACGTATGGGTCCCAACAGAACAGGTGCCACTTCTGTGTGTCCCAACCCGATGCATACCAGCACTGTTGGTATTCCAATGCTGTGGGCTCCAGCCTATGGATTCAACCCTTTAGACTCCAGCCCCGTGAATCCAAGCTCTGTCCATCCCAGTTCTTTGGGTCCCAGCCGTATGGATCTTACACTTGTGGATTACTGCCTTTCAAGTCTCTGAGGATAGTTCCCAGCCCTATGGGTACCTCTCACAGCCCCTCCTAAAAGCTCTGCCTCCTTGTAGGGGCAGAACGGAGGTGCCCAGGGCCCCCTGGGCTCAGAAAGCTATTTCCTATTCCCCCAAGGCCCCTGAGAAGGCTGTCCCCACTGCTCGGTTCCCCCCCAGGTGTGTGTACCTGGAGGGCTTGGCACCAGGAAGCTCGTTTCCCTCCCGGTGATACCCACGCCGTGCCACAGTTCCCATGCATTCCTGGTGCCCGGGGACAGCCCTGAGCCTCCCGTCATGCTTTGAGGCAAAACTCAAATTTAGCTGGAAAGAACTCTGCGTTGCAGGCATTTTCGGAATATCAAATACATGAACATTTAAAAAACCCAAGCCCAGGATGTGTTTCTGTAAAGACATTCTGGGAGAGCGGTGTCGGGAAGGATGTGGGGCTCGTAAAGAAAATCCCAATGCCACTCGTAAAAATCTTGGGAATAAAGTTCCCAACCGTTTTATTGCCCTTTGGAAAGAGAACACTCCAGACGGGGAGGACCTAGTGCCAGTTTCTCATGGAGAGTGAAATGTCTATTTCCAGACGACCCAAAAGGAGTCACTTGGAGGAAGTGAGGAATTGAGACAAGGGTGTCCAGGGCAGGAGCTGTCAGCATGAAGGGGGCAGGTGCATGCCAGGCACGGGTCCCAACCCTCTCCACACCCACTTTGCCTTGCACTTGCTCTTTAATTGGGGTGAAAAACAAACTTGTAAACTTTACCATCTTGACCATTTTTAAGTGTCCAGGTCACTGGCATTCAGGAAATTCACGTTGTTGCACAACGCCATCCCCTGACCATCACCACCAGAACTTTCCCAAACTCTGTCCCTGTGAGCACTCGCTGCTCGTCCCCTTCAGCCAGGCCCTGACTCCACCATCTCTTTCCTTCCTTTTTTTTTTTTTTTCTGCACCCACGGCATGCAGACGTTCTCAAGCCGGGGATTGAACCCATGCCACAGCAATGACCAGACACACAGCAGTGACAATGCCAGGTCCTTAACCCTCTGAACCACTGGGGAACTCTCCACCACCTGCTTTCTTTTCTTTTTCTTTTTTCCCTTTCTTTTCTTTTGGTTGCGCCTGTGGCATGCAGAATTTCTGAGGCCAGGCATTGAACCCAAAACACAGCAGCAACCAGGGCCACAGCAGTGACAATGCTAGGTCCTTAACCCTCTGAGCCACCAGGGAGCTTCCCATCATCTGCCTTCTTTATGACCTGACTCCTTTGTGGACCTCCTATGTGTGATGGATTCATATAGGATTCCTCTTTTTTTTTTTAACCATTAAATATTTTATATAGCATAATAAAAAGAATAACTTAACTGGTAAGAATAACAAAAATAATATACCCTCTGAAAATAAGTAAAATATAAAATGCATAAATTGGTGAAAAAACAGTGTAACTATATAAATATGTCCTCACAATTTGTCACTTCTTATTGATTCTTCAATATAGGCATTACACCATTCTAGGGGATGTGATAAACAAGACATTATAGACCTTACATTGTACCATGGAGAGAAATGGTTATTAATAATACAATTGTCGAGCTGTATTATTTAATTGTACAGTTGCATTATTTATAATTATAATAAGTTCTTTGATGGAAAGGATTTTTTTTTTTTTGGCTATTTCTTGGGCCGCTCCCATGGCATATGGAAGTTCCCAGGCTAGGGGTCCAATCGGAGATGCAGCCACCAGCCTATGCAGCCTATGCAGGATCCGAGCCGCATCTGCAACCTACACCACAGCTCACGGCAACGCCGGATCCTTAACCCACTGAGCAAGGGCAGGGACCGAACCCGCAACCTCATGGTTCCTAGTCGGATTCATTAACCACTGCGCCACGACGGGAACTCCAGGAAATTTTTTTAAATTTAAAATTGTATTTGATTTGCATTGTTCTGTCGCTTTCTGCTGCACAGCCAAAGTGACCTAGTCCTACATATATACCCATTCTTTTTCTCATATTATCTTCCGTCATGTTCTATCCTAAGAGACTGGGTAGAGTTCCCTGTGCTGGACAGCAGGTCCTCATTGCTCATCCACTCTCAATGTCTGAGTTTGCATCGACGAACCCCAACCTCCCCGTCCATCTCTCCCCCTCCTCCTTGGCAGACACACGTCTGTTCTCTATGCCTGCGAAGGTGGTGGGTTTGTCTTTTTGTGCCTTTCTTATTTCACTCAGCATCCTGTTTTCCAGGTTCATGCACACTACAGCCTGTCTCAGAACTTCCTTCCTTTTTTTTAAGGCTGAAGAATATTCCACCTTCCGTTTATGCAGCCACCCACCTGTGGATGTTTGGCTTGCTTTCATCTCTCGGTGACTGGGGATAAAGCTGCCATGAACAAGGGTGCACACGTAGCTTTATTAGACCGTGCTTTTCATCCTTCTGGGTATATACCCGGAGTTGGGGTTGCTGGATGGTACGGTAGCTCTAGCTTTCATGTTTTAAAGGAACTCTCTCCCATTTTCCTCGGGGGCTCTGACAATTTATGTTCCCACCAGCGATGCACATAAAGGATCTCAGCCATCTCGGCTCCCAAGGAAACCTCACAGTCTCCAAGGGTGCAGGATGGGGTCTCCCTGGGGCAGATCTGAGACAGTCTGGTGGTGCACTTGCAGCCCCACCTGGCCTTTGGGATGTTTGGCCTGAATCTGATTCTGGGCACAAGAATTCCCTCCACTCACGCCCATGCCCCCCAGAGAAGACTCAGCAGTCAGCAGCCGCACAGGTGGGGATGGGGAGAGGTGTGCGTTCAGGGCACCTCGTCAGAGCGAAGCATCAGCCAGCTCCGTCACCCCGAGTCTCTGGCCCAGGATGTGCTGATACGAAGGGATTCTCCCATTCCAGGGAGGAAGGGTCTCCCGCCTTCCTGGGGGAGCTGGCTGGAGCACTTAACCTTAGATTTCTTATATCCCCGTCTGCGCATTCACACAGAGTCTTAACTGTCTTTAATTTCTTGCTTTTTAGGACCACACCTGTGGCGTATGGAATTTTCCAGGCCAAAACTGGAGCTGCCGCTGCAGACCTACACCACAGCCACAGCAATGCAGGATCTGAGATGCGTCGGTGACCTATGCCACAGCTCATGGCAAAGCCAGATCCTTAACCCACTGAGGCCAGGGTTCGAACCCACATCCTCATGCCAGCCGGATTCTTAACCCACTGAGCCACAACGAGAACTCCTCTTTAAACTTTATTGAGGCAAAATTCACACATCACACAATCTGCCGCTTTTTGTTTTTGGCCACGCCTGAGGCATGTGGAATTTACTGGGCCAGAGATCAAACCCAAGCCTCAGCAGTGACCTGAGCCACTGCAGTGACACCTCTGGATCCTTCACCTGCTGCATCACATAAGAAAGAACTCTTATCAAATACTGTTTAACAAATTTCTTCTGGGCCACACCTGAACTCCCAGTTCACCTTTTGAAAGTGCACGATTGAGGGGCATTCGGCATAGTCACCACAGTGTGCAAATACCACCCCCTTCTGGTTCCAGAACATTCTCATCCCCCAAGGAGGACCCCCGCCCATGAACTGTCTGTCACTCCCCTGCCCTCTCCCCACCAGCCCCTGGCACCACTAACCCAGTCTCTCTGTCGACTGCCCTGTTCTGGATGCTTCCTATCCATGGAATCCCACTCTGTGTGTCCTTCTCTGTCTGGCTTCTCTCCCCGAGCATTGTGGGTTCAAGGTCCATCCACGTGGTAGCCTGTGTCTGAGCTTCAGCCCTTTTCATCCACTGTGTGGATGGACCCCACTCTGTATATCCATCCATCCATCATCCATCCAAAAAGGAGTGAGGGTGGTAAAAGGGGCACATTTCAGAAGGGAGGCACTAGTTACTGCCTGCAAACACCTATTTGCCTTCGTCTAGGACCCTAGTAGGTAAAAGAGGTAGGATGGCCCTCTTCCAGTTCCCCCCAACCCTGGGAATCTGGGGAAGGTAAGGAAGAGAAGCCAGTCACCCTGCCCACAGTCACCCCCCACCACAGCCACCCCCCCCCCCGCCCCCGCCACACACACACACCTTGGCTCTGATCATTTAATATTCAACAGTGACCCCAACAGTCGCCTACCAATTTCTATTATAATGAAAAAGGAGATCGGATCTCTGTGTCGGTAAATCTAATAGGTGTCAGGATAAATGTGTGTCAGGACGCGTGCTCACGGCAGACCCACACCTGCATCCTTCTGTGAGCCTCTCTGAAGGGTGTTCATTGCCTCCTCCCACTCGGAGGATGGAAGACACACAGGCTTGGTCCCTCGCGTGGGAAATGTGCTTTATTTATGCAGCTCTTCAGCCGTCTACAGGGAGAAGCGCCCCTGGCAAGGCAGGGCTCGGAAACCCTCCGCGCATTTTAAAACGCCTGCATCCACTTAGCGGGCGGAAGGGCTCCCAGCGGTATGGTTTAGTACAAATCGTGTTTCCCTATCGGTGCCGCCGAGGAGTCACTTCCATCACTGCCGCGGTGGGTTGGGGGGGGGGGATACTCAGGGTGTGGGAGTTTCAGGTGAGAGCCCACTGATGGGAATAATTGCCCCCATGGGCATGGTTACTGCCTGGAAGGAGGGAGGGAGACCCCTTGGAATTAATGGCTGAATGAGGGGGTGGTTTTCCTCCATAGAGTCATGGGGACTTGCTGCTCAGAAGTGAAAGGGACATGGCCTCCATTGCTCCCTGCCCATCAGAGGTGGCCGTGCAATGAAACGCACCAGCTCTTGATTACTTCCTGCTCCTATCTGGGCTTGGCTGCTGCACCTTCCCAAAGCCTCCCCAGAACTCCTCCAGGATTCAGAAGGCATTGGTGCACTCCACAACATTCGATATATGCGATATAAATGTATCAAGCATGCAGCATGTTTGGGGCACCATGCTGGAGGCTGGGTACACTGTGAAAAAGGGGTCATCAACGTCCAGGCATCAATTGTAATTGCCTCTTGATTGTTCACAGGTGTCTCACCCCAAGAAGACCCAGCCAGGCAGAGGCCATCTTTCCAACAGGATGGTCCATCACACCTCCAGAGATGGGTGTTGTGGTTCATGCGAGGGTTGGAAAAGAATTTCCAGACTCATAGCGAGGTGAAGGGAAAGATGAGTTTATGAAAGTAGGAAATGCTGTGAGGTGAAAAGAAAGGTGAGTTTGTTGAGATAAGAAGTGTTGCCAACACAGCGGGACAACTTCCTGATGACCGGGAAGAGCCATCCTCAAGCACGTAGACATGTCTGTTGGTACAGCCCAGGGCAAAGAGAGAGGAAAAGTCTTACTATACACCTGCAGGCTGCTTGGGAGGGTATAATTTCCCTATAGGGCAAGGTGAGGAGAGGGCCAAATACCTTTTCTACTATGGGACTGGAGGGAGTGGGCCAGGTTGCTGAAGGGGGAGGTGGCTCAAGAACTCTGTAACAGTTGCCGTGAGATTGGAGTCTGACAATTTTTATCCTGGCCAGAGGCTCTTTGACTTTCTCTCATTGGAGAGGTCTTGAAGTCCCACAGTGGAGAACAGGATTTTTTTTTCTTTTTAGGGCCACACCTGTGGCATATGGAAGTTTCCCAGCTAGGTGCTGAATTGGAGCTGTAGCTGCCAGCCTACACCACAACCACAGCAATGTAGGATCTGAGCCGCATCTGTGACCTACATCACAGCTTGTGGCAATGCCAGATCTTTAACCCACCGAGCCAGGCCAGGGATCGATCAAACCCACATCCTCGTGGATACTAGTCGGGTTTGTTACCACTGAGCCACCACAGGAACTCCTTAGAGCCCAATTCTTTACAACATCCACTAGGATGCTCTGAGCTGAGTCTGAGATGACATGCACACCGGTGGCTGATTATAGCCACGTGACTATAAACACGAAGGGCTTCTGACCCCCCCCAGTGGATCCTGTCTCCCACTGAGCGTTGCCAATACCGAGCATGCATTTGCTTGGAGGGACCAGTGTTTTGGACTAAACATTCTCAAATGCAAAGAAAGATGAGACCCACGTAGCCTGTCCACACTCATTGTTATGCATGCTTTGTTTTTCTCAAAAGAGTTTTTAGGGGTTGAACTGTGTCCCCATCGTGCTTATGCTGAAGCCCTGACCCCAGGACCTCAGATGGGGCAGTGTTAGGAGACGAGTCTTTCAAAAGGGGATGGAGGTAAATGAGGTCACGAGAGTGGGGGGTCCTGATCCCCCAGGATGGGGGGTCCTTAGAAGAAGAGGAGGTCAGGACACAGACACACACAGAGGGACGGCCCTGTGAGGACACGGGGAGGAGACGGCTGCCAACACGCCCAGGAAAGAGGCCTCAGTGGGGACCAGCCCTGCCCGCCCCTGCGGCTCCAACTCCAGCCTCCAGGACGGGGAGGGATAAATGTCTGTGGTTTAAGCCCCCCAAGTCTGGGGTATTTTGTAACAGCAGCCCAGGCAGAATGACACAGGGTGTCTGTCAAAATTTTAGTTGAGACGAGAATAGGCAAATGTTGACAGATTTGGGGTTTTCCCATGATAACTGGTCTCTATGAAAATGTAACCTGATTTAAGAAATCCTGGCTGTTCCCTAGTATCCACAGACATAAAAGATGCTGATCTGACAAGAGGTCATGTGGCCCCTGCCTCACAATCCGGGACCTCCCCGCCTGCAGACCCTCAGGCTGAGCCCCCTGGGGGATGGGTTCAACAGGCTCATGCATCCCCAAAAAGCCATCTCCCTCCTTGACCCTGTTACATGCAAAACTGTCAGGCTCTCAATTCACTGGTGAGGAAAGACCACGAAATCTCTCTGAGCCACCGCTCGGGTGGGAAGGTCATTGGCAATCCCTGAGCCTGGCCATTCTATTTTTTGGGGAATGTTTCCAGGGCTAGAATGAGGGAGACCGAAAGGCAGCCCTCCCCTCCCCCAGCAAACACGTGGCTGGTGGAGCCACGTGGCTGATGGGACCTGGCGGCTGCTGGAGACAGGTGACTGGTGGAGCTGCCGCTGATGGAATTTAGTTCTCGAAGCCTTGTGCTTCTGCACGCATGTGACGGGGAGAAGCAAGAACCCTTAAAACCGACTCACAGCTACACCCCAGCGTCCCCCTTCTCCAGTGGGTGCAAATACAGCTACTGCAGACAGTCATGCCACAGCTCTTTGTGGTTTCCAAGCAAATTCCGTCTCCCCCTTTTATTTTCTTTTGTCTTTTTAGGGCCACAACCCACAGCCTACGGAGGTTCCCAGGCGAGGGGTTGAATCAGAGCTACAGCTGCTGGCCTACCCCACAGTCCCAGCAACGCAGGATCCGAGTCACATGTGCGACCCACACCACAGCTCGCAGCAATGCCGGATCCTTAACCCACTGAGGGAGGCCAGGGATCGAACCTGCATCCTCATGGTTCCTCGTCAGATTCGTTTCCGCCACACCACGACGGGAACTCCCGGTCTTGCCTTTGAATGTACAGCAAACGGCAGCAGCTTGCCGAGCATGCACCCTCCTGCCCTGCCCTGCCCGAGTCTCTGGAGAGGCCCGGAGATGCAGGACACGGCCCCTCTGTGCACACCAGCCCTCCCTTCTCTTCCCACATCCCCTCCCTATATCTAGCTGCCCTCTCAGACCCTCACGTCATCTACGGGTGACCATTTGGCTCTGTTTCTGCTTCCTGGAGGCCCTTGCATGTCCCACCTGCCAGGACAAGGTTCAGGAGTGTCCCTCTTGAGCCCCCGTCCACCAGGAGAGGGACCCTGCGGAGATGGGACGGGATCAAATGGGATGCGAATTTGGAAATTGAGATGTGCCTCCTCTCCGGGGTCACCAGCAATTCAAGTTCTCCATTTTGCTTGAATGTTAAAAAAAAAAAATTACAGCCCCACTAAACTAGGCGTTTAATGAAAACAGAACCCCATGCACGGTGAGGCAGCCCCGTGCAGGCTACGTGCTAATAAGAAGCAGATGGCCCAACCTGACCCAAACCTTTTTTTTTTATTATTGGAAAACAGGACCCACAAAGGCACTCTGTAACTTGTTTCATAAGGAGTTAATTTGGCTGAGCAATAACAGGGCCATTAAATCTGCTTAGAGCAGGGATTACAAGAAAACAGGAATGGCTTATTCCTGGTTCCCCTGCCTCAGAGCAGACGCTAGGCCCCCTTGCCCTGCAAAGGTGGTGCAAGAGAGAAATGCAACATGGACCTAAAAAAAATATGCATAGTCTAAAAGTGGAGGGTTCATTTTGATTTGGGGCAAAATGAAGACTAGCGCCTGGAGGCAGCATCTCAGGAGCTCCGAGGAACCGCTCCGAAGAGGCAGGGGGAGGGCAGAGTGTCTGATCTCGGTGAAGGGGGAGTCCCCGCCACCAAGCACCCATTGTGCAGAAGGTCCCTGCTGGCCTCGTGAAGGTCACCGCTGGTCACGAGGAGCAGACGTCACCATGAAGGATGTTGGTGGTTTTCTAGGTACGAGGAGATGCCAGACTCGGGCTCCTGAAATCTTCTCCTGAAAATCCCTAACCCTCTGAAGCCCTGTTCTTCCAGTTTCCCCAGAGCACAGAGGCCTCACTCCTGGTCCCCACCCTGAGCTCCTGTCAGGGGGTGTCGGGGGCCGGCAGCTGCAGTGGCTTGTGATTTAGTCCTTGCAGAGGCAGAAGGCATATCCCCGTGTTCGGCTCAGAGCAGGAAACCGGCCCCTCTCCCAGGTGCCCTGCTCTGACACACGGAACCTCAACTTGTTTACCGCAGGCGGCAGACGTGCACGCAGATGTGGGGCAGAAGGGAAGGGGGCTGGCTGAGGGCATCGTGCAGACCCCGCCAGCTTGGAGGAGGGAGAAGCAAATCCCGCTTGCTGACTCTCAGGGCCACTCTGCCGTCTCTGCCACAGACTCACTGTGGCCAAAACTCGACCTCTGTCCACCGGTGCCCAGCAGAAATGCAGAGACAGAGTTTGGGTGAAGGAGAAAGAAGAGCTTTCATGGCTTTTCCCGGCAGAGGAGGCCACAGCAGACTCATGCCTTAAAGACTGTACCCCACCGTTGGGAAGAATTGCGGGGAGTTGGACAGTAAAAAGGAGAAAAACAGAGCTCCTGATAAGAATCTGGGTTGAGGGCAAATATGCCTTCTTATTTTGGGGGGACAGGGGAGCTGATCAGGGAAGGGAGGGGATGCAGAGACCCCGAGGGGTCGTCAGGAGACAACAGTGACTGCTGGGGGCAGGTCCTGGTTCCCCCTCAAGGGATACACAGAGCAATGTCTTTGAGCTCTTCTGCAGAACTCAACCCCAAGAAATGGAAGAAGTGAACTGCTTGATGGGGCTTCTTCATTTCAGAGGGAAGGTCGCAGTGGGATAACCTCACGGGCCAGCAGAACCAGTCCTGGGGCCACTAAACACCAGCTCTGAAGAAGAATGCAAGCTTGCACCCACCTGGACCCTCATCTGTGGCCCTATTGGTCATTCCCAAATTCTAGGACCCTTTCCTGTTCTCTCTCAAAGCGGGGCACAATCTTTATGGCATTAGCCAGCTGTAGCCTCCTTTCCTTGGCAAAACAATCGATATATTTTTATCTTCTTCACCCCAAACTCTGCATTTCTATTTGGCATCAGTGCACAGAGGCTGAGTTTTAGCAACAGAGGCACAGGATGCAAGCAGCTGGGTCTCTGAGGACAGATGTGTGGCTAATGTTTGTCCCTCTGTTGACAAGATTGGGCAGGGACCCAGCATCCAAGAGGTGGGGTGCTCAGCCTGTGTATACCCCAGGGGGCCCCCAGGTAGGGGTGGGGTGGCTAGTCAGCTCCAGGGACCACACAGATGTCCAGTGGGCAGGGAGGTGCCCGAGTGGGGTCTGTTACAGTGACCACAGTTGTGCAAAATCTCTGCAAGACAGCAGCCCAGGAGCTGGAGTGTTCTGGGTTCTTGCATTGAAATCCATGTCACAAACAATTCACTGTTTCAAAGGGGCTGATGCAGGGGTGTTTAGTGTCAAGGTCAAGCCGCAGCATCTCAGCTCAAACAGAAAACTTAAAGCTCGTGACAGGCCTGGCTCTCTCTTCTGATAAAGAAGTACCCTCCCCTTAGAAAGTTCTTTGCTCAGTAAGGGTGTAGCTGAAACCGGCCTCTGTCCAGTGACACCAATGAAGCCTCAGAGACGGAGTTTGGGGTGAGACAGAAAGAACGGCTCTATGGCTCTGCCAGGTAGAGGAGGCCTCGGCAGGTCAGCCCCTCCCAACGGTGTCCTCCCTTGAGAAGGGACAGCAAGGACTCTTCAAGGTTGAGCTCCAAACCAGGGCTGTTGATGACTATTCTCTTTCAGATTCTTTTCCCACATAGGTTATCACAGACTACTGGGTAGAGTTCTCTATGCTGTACACATGTCACCACTGGACAGCCATTCCATAGACCTCAGTGTGAAGGTGCCAATCCCACACCCGCAGTCCATCCCTCCCTCCCACCCCAACCAATTTCTAAGTCTGCACTCAAAGGAAAGGAACACCTGTCTTCAAAACACATACTGGTACATGCATGTCCACAGCAGGATCTTTAATAGTAGCCCAAAGGTGGAAACAACCCTAGTGTCCCCCAGTGGATGATGGATAAACAGCAAGGTCCACCTGCACGGTGGAATATTATGCAGCCATGAAAAGGAACAACGCTCAGACACAGACTACCACGTGGATGGACCTTGAACCCATGATGCTCAGGGAGAGAAGCCAGACCCAGAAGGACAAAGACTGTGATTCCACTCAATTGAAATACTCCAATAGGCAAATCCGCAATGACAGAAAGCAGATTTGTGGTTGACAGGACCTGGAGGGTGGGGGGTGGGGTGACCACTTGATGGGGCTGGGGTCCCTCTTTGGGTGATGAAAAGTTCTCAAAGCAATTGCAGGTGAGGATTGCTGAACAGGGGCTAAATGCCATTTTCAAAAAGGTTAAAAGTTTGCATTTTACGTTTGGTGAGGTCTACCTAAAAAAAAAAAAAAAACCCCATAAGGATTTGTGACAATTCCCTGGCCCAGGGTCCTGGACAGAACTATAAGATGTTGGCTCTGATGGTGGCCAGCCAGCCCACGCGGAGTTCGATCCCATGTGGTTTAAGACCAGCAGACTGGACCATTGAATACAAGCATCACAGAACACTAAAGAAAAGGCGGGTGGCTTCTCTGAAAAAGATGATCTGAAGAATTCCACTAAGTGACCTCGGGGAAGAGAAATGGTTCTTGTGCAGGTGCAGCGGACATGGTGTGTGACCAGCCCTCGGCTCACAGCTTCATGGCAGCACGAGAAAAGGATTTCCTAGAACAGAAAAATGCCCTAGAACAGGCCACCCAAACACTTTCCTACTGGCTGAAAAACTCAGTTGGAAATGGACACAGGGAACCCCTCGTTGTGGTTTGGATTTGCATTTTCCTGGTCCCCAGTGATGCTGGGCATCTGTGCGGGTTCTCCTGGGCCACGGGGAGGTTTTCTTTGGAGAAACGTCTATTCAGACCCTTTGCCTATTTTTCCCGCCAGATTCTTATCCTTTATTTTTATGATTGAGCTCTACGGGTCCTTCATAGCGTTTGGAAGTTAACCCTTTATCAAAACCCGGTAACTGAGAGGTGTTAACTCACCTGCTTGGGATCACTATACGTACATCAAATCACGGGGTGGCTCGGAAACGAAGACAATAGTACATGCCGACCATCTCGCTAGAAAGATGGGAAAGCAGAAATTCATAAGCTGAAGGAGGAAAGACAGCGTCCAGGAGGTCGTTAGATGAAGCATCATTTTGACCAGAATTTTTTTTCTCTTCTTTTCTTTTTTCTTTTTTTGGCTTTTTAGGGCTGCACCTGTGGCATATGAAAATTCCCAGGCCAGGGATCGAATCGGAGCTGCAGCTGCTCATCTACACCACAGCCACAGCAATGCCAGGTCTGAGCCACGTCTGCGACCTATACCACAGCTCACGGCAACACCGGATCCTTAACCCACTGAGTGAGGCCAGGGATTGAACCTGCATCCTCATGGACACTAGCTGGATTCTGAACCCCCGAGCCGCAGGGGGAGCTCCTGTCTGGAGTTCTTGGCAGACAGGACCCCACACCCCCAACATCACCAAGAGTGGGCGTCCCAAGAAAAAGTCCCTTTGATAGACAAGCCCATCTCCAAACAGCCAAGCATGTCCTCGTCCGCTGAGCATGTGAATCTGACCAGCTCCTCCAGGAATCTGACCTCTGACTGCTTGACCGCTCTGGGGGGAGGGCCTGGACCCTACACACTGTCCAATGTGTCCTGGCACCAGCGCCTACAAGACCACGGACTCTCTCAAAGCTCAGGTTTATGAAGCTCTCATACTTTAGGGCAATTAAATAAAAGCATTTACAAGCCCGCCATAAAGAATTTAAAACTCTTGGAAAAAAGCCTGTGAATGAATCCATACTCCCCTTGGTAGGAAAGGCACGGGATGGAGGAAATGACTTAATGCCATTCCCGAAACCACCTAGCGAGTGGGTCAGAGCTGGGCTCAGGGCCCTGGCGGAGAGGCGGGGGTTCTGGGGCACAGCTGGATGGCAGCACCCGGCCTGCGGAGGCCACGGGGCAAACCCTTCCAGAAGAGACCTCACGGTTTTCCGAGAAGGCACGTGCCCACCGTGCATCCTACCTTCTCCAACATCCGATCGTGCCACATTCCAGATTTTATCTAATGTTTGCCAAGCAAGTCGGTCTAGACGGGACGGCTCACGGTTCTCCTGATGTGCCTGTGTGGAACAGGCAGAAGAACCTCCATGGCAGCTTTGCCCTAAAATAGCAACTCCCTGGAAGTAAGCCAAGATCCACCAGGCAGGACCGGGTGCCCATGAAGTTGTGGCCTTTACACCCAATCACGTAGCCGTCAAAAATCAAAATTCAGCAGGGACTGGGTCCGGCTGGGTCTTCACAGGAGGATTTTCAGCAGGAGAAGGGAGTTCTGAAAAATGACGTCCCGCACAGGAAACCTTTTGCAAAAACTTAGAGAGGAGTCGTTTCTGCCGTGGCTCAGCAGTAACAAATCCGACTGGTATCCATGAGGATGCTGGTTCGATCCCTGGCCTCGCTCCGTGGGTTAAGGATCCGGTGTTGCGGTGAGCTGTGGGATAGGTTGCAGATGCGGCTCAGATCCTACGTTGCTATGGCTGTGGTGTAGACCCAGAGCTCCAGCTCCGATGGGATCCCTTGCCCGGGAATGTCCATACGCCGCAGGTGCAGCTGTAAAAGGAAAAAAAAAAAAAAGAATAGCTCTGAAGAAGGGGGAGACCCCTAAGCCCACAGAGAAAGACCAGTTTTAGGGGCAGATAGTCCACGTGGCTTCAACGGGCGGCAGAGCAGGCAGCTCTGCTTAGTTTATGAACAGAAGAACAGTCATGGGTGTGGCCCAGCAAAGAGCCATGGAAGCACGGCTGAGTCTCAGGTTGCTTCGTGTCCTGGGGATGGGGTGTGCGGGCTGCTGGAATGTCACCCTTGCCGCCTTGGCTGGATCCCAAGGAAGGGACACCAGGACAAGTGACGTTTATCCTGAAAGTTCTGCAAGCACCTCGCTCCTCCCGCAGGACTGGGGGTTCCAGACTATCTGGGAAAGTGCTGATAATCCCAGCCAGACAGGCTGGACATTAGTCATTTCCTGCCTTTCTCTGTCTCTCTCTCTCTGTCTCTCTCTCCGTCTCTGTCTCTTTCTGTCTCTGTCTCTCTCTCTCTCGCTCGCTCTCTTTTCTCCTTCAGTAAACTGAGATTTCTCTCCAAGATCAGAAACAAATATCAGGGCCCCCAGAACTTCCTCGACTCTTAACAGGGCACAGACACATCGCTGCCTTCCAGCCTGTGGTCATGGCCATTGCTGCATTTGGTTGCCTTCTCATGCCATCACCGGGTCCTGACAGGAAACCACATCCTCGGGGCTGCTCGGTGCGGACACGCAGAAATCTGTTTCAGGTTAGCGAGAAGATGGAGCCAGCGCCCCCTGCTCTGAGATCCCTGCCTCGAAATGATCACAGGCACAAAGCATGAGGAGGCTGGCTTCCTTTCTCAAGTTTACAAGCACAGCTGTAGGAATTGCTCCAGGTACGAATGCAGGTAAATACAAATTGAAGTCCTGGGGTAATGCAAGGACCACACTTAGAAAGAGTCCACCGGGGCCATTTCGGCTTCCATTCTTTTTTTCTGAGTTTCACGTTTTTATTCATTTATTTATTCTTAGGGCTGCACCTGCGGCATAGGGAGGTTCCCAGGCTAGGGGTCGAATTGGAACTGCAGCTGCCGGTCTACACCACAGCCACAGCAATGCGGGATCCAAGCCACATCTGCGACCTACACACCAGCTCACAGCACGCCGGATCCTTAACCCACGGAGCGAGGCCAGGGATCGAACCCTCATCCTCATGGATGCTAGTTGTGTTCATTATGGCTGAGACATGACAGGAACTCCAGGAGGGTTTTAAAAATAAGTAATGGCATGGCACAATCTTTGAAAACTCTTCCCTCCCTCTCCCCGCCTTGTTTTTTTTTTTTTTTTGTTTGTTTTGTTTTGTTTTTTCCCTCGTTCAGAAAGCAGACATCCATAAGCAACCTAAGGTCTATGCAACGACTGGCCAACAGGGATCTGCTGTCTAGCACAGGAAACTACCCAGGAATCATCTATGGATGATCGGAGAAGAATCGGAAGGAGAATGGATGCGTGTACACGAATCCCTGAGTCCCTTTGTTGTCCAACAACAATGATCACAACACTGCACATTAACCCTCCTTCAGTAAAACTTGGAGAGAGAGAGAAAAAAAAAAGCAGCCACCCTCTTTTAATCCATCCGCGTGCCTCTCTGAAAAACAGAATTCCTGCAAACAGGCCTGCGTTTCTCACATGCAGGAAGCAAAGGGCATCGTGTTTGAAGAAAGGATGGGAAAAAAAATGGAGAAAGATCATAAAGCAGCCAGGCGTCGAGAGGAAAAATGCCATCGCGGATCTGGTGTAAACGCCATGGGAGAAGCCGGAGAGACAGGGGGCGGCTGGGCGGGATCTCGGTGTTCCCTGATGATAAACAGAAGGAAGTGGCCGAGCACGGGGGAGAACAAGGCGGCCTCACGTGGACGGCTGGGGCCGCAGCCCCCCTGGAAAATCCCATCCGCAGATGCTTCAGGACTTGAAAGGATTTAGGAGGCACGGCTTGAGTGGGGCTGCAGACAGATGAGTGATTGGAAAAGGGCTCCGTGGCCCGGAAGTTGGAAAGGCAAGAGGCACAGCAAGGAAGGCACGTGCGGTTTCAGCGTCGCCGCCACTGTGGAGGAAAAGGTAATTTATGGGCCATGGAATAAAACATAAGACGGGAATCTCTTCTTTGGCGGCAGAGGAGAAACTTGGGAGGTGAACAGCACCTCATTGTGCCTTGTGCTGGAGAGAATGAATGCACGGGGCGCGCTTTCTCCAGTAGAGTTGAAATCCTCCAAGGAGTCCTGTGGGACATACATCTTGTGCATGGAGACCGCCAAGCTCCCTCGTGCCCAGAAGCACACAGCCGGGAGGTCGTGTTGAGGATCAGCAGCTTGAGAACCCGCCCATGAGGATGCCAGTTTGATCCACTGGCTCGCTCAGTGGGTTAAGGCTCTGGCATGGCCGTGAGCTGTGGTGTCTTTTGCAGATGCAGCTTGGATCCCATGTTGCTGTGGCTGGGGCTGGGGCCGGCAGCGGCAGCAGCTCTGATTTGACTCCCAGCCTGGGGACTTCCATATGCCACAGGTACGGCCCGAAAAAGAAAACAAAGGAAGAGACTCAGAAAAGAAAGACGCATGCAAGTATAACACGCTAACTCTTGCTGGCTCAGGTGTGCGCTGGCCGGGGAGATGGCCGCTGGCCAGAGGCAGCTATTTATTTTAAATTATTTGTAAAAAATGTTGTGGTCACCTCCACGGCATATGGAAGTTCCTGGGCCAGGGATTGAACCTGAACTACGAGCTACAGCTGTGATCTCTGCCACAGCTTGGGTCACGGCTGTGGTGCAGGTTTGATCTCTGGCGCTGGAACTTCTGCATGTCAGAGGTGTGGCCAAAAAACCCCAAAAGCAAAAAATCTTAAATGAAAAGAACCGTCATTAAGCATCTAGGTCCACAGTGTCACCAGCCACGTTCAAGGGCTCACAGAGCACCTGTGGCGGCTTTCGAAAACTAAAAATAGAACTACCCTGTGATCCATTCATTTTACTCTTGCGCATGTATCCAGAGGAAACCATAATTCAAAAAGATACACAGTATCTTATTTTGAATCTGACTGTAAAAACACTGCACTGTGATTCCACTCTTAGGTGTACCAGTGAAGAAAATGAAAACTGACGTGAAAAGATCCATGCACCCTACTGTGCACAGCAGCACTACTCACAAGAGCCAAGACAGGGACACAACCTAAATGTCCATCGACAGAGGAATGCACGAAGATGATGCGACCATGTACACAAGGGAATACGACTCAGCCATGAACACAGAACCAAATAATGCCATTCGCTGCAACATGGATGGACCCAGAGATGATCAGAGATGAATTAAGTCAGAGAGAGAAAGTCAAACACCACATGATACCATTTATATGTGGAATCTAAAATAGGACTCAAGCAAGCATATCTGTGAAATAGAAACAGACTTATAGACGTGGAGAACAGACTTGTGGTTACCAAATGGGAGGGGGGGTGGGTAGAAGCATAAATAGGAGTTTTGGATTTACAGAAACACACCATATATGCAAAATAAACAGTAAGGATCTACTCTGTAGTATAAGGAACAGTTCTCAATATGCCATAATAGTGTATAATGGTTATTAGAAGAATCTAAAAAAGAATATGTATATAAAAGCATATATATGTATACCTTCTCTCTCTCTCTCTCTATCCCATATATGTGGTTTATCCGTGAAGAGTGACCCTGACAGGCAGGAGATCTTGCCCGTACAACTGTCTATTCTGGTCTCTGGAGCTAAGTGTGTTTTTCTGGGCTGGCCCCCCTCTCACAGGTTGGCCAGGACAGAAGTGCCTTAGAGGGAGCCAAGCTCGGGGGGTCTTCCTGGACGCCCACCCCTCAGGTGCCATGTTTTCATTCTCCCTAGAAAATGGGCTCACCTGACCCCTGGGCGCCCCGTCCACACTGGTCCCATTCACCTCCCGCCCCATTTCCAGCCTTCACCGTTTCCACGGAGGTCCCCACCCCCACCCCCAACCCCCACTGCCCCAAGAATCTCACGGGAGATGGGGTCCTTGTAGACCACGGACTCATCCCTTTTCCACCGAGGCTTAGTTTCCAGCTCCGGAGAAAGAATGCTGATCCAAGATACACCATCTCCCCACTTGTAGAAATTCTTTGGAGGATGGGGCCACGTCCACAGCAGGGCGGCCAAGCTTGGCTTTGGGGCAGGCGTGAGGTCTTCCGGGACAGCCAAGCAGCCGTGGGGTTTTCTGTTCCGACAGGCAAGTGAAATATGAGCCTGCGGTGTTCCCCATCCAGACCTCCCACGTCCAGCTGCGGGGCGGTCCCAGGGAGCCTTGGCTGGCCTGTTGAGCTGCCCCAAACCCGCGGGAACTTGGCTTCGGCCGTAGATCTCACACCCTGCTGAGATGCAGCCCACCTCCGGGCTCCCTGTCCACTCTGTGCTCAGCCCCTTCCATCTGTATCTTCCAGTTTCCACGTCTTTTAATTTTCTTTAGGTTATATAAAAAAAATTACAGTTGATTTACAATTTCTGCTATAGAGCAACCTGACCTAGTCATATACATACAAATATATATATATATATTCTTTTTTTCATATTTTCATCCATCGTATTCCATCACAAGTGATTGGATAGAGTTCCCTGTGCTATAAAGAAGGACTTCATTTCTCATCCATTCCAAAGACAAGAGTTTGCATCTACTAACCCCAGACTCCTCGTCTGTCCCACGCCCTCCTCCTCCCCCTTGGCAACCATAAGTATGTTCTCCATGTCTGTGAGTCTGTTTCTGTTTTGTAGATAGATTCGTTTGTGCCACATTTTAGATTCTACATAGAAAGTGATCTCGGATGATCTGTGTCTTTCTCTGTCTGACTTACCTCACTTACTATGAGAATCTCTAGTTGCATCCATGTTGCTACGATGGCATTATTTTCTTCTTTATGGCTGAGTAGTATTCCATTCTATCTATCGATCTATGTAATCTATCTATTTGTTTCTGTTTTGTGTATTGATTCATTTGCGCCATAGTTTAGATTCCACATATAAGTAATCTCATATGGTGTTTGTCTTTGTCTGACTTGCTTCACCTAGTATGAGAATCTCTAGGTCCATCCATGTTGCTGCAGGTGGCATTATTTTGTTCTTTTCGTGGCTGAGTCATATTCCATTGTGTATATGGACCACATCGTCTTAATCCGTTCATCTGTTGATGGACGTTTTGGTTGTTTTGTGCCTTGGCTGTTGTGAATAGTGCTGCAGTGAACACTGGGGTGCACGTATCTTTTTGAATGAAAGTTTCGTCCAGATAGACGCCCAGGAGTGGGCTTCTGTTTCTTTTACAGGATGAGTATTTGTGACTGATGAAAATGGAAGCTGCTGGAAAAGGAGTTGAATGTAACACCTTATCTAAGGTCTTTGAGTCCTTCTGTGGAATTTTTGAGCCTGAGAGTGATTCATATAGATGCTGAATGGCAGGAACTTGGCTAATGTTACAAGGTAAGGGTCAGTGCATTTGGAGACAGGAAAACCTACACAATCCCCAGGGAAAGGGGGAGCCTAAAGTTCCACCAGCTCTGCTTGGAAGGAACCTAAAATTCTCTAAGACCAAGACCTCCTGGTGGGACGTCCTGGGTGGGGGTGGGGGAGCAGAGGGAGGAGTGAGAAGGGACAAAGCGTCTGGGGAGGCACATACTTCTTGGGAAGGTTTTGCAGGATTTTTTGGAGACCTGGAATGGGCATGACTCAAAGACGGATCTTTCTGGTGGCCACCCTGTCCATGCTGGGCACAAGGAGAGTCACACACCAACATTTGTGTGCTTATCTGAGTGTTGCTTGACCCCCTCCAAGACTCTAAGACCCTGGAAGAAAAGGACAGTATCTTTGGGTCTTTCTTGACACTAACAGAGGCCTGGGACAGGAAGTTCCTCAACACTTAGTGAAGGATTGCATCCATCTCTTTCCAAATGATCACACATGCAACAATTTTCAAATTTTTATGATGGCAGGGCAAAGGGCTGAAGGAAACACTTTAAGGAACAAAAATAAGAAGATGAGAGCTGAGTCTCCAAAGAACTCACTGGTTTGCTGCCACATTCAGTCCAGTGCACACTGCTGACAACAGGATGCATGTACAACTAAGCAAGAAAATGTGTGGCTGAGCATCAAGGGGCTATGGGAACCCAAAGTCATGACAGGTAAATTGTGCTAGGCCACCTGGCTCAGGGGTCCCCAAGAGTGGGAGAGTGCTGGACAGGCAAAGAAATGATATTTTCTCCATGCGATGCAGAAAATGATGTCTGGTTAACCTTGAGAACAGAAATGAGAAATGGCTGAAGAAAGATGATCTCTTTTGTGGGTGACTGCTAGAGCCCACCTGGCATCCGCGAATGTGGATTGGAAGAGCGTAGGGCTCTTAACTATTCACTTTCTCCAAGGTCTGGTTGGGTTTGGAAGGTTCTGCTGTGACCTGGTGGATGCAGGACTGCTACCGTGTACACCAAGGTCAAATTTGGGTTTTAAGGAAAAGGGGGTTGTCTTTTCTTTGGGGGTCTGTAGGATGGAATCAGAAGGCTTCCTTTGTGGACCATCAGGAGCTCATTTAGAAACTGAGGACTGTAATGGGGGATAGAGAAGAGGAGGAAGAAAGAAAAGAAGAAAGAAGAAGAGAAGGAGGAAGAGGAGGAGGAAGAGAAGGAGGAGGAAGGGAGGCAGAGGAGTCTTAATTCTACCAGACCCAGAGCCTGTTGTCTCTTGGCGTGGGTGCCATGGCTCCTAATTTGCATTAGTGACCCTGCAATTGTGTCTTCCCACTCACACGTCTCCGTCATCCCTTCTCCAGAGAAACAACCAGGCAGTGGAGTAACACGTGTCTATACATTGTGAACCGCATTTGTGGCATCATTTTCACGGCCGGTCTTTTCCGGTCACAGAGTCCCATGAATCTGAATCCCCACTTTATTGCCACTGCCTGCTCCTGGGCATGGACTACCCAGCGGCTGCTCCAAGGAGCCTGCACAGAGACTTATTTCACAATCCATTTCCCCACATCGAACATCGTGTAACATATTTTACGGCCCACATACTGGGACAGAGAGCATTCCAGGGCTTGATGAATGGGGAAGTGCCTCTCTCCTGTGGCAACAAGTAACTCAAGGTCATGCCGCTGGGAGCCCAGCTCTGCCTGGACCGCAAGAAAGAACGCTGGCCCCGCCCTCACACTGGTGGCCTGTCTTTGATGAAGACATGGCTCCTCAGATGGCCTCAGATAGGTCCCGGGCAACAGGGCAGAGAACACAGGAAACCACAGGACTTTGTTCTCTGGGGTAATTTGAGGTGCTGTGGACACAGGCTCGCTTCCATCCACACAAGCAAAACCATCTTTGATTTCTCTTCTCTGCTTGCATGCCAAGACTGCTCCATGGCCCAGGGTCTTGGTGATGGGTCTTCTTTGATGAAGACAGCCCTTATTTTGGTGTCTGTAAGAATTCCTTCTGCTGCCAGTGCCTGTGACTCACCGGGCACTGATCTGCATGAAGTTAGAGCTGGGTATTGCAGGGGATGGTTAAATGATCAGAAGAACTCCGGTCTCCTGGGCTGCCACCCTTCTATAGTGGAAGAGAACTCCTCCATCTTGACCCATCTTGGCAGCCCGCATCAACGCTGTCTCCCAGGTGAATCTGAGGGTGGGGGGACCCGTGCTGGCCCACCCTCATTTGATGGGGACAACAGGGTGACAGAGGCAGAGCATCCATTTTCCATGCTTGTCACTCTCTTATTCTTCCACACCCATGGCCCTGCCCCTGGCTGCAGTGCCTGCAAGGTGATGCTGGGTGGCTGAGAGTGGAAGAGTACAGTTCAATATACCAACTCTCTGGTGCCTGCTTTCTGCCATCCTCGTTCTGAGTTTCACTTGGGGTTTACCTGGGTTTCAACCCCCGCCCCATTGGGGTTTTGCATCTGTTTGAGTGTCCCACGGTCACCATGAGACATGACCATAACCTCGGTGGCTTAAAACAGCAGGAGTCCAACCTCCCCCAGCCCTGGAGGCCAGACGTCTGAGGTCAAGGGGTCCCAGGACCAAGTTCCCTCCAGAGGCTCCGGGGGGAGGGTCCTTCCTGCCTCTTCCAGTTTCTGAGGGTTTCAGGCGGCCCTGGGCTGGTGGCCCCCTCCCTCCCGTCTCTGCCTTCATCTTCCCGTGGCTTCTCCTCTGTGTCTGTGTCTCCTCTGGTGTCTCTTAGGAGGACACGGTCCTTGGAGGGAGGGCCCCCCTCATCCAGGAGGACCTCCTCTCAGACCCTTCCCGTGGCTTCTCCTCTGTGTCTGTGTCTCCTCTGGTGTCTCTTAGGAGGACACGGTCCTTGGAGGGAGGGCCCCCCTCATCCAGGAGGACCTCCTCTCAGACCCTTCCCGTGGCTTCTCCTCTGTGCCTGTGCCTCCTCTTCTGTCTCTTAGGAGGACACTCTCCTTGGATGGAGGGCCCCCCTCATCCAGGAGGACCTCCTCTCAGACCCTTCCCTTCCTCACACCTGAAAAGACCCTATTTCCCATAACTTTCTGTTCGCAGGTGCCAGGGGGTCAGGAGGTGGCTGTCCATACTGGGGAGCACCACTCAACCCCCCGCACTCTCCTCGGGGCCCCAAGGGAGGGCCCTGCGCTCTCTTTAACCTGCTCAAGGTCACAGTCCTCCCTGGTGGAGCTGGTCGGGGACCTGAGCTGCTGTCCAGCACAGCGTCAGGACCGTGTCCTCGGGGGCCCTAGGGACACAGAAATGCCTTACCCCTCCCTCAGCATTCAGCCGGGGTGGGGGGAGGGCACGTGGAGCCCAGGGAGGTTCAGGCTGGAAGCTGGGGCTGCCGGCATGGAGATGGCGCACGTGTGTGGAAACAGTGTTGGGACCCAGGGGGCTTGGTGTCAGATGGTGATTTATTTCAGATACAGTGATAAATCCAGAGCCGTCTTCTTTGATATCCCAAACTGAACCGCAGCAACCAGGGAAATGTGTCTGAAAGGCTGATGAAACAGGTCTGGTGGCCACATGTGTCCTGGTGGGCTGCTTCCTTCTCTGGGGGCGGGGAAGGGGGGTGGTCAGGCCAGCACACGGGGCCCTGCCCTCTTTTTACTTCTTTCGGCCCCAGCATGCTGAAGTTTCTGGGTCAGGGAATGAACCTGCACCACAGCAGAGACAACGCTGGAGCCTTAACCCACCGCGCCACCAGGGAACTCCCTCTCTGACTCGACAGGTGCCCAGGAGGATGGAGACAGAGCCCCCCACCCCCTGAATGTGGCTCTTCACCTCGGAGACCAGCTGCGGACATAGGTACCGCCTGGTGCAAGACTTACACCTCCCCCCCGGGGGTGGAGGAGGCTTGAATTGGGCAGCAAGAAACACTGGCCTGCAGAAAGCAAGTGCCTGCAGAGATGACTTCCCTGCAGGGATTCACTGCCCTCCGTCAGGAGACTCAGCCCCCCGCCCCTCCCCGACCTCCTCTCCCTCCTTTTTCATTGTTCCCACTGCGAGTCCCTGCCGTAAACTCCCACCGCAGATTCCACCACGGATCTCTAGAGGTCTAACCTCTCCTTGCAGTCGGTGCTGGCCGCATCTTGAGCTCAGCCCGTCCGTTTCAGATGCCTTAATGAATCTGTCCTGCTTGGCCTCTTGGCCTTGTGTGTTCCTCCTTCGCAGGACCTCGCAGGACCCTGTTAGCTCCCTGAATCCTCAAGACCTCACCTGTGCAGACAGAGAAGCTGAGGCACAGAAGATGAATAACTGGCTCTTGACCCCTCACTTCTCACCACCAGGCAGCACCGTTTCCCTGGACAATCCCGCCATCTCGAACGTCACTGAGGGCTGGCCCACAGCACCTTCATAGCCTGCCGGCACCCCCACCCCACCCTGCACCCCGTCACCCTCTCTGGGCTGGGTGTTTCTCTGGGGCGCTTGGTGCCCCCTGACCTGCAAGACACCTGGTCTCTTTTGTCTGTCTGCGTGGTGACCAGGTCAGCTCCGAGGAGACTGGGTGGGTCAGAGTCGCAGGACCCAGCACGGATGCGTCCCTGGATGAAGGCTTTCTAAGTGAGCAAAGGAAACATCCTTATCAGCTTCCCTTGTGCTGCCCGCGTCCCTTAGAAAACCCCCAGAATGCCATGGTCTCCAACACCGCGGCCACGGGCCACAGGTGGCTCCTCGCTGTAAATGAATTGCCTTTCATTAAAATCAACATGCCACCCCTCTGTCACCCCTGCCACCTTCAGGGGCTCGGCAGCCATATGTGGTTTTTTAAATGCAAATGACTGACCATTCATTCCTTGAGACAATGGCTATTCCTCAGTTGCCCAGCCACATGCGACTGGCGGCGGCCATAGCGGTCAACGTGGAAACGGATGTTTCTGCCTTCAGGGGGAGCGCTCCTGGCTGCATGAGGCAGGTCGAATTCTGTTCACCTCCCCAGAAGGCGTGCGGGCGTCCTACCCCTGGTACGTGCTTTTTTGTTTCTGTTTTTTTAAATACACTTTATTGTGAATTTTGACTTTTCTATTTTTCATTTTTGGCCACAGCGTGCACCAGTTCTGGACCAGGAATTAAATCGGCACCATTGTAGTCACAACTGGAATCACTAGGCTGGGAGACAGCTCCTTCCTTTCATCCCCTGTTTTTTAAAAATTAAAATCGAGTTAGAGTTCCTGTCACAGCTCAGCAGTTAACAAAGCCAACGGGTGTCCATGAGGATGCGGGTTCGACCCCTGGCCTTGCTCAGTGGGTTAAGGATCTGCCGTTGCCTGGAGCTGCGGCGTGGGTGGTAGATGCGGCTTGGATGCTGCGTTGCCGTGGCTGTGCTGTTGGTCAGCAGGTGCAGCTCTGATTCCACCCCTAGCCTGGGAACGTCCAGATGCTGCCGGTGGGGTCCTAAAAAGAAAAAAAAAAAAAGATGGGAGTGGTGAGAAGAGGGGGTTGATTGTGAAACATTAGCATTCATTGATCAAAAAATATTGGCGACTGCTTTGGGCGTGCAGTGGAAGTGGCTGGAAATTGATGGTTTCCTTTGAGTCGTCCGAGAACCTGCTACCCGACGGTAACATTTGGTGATATTTTGTACATTTTATTTTATTTTTTGCTTTTTAGGGCTGCCCCTGCGGCATATGTAGGATCCCAGGCTAGGGGTCGAATCAGAGCTACAGCTACCAACTGACACCACAACCTCAGCAACACCAGACCCTTAACCCACTGAGCAAGGCCAGGGATTGAACCCACAACCTCACAGAAACAATGTTGGGTCCTTAACTTAACTGAGCCACAATGGCAACTCCTGCACCATATTTTAGATTCCACATGTAAGTGATATCTTATGGTATTTGTCTTTCTATATCAGACTTACTTTACTTAGTGTAATTGTCTCTGGGTTCATCCTTGTTGCTGCCAATGGCACAACTTAATTCTTTTTTCAGGGCTGAGTACTATTCCACCCGCATATGGACCACATCTTCTTTATCCCTTCCTCTGTCCCCAGTGTTCGCTGTACTTGGAAGAAGCAACCATTGCTAAGAGCCCCTGGAAATATAAGCACTTCTGTCCCTGGTTCTAGACTGTGTAACCAAAGCTGGGCTTTCCAGGGTTGGTTCTTGAAGCAAAGCAGATGTGTCATCTCAGTCCTGCAGGCGGGAGAATGGCAAGCAGAAGGCTTTGGGGTGTCTCCTTTCGTTTCCCTGAGGATTAGAACCTGAACGCCCTGTGGACGGCTGAGCCATGTGCTTACCTTCTGTCCATCACAAACCCAGAGAACTTAATACAGCAGGAGTTCATTCCATCTCTGTTTTGGAGATGGGAAGTCTGAGAACAAGGTGAGGGCTGGGCTGTTCCTTCTGGGCGATCCAGAGCAGAGGCTGCTTTGCCCTCCCTGCAGCTTCTGGGGCCTGCTCCACATCCTGGTGACCTTGGGCTCCTAGGTCCCCTCCCATCTCCACCTGCATCCCCATGGGTCCGTCTTAATCTCTGCTTCTTGTAAGGATGCCTGTCCTTTTGGATCTGGGTACACCTGCATCACCTCATCTTAAGTTGATGATGTGTATAAAGCAGCTACTTTCAGAGTATTCCCGTTGGGGCTCAGCAGGTTAAGAACCCAACTCATAACCATGAGGAGGCAGGTTCAATCCCTGACCTCAGGCAGTGCGTTAAGTATCTGGTGTTGCCGTGAGCTGTGGTGTCAATCGCAGATGTGGCTCGGATCCAGCATTGATGTGGCTGTGGTGTAGACCTGCAGCTGTAGCTCCAAATAGACCCCTAGCCTGGGAACTTCCATGTGCCACAGGTGTGGCTGTAAAAAAAAAGGACCTCCTTTCAAATAATGTCACGCCCACAGGTGCCAGAACCCAACGCAACCCGACCCTTGGTGATACCGTGAGGAATTACGAGGGCTCACGCCTCACCGAGTTTAACGTGTTTCCCCTGCACACATGTGCAGGAATCTGTATGCCTGTGCTTTCACCGGTTTTGCAAGCCCCTCCCTGCACTCAGTCTTTACCTGCGGCTGCAAGAAGCACGGACAGACTTTGAGAGATGCACATTTTCATAAAGCTCACTTGGGTCGACGATTCCATTCCGCTCACCCTGCCAATATCCTAGAAAGAAGATGAAAAATTCAAGAGGAAGAAGGTCCCTTCTCCCCGACAGATGTTTGCTGGCACTGCACTGACAGGTGGGTCATTTCCTATTCATGCCCCCCCAGTGGGTGTGGCCTCCAGGAGAGGGGACAGCCAGAAAGGAACCCCGGGCCTTTGCAGGGAGCTGCCCCAAGTGCCATCGCGGGCCGGCCAGAGACAGCCAGCGACCGGCGTGAAGAAAAACTGGCAGGTGTCTGTCTCCTTGAATCTGTCTCTGCCTCAATGAAGCAAGCGTGAAAACAAGGAATCAACCCCAGCCGCCAAGGCAGCTCCTCTGAGTCTCAGCAGGTTAAGGATCCGGCATTGGCACTGCTGTGGTGCCGGTTCGATCCCTGGCCCGGGCACGTCCACATGCCTTGGGCGCAGCCACAAGGAAAAACAGACGTGTCAACAACCCAGGAGAAAAATCACGGTCATTGCTTCCAAGTCACAGGAGTAATAAACCACGCGGCCGTGAGGGTCCTGCTACAGCTTCCTGAACGGGGTCTTGTATAAACGCAGCGGCTTGTTAGAAAGGCACATGACCCGATCACTTCTGTGGGCAGAAGGACTCATGGGATGGCGGCTTTATTGTAGGTGACCTGCCAACAGAGGACGTGCAGTGACCTCCAGATCTCAGCGGGGTTTCTCTATGTGTTAGCAAGACGTCTTGTTATTATTTTTTCTTTTATGATTAAGGAGAGTTGATTTACAATGTTTTGTCTATTCCTGCTGGACAGCAAAGGGACCCAATCATACGTAAATACACATTCCTTTTCTCATATTATCTTCCATCACGTTCTGTCCCAGGAGAAGGGATAGAGCTCCCGGTGCGACATAGGAGGACCTCATGGCAGTTTCTCTTTGTTAGCAAGATATCTTTTTTTTGTTGTTGTTGTTGTTGTTGTTGCTATTTCTTGGGCCGCTCCCGCGGCATATGGAGGTTCCCAGGCTAGGGGTTGAATCGGAGCTGTAGCCACCGGCCTACGCCAGAGCCACAGCAACACGGGATCCGAGCCGCGTCTGCAACCTACACCACAGCTCACGGCAACGCCGGATCGTCAACCCACTGAGCAAGGGCAGGGACCGAACCCGCAACCTCATGGTTCCTAGTCGGATTCGTTAACCACTGCGCCACGACGGGAACTCCAAGATATCTTTTTTTAAAAAAAATTTTGGTAGGAGTTCCCACTGTGGTACAGTGGGTGAAGAATCTGGCATGGCTGCAGCTGTGTGTAGGTCGAAGCTGCGGCTCTGATGTGATCGCTGGCCTGGGAACGTCCATGTGCCGCAGGTGTGGCCAGAAAAAAAATTGTGACACCAGATGCATCGGCAATCTAAGTGTTCATTGACCAATTAATGGTTAAAAGAATGGGATATATACACAGATATCTTTAAATTTTATATATGAATTCTATTTCTCTCTATATTCTATGTGTATTACCCTATATTGTGATATATATATATATATATAAAATTCAGCCATAAAAAAGAAGGAAATCCACGTGTGACACCATGAATGGACTTGGAGGACCTCATGCTCAATGAAGTAAGCCAAACACAGAAGGACAACCATTGCTTGAGGTCCCTTATATGCAGAGTCTAGGAAAGTGGAACTGGTGGAAATAGAGAATAAAACTTCTACCCAGAGGCCACAGGGTGGGGGACACGGGGAGGGCACCACCCTCCAGCTATAAGATGGATGTTCTGGGGGCTTTGATGCCCAGCAAGGTGACTCCCGTGCACGATCCGCTTTTGTCCACCTGAGATTGACTCAGAGGGGGGCTCTTGTGTTCTTGCTCCATCCAAAATGGTACCCGGGGGAGGAGATGCACCTGTGACTGTGCTCGGCTTTTGGCGACGTGCCTCCCATCCCACTTCACACCTGAGATGGGTGCAGTTGGTATTTGTCTGTCCCACCTCAATTAAGCAAGAAAATAGGTGAAGAGGAATTTTAAGAAGCCGGCCAGGTGCATCTATGACATGTGACTCGGGGTCACTCCCGGACACCCTGAGCTCAGCTGGGGTCTAGGTCAGCAGGTCTGTTAAGTGGATGCCACCAACACCCAGGACCTCTGGGCGTCCCGGGACAGAGGAGGGTCGCCCAGAGGTCCTCAAATGCCAGCCTTTGCTTTGGCCCATGCTTGTGATGATGTCACGCCGCTTGGCAACGTCTGGGGGACGTTGGGCTTCTTACGACGGTTCTCCCTCTGATGAAGTGAGGGGTCTTGACTTTACAACCGGCCTCTCATCATTGCTCCCTTACTATACACCGGCCCCCTTCAGAGAATATTTATTCGGCGAAGGGGAAACCCATGGCATTCAGTGGGTGCCTCCTGGGTAAATAAATTCTTCCTTTCTTAGGATTTTAGGGGACGATTTTTTTTTAAGACTGCACCCACTAGTTCCCAGGCTAGATGTCAAACTGGAGTGGTCTACACCACAGCCACCGCAACCCTGGATCCCAGCTGCATCTGCAAGCTACGCCACAGCTCACGGCAATGCTAGATCCTTAACCCTCCGAGGGAGATGCCAGGGTGGAACCTGCATCCTCTCGGACCCTGTGTCCGGTTCTTTAACCCAATGAGCCCCAGTGGAAACTTCCAGGGGACACTCTTTTTTTTTTTTAATTTTTTTATTATTACTCAATTACATTTAGCATTGTACAACGATCCTCACAACCAAATTTTATAGCATGTCCATCCCAAACCGATTGAGAAAATGTGGGGGTCAACCTCGAGGGTCTTCCTTGGACCTTCCTGTTTTCTGGAGCCTTTGGAACCTTCCAGGAACAAGTGGTTCCCAGGTGTGTTCGTCGACATTTGCCGAGCTTGTTAAATGCCCCGAGGGACCTGTTCTTGACCTCGGGAGGTGTTGTGACCGCCCCCAAAGGGTGAATGGGCCGAGGCGCCTCAGCCCCACTGCACCCCAGACCCCTCTCTCCAACCCTCTGCCCTATAAATAGACCCAAGTTTTATTTCCTATAAACTGTTTATTTTCCGGTGAGATTGATACGGTTAATATTAGCTTTCAAAATGACAGATTACCGTCACCAGTTAATCAGGGCTATTAGCAGATAAATATCTGTAATTCGATCACCAGAGTAATTTCTTTTCCAATAATGCGATTTACAAATGCAAGTGATTAAGTAATTAGCTCCCATCTCTGCAGATGACTAGTCCTCCAGCGCTCCCTGGCACCTTTTCCTGTGGGTTACGCTGGGTAATCAGAGGCAGCGCCACTTATGACCAGCACCCTGAGAGCATCCAAGTGCCCCGGCTCTGGTCCCCACCTTCCACTCCCCGCCCCCACCATCCACTCCCCACCCCCACCTTCCACTCCCTGTCCCCATGCAGAACCATATGTGTACTCTGAGCACAGCTTGGAAAATGCAACATAGCCCCCAACCCCACGTTTCCCTCCAGACGAGACTGCCCAGGGCCCCCCAGAGGACAAGGGGTGCTGGCCCTCTGGTGAGGCTGTACCCTGAAACTTCCTCTGTGACTCCTTCCCAGAGGAAATCATGCACCCTGGCATGAAAGAGGAGAAATACTTGTGAGTGATTCGAAATGAAACTCATTGAGGAAGAGAAAAATGCAGACACACAGCCTCCTGGATAGATGGAGCCACTCAAGCTTCCGGAGCTGTGTTACTTAGGATCTTGGGCATTCCTGCATACAGGTGTAACTCCAAGCCTTGCGGGTGGAGGGAGGAAGACATGACATCAAGTGATGGGCAGGGTGTGAGGGGAATGGACCTCACCTCCCATGCTGGTGAGGAAGGAAATTTGAACGTGCATATTGGAAAACCGGCAGTGTCTACTCACCGTGAACATACCCTCCAAGGATGACCCAGCCACTCTCTTCCTGGCTGTGTGTCCATCCGAGCACATGTGCCTGCAGCATCTTGACTCGTGCTGCCCACCTGGAGACACTGGGTGATCCTTCCATGGGAAGCGGGACAAATCTATTTTAGGGCATCCTTAGGGTGGGACACAGGCACACCTGTTTTGTGGCATTTCCAGAATATCTTCTTTATTAAAAACTAACTAACTAACTAACAACAACTAACTAAATGCTTGAGGCTAGCCTGGCTTTGAGTGAGTCCATTGGGTGCCACTTTCCCCAACTGCATTTGCTCACGTCCTGTCTCTGTGTCACATGGGCCTCGTCCAATCGTCACAACATTTCAGACTTCTTCATTCTGATGACAGCTGAAGTAAGGCTCTGTGGTCAGTGATCTTTGATGAGACTAAGATACATCAGGACTGGCTGAAGGCTCAGAGGATGGTTAGCCTTGTTTAGCAGCAAAACATGTATTGTCCTGGGGCAACTTCATGACTCTCCCTGTAACGCATGGTTCTGCCCCCTTAACAAGTGGTCTTTGGGTCTTTCTGCTGTAATCATCCCCACCAACATACCAAGGTCAACTTGAAGTCATTACAACACCCTACAATAGGTGCATAAATACATTTTCCAGGGTGTAGGATGACAGCAGGGAGTTCTCTAAATTTAAATTCCAAGGACAAAGCCCCGTCTGTCACCTGCCCCATGTGAGCTTGGCCAAGCCAGACTCCAAGGTGAAGGATGCCCACTTGTAGCCCAGCTCAGGGATGTGAATATTTGGGGGCAGAGAGGCAGACATGGACCCTAGGGGATGCTGCAAGGGCTGCTTGTTCTCGGATGTTCAACCTCATGTGCCTTTGAATGCAGATGGTGACCAGGTTGAGTCTCCAATCATTGACCCACACATGTTAGGGTTCTTCTGAGGACTGATGCCAAGAGGATGTAGACAGAGGTATAAATGTAGATACGGATGTAGATACAGATGTACATGGACAGGATAAGCAGACAGAAGGAGAGCAGATACCCAGGAAGAGACTTATTCCGAGGCGTTGGGTCTGAGGCTTATGGACATGGAGACGCCCATAGCTGACTATCTCCAAGCTGACCGAGGAGAGCTGAGGGTGCACGTGGAAGCCCAAACCTGAAGCCCATGAACCAGGAGCTCTGAGCTCTGAAGGCAGGAGACCATGGACATTGGGGGCTCAAGCAGAGAGTGAATTCTCCCTTCTCTAACCTCTGTCTCTCTTCAGACCCTCAACTGATTAGATGCGGCCCACCCTCCTGGGAGGAGGAGCATCCACTTCACTGAGTTCAGGGATTCTTTTTCTTTTCTTTTTTTTTTTTAGCTTTTTAGGGATGTACCTGTGGCATATGGAAATTCACAGGCTATGAGTAAAATAGCTTCTGCTGCCATCCTCCGCCACAGCCACAGCAATGCCAGATCCAAGCCGAGCCTGTGACTTACACCACAGCTCATGGCAATGCTGGATCCTTAACCCACTGAGCGAGGCCAGGGATCAAACCCTCATCCTCATGGGTAGTCAGATTCATCACTGCTGAGTCCAGTGATTCTAATACTTTTCTCTTCCCCAAACACCTCCCAACACCAGAATCATGTTTACCTACCTACCTGGATGCCTGTCAGCCAAGTCACATAAGATTCATCATCACAGACTCCCCATGCCACTGACATCCAGACATCTTCCTTCCCCAAAGCTCACCACCCCGAATGCGGGAGAGAGATACCTTTAAGAGAACTGGGTTGGAGGAATTCTTGTGGCTCAGTTGGTTAAGAACCCGCCCAGTATCCGTTAGGACGTGAGTTGGATTCCTGGCCTCACACAGTGGGTTAAGGATCTGGCATTGCCGTGAGCGGTGGTGTAGGTTGCAGATGTGGCTCAGATCAGGTGTTGCTGTTGGCTTTGGGCTATGGAACTTCCATATGCTGCAGGTGTGGCCCTAGGGAAAAAAAAATGAGAGAGAGAGAATTGGGGTGGAGACCCTCTGAAGCGCCCCCTCCGTCACAACTGGGGATCAGACTGTGACGTCCCACATCTGCCCCCACAGCAGATGGAGGTCCAAGCTGAGAACAGCAGACACACTTCTGCCTCCAACTGTCTCCTCACCTGGCCGGGGTGTTACCCAAAACTCCTGAAACAGATGCAGAGATGAGAGCAATTCCCCGGGCCGGGGGACCCAGGAGAGCAAGAGGCAGATGTTTGCTCTTCTCAGGCATGGCTTAAGCCAAGCCCCAGCCTCCTCCTCCTGGGAGCCTGCCCGGGCTGCAGATAATAGGATGCCAGAGGTGACAGCTCTGTGGGATCCGGTTCTGTGGCTCCTTTTTCAAAGCCTCCAACCACCAGTCGGAAACACTGTGTTTTCTGAAAGATCAGAAAGCGATTTAAATTGGAGCACGTGCAGACAAAAATCAATGCCCTCGCAGGAGAGGAGAGGGCCCGGTTTACCATGGCAATCAGGGCGTATGTCAGCCGGGACCGGCCGTCACCCGGCGCATCACAGAGAGTGGCGGGGCGCCTATGGGTCCGGACAGGCTGGCGGGCGGCCCCGCGTCCGCTGATTAATATGGGCTTCCACGTGCGTTCGGAGAGCGGTCCCCCAGCTTCGGCACCTCTCCTCCCGTTGCCCTGGTAACCAGCTCCGAAGGCGCGGAGCCGGCTCTGCCCCGCCCCTCCTGCTGCTGCTGCTGCTCCGCACCGGCGGGGCGCGGGGGCAGCTCCGCACCACACCTGTCAACGCCCGCAGAAGCGCCGTTTGATCAGGCCGGGCGCCCGTCCCACCAAGACCACTCATTTGGTGATGACAGCATCGAGCTAATTTAGTCAGCGACCGCGATCCTCGGGGACCTGTACCCCTAGATCTGCCAGCTACCATCGGATTTTCATCTCCAAAGCGAACACGCCTGAGCCGGGCCCAGCGTGGAAGGAATTGCAGATCCGTTTATTTCTAGCAGGCAGGGAGCCCAGCGCGGTCAGCGTGAGGCATCTCCCCACCAGCCAGTGGATGATGGAGTTCCCACTCTCACGAGGTGACCAGGAAAGGCATGGCATAGAAATCCCCAGTTTGGGGCTCAGTGGTACCCCCCAAATTCTGATGTTGGACCTTGAACCCCCCAAACCTCAAAATGTGGCTGTGTTTGGAGGACGGGATCTTTGAGAGTCTCAGGCTCTGCCGACCGAGCTCGCCGGCCATGGGGTGTCGGGGTCTTGAAAGAGGAGATGAAGATAAAAGGAGCTCACTAGGGTGGGTCCTCTTATCCCCTCATCCCTCAGGACGGCCCAAGGTTTAGGAGCCCTGTGCCGGGACCCCGGGGGGACGAAGCCCCAAAGTCCCTTTCTACAGCATCATCACATCACACCAACCTTGCCAGGGTGAGCCTAGGCACAGACAGGCAGGCAGCAGCCCTGCCGTCTCCGACATGCTGGTGTGTTGGCACAAGCAGGGGTCTGGAGAGGCTGGTAGACAGGAGACCACAGGCCGGTCCATCTCTCTCTCTTTCTCTCTCTCTCTTCCTCTCTCTCTCTGGTGCAGGAGAGCCCAGCATCCTTGCTTCTTGCTGCTGGCAAGCGGGCAGATGGGAGCTCCCGTGAATCCCTTGCCTTCCTCTGGGTGTGGGTGGTCCAGCCCCAGGATGCTCTTTTCATGCTGAGGCCAGAAGAGTGAGACGGGAGAAGCCCAGACCTGGGAAGGGCTGGCCTGGCACTGGACGTGCCATCCTTTCTGCCCATGTGCCACTGGCCAAGACGAGTTCTCTGTGAAGAACCAGCACCAGGGGTTTTAGGTACCTTAGGACCAAGGGTTTCAGGAACTTTGTGCAGCTTATGGAGGTTCCCAGGCCCGGGGTCGAATCGGAGCTGCAGCTGCTGGCCTACACCACACCCACAGAAACTCCAGATTCCAGCCATATCTGCAACCTACACCACGGCTCATGACGATGCTGGATTCTTAACCCGCTGAGCGAGGCCAGGAATCGAACCTGCGTCCTCAACCGAGACAACGCCGAGTCCGTAACCCACTCAGCCACAATGGGTGCAAATTCTCTGTACCCTTAATTAATTAATTTATTTTTAGATTCCACAAGTATTTGATCTCAGATGGTATTTGTCTTTCTTTTCCTGAATTACTTCACTTAGTAGGATCATCACTAAGTCCATCCCTGTTGCTGCAAATGGCACTATTTTATTCTTTTTTATGACGGAGTAATATTCCACCACATCTATGGACCACATCTTCCTTATCCACTCCTCCGTCTGTGGACACTAAGGTTGCTTCCATGTCTTGGCTGCTGTGAACAGGGTTGCAGTGAACCTAGGGGTGCATGTATCTTTCTCTTTCTTTTCTTTCATGTGTGTCAGCAGGCTGAGTATTGGGTGTGGTGATGTTGGCTGGTGAAGGGGTGGACATGGCAGACCCCCGCCTCCCCTGAGATGGCTCACCCCGGGACGGCTCACCCCTGGAGTGAAAGCCTGCCCTCCATGGGAGAAGCGACCCCCCCCCCCGAAGCATATGAGGCAGGGGAGTGTGCGCAGATGGGGCCCCCACCTGTCAGAAAATGACAGGCAATGTCTGTGTTTGTTTAGCCATCTCCTCACGAGGGCAGAAATATTCCTTCACCCCAAATTTCAAGGGGCCAAAGAACCAGATGGATTTGGAAAGTGTACCATCCTGGGAGTTGCTGTTGTGGCTCTGTGGGGTAAGAGCCCAAAGAGCATCCGTGAGGACGTGGGTTCCATCCCTGGCCTCGCTCCGCGGGTTAAGGATCTGGCATTGCCATGAGCTGTGGTATAGGTCGCAGACACGGCTGCGATCCAGCATTGCTCTGGCTGTGGTGCAGACCGGCAGCTGCAGCTGAGAACACTGCATGTCTGGTCTGCTTCGGGGTGGGGAGGCTCCTTTGCATGTCTGCGTGAGAGAAAGCGAGCCATTTACAACCGCATTCATCTACATCCAGGCAGCTAAACGGGACGTGCACGTGGCCTGTTGATATTCAACATCTTGTCTCATAAAACTTGACTCTGCTAGGCATCAACGCCTCACTTTCCACCACGGGCTGGATGGTTCAAAAACACGCCCAGAGCCCGCGACCCACCGCCTCTGACTCCGCCCGTCCTGTGTGCCCTTTGCCATGAGCCCCTTTGGGGAAAGCAGGGGCGACGGGGGGCCGATGATAAATACGTGCACCTCTGATGGGGGAGGGCACCTACTGGCCGTTAGAAGTGAGTCTCTGACAGGAAACAGAGAGCCGTGTTTGTGTTTCGGGGTAGGTCCTGGAACTGGCTGGATGATGATTCAAAAATCCCCCTGACTGCCTGTGTTCCCGGCCTAATCGTCAGATACACCAGAGAGAAGAACCAAGTTGCACAGATGTCATGCCAGCCACGCAGCCACGTAACCACGTAGTAACATCAGCAGCTCATCCGGTGTCTCGCCTGCATCCACGGTAGACGCTGCCATGGTTTCTGTCTGTGGCTTGGGTTCACCTCCGTATCCATGGGCCAGCTGTCCTCAGAGACGAGAGGGTGGAAGAGGGCTGGGAAGGAACCCCCTCCACACACACACACACACACACACACACACACACACACACACACACGTGCTCATGGTGCCGTGCAAATCCACCAGCCACATAATTAAACCGTTAAGGCAAAGACCCGAGCGTTTCTATTTCAACACTTTTCCCGTGCACACAAACCGGGCGCTTAGTCACCTTAATAAAACCCCGATGCCAAATATGGCACAGGGATTGGCGGGTTCCGGAGTTTTATGGCCCTTCCAGCAGGCTTGATGTGTGGCCTGATGGAGCTGGGCTTGTCTCCGTGGTCCAGACCCGCGCTGGCAAGGCTGCCGGACCGCCCACCATGCGACCTACCGACCTACCGCACAGCACAACTGGGTGCCATCTCGGGCCCCAAATCGCCCCCGCTCCTCTTCTGCCTGGCGAAGCCTGTACAACCTCAGGCCCCTGCGAGACCACTGGATGGTGTCCCCCCCCCCCGCCGCCGAGTGGGTCCCCAAGCATCCCAGCTCCCACTGGAAGTTACCCCGGAACCCCCAGGTCCCTGTCCCCATTCTGAAAGCTCTCCAGCTTTGCCTGCAGAAAACACGTCTACACCCGTTTCATGGGACCTGCCCTGAGGCCCCTCATCACCTCCGCGGGAGGGGATCTTTCTCCCGGTCACCAGGCAGCCTCTTAACACGACACGTGCCCTCAGGACTGTCTGCAACTGCCCCCAAAGTTTAAGGTTCCCCTGAGAAGGCGAACCTGTGAAATCAAGGATGGAACAGCTGCCGTCTCATTTTAAGGTGAAAAGAAATACCACATCCATCGGGAAAGGGAGGCCAGGTTGGGAACCTTCGTGTGGGGAGAATAAACCCTCCTCCAGTGTGGACCTTTGGGGTCGACCCTGGAAGGAACACATTGTGTCTTTCTTAGGCACTTTGGTCCCCGAGTCCCACGTTTCCAACACTTTCTTTTTGGGGCACGGCCTTGGCACGTGAAAAGGCAACTGTGAACTCGCGTCTCAAACTTCAGCTGTGAATCCACAAGGAAAGAAAACAGCAAGTTCAAGGGGGGGGGTGGTTTCAACACCCCCAGAGTCCCAGGTGACAGGGATGAGGGTCAAAAGACAGGAGTGCTGGTCGCAGGTCCCCCAGCAAATGTGTACAAACGAAACCCAGGCTTCTGAGGACACAGTGGGCAAAGCCGTGCCCTGGAGCCCCGGGGCTGCCCATCTTCTTTGGGGGGCATGCCCGCAGCATGCAGAACGTCCTGGGCCAGGGGTCAAATCCGCACCACAGCAGCGACCCGAGCCGCTGCAGGGACAATGCCAGGTCCTTCACATGTGGAGCCACCAGGGAACTCCTTGGGAGAACTGTTTTTTTTCTTTTTAGGGCTGCACCCGTGGCCTATGGAAGTTCCCAGGCTACGGGTCAAATCAGAGCTGCCGCTAAAGCCTATGCCACAGCCATAGCCATGTAAATAAAAAAATAAGCCTTCACAAGGATGAGGGCAATGGTTGGCAGGGGCGGGAAGATGCAGTAGTGAGACCAGCAGAGAAGCACTGTGGTGACATTCAGTGAGTGTCCCCAGCCTTTCTGTCTAAGAGGGAAAAGCCTGAATCCCAGAGATGCAGCCGGCAGGGCGATGGATATGGGACATCTGGTACACCTGCAGACACACAGCCAGAGGTCTCCACACAGATGCCTTCCGATGCCACATCACGTGTCTTGAGCTTGCCGTTCCATGCTCGGGAATGTAACCCATTCACTGGGGGGGCCCGAGGTGCATGAAACCCTCCCTCCGTCATCTCTGATGAACGTGGGGGAGAGCAGCTTCGTTTGCACCAGCCCTCCGGCCGCTGCGAGACACCTGCACCACGGAATACCCTTCAGCCTTCGAAAAGACAGAGCCCTGCCTCACGGGGCCACACAGGAGAACCTTCAGCATCTTATGTTCAGAGAAATCAGCCCGTTACAGAAGGTCGAGCCCAGAGTGATCCTACCTCTGCCAGGAACGTGAAATAGTCCAATGCATGGAGACGGAGCCCAGGAGTGGCTGCCGGGACCTGGGAGGGGAGGAAAAGGAATAATTCCTTCTCAACAAACACAATCTCTCCACGAGGCAAGATGAGGGATTTCTAGACAGCGTTCCAGACACCACCACGGACCGTGAAGACTTTTCTACGCAGCACTTAAAAGCGTGTTAAGTGTGTAATCTCGGGATAAGTGTGTAATCTCATGATAAGTGTGTAATCTCATGATAAGTGTTCTCACCACAATTAAAAAAAAAAAAAGCTACTGGTTTTATGACCTGCGTTTCTTCCCCCATCGGGGAGAGTGAGAATATGTCAAGTGTTACAAAACAAGAGAGAAGAGAAACAGAAGATGGGTTTGGAAGCAGAAATCCTCTCACCGCGATCCTGGACCGGGACGGACCTATTTTATGGGACACCCGCCTTGGCATGACGGTGAGTGGAGCGAAGGACTCGAGCTTCCTGGTCTTTTAAAAAAAGGCTCCAGCAGAAATCATTACAACCTCCGTAAAGCAGCTCCCGTCACAAAAAACTTAAATCAGTGAAAACATGAAAAAACACAACATCAGGACGTGGGGCGTCTCCTTGATCCCGAAGGATTCTTCAAGATGCCATTCTCTGTCCTTGGGAAGATGCTGTCTTGTTTAAAATGTTGAATTTTTTTTTTTTGTATGAACTTCTTTTACAACCATGGCATCGGAGGTTCTCGTGGCTCAGCAGGTTATGAAACCGACTAGGATCCATGAGGATACGGGTTCGACCCCTGGCCTTGCTCAGTGGGTTAAGGATCCGGCATTGCCATGAGCTTGCTGTGGCTGTGGTGGAGGCTGGCACCTGCAGCTCCGATTCGATCCCTAGCCTGGGAGCTTTCATATGCTGCAGGTGCGGTGCGGCCGTAAAAAGAAAAAAAACTGGCACCAGGATATTGCCTTGAAGAGTGCATTTTTGTAGCAACTCCACCCCCCACATTTTGTGGCCGAGGCCACGCCTTCCTCACCTTCACCAAGCCCCAGCCCCGTGAGTGACCATCAAACCTGAACATCTACTGGCCCGAGCACCCACCTGCCAGTAAGGGTGGACACTTGTGTATTTGGGTGTGGCTGCCGTTCTGTTCTTCCCTCTGCCAGCAGGATCCATCGGAATTCACGTGACAGGACTGGGTCGATCCTAATCAGATATCTCGATGGCTAAAGGAATGGACAGAGTCCAGCCTCCAGATCGATGCGTCAGATAACTTATGAACCTATTAATTGTTTCTCAGCTCATCTGTCACCTTGTTCTTGGAATCGGCAAGGAGTGATGTCGCCAGTTTTTCTAACGAACGAGCCAACACGCTCCAGATTTCCATCTGACCTTGGTAGGTGAGGGAGTTACAGACCCCCGTGCCCTGTTAATGAGCTCCATGGGTCGTTACGGGCCGAGGGATTTTAGAAACATCCTCCCGTCATCCCCGTGACCATGGAGAAAATGGAGGCTGGTGGAGTCTGGGTCTCAAAATCCCTCCAACATGAAAAAAATGCCTGACACGGACAGACCTGCGGACGCCACGTCTACTCTTCACCAGAGACTGTGGCACGTGCTAAGTGTCCCCAGAAATCACAGAACTGAATCTGAAGAGCTCAGACCATAGCTACAATGCAGCCTCTGTCCAGCGGCCCCCATGAGGCCTCCGAGACAGAGTTGGGGTGAAGTAGAAAGACCAGCTCTATGGCTCTGCCAGGCACAGGAGGCCCCGACAGGTGAGCCCCTCCAAACGGGGTCCTCCCTTGAGAGGGGACAGCCAGGGCTCTTCGAGGTTGAGCTGCAAACCAGGGCTGCTGATGAGGATGCGGGAGCCTGCCTTCTGCTCTCTCCAGAGGTCATTTCAGACTCATCACGGCCGCCATCAGGGGGTCCGGGGACGGTGCCTGGTGGTCTGTGGGGGGATGGCCCCTTGCCCTTCTCTCTGCAGTGAAGACGGCTCACCAAGGAAGGGGTGTGGGGAGGGTTTCAGAGGGAAAAAACCCCATGTGCCACAGACCTCTACGTAGAAAGGAGCCGCAAGGGACAGAAACAATTCAGCAAGGAAGAGACCACGTGTGCAAAGCCGGTTCGACTTAGGTCGTGGCCAAGGCCGGGCTGCACGTCCTGGAGACTCTTGCCACTCGTTTTTAGCTGTCACCATGTCTCCTTGTCATGAAGTCTGGAGTCAGCGTTTTGAGACGGAAGGGAGGCCTGGGAGGGGAAAGGCGAAGTCTTTTCCTTCCCAACCCAAGGACTCAGGGGCTGGTATGTGGTTTCAACACTTGGGACTCACTGGAGAAGGCCCTCTTCCAGGCGGGCAGCGTGTGCTTTTGCCCTGGGCCGCGTCTTGGAAAACGTGACCTGGCAACAGAGGTGTTTTAAAATATAGGTGAAGGGGCACTCAAGGGGTTTCCTTTTTGTGGGGGAGAGGGGTCGTTGTATCAGCTTTCGCGGTGAGGAGTCTCTTTGGCTCTCTGGTTCCTGCTCTGTTCTGGAGAACTTGTGGTTTCCCAGGGAGGGTCCGGCTGGGCTATGAAGACGCAAGAGAAGGTGAGTCTTCCTGAACCACAGAGAAGAAGCCAGGATCCAGAAGGTTCTTGCCGATGCCCAGGCCACCCAGCTGGTTTCCACAGTCTCCCCGGAGGCCCTGCGCTGCGCGACTCCACAGTCAAGGTGAGTCTGGAGCCTCGGATTCAGGACACGCACGCTCCAGGCTACGCCAGATGTCACCCATGACACAGCTACCCCCCGAGCTCGGCCCTCTGCACAGAGCCCCCTGCAAATCCAGACCAGATGTCACACGGTCTTTATCTTAACGAGCATGGATTCCCATTAACCCGGAATTTGTCCTCCCTTAGGAGTTTGATTTAGCCCCGTCTCAAGAGCGAAGCCAAAGGGAAAGGGGAAAAAAGAAAGTTTAAACATTTCACGCAGAGGAAAAAGGAGGGAGAACATGTCTAACAGATGCTTCAGCCTCGTTTGTAGAACCGACAGAATCATCCCTTAGAACAAGACAGATACACTAGACCATCAGAGACCCTCGGAAAATCATCGAGCGTGGCTGCCTTCCGCTCGACCGCAGCTGTTTCTCCCGGTTTCCCAGCTCTCGATGGACAGAGAGGAACCTGTCACTGTCCCAGCCGAGCTGGGCACCTGTGCTGGCTGCGCAGGTGAGCAGAACGGACAACCCAGAATCTCTGGGAGCCGAGGAGGAATTTGAAAAGAGGAGACTGTGTCCCTGGGGACAAGGTGGATTAAAGACCTCAATGTAAAGAGAGATACTGTACAACTCTTAGAGGAGAACATTGGCCGGACACTCCCTGACACAAACCCCAGCAAAGATCCACCTCCTAGAAGAATGAACCCCCCCCCCCAAACCAAACATGAACAAATGGGACCTCATTCTGCACAGCCAAGGAAACCCTTGACAAAAAGACAACCCACAGAAGGGGAGAAAATCTTTGCAAATGAAGCCACTGACCAGGGATTAATCTCCAAAATATACCAACACCTCCTGCAGCTCAATCTCAAAAAAAAAAATCCTCAAACAAGGTCATCAAAAAACGGGCAGAAGATCTGAAGAGACCGTGCTGGAAAAAGACGACCTGTGCAGGAGGGTGATGTGGCTCTAACCCAGTGGTGAGGATGGTTGTGTTGTGGAATTCCCAGAAATCACCGCAGGGGACGCTCGAGGGCGCTGGAGAGGAGCTTTATTATGTCACCAGCTCCATGGGGAATTGCGTCCCAGTCATCGACCCCAGGCGAAAAAGAGGAGGATGCATTTATAGCTCTTGCTTTCCTATGTAACATGCTACATTAATCTTTAGTTACATGCAGGGTACAGAAATGGGCATAGCTGTATGTATAGTAACAAAGTCTTATATTGCTACTTTAATGATTACGCTCAAGCACAATCTAGCTACTTTGACTTTCTTTAGAACCATTGGGGCAGGAGTTTCCCAAGTCCTAATGACTTTGTTTTTCTCAGAGCCCGCATATGAGTCACCTTAAGTTCACCAAGGTGGGCAGTGGCAGCAAGATGGCTTCACTCTGGTCAAGCTCCCAATTCCCTTTTCCACACCCCGACAGTTGGAGGGGAAGAAGATTTGGTCCTCGGGGAAAGGGAGAGCAGAGGTCACTTAGGGTCTTCCCACCTGGTTTGGGGGAATTTGAGGAATTGGGGAGGGTCTGTGGGCCCCAAGCACCACCGTGGGGCCAAAGAAAGAGAAATGGGGGAGTTTGGAGCAGAGAAAGGTATAGCGCAGGCAGTGGGAGAAGCTGGGATTCAACCTCTAGCCTGGGAACTTCCATATGTGGCAGGGGTGGCCCAAAAAAAGCAAAAACAGAAACAACAACTTGGAAAAAGGGCATATTGATGAGAGATGAGGTTAATCTAAGCAACTCCCTAAAAAAAATTAAGGCTTATCATCTGTGACCCATCAGCTGTCGTGCTCAGGATGTCTCGTCTGTAGCTCATGGGTGACTGTGTTTCAGGTGCAATTAAGCCAGGAAGAAGCACAAGGAAGGGCTTTAGGCTATTTAAAGTACTCATTTCTAAAAGAATAACGAGGAACTGAGGAATATAACTTTTAGGAACCGGAGGTGCCTGTCTCACGTTGATTTGCAGGAAGCGCAAACACTGCTCCAGAGGGCAGAACACTTCCTGCTTGTTTGTTTGTTTGTTTTCCTGGCAATAGGCCGATTTCCAAAGGCCAAGCCCTGGAATCCGACTCTGTGCACCTGATGGGAACGCCGTTCTGGGTAGGATGGTGTCCTTTGAACTCTGAGCCTGGCAATGACGAAATAAACACACCAAGGTCATTGGAATTCTTTGAATTATTATTTAAACAGCATCAGCTGTGCTCCTGTGGGGGAGCGGAAAGAGATGGGGTGCAAAGCAAATGATCATCGAAGGCCTCAGACGCAGCCTAATTCATTTTGGGGTTGGGGATCTGCCTGATCCAGACAGGCAGACCATTCAAGGCAGGGGCGTCGGCTGTGTCTTTGGTATCCCCCCTACCCCAGACTTCTGACTTCCTCCAAGGGCAAGCACGGATGGGCTAGGAAGCGGGGTTCCCCCAGCCTGGTCCTGGGGTGCCATTCTGGGCATCTTTGCCAGGATGCAGCTCCCATCGCCCAAGAAAGGAGGTGGAGGGGCGTCCTTAAACTGTGCCATGGTATTGAAACTGAGCAGGGCCCTGTGGGCTCCTGGGCACACAAACCTCTCTGGGTCCCCCATGTCCTGTTTTAGGGAGTACGCTTCAGCCCCCAGGCCCTTCCCTGAGCCCCGAAGGGCTGGTGCCCACAGGTGCTGATGAGGTGGGAGAGGGGATGCAGAGACCAGGGAGGGGCTGGCAGGGGACCTCAGTGCCGCCTGGGGGCAGGTCCTGGTTCCCCCTCAAGGGGTACACACAGAACAAAGCCTTTGAGCTCTTGTGCAGAACTAAACCCCCAACCAATGACAGCCAGAGAGGAGGACCCCCAGCACCTGTCCTGGGGCCCCTAACCACCAGCTCTGGAGAAGAATGCAGGCTTGCGCCCACCCTGACCCTCATCTGTGGCCCTATTTTCTCCTCCTAAACCTATAACCAATTTCCATTCTCTCCCAATCGGGGGCACTGTCTTTCAGGCATGACCCTGCTGTGTCCCCCTTGCCCTGGCAAAGCAGTAAAGCTGTTGTTTTTTTTTTCTCCTTTACCCCAAACTCTTGTCTTCACATTTCTATTCAGCAATAGAGGACAGACGCCCGAGTTTTGGCAACAGCATGAGAACCAGGATAAGACTGTCAGGTTGAAGGCCGTCAGAGCCCACAAGCCGGCGGTGGATGCCGCCAGGTGATGGGGGCTCCCTGTAAGACCCCATCGGGATTTCCGCTGGGAGAACAGACGGGCTTGGGGTGACACTGGGCACAGAAAAGCTTCGCCTTGTGTCCGAGCTGGGAGCCCACAGGCTTGGGGCTGCTTTCAAAATTCCACGCCCAAGCAGGGAGTGCGGAGCTTCTGGGCAGGAGCTGGCGGAGGCAGATTTGAATAAGAAAGAGCTCTCACAAAGGCTAATCGGCCCAGCTGGCCTCCGCAGGGTCCCCGTTTTTTGTTTTTGTTTTTTTTGTTCTTGTCTTTCCCACAATGACTGGGCGGTGGGGGACCAGGAGGGGCTCCTAAACCCCCGGAGAGCCCCACTGGGTCCCCAAGCGGAGGCTCCATGTGGATGGTTTCCTGGTTCAGGTTCCCTAAAGACAGGCCTGGAGGCTTGAGTGCTGAGTGTGTTTTAGGGGCCATGAGTCTGAATTTTATATGGGGGTCAGGGGGGAGACTGACAGGGAAAAATCAGAGAACGTGGTAGAAAAGGAACCTTTCCGAGAGGTGGCTAATCTACAGCTGGGGTGGGGCTGGGGCAAGCCATTGTCCAAGTCAGGGTTTCTCAGAACCATAGGAGTGACTTTTAGGGCTGGATCCTTCTCTGACCCAGGAGCATCCTGGGCACTGTGGGGGGTGAGCAGACAGGGCTGAGCAGCATCCGAAGGCTCCACCCTCCAGATGCCTCAGCTACCCTGCCCCCCAGTGGGAGCACTGTCCCCTGCCATTGCAAAGTGTCCCCTGGATGGAAAACTCACTCTGGTTGTAAACCACTGCCACAGACAGATAGATGCATAGATAGGGGACAGAAATGAACAGATAAGAGAGATAGATAACAAAGAATTATAGATACACACAGACAGATGAGAGACGGATGGCCAGTCATTAGAGAAGTGATAAACAGTGATGGATAAATCAATAATAGCTCAATAGGTAATCATTAGACTGATGAATGGACAAATAATACCGATAGGTAGATGAAAGGGAAATATAGATAAATATAGATAGATGATAGATCAATAGATCCGTGATAAATGATAGAAACAGAGTAGATTTATAGGTAGAGAAATATAGATATATGAAGATTCAATATAGATATATAAAGATAGATATATAGATAGTTAGAACAGAAAGATGATAGATACATAAATCGATCATAAATACATGGATCTAATATCTAGATACAGATATAGATAGATAGATAGATAGATAGATAGATAGATAGATAGATAGATGGATAGATAGATAGATGTGGGTACATAAGGATAGATAAATAGCTAGGTTGATAGTTATATAAAAACAAACAAAGATGATAGATGATAGTAGCTAAGATAGGCAGATGGTAGTTACATATATAGATGGTAAATAGTACATGGTAAATAGATAGAGACATATAGAAATAGACATAGATACACAAATACAAATAGTTACAAAGATAGTTACACAGACAGAAAAACAGACGGATAGTGAGTTCCCTAGGATGGACAATAAAAGTGCAGGAGTGGGGGAAAAATGTAATTGTAATGTATACATGTAAGGATAACCTGACCCCCTTGCTGTACAGTGGGAAAAAAATAATAATAAATAATTAAAAAAAAAAAGTGCAGGAGGTTGCTGTCCATTTAAACTGAATCTCTATTTCAGTGGACCTCACAGTTACTTTGTTACTTTTCAGCCCCTTTTTATTTAAACCTTTATGGTCTGAAAGAGTACCATTATCCCTGCGGGCGGGCAGGGCAGCCTTCTTAACCTTCAGGGAACCCAGACACCATTCCAGGTGTGCTGGAGCCCAGAGCCCCTCCTGCGTACACGCAGGGTCCCAAATCCACACCGTGTCCTTCACTGCCTGAGAACACAGACAGGCAAGCAGCTCCACTCACCTGAGACACAGACCGGCAAGGAGCTCCACTCACCTGAGACACAGACAGGCAAGCAGCTCCACTCCCCTGAGACACAGACAGGCAAGCAGCTCCACTCACCTGAGACACAGACAGGCAAGGAGCTCCACTCACCTGAGACACAGACAGGCAAGGAGCTCCACTCACCTGAGACACAGACAGGCAAGGAGCTCCACTCACCTGAGACACAGACAGGCAAGCAGCTCCACTCACCTGAGACACAGACAGGCAAGCAGCTCCACTCACCTGAGACAGACAGGCAAGGAGCTCGGTTCACAGACCTGCCTTGCAGCTTTGAGACATTTGCCGTATTCGAAAACCACAACCCTTTGCAAAGACAACCAGCGTGGAATTTGCCTGCACGCCAGAATCCTAACGTCTTTCCTTCTTGTGTTTTCACGTTTCTCTATTTTAGCCCATGGCAGAGAAGGGACCAATCAGAAGAATCCCACCTAAACACTGAGTTAACCCCCATGTGTTTTGTCGTTCCTCCCTTCCTTCCCCATCCGATAAGCATCACGTTTGTGTGTATGTGGGTGGTTTCTGTGACTTTTTAAGACATTGGGTTCTCTTTCTTTTGGATCAGTCATCCTGGACTTATCCGGTCTCTGGCGTACCATCAACCTTATTGTCGCCCGAGCTGTTCCAATTCTCGGTTGTTACCAAAGATAGATTTGTAAACTCCGCACCTGAGTTTACAAGACCTGCCTCTGTTGCTTTTGGCCCAAAGTGATGCAGACAAATCAGGAAGAGAACCAGGTTGCCGGGAAAGAAACAAAAGAAGGGGGTGGTGGAGGAAGGAGGGAGGGAAGGAAAGACAGAGGGGAGAGAGGGAGGGAGGAAGGGGAGAGAAAAATAGATGATAGATAAATAGGTAGATACATAGAGGGGTAAATGCATGGATGGATGGATAGATATGATGGATGGATGAATGGATAGACAGTTGATAGATATTTAGACAGATAGATAATAGAGAGATACAATAGATGGATAGATAAAAACAGAGAGAGAAGAGAGGGAGGGAGGAGTAAAAGACAGATGATGAATTTGTAGGTAGATACATAGGTAAATGACAGGATATGGGATAGACAGGTAGATAGATAGACAGATACATACATATATACATAAACAGATAGTTGCACACATACAGGAAGAGCTAGCTACCTAGCTAGATACATGAGAAAGGCTGAGAGATAGATGAGAGAGGCAGAAGGAAAGGAGGGAGGAAGAAAGAAAGAAAAAAGGAAGGAAGGAGACAAACCATGTGTTATACCCACTGGGCTGGACCACCCTGTGCGCCCATCTCCCACGTCACGTCCTTCAAGGCTTCCTTCTCTCCAGTTTTTTTTTTTTTTAAATCAGAAAGAGAACAGAAACTGCCTTCTCCCTGATGACGTCTTTCCTGGCCCAACCCCCGCCCCCGTTCCTGGGACAGACGGCAGGGGACACTTCTCCTGGGAAAGCAGAGCCCTCTTCCCTCCACGCTGGACAGAGCCTCGCCAGCTTTCTTAACACCCTGCCGCCGAGGGGTGTCCAGGTCCCAGGATGGGGAGGAAGACCCGCGTCCTCTGAGTGCCCACCCAGGGACAGAAATGGGGCTCCTCCCTCGCCGGGGGACCCCAGGCCCGGGGCTCCAGTATCTGAAGTCGCTCCCTTTCCTGCAGAACCATGAAGCCGAGCCGTTGGCAGCCAGTGGCTGCAGGAACCAGGATGCAGCGACAAATGACTGCGTCCCTGGGGTCCACGAGCTTTGGGGGGTAATTGGGTGGAAAACAATCTCAGACGTAGATGTGCACAGGCCTGGGGGAGTGTGGGGGACGGGCATCCCTCGCAGGAGTTGGGGGGGGGGTGCTGTGTCCACAAAGACCTCGCCAGGGAGCTGGTGCCAGAAGGAGCAGGTGGTGGCCTGGGTAACAGCCCAGCTCCTGCCAGATTTGAGACCACTTCCCATCACCGGATGTCACCAGGTGCCCAGGGCACAACCATTAACATTGGAACGCTCCAATCCTCTTTCTCGTGGCCTTCCTCTAGGGGCTTTCTGGGCCCCTGGGAGCAGCTGGTCCTCTCCAGGAGAGGGGCACTGTCCCTGTGGTGGAGACAGTACAGGTGTTAGTGCCTCTGCATCAATGGCAATTGCCCGATGCCTGGTTCCTTGCGGTCCAGCCCTGCTCAGCATTCTTCATCCACTGGCGTCATGATCTGGGCAGTGAGAGCAGAGGAGACCCTGGCATCCTCATTGGGCACAGTCAGGGCAGAAGGAAACATCCTTATGTCTGCCTCCCCTGGGGTCCCCAGACCCATCAGCGGGGAGTGCGGGAGGGTTGTCTCGCAGGGTCTGTGTGCCCAGAGGAAGGGACCCTTCCCTCCACCCATTCCCATCGCCCTGTACCACCCCCTGGGCACAGCCACTCCCTCAGTCCCTCTCCTGGAAACCGGGGAGGCTGGTGCCGAGGGACCACACAGCAAGGACGGTGCCCACACCGCACGCCTGATCCAGGGTCACTCCCCACTTCAGGGAGCTGCCCAGAATCAACATCAGCGTTCCACCCAGCAAGGACAAAATTCCTTAGCATTATCTGAAAGAAAGACAAGAACGGCCAGAACCAAGCAGAATGCCAACCGATCAAACCTTGCAAAAAGAAGACAGAAAGAAAAAGGCGACACTTGGGCATTGAAAGGCTTCCAGATACACAAGGGTGGAGATACAGGTGGGGATGTTTTTGCTTCTTTTTTTTTTTACGGCTGCACCCGCGGCATCCGGAAGTTCCCGGGCTTTGGGTCGAATCAGAGCTGCAGCTGCCCGTCTACACCACAGTCACAGCAAAACGTAGGATCTGAACCACTTCTGGGACTGACCCCACAGCTCATGGCAATGCCGGATCCTTTACCCACTGAGTGAGGGGAGGGATGGAACCTGCGTCCTCATGGATACAAGTCAGATTTGTTACTGCTGAGCTACCATGGGAACTCCAGGGGACTCTTACTCTTTTTTCCCATTTAGGTTATTCCAGAACACTGAGTGTTTCCCGTGCTGTCCAGCAGGTCCTTGTTAATTTTCTACTTTATATACAGCAGTGTGTGTATATGCGTTAGTCCCATCCTCCTAATTTCTTCCTACCCACCCTGCGTTCCCCTCTGGTAAAGCAAAGCTTGCTTTCCCAATCTGTGAGTTTGTTTCTCTTTTATAAATACATTGTTTTGTATCCGATTTTAGATTCCACACAGAGGGACATCCTATGGCATCTGTCTTTCTCTGTCTGACTGAGCTCACTTAAGTAAGATCATCTCTAGGTCCATCCACGTGGCTACAAATGGCATGATTTTGTTCTTTTTTGTTTGGTTTTAGGGCCACACCTACGGCCTATGGTGGTTCCCAGGCCAGGGGTCAAATCCGAGCTGCAGCCGCCGGCTGACACCACAGCCACAGCAACGCCAGATCCGAGCCATGTCTTCAAACATAAACCATAGCTTGTGGCAACGCCTGATCCTTAAGCAGAGATTCAACCCACATCTTCAGGGATACGAGTTGGGTTCTTAGCCACACTGAGCCACACTGAGCCACAACAGGAGCTCCCCCATTGTTTGTTTAGACCACATTCTGTTCCCTTCATCCATCCGCAAGCACTAGGGCTGTGTCCACTTTCTGGCCACCGTGAACAGGGCAGCTTGGAACATGGCTGTGCAAATACGTCTCTGAGAGTCTGCTTTCAATCCTCCTGGGTACGTACCCGGAGTAGGGTGGTTGGGTCACAAGGTACAGCTCTGGTTTTGAGGGTCCTGGCCCCTCCTTGCCAGATGGTCAGGTGCCACAACTGCAGTACGCGTCAGCCCTTCCCAGGCACCCAATCTGTGCTCGTTGCTCCAACTGCAGCCAAAGCACAGAAACATCCTTGCCTGCCTGCTCTGGAAGGTACTGTGAGCCTCCAATCCGTCTGGACGACAAGGCCGTATAAATCCCTGCCATGCTGCTGATCCATTCCTTGCCTTTTTATGTATGGCTTTGAAGCATTGGAATAAAAACAAATGTTTGGTTATGCCATCACGTCTTAGGGAATCTAAACTATGGCACAAAGGAATCTGTCTACAGAACAGAAACAGACTCACTGACATGGAGAAGAGACTCATAGTTGCCAGAGGTGGAGGGGGAGGCAGTGGGATGGACGGGGAGTTTGGGGTCAGTAGATGCAAACTACGGCATTGAGAATGGATGAGCCATGAGGTGCAGCTGTCCAGCACAGGGAATTCTATCCAGTCTCTGAGGATAGACCATGATGGAAAGAAATATAAGAAAAACAATATACGTCTATGTATGAGTGGGCCACTTGGCTGTACGGCAGAAATTGGCACAACGCTGTAAATCAACACTAATAAATTTAAAAGAAAAAAAGGAAACCAAATGTTTGGATGGCATGTCAACTACACATCAATAAAAAAGTTGTTTTAATTAAAAAAAAGAAAACAAAGGCTTGGCCTCTCCAAGGCTATCATTTATTCTATCTTTCTTCCATTATTTATGTGTTCTTCTCAGTATATTAACATGAAGTCTTGCTCGTGTTATGAGATGGAAATCTTCCTGTTTATAGGCAATAAATGTATTCATTAATAATTGACCGAATTACATAGGCGGCACACAAATAAATATAGAGAATTATTAATTTATAATGCACTGGGGGGATTTATAAAATTCCAGTAAATACTGTCTTTAATCAACTATAGACTTTTAAAAAACCACTTGATACTACGTACAGTTCAGATCTTGTTTATCTAAAGCTCTTAATTGACTATTTATATATTTGTATATCGGCAGATCTGAGCTTCCATTTAAAAAAAATAGAGCATAAGGTGTCCTTTCAGAAGAGCATCATCCGAAGGGAGCGCCCAGACATCGTGTGAATGACTGGACCCAGCATGACTTCATTGGCAGATGGGGATTCAATCTCCACGGCTAGACTTGCAATGCTGACCTGATGGATTCAAAACACCCCATGTCTCAACAGCCTAACTTCAGAGGCAGCTCTCATTGCAGGCATTGTATAGCAAAGAGGCGGTAATATGTTCTACTATTATGAGAATGGAAATCAAGACATCGGGGGGGGGGTGTTCCCGTTGTGGCTCAGTGCATTAAGACCCCAAATAGGATCCATGAGGACGCAGGTTCGATCCCCGGCCTCGCTCAGTGGGTTGAGGATCCGGCGTTCCTGTGAGCTGGGGTGGAGGTTGCTGATGCGGCTTGGATCATGCGTTGCTGTGGCTGTGACGTAGGCTGGCAGCTGCAGTTCCAATTGGACCGCTAGCCTAGGAACCTCCATATGCCACAGGCATAGCCCTAAAAAGACAAAAAAAAAAAAAAAAAAAAGGAGAGAGAGAGAGAAAGAAAGAAAATACAGTCTCAGGAGACTTGCAGATCAGAATGAATTGCAATGGGAGGTTCACAGTGAAAATTCCGGGGACCCTGAAACCCACCAGGGACGTCTCGCCATCTGCAAAAGGGCTGGTGCCCACAGGGGCTGATGGCCGACTGGCTGGTCTCGTGGGATTTCCTCCTACAGGTGCTGTGTTGTTCCCCTCAGACCCCCAGAAGGGCAAGGTCTAGTCCATGTCTTGAGGGCAAGACCCCCTAAGTGCCTACAGCACGTGGTCCCAGGACTGTGGTATGGGGAGAGGCCAGGTCCAAACACAGGGGCCCCCTGACTGTTCTCGATTCCAGGCACCTGTCAGAAATCATAGCTCTTCCTCTGGGTCACAGAGCCCTTGCCTAAAGCCATGTGGGGAACTTTCCTGCTCAAGTTGCACAGGAGAAGAAGATAATCTGAGATCATGTGGGAAAAAAAAAGAAAGCAATTTCAGGACACCATCAGAGTCTCTGTGATAACCCACTGAGCACAAAGAGACGGACACAGACCCTGTCACGTCAGAACAGCAGAGAACCACAGAAAAAGGGCAGATCTGTTTTCTCTCTGGCTCTTTGCCCTCCAGGGGTTCGCAAATGGCTGGTTTTGTCGCTGACATGTGATGCATCAGAACGTGTCTCAGGAATGGAAACACGAAAACCTGTTTACCAGCTCTTGGCGTCATGATCTCGGATCCCACGTCTCCTCTGCCCCCTCCGAGCCCCGTGGAGGCCAGCAAACCCAGCTGACAAATTTTCTACCATTTGGTAAAAGGGTCCACGAGCCCTGCCTCCAGCAACAGAGCGATTTTTGTAGGAAAAACCAATCTCCCTGAAAAATAAAGGCATTGTTTCTCTTGCTGGTCTTTGAAGGGGGAAGGTTGTGACCATCCTGGGGCTGCAGGAATAAATGACCACAGAGCAGGCAGGTGGATTAAAACAACAGCCATCCATCCTCCCCTATCCTGGAGACCAGACGTCTGAGGTCAAGGGGTCCCAGGGCTCCGCTCCCTCCAGAGGCTCCAGGGGAGGGGCCTTCCTGCCTCTTCCAGCTTCTGGGGGCTCCAAGCAGCCCTGGGCTGGTGGTTGCCTCCCTCCCGTCTCTGCCTCTGTCTTCCAGTGTCTTCCCTCTGTGTCTGGGTCTCCTCTTCTGTCTCTTAGGGGGACACTGTCCTTGGATGGTGGGCCCCCCTCTTCCAGGAGGACCTCCTCTCAGACGCTTCCCATGGCTTCTCCTCTGTGTCTTTCTCTTCTTCTGTCTCTTAGGACCCCAAACTCTGTCTGTGCATTTCTATTCTGCACTGGTGGGCAGAGGCCGAGTTTTGGCAACAGTAGCTCCTTCTTTTCACCCAAGCCTCTCCTTCAGCTCCTCTGCATCCCTGGCGGCCTTGTCATGGGGTGAATTCAATACGGCAGCCCCTCCCCTCCGAGCCCCCATCACGAATCTCCAGAAGGGACCCAAAGTCCCTCTTTCGGCACCATCCCGTTGGAAACGGTCTCTATGTGAATTACATCACCTTCGTCTCCAGAGTTAAGCCTCAAAACAGAAGATGCTTGGTGACTTTCAATTCCCTGGGCTTTAGGCACCCAGACGTCTCATCCATTTAGACCATCAGCCCCCCGCCCCCCCACCAAGGTCCACTGTGAGCCCGGGTCCGCTTCCCTCCTGGCCTCTCTTCCTCGCTGCAAACCAGACACCACCCCTTGTCTCATCCATGCCCATCAGTCCTGTTTGGTTTGCTTGGCTTCAGTTCTGTTCAGGAGGAAAGGCACCCTCTGGGTCAGGAACCTGCCTGGCAGCTCCAGGGACAGGAAGAAGGTTCCAGAAAGGTACACGAAGGCTGTCCACACCTACTGTGCACACACCTACTGCGTGCCAAGCCACACCCTCCTCCCACCCGATCACCCCCTTCCTCTACCCCCCCCCCACGGGCATCCATTCCAACCAGCCCCTGTCACCTGACTAGACGTGTCACGATAGATTTCTGTCATTGCATATCCTTTCAAAGACTTGGAGTGTAACAGGATGCAAAGACAGCCTCCCCAAAAGAGAGGTGCACATGGTGGCCCCCAGGGGTGATGTTTATAAATGCAACTGTGATCAAAGTGTGCTCTGATCATGTCTGCACAATCCCCCACACGGCCCCACGTGACCCCCACAATGCCACACACAACATGCTTGCCCCCCACAATCCCCCACACAACCCGTGTGCCCCTCACAATCCCCCACGCGGCCCTGCGTGCCCCCCACAATCCCCCACACAACCTGCGTGCCCTCCACAATCCCCCACAAAACCCGTGTGCCCCCCACAATCCCCACACGGCCCTGCGTGCCCCCCACAATCCCACACACAACCTGCATGCCCCCCACAATCCCCCACACAACCCATGTGCCCCCCACAATCCCCCACAAAATCCGCATGTCCCCCACAGTCCCCACACAACCCGCGCGCCCCCAGTGTGTATTTGCAGAGGGTGCAAGTCCTGTGGCCTCGAGGTGTGCATGCTGTACCCAGCATCTCCTTTAATTTATGAGCTCAGAGCTTCTCCGCCTCAGCCATCAGCACAATCCCATGCTTCATGCAACAAGGGTTCGGCATCTTTCGGAGTCCCTCATGACTCCAGAGGGATTCGTCTTTGATGTGACTTACATCCTTCATAAACTAGACACGGCTCACATATCCTGAGACTGTCAGCTCTCTGGGGTGAAGCGGCTTCTGCTTTGGATGATTATTCAATATCTATCCAACTATTATCTACTGTCTATCTATATATCTCTCATCTACTTATCATCTATTACCTATCTATTGTCTATCTATCAACTGTCCATCATCTATTCATCATCTATCTATTATCTATCAATCACTCCATTATATCTATCATCTATAATTTATCTATTACCTATGTACCATCTGTCTCAATCTATTTGTAAACCACCTATCGCCATTATGATCTCTCACCTATAATTTATCTATCAATTTGGCAATCTTCTGTCTTTCCATCGTTTATAATTTATCCATCTAACCACACACACACGTATATGCAGACATGTATGTGCATGTATGTATATATTTTTACTTCGTTTCACACACACAGTGGCTTCACCTCAAAGTCTCTTCATTGCCATGAACTAACAGCAATTATCTCTAAACTACGATAGACCAGATTTTTAGGGCCACGCCTGCAGCATATGGAGGTTCCCAGGCTAGGGGTCTAATTGGAGCGGCACCTGCCAGCCTCCACCACAGCCACAGCAACGCGGGATCCTTATCCCACTGAGCGAGGCCAGGGATTGAACCCGCAACCTCATGGTTCCCAGTCGGATTCATTTCCGCTGCACCACAATGGGAACTCCTGATAGACCAGCTTTTAAAACATTCCCGTCGTCGGGCGCATGATACTTCTCATTGTCCCATAAAACCAGCAAGGGAATTTTCATGGTGATCAGCACACACTGTAGATAAAAGCACAGACGTGCCGATTTTCATGAAAACCACGGATTTCCCCCACCCCCATTTTCTCAGAGTCATGATTCTTTTCCCATCTCTTATCTTTTCCTTTTAAAGAAATACCCTGCTAGTCAGGGTAAGCCCCTTCTCTCAAGATCCTTCATGTCATCATGTATTTCACACAATGCAGTCTGATTAACATTCCAAGTACAAACGGGAGGAACCGTTGGGAGACACAGAAAAAAATCGAATACTTAGGCCACAGGAATAGCACATTTCCTCATAGAAATGGCTAGACGCAGCAGAGGAAAACATATCTAAATAATGTAGACATCGATAGCCACATGGATACAGATAGATTACAGAGGTAGATAAATAAGTAGATAAATATAGATGGATGGATGGACAGATGGATAGATGACAGGTGATAAATAGGCAGAGAGATGGACAGACGGATGGATAGATAGAGATGAGAGATGAGAGAGAGATAAACAACAGATGATAGGCAGATACATAGATAATAGATTAAATATAGAAATAGATATAGACATTAGATGGATGGAAGATAGAGAGATGGGCGGATGGATAGATAGATTAGATGGATGGATAGATAGAGAGATGGGTGGATGGATAGATAGATTAGATGGATGGATAGATAGATAGAGAGATAGATGGATGGGTATCCTGGAAAATCCCCATTTTGCCCAAGCATGCCTGAGCCGCCATCAAGAACACGTAAGATATTCAACCACAAAAGAAAACTCCAGCTATTTAAAAGGATCTATACCTTTTCAGAACCTTTCTGAATCAGGATAAGAACAGAGCTTACATATCCCAAATGTTCGGTAACCGAACCCACTGCGAAGTGACCTTTGTCTTAAAAAGAAAACCGTCATGAAAACCAATAGCGATTTACTCCCCAAGGACCATGAGAAATTAAGTGTCAACATCTGGGGGATCCCGTGAAATCTGATATTTAGAAACACACGGTTGTGAAAACATTGGCCTATGATTTCCTGGAAATACAGACTATGCCGAGCCAGTGCAAGAACATCCAGCACTGCTGAGTACAGTCATGAAAAATCAAGAACTGTGGGAGTATGCTCCAGTTGAAGCAAATTCCTTTGGTGCCCAACTTGAAGGTCAACCAAGCACTTGGGGCAGGTTTTTGGTTAAAACTTCTGTCTGTATGGTCCACAGGCAAGTGAAAGATGCTCAAGATTGCTAATCATAAGGGAAACGCAAATCGAACCCACGAGACCCCTGTCAGAATGGCCGTCATCAAAAAGAACACAAATAACAAACTGTTCGCGAGGATGTGGAGAAAAGGGACCCCTCGTGTTGTTGGGAATTAAATCAGTGCAGCCACTGTGGAAAGTGGTATGGAGAGTCCCCGAACAACTAAAAATGGAACAACCATAGGACCCAGCGAAACCAGAAACTCTAATTTGAACCGTTGCATGCACCCCTATGTTCACAACAGCCGTATTCACAATAGCCAAGACACGGAAACAACCCAAATGTCCATCGACTGAGGAATGAATAAAGACGATGGGGTACCTATGCACAATGGAATATGACTCAGCCATTAAAAAGAAGGATGTCATGCCATTTGCAGCAACGTGGATGGAGCTGGAGATGATGGTACTGCGTGAAGTCAAAGAACGAATACTGTTTATTATCCCTTATAAGGGGAATCAAAAAAAAATACAGCTAACTAGTGAATCAAACAAAAAAGAAGCAGACTCCAGATACGGAGAACAAAGGAGTGGTTCCCAGTGGGGAGAGGGAAGGGGGAAGGGCGAAAGGGGCAAACAGGGGCAGGGAAGAAGAGGTGCAACCTAGTAGCTACAAGGTAAATTAGGATCTATCCTACAATAGGGGGAACAGAGTCAACACGCATTGTATTATAACTCTAAATGGAGCATAACCTTTAAAGATCGTGACTCGCTAGCTTGTACGCTTATTACGCAACACTGGACGCCAACTATGTATCAATAAAAACAGAACAGACAAAAACTGTTGGCTGGGTGCAACTGCGCCAGGCTCTAAAGGGACTGGATCCCTTGTGGCCGATCTTAGGCGCGTCTGGCTCTCGGCTGCGGCCCCATCACTGCTCAGGTCCTGCCTTTTGGGGGCGTGAGGATGCTTGCTGCTGGATGCGGGGGCTGCAACATGCTGCCTCAGGGGAAGGTGTGCGAGGGCGCCCTCTGCAGCACCCAGACGGCAGGACCGCGGAGCCCCCGGACACATCTGGATGCTTCACCTGTTAGCCCCGAATCCCTGCCTGCGGCGTCAGGACGCACCTAGACCCACTCGTGACCTCACAGGCATGGCAAGCTGGGAGCCCCAGGTGCCCCTGTCAGTGGCAAGGGGATCAGAAACACTCGCATTAACATTTCTGCAAAAATATTCACGAACCGGGACCTGAGCGAGGCTGGGGGGTGGGGGTGGGGTCAAGGGCGTGGCAGGCAGCGCAAAGATTGGGTGAAGGAGTTGCCCAGACCTCACCGCCAGCTGGGAAGGCCTGCCTGCTGACAACCAGCTCTCCTTGGAAGTTCCCTGTCCCCTGGCTGCATGGGTTTCCCAGATCTGGGTCAGCCCCGCCCCCAGCCTCCCCCACAAGGGCAGGCGCGTGGGGTCCCCAAGGGGCAGGGACTTCAGCCTGGGGAATTGGTGACAGGGGGGCTGTGGTTAAGCAGGTGTGGATGGTGGTGGCGGCAATGGAGGGGGCGGTAGAAGGCGGTGGGGCAGTGGAGGGAGGTGTGGGGGAGGGGGAAAGGAGGGGTGGGGTGAGGGAGCTGGGGGGGTGGAGGGAGGGCGTTGGGGGAGGGAGTGGGGGCTATGGTGGAGGAGATGCAGGGGGGTGGGGATATAAGGGCTGGGGGAGTGGGAGTCAGGAGGAGGGGAGATGAGCAGGGGCGTTGATGGGGTGTGGGGCTGGTGACCGGGTGGGGGTTGGTGATTGGGGGATTGGTGATGGGGTGGGAGGCTGGTGATTAGGTGGGGGTTGGTGATGAGTTGGGGGGCTGGTGATAGTGTGGGGTTTGATGATTGGGGGGTTGGTGATGTGGTGGGGGGTTGGCGATTTGGGGGGTTGGTCATAGGGTGGAGGTTGGTAATGGGGTGGGGCGTGGTGACTGGGGGGGGTTGGTGATGAGGTGGGGGGGTGGTGATTGGGGGGATTGGTGGTGGGGTCGCTGGAATTCAGCAGGTGAGGTCTAGGGAAGGGCAGGTGGGGAAGGAGGTGGGGGAGTAAGGAGGTGGTGTGGCTGCTGCTACCCATTCTTCCTGTCCAGTGGTGGATACGCACCTCTGAGGGGACCAGGTGGGGCATGTAGGACCGGTGTCTTTCCGGGACTCAGATCAGTGCCATCCCTGGGGCCTGGGCCCACTGGTCACGGGGTAGGGGATTTGCCAGAACTCACTGTCCCCAGGGACTCACTGTCCATCCAGAGGGGACAGCCCATCCCTCCCTCCTGTGTCCCTTGTCCAGCAGAAGGTGGGACAGTCACGTCCTCGCCATCCTTGGTCATCAGGGGTGTGGGGGCAGCCCGCCCCCCCCGATCCTGGAGGTCAGGGGTAGACACTCCCGTTACACCACACACAGCCCATACATCTGGCCATGGCCCTATTTCTTGCTTTCAAGTCTATTTAGGGCTGACCCTCCAAAGGCTCCAAGTTGGAGACACTATTTCCATGTCCATCCCTCCAGGCTCGAGCAAGCCCTCTTCCATCCCCACCTGCCTCTGGGCAGGGCTCCCCTGGCAGGCCTGCCCTCCCCCTGCCCCCCCACCCCCCTCCTCCCCTCCCCTAGCTCCACTCTCCTGCACCAGGAGCCTGTGCCTAACACCCTGGACTTTGAAACAGCTGCTTGTTTTTTATTATTTTAATTGGTGCGGGGCCCAGCAGGTTTACAAGCCCCACGCGGACGCTAAGGGCACTTTAATAAGACGGCTAAGAGGTAACGGGAGCCCAGGGCTCTATAAATGTCTTAATTCACACAAACCCACCCAAGCACTTCCATGTACACCCACTGTGGTCAGGACCGAAGATGGAAGCGTCTGGGGGGGGGTCTCCTCCCCTGCCCCTCACAGGACCCCTCCCAGCTCCTCCCCAAAGCACCAGCCTCTGGGCCCCTGCCTTTTCAAGGAAGCGTTTTCTTGTCCAAAGCTGAGAGCTTAGGAAAAGTGCCCTTTTCAAGGCACCCTCTTTGGCTGCAAAAATCCACATGGAGAAAGCACAGTTTTTGTACCTCTCTCTCTCTCTCCTCTCTCTCATTCAAACCTGCATGTCTATGAACCTGTCTACAAAATACAGACTCACAGAGAACAGACTTGTGTTCACCAAAGGGGGAGGGAGTGGGATGGATGGGGAGTTTGGGGTCAGTAGATACAAACGAGGACATAGAGAAAGGATTAGCCATGAGGTCCTACTGTCCAGCGCAGGGAACTCTATCCAGTCTCCTGGGCTAGACCATGATGAGAAAGAATATTAAAAAGAAAGAATGTATATATGTGTATAACTAAGTTACTTTGCTGTGTATCACATCGGAAGTCAACTATACTTTAATGAAAAATGCAGTCATTCAAAAAAAAACCCCTTGCATTTTGGGTCACGGATGGACACGCAGACACACAAGAGAACAGGCTGGAGATGGTTTTTCCCAGGAATTTTCTGACATCTCTGCACCTGGAAGACACCGTTGGCCATGTAATGTCATGGGGGGGGGGCATGAGTGACATCTGAGGGTCCTCGAATGCATGGACATAGAGGCACGTGTTGGAGGCACCCCTGCTGTGTAAAATTTACACACTAGCCCAAAGATGGGGAGAGGTACCTCCATGGACGAGAGGCGGGTGTGTGAAGACAGAGGTCCTCCAGGTGGACTTTTAACTTGAGCAGCCTCCCTAAAAACATCCCGGGGTCCTTGGGGCAGGAGACCAGGGCTCCCTATCTGTTTTCTTGGCCCATGGGGAGACTTCGCAGACGGGTCTGGGCACAGAAGAACCAGGGAGGCAGCCACGCGTGTCCTCTCAACCTGGCCAAGGACGTCTCCCAGCCATGTGTCACTGGTTCTGGCTTGACAGCAGCCATGGAGCTGGGTGGCCTTCCTAACCTCTGCTTCTCTGAGTCATCATGCAGTTGCGGGCGCACCTCTCACCAAGACCAAGCAGAAGCGAGCTGGGACATGGACCCCTTTTCCAGGGCCAGCACCACCATCCCCGAGCTGTGCCTTCTCCTGGGATAAGCCGAACGTTGCTCAGGCAGCTCTGCAGGGCCGCTGGTGGGTATATCAGGCTGTAAGTTTGCTCAGCAGCCAGAAGAAATACCCCAGATGGGGCAGCTTCAGCAAGACGCATTTATCCCTCCAGGTCCTGGAGGCTGGAGTCTGAGCCCCAGGGGCAGGCAGGGCTGGTCCCTCCCAAGGCCTCTCTCTCCTGGGCGTGTCGATGGCCGTCTCCTCCCCATGTCCTCACAGCGCAGTCCCTCTGTGCGTGTCTGTGTCCTGACTTCCTCTTCGTCTAAGGGCCCACATCCTGGGGATCAGGACCCCCCCTCATGACCTCATTTACCTCCATCCCCTCTTGAAAGATCCTGTCTCCAAATACACCCCCATCTGAGGTCCTGGGGGTCTGGGCTTCAATGTATGAATGGGTGGGGGCTTTCCAGCCCATGACCGCCACCCAGACCATTGTGCCTTCTGACTTCCAGGAGGCGCCTTCTCGGAAAAGCTGTGACCCATTAGCTCCAAGCAGGGTTAGACAATGGGGAATTGCAGGAACCCTGGAGGGTGGACAGCCCGGAGCGCCTTGTTTGCTTGTGTCTTGGGTCCCAGGTGAACACGTCCCCGGGAGGTCAGTGGAGTTGCTGGGTGACACAGAGGCACTGCTGACTGTTCCCAGTCATGGTGTCAAGCACAGGGGCCCGAGGTGACCGTGCACCTCAGACGATGTCACAGTCTTCCTGAGAACGTGGCGCGGGGTGCCGAGGTGCGGGGCTATGCCTCCAAAAACTCTGCAGCCCTCCTTCTGCCTGTTCAACGCAAGGACGCTGCACATCCCTGCAGGAGCCACGGTGGCGCAGGAGAACTCTCCCTTTTTATTTTATTTTTATTATTATTTTTTTTAATTTTCCCACTGTACAGCAAGGGCGTCAGGTTATCCTTACATGTATACATTACAATTACATTTTTCCCCCAGCCTTTCTTCTGTTGCAACATGAGTATCTAGACAAAGTTCTCAATGCTATTCAGCGGGATCTCCTTGTAAATCTATTCTAAGTTGTGTCTGATACGCCCAAACTCCCGATCCCTCCCACTCCCTCCCCCTCCCATCAGGCAGCCACAAGTCTCTTCTCCAAGTCCATGATTTTCTTTTAGCCCACAGCCACCTGGGGGCCGTTCAGTGAGATTTCTGTTCTGCTCAGCCTTGCCCTGGGTTCTAAAACAACCACCCAGACCCTCCTCGATGCCTGTCATGCTTGCTTTGTGTGTCCGCCCGCTGGAAGACCTAGGGAACCAGACGCAGTGAGAGCCCCCATCGTAAGCGTTCAAAGCAAGTGGCTGTCGGGGTAGGTGAACCCCGCCTTCTGCTGCTTCCACCCCTGATGACAATTGACAGATGTTGGGGGGAAAAAAAAAGCCAACAAACCCACATTTCAGACGATGAGCCCACGTTTCTGAGGACCAGGCGTCGTGACGGCCATTTCTGTCCTGATTCCCAAGACCCAACTAAGGGACTTACCCTCGTGCTTCACAAGCTGCCGTCCCTCCTCCCTGCCGAGCTAAACACGAAGGAAATTAACCAAGTCTGTGACCCAACAACCAACAATTCATAAATTCATTAGATTAAAAAAAAAAAAAAAAAGACTAGCAACCTAGCAATTCCCTTTAATAGGTTTCGTTCCTTGGTATAATTTACATGTCTGCCTGCCCTGGCAAAGATATTACTTCATTAAGTTTTTTTTTTCTCCTAAATTAGAGAAATTTTAATGACTTCTCTTATTTATTGCTTCCATATGTAAGTAGTTATCTTTCTTACAAATGGAAATGAGACCCCAAAATTACCACAAATGGGGCCAGGCCATGGAACGCATGTGTTCCCGCTCCGAGAGGGTCCACCTGCCTCCTTGAATTACCGTTAACCCGCCCGTCCACTGAACAGATTCTCTAATAAGCGGGCTTTGAAAGTCGCTCTCGTTAAATTTATTTGGGACCGCGGAGAACACTCCATCACCGTTTCGGCAAATGAGCTCTGATAATATTAAACACCTGGTAAGCCCCGGCCCCTGGGGGACCCCGCGCGGCTGCATGCGACCTCTGGCCCCACAGCCCCCGGATTCCTGGGCTGAGTACAGACGAGAGGCAATGCTGAGAGAAAACACCTGTTGGCCTAGGCGACCTCTGAGCAGAGCAAGAGGGACAGAGGCAGCTGGGCAGAGGGTGGCCTCGGGGCACGGCCGAGACAGGTGTTTCCTCCAGGAGGGGCTGGGTGCTAGGGAGGCCCCGCAGAAAAGTGGAGGGGCCCCAGCACGAGCCTGCCCGGGTGGGTGACGGCAGCTCCATCATCCTAGAGATATTTGGCACCAGTGGGGGCCAAGCCCTGGGAGGGGAGGAAGTTCTTCTAGAGTTTCCCTGAGAAGGGACGAGACAGCAGCCTCTATGGCCACAAAGCTTCTGCAGCTCGTGTTCCCAAGAAGTCACCCAAATGACAGTGCAGACATTGCAGAGACAGAGGGGGAAAGTGGATCTCAACTGGGAACAAATAATGTGAGTTTCAGGGTCAAGAGCAAGACACCATGGTGACGAGGGGAATTCATACGACAGGATTCAGGACGTCCAGGTGGAGGATGTGTAGATGCAGGACCTTTATTTGTCTTTTTATGACTGCACCCCATGGCGTATGGAGGTTCCCAGGCTAGGGGTTCGATCGGAGCTACAGCTGCCGGCTTATGCCACAGCCACAGCAACACGGGATCCAAGCCTCGTCTGCGACCTACACCACAGCTCACGGCAATGCCGGATCCTTTACCCACTGAGCAAGGCCAGGGATCGAACCTGCAACCTCGTGGTTCCTAGTCAGATTCGTTTTCGCTGCGCCACGATGGGACCTCATGGATCAGGACATTTAGATGGAGGATGTGAGTTTTTCTATGTAGATGCAGGACCTCCAGTTGAATGACAGCAAGACAGGGCCACATCTCTTACAGATGGCAAGGTGGGTTTCGGACAAGTGGGATTTGACCCCGTTTTATGCACGGTGGGCTCTTCTTATGCAGAGCCGCTCTTAACGTTCAGAGATCTCAGAATCATGTGGCTGGAAATGCATGTCTTCAGTTGTCCCCCTCCCCCTCCTTTCTGAGGTCGGCTCATGTGTCAGCCCCCAGAGCTTGGTGGCCTCCTGTGTCTCGGCCCTGCCAGCCGGACACTCTAAGCCGGCCGTCTCTTGCTGTCACTCCTTCTGACACGGTCTTCCCATGTTTCATTACTCATTTTTGTCAACAGGTCTGCACCGCAAAAGGCAGCTATTTAATCTCTCTTTTTATTTATTGAGTGCCTGCCCCAAAAGAGGATGACAGGGCGGGCAGGGGAGCCCCCTAAATCCTTCCGTTAATTTCTTCTTACACTGCGTTGGAGGTCACTCTGTGGTGGCATGGCATGGGGTGGGGTTGAGGCGGGCACCCCGCAGGGTCCCCCCCCAGGGCTGTCAGCACAGCAGGCTCACCTGCGGGGTGGGGAGTGGGGGTGGGGAGTGGGTCTCCAGTGGCTCCCGCACCAATCTTCCGTTTCTGGCATCGTGGGAGACTCTGCAGCTCAGATATGAAACAGCCCATTTGGGACCATTAAAAAAAACAAAACAAAACAAAACAGGCGAGGAAGTGGTGGTGGGGCCGGGGGGGTGGCGGCCGTGTCTGTGCTGGGGGAATTCAGCTCTGACTTGTCAGAAATCATATCTGCCTGGGCCCCCGGCAGACTTCCGAGCCACCCCGCGCCCCATCACTCCAGCTGCGGAAGGATTTTTTCGGCGCGCCCCAGATGTGGACGGCCAGCCCCATGCACGCCGTGCAAAGAACCTCATTAATGCAACCAGATCCTTGGGGGAGGACCAGACAGGAGAAGGAGAGAGAGGGAGCGAGGGAGCAAGAGACGTTACTGGCAAGCTTTATGACAGCAGCCTTTTTTTCCCCCTCCGCCTTTGTCGTTTGCCTGGCCATCTTGGCGCTGGCAGAGACTCACATCTGAAACCCATCACTGGAGCCCATTAGTTTTTTTCCACCGCGTATCCAAACGCGGTCTCCTAATGAGCGCTCCGTCCCACCGTATTTTGGGGGGTGTGGGGTTTAAACAATTTGCCATCGATTTCCAAGATGACGGAGGGGGAAATGAGGCGGACACAATTTCTGTGAGCCACTTCCTCACTTCCCTCGTCAGACACGGGCCGCAACTGAAAGCCAATTGCCTTCACCCTGCTCAAACTCAACGCCAGGCATCACTTCCCATCCGGCTGCTGGCGTGATCCCTGTCAGGGCCCATCAGAGGGGCCTCCGTTGACGAGCCGGCGTCAGCCCCGGTTAGCAGGGAGAATGTCAACGTGTCAAGTGTTTTTAAGGCCGGCGGTTTGCAGACAACCCTCGCCGATGTCTCTGCGAGCCAGAGGCTGCCTTGCCGCCCCCTCCTCCTCGGACGTCCTGACTCCCGCGCCCTAACTTAATGTGATGGCAGGCTCTCGCCACCGGAAACACAGGGAGGGACATTTTTTAAGATTCTTTCCCCCTGGGAGCACAAAAGGACAATGCCCTGCCTGCGTCTTAGAGAAACTCCGAGCTTTTCTCTGGGCAAAATAACAATTAAGTGGCAGCTGGATAATGAGTCTTTGCATTTCAAGTGCCCTCTCTGGAAGGGCGAGAGGCTGGCTGGCCAGCGTGCTGGCACCTTGGCACCAGGTAGGGCCAGGCAGACCTTCTTGGAATCACGGGCAGACCCTCAACCTGCTCTAAGTGCAGTGTGGGTGGAGGACGGATGGAGAAGGGACTCAGGGCCCTCCAGGGATCCACAGCCCTCGCTGTCCCAAGCCCACAGACACCAGGAGGGCCCTGGAAGCAGCCTGAACCAGTGTTTTGCCATCCAGGGAACGGATGTTTTAGATCTGGGACACAGCTGTGAAGCAGGAGAGGAAGGGACCTCCATGGCTGGGCCACCTCATGCCACTCCCTGGCGTGGACATTGGACCCCGTGCCAAGCATCCATCTCATTGCTTACCGTCATTCTTTTCTGCTTTCTGTGTGTGTATGTGTTTTTTTTTTTTTTTTCCTTCCAACTTTGTCTTTTTACGGCTGTACCTGTGGCATATGGAAGTTCCCAGCTTAGGGCTCAAATCGGAGCTGCAGCTGCAGGTCTATACCACAGCCACCGCAACATGGGATCCAAGCTGCCTCTGTAACCTACACCACAGCTCGCGGCAATGCCGGATCCTTGATCCACGGAGCGAGGCCAGGGATCAAACCTGCATCGTCACGAACACTATGTGGGGTTCTTAACCTGCTGAGCCACAGCAGGAACTCCTTTAATGTCATTCTTACCTGCATGGGGGCTTTTGCTACCTGCTGTGTTCATTGCAGGTACGTGGGGCAGAATCCTGAGCTAAACATGGGCTCTAGTTCCCTGCCTGTTGCAGAAGCAGAGGGCTGCCCTGCCAGCCACCCCGCTGGCCACCCCGACATCCCTCTGGGGTCGAAGGGATCCCGACGGCCTGCCCTACGCGCCCTGTGGGCTCCCCAAAACTCTCTGCTCCAGCCCCTGGCCCAGGCCCCCCAGGCAGGGGTCTCTGTTGGGCCCCCTCCCCTGCATCCGAAGTGTTGGCACTAGGTGGCGGCTTCCAGCACCCGCTGGCTGCCACTCATGCGCCAGACCCTGGCTGTAAAGTTTTATTCGCCATTTAGCAAATTGAAAATAGAGTCACCTGCAATTGGGGGTGTTAATGAGGATCACGGCCCGGGAGGGCGAGCCGGCCGTTTCTTTATGAATCAGTCCTTTCTTTGCTGGGCTTCGGCGCTCCCGGTCAAAGAGAGCCACCGAAACATAGACGGAACAAACTAAAAATAGGAGCCTCGGAGATCCAGGCAACTCCCCCGCCACCGCTGCCGCCTCTGGCCTCACCACCAGAAAAGGGTAAAAACCGCCTCCCCGATTTTGTGATAAATGAGTCCCCCACGTCCAGCCTCATCCCCACCGATGTCCCTCTGGGGTCGAAGGGATCCCGTGGAGAGGCTTTCCCCTTAGCTCTCCACCACCTAGAATTCCGACACTCCGGAGACTTTGGATGACTCCATTCTGCGCACACCCCCTCCTCACACACAATCGAACTCACGCATACTGGAAAGCTCGGGTTGCTTCCCCAACTGTGTGTGTCAGAGGCAGGACTGCCTCTCTGGTGGGTTTCCCCTTCGCCTTTTCAGATTTCACCAGGGCCGAAAGGACGGAAATGGCACAAAATTCCCATTGCGCAGCACGTCAGCAATTCTGCCTTTCTCTCCCGTCCCGACCCGCACTCAGGCCCACGCGATAAACCCACGTGTGTGCGCTGACTTGTTTTCATCTCCGCGTTCACTTAATCGGAACGACAGAAAGACGTTTCAAGGTTTTCGCTGTCCCTCTTTTTATTTTTATTTTTATTTTGAGGCAGGGCGGCAGCATTCTTGGTGAGAAATTATACAGAATCCGTTTTCCAGCCCAGGGATTTCCACATGCACGAATGCATCCTTGAGGATGTCCTTGGATCAGCTGGCTTCCTGGGGACCCCCCTGCCCCCGCAACACCACCAAAAATGGGTTAGATCCATCCCTTGAGGGAAATTTCACCCCGAAAACAACAAACAGCTAGCTCTGCGAGCCGTCCCCAAAGTGAGTGGTGCTGCTGAGGCACACCGGAGGTTTTGAAGCCATCGTGTCAGAACGGGAGCCTCATTCTGGCAGAGGGAGGAGCTGTGGTATAAAAAGCTCTGCAGAAGGAAGGATGGTGAGATGTGTACCCATTAGGGCTGTTTGGGAAACTGCTCAGAGCTGCCCCAGCCTTAATCAGTTAAGGCAAAATGGAAAGCTTTTGTTTAATGTAAGGCAAACATCAGAGGCATTCAGCTTCAGGAGTGGCTTGATCAAGGTGCTTCACAAGGGCAAATGCCTGCTTTTTTCCCTCTCTGTCTCTCTGCTAAACTCCATGGGGAGGGACCATTTTCACACAGCCCCTCCTGAGAGAAAGAAGGCTGCAGTCTCTGTCCGTGCAAAGCCAGATCTGCACCCCCTGCCTCCCCCTTTCAGCTTGTGTGAATAATGCTGCTATGAGGGTCCACCAACCAGCTTTTGCTTCATTGAAGACCCGTTCTCTTTTTGCCCCCTAAATGGTGGCTTTATTTATTTAAATTGAAGGGAACTTGACTTACAATGCTGTGTTCATGTCAGCTGAACAGCAAAGTGATTCCATTACCTAGATACACATATAGCTGGTTCCATCTTCTCATGTTTCGGGTGGGGAATTCTTAGACTTGACGGAGTCTACCCTCTGAAAGTTATCTGAAAACCGGTCTTTGAGAAACTTGTGGTTACCAAAGGGGAAAGTGAGGAGAGGAATAAATGGGGAGTTTGGGATTGGCAGATACACATGACTGTTTATAAAATAGATAAACAAGGACCTGTTGTAAGGCACAGGGCACTCTACTCCATATCCTGTGGTCAACCATTGAGGAAAAGAATCTGAAATGTATATATTTCACATGGACTTATGTGTGTGTGTGTGTGTGTGTGTATTTGTATATGTGTGTGTGTGTATATTTGTATGTGTGTGTGTGTGTGTGTGTGTATATATAAAATTCCATCTCATGGATAAACCACATTTTACTTATCCATCCTACCATCTCCCCATCCATCCATCCATCCATCCATCCATCCATCCATCCATCTGTGGACCCTTGCGTTGCTTCCACCTTTTGGCTCCTGTGAACAGTGCTGGCACATAAATCTATGACTTTGCATTGAAACATTTACTTTCCAAATACTTATGCTTTGGTACCCGAGAGAATCAGTGGTGGAGTCTCTTTCTGCCGCCCTTTCTCCTCAGCACCCCAGGTGGCCAGACAAATTTTCCAATGCAGGTAAAAAGTTTAGCCTTTTTGCTAGAACCCAAGGTGACTCCGACCAGCTTGTTTTTACAGCAATCCCAAGACTTTTCTTGGCAAGAAAACCTCCGTGCTGTTCAAACTTTCTCTCTCTGTCTCTGTCTCAGCCCCCTGGCCCATTCAACCCTCGCACACCTTCGTCCAGGGACGACAAACACAGGAGCTGGCCACCCTCCCAACTGGCCTGTCCCTGTCCCCATGTTTCTCGGAAACTTGATGGGCCGGGGATGGAGGGGGCACTCCCTCGGAGAGGCGGGGGCGGAGGGAGGGGGGAGGTCTGCGAATGACTGCAGCCTGGGGCCGCGTGTGTGAGATTTACGGGCGAGGGGCCCACCCCATAAAACAGGGTTATGGGCGTTCTGGCGCTGCTACTTAGCCCCAACCAGAGGCGCCTGCGCTGAGTGGCAGCTGGGTCCCGTCCAAATCGACCTCATGCTTCTCAACCGTTCCTACCACCCACCTGAAGGCAGATTCCAGGCTCGCTGGTCCTGGGAGCACTCACAGAGACAGAGGTGGGAGGGACCTGCCTGCGCCGCAGGGGAGCTCCGTGCGGCCCCAGGCACGGCTCCCACAGCCTCCTATCCACGTCAGTTGAATAAATGCTCAGTAGTTCTGTATCATCATTGTTTTGGGAGCTAAGGTACGTTGCAAGCCTCATTCCGGCCACCTTCATTTTGAATGATGCAGGTTCACCATTCAAGACAATGAGGCATTCAGGGCTGTTTATCAGAAATGGGGGCCCGGCCTGATGCAAGGTTCAGCTGGGGTGGTCTCACCGGTCTTCGTCCCCAGTTTTCTCTACCTGTTAACTTTGAGCACGATGGAGACGTCCCAGCTGCTCCTGACCTTGACACCACAAGTGTGCATCGCCCGGATTCCCGGTCTTGGCCCATAGCAGGTGCTCCAGGAGTAGCATCTCGGGTGAAACCGTAAGTCACGTCTCTTCCTGGTGCCTGTGCAAACCTCCCTGCACGTGGCCATCTTCAGAGCACGCTGTTTGTCCTCCAATTTGTAAAAGGAGCTGACTGTATTTTTTTTTTAAGACGTTCTCGGGTATCTCTTCAGAAAAAACCATCATTCGAAAAGCTCCCCGCACCCCTACACTCACAGCAGCGCTATTCACAGTAGCCAGGACATGGAAACCACCTAAATGTCCATCAGCAGAGGAGTGGATCACCAAGATGTGGCCCATATATACAGTGACATACTCAGCCACCAATAGGAAGGACACATAGCCATTTGCAGCAACACGGGTGGACCTAGAGAGTCTCACACTAAATGAGAAAAATGAATAACAGAGAAAGACAAACATCATATAAGATCAATTATATATGAACCTAAGAAAAAGTGCTGCCAAAGAACTTATTCACAAAACAGAAACAGACTCAAAGATTTTGAAGTTAAATTTATGGTTCCCCAAGGGGAAACGTTGCTGGGGGAGGGAAAAATTAGGAGTTTGGGATTCACAGATACACACGACCATATGTAAAATGGATAACCAACAAGGACCTGGTGTCTAGCCGAGGAAACGCTACTCGGGAACGTGTAATAACATGTACAACAGACTCAGTTTGCTGTACACCTGAAACCAACGCAACGTTCTACCTCCACGCCAATAAACATGTTTAAAAAGACATATGAACATGAAGAGATGACACACACTTGGCCGCTAAGAAGGCGAAATAACAGAAACAGGTGAAGGGAAGTGTTTCTTTTTAAGCTGTCAGGAGATGGAATATGTCTCATTTTTAATAAAACATCATCTCTTTAATAAAGCGCCATCTTTTCTACAAAATGTTGAGGCCACGCAGGAGAAATCCCTGTGGTGGGGCATCTTATTTGACTGGCTGTTGAGAGGCACCTGGGACAACGGAAAAGCGTCTTTGTGGACGGGCGAAGGGTCGGGAGTGTTGATCCGCAACGAAGCAGTGCGCGTGCCGCTGAACAGTCCACCCCAGGACCACCGTGCTCTTTCCGCTGCAGGGAAAACAAGCCTTTCCAGGTTCTTTTTTCACCCCCTGGACGTCAGGCTTTGCAACCTGTACCTTTGTTTGTTTGTTGTTGTTTGAAGAGCTGCTTGCAGCCCAGGCAGCTGCTGCCGGCAGGGCGGGTCCAACCCGTGGTTTACCCTCCAAGATGCTCCTCCCAAATCGATGCACAGGATGGCACATTCCAGACCGAAAACGCCATACCTGCCGCAGGTATGGGTTTTCTGGCAGCTTCAAAGGTGCCACTTACTTGGCGGAGGAAAGATCTCACTGCCTCGTGACACGCGGTGGCTGTCTGGCGGTTAAGGGGACACACACACATGCGGTCTCTCATTGATGTGTAGCGATAAAGAGGGCACAGGTGTGACAGGGATTTTCTGGACGTCCTCTCTGTCTCCCGCTCAGTGGACACCGGGCGGCTGTGCACCGGCTCCACTTCCAGCAAAGACGTGATTCTGCTTCTTCGGGAATTTCAGTTGAAGGAAGGAGGGAAGCCTAGGGGCGGTGGGGGGTATCCTGCTGGCTGTCCTCTGCCAGTGGTGTCACTGGACCCTTCCTTGCAATGGGCTTCTGTTCTGATGGGGATCAGCTCTGCAAAACCCCGGAGGCCCATGCTCTCCGGAGTCTGGTTCTCACCCGTCATGGGCTCGACAGCGTCCCCTCGGTTCTTGTCCACCAGAAACTCAGAGCAGGACCTTATCTAGAAATGGGGTCTGTGCGGATGGGATGAAGTAAAGGGCCTGAGAGGAGGTCCTCCTGGATGAGGGGAGTCCTCCATCCAAGGACAGTGCCCTCCTAAGAGACAGGAGAGGAGACCCAGACACAGAGCAGAAGCCACGGGAAGATGGAGGCAGAGACGGGAGGGGGGCGACCACCAGCCCAGGGCCGCCTGGAGCCCCCAGAAGCTGGAAGAGGCGGGAAGGACCCTCCACTGGAGCCTCTAGAGGAAACGTGGCCCTGGGACCCTTTGACCTCAGACGTCTGGTCTCCAGGATGGGGGAGGATGGGTTCCTGTGTTTTAAGCCCCCATTTGCGGTCATTTGTTACAGCTGCCCAGGACCCTCACGGGCCATTTATAAATCCTTAAGTTGTGGCTTCTAGCACCAGTTTGGAATGAGGCCCCCTTTGAACCCCCATGTGCCCATCCAGCAGGTGGGCCCAGGTCTTTCCCGGCCAAAAAAACCCCAGCAAACCATCACGGTTGTCCTCCAGCGGCTCTGACGCCCCCCTCCCCAAACTGACAGGTGAGGTTTGAGGGCGTGCCAAGGAACCTCATGACCTTTCAGGAGAAAAAGACTTCATGCAGCATCTTTACTCTCTGTGCACATCCGTGACACCTCATTAACGATATGGGCCCTGACACAACTGGGTGATGCCCTATCACATTTAAAAGGACCTCTTTTTCCATCAAGGAAAGGAATTCAGGGAAAAGAGAGTAGGTCAGACTTTGAAAAAAAAAAACCAGCGTATTCGAAGGAAGAGCTAGCGCAGTACATTTGGCAATTACCGGATTTGTAAACATTGTTTTCAAGGAGCCATTAAAAGTAACCTATTATGTAAAACAGGCGCAGGAGGCAGCTCAGCGACCCACTTTCTTGTCAGTTAAGGAACAGAGAGCATCTTTCCTCCCCTCTAGGCGGCCTGGTTCCCCAAGCTGCAGGGACTCAAAACATAAGCCTTGGAGTTCTCGTTGTGGTTCAGCAGTAACAAAACCAACAAGCATCCATGAGGATGCAGGTTCCATCCCTGGCCTCGCTCAGTGGTTTAAGGATCCCGTGTTGCTGTGGCTGTGGTACAGGCCAGCAGCTGCAGCTCTGATGAGACCCCTAGCCTGGGGCCTTCCGTGTGCCACAGGGTGTGACCCCCCCCAAAAGAAAAAAAGAATCTGACTGCAGTGGGTGGGGTCCCTTCAGAGGCAAGGGTTCGATCCCCACCAGCACAGTGGGTTTGAGACAAGCCAGGACCTGGGAACCAGGACCCTCGGCTGCAGGGGCTGCAGTGCTGGCAGCTGGATGCACAGCTCTTCTAGCAACAAAATACAAAGAAACTCTGAGGGACTAAAAATAGTAGCATGCATGTGCAGTTGGGGCAAAGAAAATACAAAAGGAGGAAAAACCCAACCTCCACTTCTGAAGAGCCCAGAGCAAAAGCAGAGCATGGGGAGCAGAAGCAGGTGGGGAGCGGAAGCGGAAGCGGGTACTTAGCCCGCCCCAGCGCACACAGCACACAGCACCACCAAGGCGGGGGCAGACCCCCTAAGCCCCACCTCTGGCCTGACCGCTGGACCACCACCCCTTCCAGCCAATAAGCGAGCTAGGGAGTCTGTTGCTTTTTCCGCTCCCCCAGCCCCAGCTGCAGCAGGAGCCCCTGGAAATCCTGGCCTGGGTTTTCCTGTCTTGCCTCATCAATTTGCACCGATTAAGGAGTTCTTGAGCCCTGGGACAGGGACAGGTTAAAGGATCCAGTGTAGACATAGGTTGCAGCTGCGACTCGGATTCAGTCCCTGGCCTGGGAGCTTCCAGATGCCACAAGTGGGGCCGTAAAAGAAAAAATTTTAAAAAGGCGCCCCTATGAGAATTATGCAGTGGGGGGAACACAGGTGAAACAGAGATGGGGAACCCTCTGCAGGCGGGGTGACTTCTGTGCTTGGATGCTCTACATTGTTGGGGTACCTTAAACAGTAGGGTCACACCTTGTAGTAATCCATATCCCAAATGCCATGGCCCTGCGGGAAGTTTAACAGAACTCTAAATGGAAACCCTATTTCATAAGCAGGAGACATTTTTTTTTCTTTTTGGGGCCACACCTGCAGCATATGGAGGTTCCCAGGCCAGGAGTTGAATCAGAGCTGCAGCTACCGGCCTACCCCACAGCCACAGGCACAGCAGCCCTGGATCTGAGCCACCTATGTGAACTACACCATAGCTCGAGGCAATGCCAGATCCTTAACCCACTGAGCGAGGCCAGGGATTGAACCCGCATCCTCACGGACACTACGTTGGGTCCTTAACCCCCTGAGCCACAACCGGAACTCCCATTTCTGAAAATGCATTTCTGAAAATCCCTGTGTTGCGGAAACCGCAAAAACTGTGGCAACGGAAGGAGACAAACAGCACTCGGAGATATGGAAAAGCAAGGTTTATTCAGCACCAGTGCGGGCTCAGAGGAGTCACCTCCAGAGTCTGAGCACCAGGTCTTTGTTCTCAGTAACTTTTATACACTACAAGGTCTTGATTTTCCCATGTAAGCATCCCGGACCTCCCCCATCCCCAAGCAGACAGTGTTCCTAAGAAACTGAGCGAGCAAGGTTACAGAAGCAGAACTGATAAGCAATGCTGGGTACCTGATTCGCAGGGCTGCTGGCTTGGACAGAGGGCACACAGTTGTTACATTATTACAAGAAGGGTGGTATAATGATGAGCATAGCTGGAAAGGCTTGCAGCTGCCTTCTTAGCCAAGGGGGGGTTGTTCTTTAGTTAAAACTCCATTTCACCTGCACTGTGCAAAATCACCCCACAAGCACAGACATGAGGGCGAAAATGGGATTATAGCCATATCAAAAAAGATAGGCATCTAAGAAAAATAGGAGCTGTGTGGATTTCCCATACTCAATGGCTGAGACAGGCTCACGTATTTCAGTGCCTTCAGCACCTGGTCTTAAAAAGGACCAGAAGTTTGCTCGTGGAATCAGGTGTTGGAAGGGTTGCTGCCTTGGGTGATTGTGACAATGTGGACAGAGGGCTGTGTGGTTTCAGAGGGGAAGTTGTAACCCCAGACCTGGATGGGGGGGCTCCTTCCACGTGAACAGGGGTGGAGGGTGGGGGAGGTGCGAGGAGAACCCTGAAATGCGCGTCTCACTGTGCCGCCGTGTGCTTGTGGCACGTGCATTCTGCCGGTCTCGTTCCTCCTGCGTGCATTGCTTTCTGCACTCACCTAGTTTTGCTCTGCGCTGGCAATTTTGCATAAACAAACGCAAAACTCCCAGTGTGTCCACCGCGTTCTCTAATAAGTATCAGTTGCTTTGCAACAAATTCTCATCTTCAAAACAAATTTTAGAGCCGAGGCCGCAGGTGGTTGGTGTCCTGTAGAGATGCCTTTAGGAGAGAGAAACGGAACTCCAGATCCTCCGTCTGTGCCCAGGGGTGGGGGTGAGTACAGGGCGGGGCTGGCAAAAGCCGCTTGGCCAGGTTTCTTCAAGTTCTGTGAGTGTCCACCCTGAGCGGGGGTCCTTCTTCAGACCCCGCCCCCCACATCCCGCCCATATGTGCGTGTTCACACCCCGCCTCCGATACACACACACACACGGAGACCCACGGCCTCACACAACCAGCAGTCACGGCAAGAGAGCCTATCATCCACAGCAGCCTGGCGCTCCCCTCGCTCCCCTGCCTTTCTAAAATTAAACCCAAACCGATAAATCATTTGCATCCTGGAATTCATTTCTTGATACGATTTTTATTGACAAGGCCGCCCGAGTCTTCCAATTTACGAGGAGGGAAATCTACAAATGCAAATGCTAGGCGATCATGAAGTGACAGTTGCTATTTTCATTTAATTCGAAATGTTCCCAGGCTATTTTTAACTAATCAAGTCCAAACCGTGGCAGAGCCAAGAGCCCGCATTGTTGAAGGAACAAAAAGTGAAAACAAGATTTCCTACAGTCTCAAGGAATCCTATTTACAGTGCGTGTTCATGAAAGGTATGCGGGCCTCATGCTGGACGTGAATCTGTAGTTTCGGTCCAGGGGGAACAATGCCTGAACAGCAATCACCTCCAAAAATTATAGCCAAAGAGAAGCGTGCACGTGCACGTCGCTTATTTCTGGTCCACAATCTAAGAAAAATGCAGTTGCTGGCATCTTTTTTTATCAGGTAGCTCCCATTTCCCACCTCTTCCGAGGATGATGAACATCCTGCATGGCTCAAGCCTGCCTGCGTTTTATTTTGAACAGAAGCACCGGCGTTTAGTAGAGAAACGAATGTTCGACTCTTCTTTTATTGGTCCGTGGAGGGAGAGGAAATCAGTACGCCGACGAGGAAAGGTTTAATTCAAATGGTGGCTGTCTCGTGGACACGCGTCTGGTGCATGGCGACATCGCGCGAGAATTGATGGACGACCACCCCCCCCGCCCCCCGCCGCTCGGTCAGGGGGCGGCCAGACGCCCGGCCACGCTCGGTGGGGGCTGAGGGCCGAGACTATTCGTACAGGAGACTTCATTTTCCTACGGCTTCATTTGCACCCGACATTTTTTTTTGGAGGCACGGAGGAGGGGGAAAAAGATGCACATGTCTGAATGAAATATATTTTCAGCTGTGTTTACGGAGGAAGTGGGTAAATAGACTCAAGATATCAGGGCCCCCGATGGTGGCTGGTTGTGTCTCAGTTAAAAGCGTGTGTTGGAAATCTGCTCTCTACATTCCAGCTCATTAGAGGAAGCCAACTAGAGAGAGAGACACGGAGAGAGGGGGAGGGAGAGAGGGGCAGAGGGAGAGGTTTTCTGCAGAAGGCACTGCACTGCATGGAGAGATTTGTCTTAAAAACCAAATACAGAAGAATAGGTCCACCTCACCCATGGGGCAGGGGGGGAATAAAGGCTCTGCCTTATCGTCACCCTGGGTGCTCCCTGAAGCTTGCAGGTAATACCTGTGGACACACACCTCCACCCCTGGAAATCCGTGGCATGGAAATACGCCGGAATTTCTCCAGTTGCTCAAGTGGGGGTAGGTCAGGAAACGGCTGGGCTCTTTAAGGACCCACCTCCTCCAGACCTGCTGAGAGGGGGCTGTGCCCCCCCCCCCCCGACCCCCCGGGTGCATATATGATTCTATGTTGCTGAGGTCACCTCTTGAGATACGAGGCACCTGGGGCCTTAACATGGGGTGCTGGCAGTAGTGAAACACCCCTTGCTTTAAATTCCACAGACGGGGCTCCCATCATGGCTCAGTGGGTTAAGAACCCGACTAGGATCTGTGAGGATGTGGGTTCGATCCCAGCCTCACTGAGTGGGTGAAGGATCTGGGGTTGCTGTGAGCTGCGGTGAGGTCACAGATGCGGCTCGGATCTTGCATTGCTGTGGCTGAGGTGTAGACCATCAGCAGCAGCTCTGATTCAACCCCTGGCCTGGGAATTTCTCTATGCCGCAGGTGCGGCCCTAAAAAGGAAAAAAGAAAGAAAATTCCCCAGACATCTTCGGTATCAGCCAAGGTTCTCCACAGAGACAGAGCCCATAGGGAGGATGTAGACATGGAAAGATGAGCACGGATTCTTGTCTCCACCACTTTCTCTCCAATGCATGCCCTCGACTGATTAGACGAGGCCCACCACACACGGGCCGATGCTGTTTCTTACTTCCTCCACAGACTCATCGTCCCTGAAGGGAGCAGAGAGCCGATGACCTCTGCTTTTTCTTTATGCATTTCCACTCAGCAGCTTTCCTTGACTGCCTGCCCGGTGTGAGAAAGGATGGCCAACCCCCTTGCCAGAGTGAGTTCTGAATTAACACCCTCTGAGATCTCCTCTGGGGGGTTTCTTTATTCCCAGGCTGTGAAGGACAAAAGGACAGGCACGGAATGATAGCGAGATGCCTATTTCTCTTTGCACGGTGTCACGGAGAATTCCATGGAGAACTCCACGGGCATCCAGCTGTGCTGTTTTCTATGTTATTTCATTTTATTTTTTAATTGAGGTAGAGTTGATTGACGATGTTGTGTGAGTTTCAGGTGTGAAGCAAAGGGATTCAGCTTGCACACACATATATAGTTTTTCAGATTCTTTTCCCTCGTAGGTTATTATAACATGCTGAATATAGTTCCCTGTGCTGTACAGGGGGTCTTTGTTGTTTATCTATTTTATATACAGTAGTGAGTATCTGTTAATCCCAGATTCTGGATTTATTCCTCCCATTGTGGTAACAGGCTCTTGTTTTCGAAATCAAGCACTATATTCTCATAATAAAGGCAGAAGTCTGGAATGTGTGTCCTTTTAATCAATTCCCTCAGAATGGCCCGGACAGGACATCTGGGAGAAACGTGACCTGGTTTCAACCATATTGCAAGACGTCTTGAATAACTCTTCCAAAGAAAACCCTGCAGAAGTTCCCACTGTGTCAGCAGGTTAAGGACAGTGTCCGTGAGGATGCAGGTTCAGTCCCTGGCCTTGCTCAGTTAGTTAGGGATCTGGCGTTGCCACAAGCTGCAGTGTAGGTCCCAGATGAGGCTTGGATCTGGTGACGCTCTTGGCTGTGGTGTAGACCTGCAGCTGGAGCTCCCATTCCACCCCAGCCCAGGAACGTCCATATGCTGCAGCTGCAGCCATAAAAAGACAAAAAGAAAAAAGGGGAAAAAAGAATGCAATCTATGGAGTTCCTTGGTGGTTCAGCAGGTTAAGGATCTGGCATGGTCACTGCCGTGGCTAGGATCGCTGCTGGGGCGTGCATTCGATCCCTGGCCTGGGAACTTTCACACACCCAGCGGGGCCAAAAAAAAAATGCAATCAGTATCCGTCAGACCTGTCCACAGGTTGGATCTGCCCACTGTGCTCTTTAAAACTCGAGGCTGACGGTGGCTTGTTTCCTCGCCCGAGATGAGCGCCCCTTAGTTTCTGAAAGGAGAGCATTAAGGACCAATTCCCATCCGACGATTTTTAGACCCTCACAGGGGCCCTTTGAGTTAAATGAGTTACTCCCTCATAAGGCATTTCGTTGGAATTTTCGCCTGCATCCTGTCAGATAAATTAATTCATCTCGCGATGAGAAAATCCAGCGAGCCAGGTAAGGGAGCCGTCCAGTCTGCTGTGGGTGAATTCCATTAGGACCTGACAGGGCCCGGCCTTGCCATCTCATCACGACACGAGGGAAGAGCGGGGAAGCGGGAGTCATTACACGGCAACTGTCTGAAAGCTCAAGTGTGGCGGCAGGATCGTTAATGACTCCGTGTCAGCTCAGGAGGAGGTGGCTGAACGGCCGGCCGGCCGGCCTCTGATTCCAAGGGGCTCTTGTGCTGTAGTTTCCTTAACGACTCAACCAGGCACAGGACTGCATACGCTAGACAGATCGGGGAGCAGGGGGGCTCGTGAACACCTGGGAAAGCAGCGTTAACACACAAGGCAGGAGTTCCCATTGTGGCTCAGTGGGTGAAGAGCCTGATGCATATCCATGAGGTTGTGGGTTCCATCCCTGACCCTTCTCAGTGGGTGAAGGATCTGGCTGGAACCCAGGAACCCAGGATGGATGGATGGATGGATGAATGGGTGGGTTAAGGATCCAGTGTTGCTGTGAGCTGTGGTGTAGGTCGCAGACGTGGCTCGGATCTGGCGTTCTTCTGGCTGTGCTGTGGGCCAGCACCTGCAGCTCTGATTCAGCCCTTAGCCTGGAACTTCCTTATGCTGCAGGTGCGGCCCTCAAAACACCACAAACAAAGAAAGAAAGAAACCCTCAGCACAGCTGGGGCACGAAAAGCACATGTTGGCAGCAGGGAAAGGAGATTCGGGCTGGACCAGTGTGAGCTGCCCTGGGCTGTCAGGGGACACAAAACTGTCCTCTCAGGGGCAGGCAGGGGGTGACTTTCTCACCCAAGGGCAAACCACACCAGTTGCATGTGATTGGGCCTTTCAGAAGTCACCTGGCCAGTGACCTCACGCAAAGGGCAGCAGCCGAGCCCTGCGCCACATGGACTGGGGGCGGGGGCAGGGCCCTTCCCTTGCACAGATTCCTGGGAGAGAAAGGGGAAAAAGTATCATGTGGAAGCTTTCTTCAGAGAAGCCAAGACACTGCCGAAACGCTGCTGACGGTTGTGGCCTGTAGACATCCTTTGTTCTCACACACCCTGCGTGATCTCCCAGCTCCCTGCATGCCCCCCAGAGCTCTGGGGGAAGCCCTGGGGGTGAGGGGAGGCAGGGTGTGTGGACCCAGCCAGTCAAGCTAGAAAAAGCCCAGAGGTGCTACCACCTTTCTGTGGGTCCTGCAGCCACATCCCACCCATGGATGGGCTTGCCAACATGGACCACAGGTGGGGCATGGTGTGAGGGGGACACGAGCCATTTCTCTAGGTTCGTTTTCAGCGAATCTTGTGAAATTCCCAATGTCGCCTTCCTGATGGGGTTTCTGGAAAGGACACCCGCAGGAAGGTCCCAGTTTTCAAGGCTTAGGCGTCATAAGCTTAAAGAAGAAGCTTTAACAAGAAATTTTGATGCAACCTGGGAAGCCTTTATTTTAAAAAAAAACCTATCAGCCTTCTGATTGCACCCCCACATATCCCACCCTGATTAACATTCCTCCTTTAATTGCCCGAGTGAGGATATGGCTGGTGATTCTGCCTTTCCTACAGGGCCTCTGAGGACGCCTCTTCGGGCCCCGAGTCTGTCTTTACATCCATTACTTTGCCTGCATGGCCTCGAATCATGATGCTGATCTTCTCCCCAGGCCACATTGGGCTCTTCGTGAGGAAGAGGACGATGTTTCCTTTATTTTCCAGTGAGCAAAGGATGGATGGATGGATGGATGGATGGATGGGTGGATGGGTGGATGGGTGGATGGGTGGATGGGTGGGTGAAGGGATGGGTGGATGATGGGTGGATGGGTGGATGGGTGGGTGGGTGGATGGATGGGTGGATGGGTGAAGGGATGGGTGGATGATGGGTGGATGGGTGGGTGGGTGGGTGGGTGGATGGATGGGTGGATGGGTGGATAGATGGGTGGGTGGATGGATGGGTGGATGGGTGGATGGACAGGTGGTAGATGGATGAGTGGTGGATGGATGGGTGGATGGACGAATGAGTGGATGGATGGATGAGGGGATGTGTGGATGGGTGGGTGAAGGGATGGGTGGGTGAATGAGTGGATGGATGGATCGGTAGGTGGGTTAATGGATGAATGAGTGGATGGATGGATGAGGGGATGTGTGGATGGATGGATGGATGGGTAGACGGATGGGTGGATGGGTAGATGGATGGGTGAGTGGGTGGGTGGACGGGTGGACGGATGGACGGGTGGATGGTTGGATGGATGGATGGATGGGTGGATGGATGGGTGGATGGACTGATGGGTGGATGGGTGGACGGATGGGTGGGTGGACGGGTGGATGGGCAGGTGGGCAGATGGATGGATGGGCGGGTGGGTGGATGGTGGATAGATGGGCGGATGGGTGGATGGGTGGATGGATGGATGGGTGGGTGGATGGATGGATGGATGGGTGGATAAATGGATGGGTGCGTGGATGGATGGGTGGATGGACAGGTGGTAGATGGATGAGTGGTGGATGGATGGGTGGATGGACGAATGAGTGGATGGATGGATGAGGGGATGTGTGGATGGGTGGGTGAAGGGATGGGTGGATGATGGGTGGAGGGATGGGTGGATGGATGGATCGGTAGGTGGGTTAATGGATGAATGAGTGGATGGATGGATGAGGGGATGTGTGGATGGATGGATAGATGGGTAGACGGATGGGTGGATGGGTAGACGGATGGGTGGGTGGGTGGGTGGACGGGTGGACGGTTGGACGGATGGACGGATGGGCGGATGGGCGGATGGATGGATGGATGGATGGATGGATGGACTGATGGGTGGATGGGTGGACGGATGGGTGGGTGGGTGGGTGGGTGGACGGGTGGATGGGCAGGTGGGCAGATGGATGGATGGGCGGGTGGGTGGATGGTGGATAGATGGGCAGATGGGTGGATGGGTGGATGGATGGATGGATGGGTGGGTGGGTGGATGGATGGGTGGATGGATGGGTGGATGGGTGGGTGGGTGGACGGGTGGGTGGGCAGGTGGGCAGGTGGATGGATGGGTGGGTGGGTGGATGGGTGGGTGGATGGTGGATAGATGGATGGGTTGGTGGATGGGTTAATGGATGAATAGGTGAATGGATGGGTGTGTTGGTGGATGACAACAAGTGGTGACCCAATTAAACAAAATTGTTAGCATGGTTCCCTAGCAAAGAGTACTATCTGTGGGTCCTTGAACAGCTGCAGAAGGGCAGGCACTCAGAAGACCCCAGGGCAGGCGAAATTAGAGATGCAGAAGAAGGATGTAAAGAGAACTTTCTCCCCTCCCCCCACCCCAACTCGGTGGCCCTGAGGGGGGCTCTGGGACAGCCCCCTTTGGAAACCAGGTGTCTCTCCAGGAAAAGAGGCAATTCCCTTTGCTTGAGGAGGTCAAGGGGTGCTTGGCCTCCGGACGCAAGAACCCCCCTCCAAGCATTTACATGTTTGTAAAAGTTAAGCTCATTGGGAAAAAAAAAATGCCGTGTAAAGGGTTACACCCAAGACGCGGTAATTTAGGCGAATTTCTGTGTGTGCTCTGAGTTCATAAGCCTGCTCACAGGATCACCACGCTGAACCGCAAATGAGACATCAAATTAACCCTAATTGGATTGTATTCAATTTGACTTTTTCAAGCCCCGAAGCTCTGGGCATTGAAGTTCCACTGTGAAGGCAACCAGTGAAAAGCAAAAATGGCTTTTACTTCTCCCTCCTCTATATCTGAAGGGTTTATTAGTTCCTCTTAATTTGTGACGGACAGATGTAATTGTAATAATGCAGTAATGTTTTCCTGGTCCCATTTTCCTCTTTCTGCATGCCACGGCAACTTGACATCTCGTGAGGGATAACTTTCAACAGATGGGCCAATCAACTCTTTGGACATATTTCAAAGATTTCCTGGAGCACAAATTTTCCAGAAGAAATTTAATCCCAACAATACTGTCCCTTTAATTTCTGCTTCTAAGAAGGGTCTTTGCCGTGGTATTTATCTTAAGTTGCTAGAAACTGGCAGGCTTTTTTTTTTTTTTTTTTTGCTAAGGTTTTCTTGGGGGACCAAAGACGATTTTATTCATAACACAGAATTAAATTTTGCCCCATGTTGGGTTATGGGTTATTCTTTTTTAAAATGCTCTTAAGTTTCTGAAAACTTGCAGAATTATTATATTTTCAAAAGTAGTTTTGGAGTTTTAATATATGTAATAACATCAGATCAATACTGTCAGTGCCACACAGTGTATTAGAAAAAAAAAAGAAAATACCCACATCTTGAGAGTAACTGGATTTACTTGTGTGTCAGCCCCCAGGGCTGATCTATAATTGGCCAGAAGGCTTTCAGGGAGACAGAATTAATGTGTTGGATTTTAATGCCTGCAACTTTCTTCGATGTGGTAGAATACAAAAAAAAAAAATTAACTATTTTAAAGCGACTATTTTAGGACACATGCAAAAACATCTCTTCATGCAAAGTTTTCATGTAAATGTTTTTTAATAAACGGATTCTCTGTTTTATGGCAACCGTGCCTTGTTTCAGCTTTATTACGAGCAGATGGTTCTCATTTAGAATATTCTATGCAAATATGTGAACTGCTTTTTCAATTGGAAAGCAGCCCGAGAGATGAGTGAGGCTTGGCTTTCCTTTTTCTGAAGATGCATCCAAGTTCTAATTTTGCGAAGATTCTTTTAAGCTGGAATTACCATCGATAATTTCTGGGACATTAAAATTCTTGGCAAGGGTGCAGAGGTCTCAGAAAGATGTTGACAATGAAGCCAGTGTGGCGGCTCGTGTAGGTAGGCTCTCAGGCTAAATCTCGCTGTGCACTTTGGCGACAGATTTTAGCTGCCTTCAGCTGGACTCTGGATGTTCCCTTCTTCGCTGTCTCTCTCCCCAAGCGTCTCTGTGAAGGTCCACGGTGCCCAGGCCACGTCCTGGGACTAGTTGGATCTTCCATCCGCACGACCTTCGTCACAGCACCAGGTCCGTCCACGCTTCTACCCGCACAGCAGACTGCAGGTGGCGACCTACCCTCCACGGCCTCCACATGGCACAGTCCAGGCCTGGCTGCCACCTTCCCCAGCAGCAGGCTGACCTCCCATCCCCACGCCCGGCGCACCCTTGCCTCTGTCTCCGCCTCTGTCCGCCCTGGAGCCATTCTTTTTTTCCTGCATACGGACTGGGTCATGCCACCTCTTCTAGTCTCAGCCCTTTAATGGATCCCCGCTGGACAAACTCAACACGGCATATTTCTCAGGACCTGTGGCTCTGAGACTCCACGGTGGAATACATTTCAGCGGGGACTCCGACAAAGCCTCCAGTTCAGAGACTCACTGGGGGAAAAAAAAAACCGAGGCAGGTGGGAAGGTGAGACTCCCCCCAAATCATCTGGGACCGGGTGGACCTCAGAGCTTTTTCCTGGTTGCCGCTGAGACATCCCTCTAGGCACCTGTTTGTAAGAACGAAGCAATGTCATTGAATCCCCACCTATGTCATGTGTGGGCTACATCCCTTCCCGAGACTGCCCAGCCATCCTCACACACGTCACTGAGCCCTCAAAACAGGGCTACGAAATGCGTGCTATCTCTATGTGCTGCAGTGGTTTATAACTGTTAGAAGATGTGATTGGAGCTTACACCCACACGGATCCATCCAGGAAAAACACGTGTGATAAAATCTCATTGTCCAAGGAATGTAAACACCCAATGGATACAACCTGGACCATTCATGGGACTTTAAAATTTTTATTATGTTGTTATATAACACCTACATACGCAAATGGAATACTACTCAGCCATAAAAAAGGATGAAATAATTCCTTTTGCAGCAACATGGATGGAACTAGAGACTCTCATACGGGGTGAAGTAAGTCAGAAAGAGAAAGACAAATGCCACATGATTATCACTTATATCTGGAATCTAATAGATGGCACAAAGGAACCTTTCCACAGAAAAGAAAACCATGGACTTGGAGAATAGACTTGTGGTTGCCAAGGGGGAGGCGGAGGGAGTGGGAGGGATTGGGATCTTGGGGTTCATAGATGCAGACTATTGCCTTAGGAATGGATGAGCAATGAGATCCTGCTGTGTAGCACTGGGAACTCTGTCTAGTCACTTATGATGGAGCCTGATCATGGGAGACAAAAGATTGTGTACAGCTATGTGTAACTGCGTCACCATGCTGGACAGTAGAAAAAAAATTGTATTGGGGAAATGACAATTAAAATAAATAAATAAATAAAAATTAAAAATTTTTTATTATAGTTGATTTACAAGGATCCATCAATTTCTGCTGTACGGCAAAGTGACCCAGGCATACATAGATATACATTCTGTTTCTCACATTATCCTCCATCCTGTTCCATCACACATGATCGGATAGTGTTCCCTGCACTGCACAGCAGGACCTCATTGCTCATATAACTTTTTTTTTTAAATGAATAGACATTTATTTTTTTTTATGCAACAACTTGCATGGTTGTGCTGCCTTTGCTGCAATCACTGGGGCAACGCTGATAAATTACAGGTATAGGGACCTGTATCCATCGTTATAGAGCCATATGGAGAATTTTCTCTGCCCTAAACATCTCCTGTGATTCCTCCTGTTTACCTCCTCCTCCCTCTGACAACCACTGAGCCGTTTCCTTTCTCCGGAGCTGGAATCCCACGGTCTGTAGCCTTTTCAGACAGGCTTCTTTGTTAATCATGTGACTTTTAACGCACCCAAAGCAACACTGTGCGTTGTTTATGGACATATAAAAGAGCATGAAAGCCATAAAAATGAAGGTTGCAGGAGTTCCCGTTTGGCTCGGCAGGTTAAGAACCTGACCTATTGTCCACGAGAATGCAGGTTCAATCCCTGGCCTCACTCAGTGGGTTAGGGAGCTGGTGTGGCCACAGGTTGCTGCATAGGTCACAGGTGTGCCTCGGATCCCACGCGGCTGTGGCTGTGGGGTAGACCTGCAGCTGCAGCTCCAATTCAACCCCTAGCCTGGGAAACTCCCCATACCACAGGTGCAGCCCTAAAAAGAACAAAATTGTAAACAAATAAGAATGGAGGTGTGGGATGGGCATTTCAACCTAGGAGAGAGGGGAGGTCTGAGAGAGTGGGGCTCTGGGTGACAGGGAGGTGTCCAAAGGCTGGCTTCAGTTTCTTAGTAGAGAGAGAGAGGGATCTGACTTGAGCGCCCAATCTGGGGGTGGGTCCCCTGTCTGTTTCATTCCTCCCTGGCTGTGCCCATGGGTCTGTTGGAAACACTGTCCATCTGAGAGAGATGTGAGGCTCCTGGTCTCGACGAGGGCGGAGGACAGGGTGCGGGCTCCAAGCGAGGACAGCGGGATGCCCATGTGGAAGGGATACCCTAGTACCTTTTTCCTCCTTCCTTCTCGGGCGGAGCAGATGCCGGGTCCCTCCCGCCTGCTGATGGAGAGCCAGCAGCCGGCGAGGAGTCGCAGGAAATGGAGACAAGAAGAAAGCCTGCAGCGTCGTCAGCATCCCCAAGCAGGGCTGTCCTCGGGGGAACCGCTCTTGTCTCGGAACAACCGTCTCGTGCCGACGAGCATAGCGACCGTATTTCATCAATTCCTGATTTGCACTTACATCCATCTTTTCATGCAACCTGGTTGAGGGAAATAGCCCACCCTGCCTGCTTCAATTCCTCCTCTAATCTCTTATATGGGGGAGCCTGTTTCCTAAACGTCTGGGCACTCAACTCATATCCACATGGGGGGGTGGGGCTCGTGCACACACCGTCTCGAGAGCCCCAGCCTCCGCGTCCCGACTTCAAATGCATATTCAGCAGCTCATCCAATAACAGAGACGTTAAACCCGGCTTTTCAGACCCAACTTTCTAGAGCCCAGGTCACAGTGGTGCGTGTGGTATTTGAAGGGCACCATTTCCCAAGCCCTTTGCTAAGAACTGTCCTCTCACCCTGTCCCTTGTGCACCTCTGTGGGTTGTCCCCATTCTTGGTGGCAGACGTGGACATCCATCGTGGGGTAGAGTGACTGTCTTTGACCTCACCTGCTTTCTTTCCTTCTTTTTCTTTTTTTTTAGGGCTGCACCTGCGGCATGTGGACGTTCCCAGGCTAGGGGTTGAATCGGAGCTGCAGCTGCCGGTCTATGCTACAGCCACAGCAACGTGGGATCCTTCACCCACTGGGCGAGGCCAGGGATCGAACCTGCATGCTCACGGATGCTAGTCAGGTTCCTTAACCGCTGAGCCATGACGGGAGCCCTTGACCTCACCCCCTTGCATCACATCTGCCCCAGTAACACAACAGTCTGCTTAGACTCTCATCACTGTTCGTTTTTCCCGGTGGGGGTGACTTTTCCCACGATTCCCAATTCAGTGCTGCATCGCGTGTGCGGCCTTGTGGGCGTGGCCCTCCCTTCTCTGTGCACCTCCTACCCATCCCCGACGTTGTGTCTACAGACCTCGGACGCCACCCGCCAGGACTGCTTGGAAGCACCTGCTTCTGGATCCCTCAGCCACCACCCCCCCCGCCCCCCTGCATCCATCCACTGACCGAATGCCTCCTCTGGGGCGAAGAGTGAAATCCACATATTGCTTTGTTCGCCAAGGTGGGGCTTTCCATGTTTCCTGCTCTGGTGAAGGGAGCCACTCTCTGGGCAGGCATTTCCGAAGACATCTTGGAAGTCCTTCTGGAACCTTCCTGTCGCCAGATCTGAGAGTGAGTGTGTGTTGGGTCTGTCGTGTCAGCCTCATCCGAAGCTCAGCTTCCTCACGCAAGGTCCGCTCAGACCTTCTCGCTGGCGTCCCCTCCCTGTCTGTCCAGTGCTCAGGAGGGCAGGCCCTGCACAGTGTCCCCATTCCCGCTAAGAGCTTAAACCGCAAAAAGCAGAACCTCAACCCCCTGCTTTCACCCTGTCCTTCTTGCAAGATGTGCTTACCGAGAAAGCCCTCAGGACACATGGCCCCCGAAAGTGCAGTGCACGCGTGTACCCTGAACCCCTTCCCCTCCCCCAGGCCTCTCTGCCTCCGAGAGATGGGCTCTATTTTGCTCTTAAATTGCGTCAAGAATGTTTCGCAAATCTGGAGTCCAAAGAGGAAACGAGTCAGGCTCGCAGTAATTGAGAAGTTATAGAGGAAGTTCTAATTGTACTCAGATGTTTCGTAATTATTAAAATCTTGCAATGGAGCGTGTGTAATCATCTTACGATGTTTGAGGCACTCCGGCTCCACCGTCGTCAAAAGAGCTCCGTTTGCATGGAAAAGGCTGAACGAAGCAAAGAATGTTTCCTGGGATGTGTTCATCGTGAACCACGCTTCTGAAAGCCCTTCGGACCTCGTGCCTCACACAACGCCCCTTCGAGAAGCCTCTTCGCAGTTGCCTCTAGACCAAGGGAAAGCATGTTTGGAAAAAAGGACCTCTCGCCCGCCGGTCAGCTTTGGGACGCCTGCCCCCACGTGATGGACAACCACCAGGGAGCTTTGCCGTGCTGGCCTGAGATGGGTTTCATCCTTGTCTACCTGCATTGGAAACTCTTGGTCATCTTGGGCTGCATTCACAAAGGTGCACAGACGCGTGGCTCACACAGCACCCTTTGTCTTCACAACTCTGGAGGCTGGGAGCCTGAGATCCCAGCGTGGCCAGATTAGTTCCTGGACAGCTCTCTCCCCGGCTTGCCGACAGCCGCCTTCCCCCTGGGGCCCTCGTGGCCTCCCGCCCGTGCGTGGCTGCAGAGACAGAAAGAGATCTCGTCCTATGTCTCCTCTTCTTGCAAGGTTAAACCAATCTTAGCACCCTGAGGACCTCATTACTGAGCCTTCCTCACCTCCTAGAAGCCCTCTCTCCACACCAGCTCGCCCTGGGGCTCACGGTGTCACCAGGCGAGTTTGGGGAGACGCCATTCAGTTCACCGCAGAGTATGGTAAAGTGCACACGGAATGTCTTTGGACCACAGAGACCTTCTCTCAGGTCTTGGCTTCAGAAACACCTACCAGCTGGCCACACGTCAGGATCTACTCGGCCGTATCCTGGGCACAGCTAGTGTCCTCATTAGTTCTTATCACAAGAACACCGTGTAAGGAATCACGGTGAAACTCATGGGCCAAAGACAAAGTGTTTTCTGAGATCTGTGGGTCCGCTGTGGTCGAGGTGGACTAGGCTGGACTGTGGAGCTCTAGACTCCACGCTCCAGGGAGCAGGCTGGCCCAGGTCTGCACCATGCCCCTCTGATGCCCCTGGCACCAGCATGGACCTGGGTGTGGTGTGGGCCCCTCAGTGTCCTTCTGGGGCCAGGATGAAGGGGCAGTGGTAACCCAGGGCAGATTCACAAGGGAAAAGCTAACCACACAAACATATGGAGAGTTTGTCTGTGTTACCTCCAAGGACAACCGTGAGCCACGCAAGTGACATGGCTATGTGTGTGTGTCACGTGGGTTAATGGGCACCCCCCCAAAGACATTCATGTCTGAAACACTAGAATTGGTAATGGAACAGTATTAGGAAACAGGGTCTTTTCAGGTGTGAGGAAGGGAAGGGTCTGAGAGGAGGTCCTCCTGGATGAGGGGGCCCCTCCCTCCAAGGACAGTGTCCTCCTAAGAGACACAAGAGGAGACCCAGACACAGAGGAGAAGCCATGGGAAGATGGAGGCAGAGAAGGGAGGGAGGCGGCCACCAGCCCAGGGCTGCCTGGAGCCCCCAGACGCTGGAAGAGGCAGGAAGGACCCTCCCCTGGAGCCTCAGGAGGGAGCGCAGCCCTGGGAGCCCTTGATCTCAGACGTCTGGTCCCCAGGGTGGAGGAGGACAGATACGGGGTGTTTGAAGTCCCTAGTCTGTGGTCATTTGTGACAGCTGCCCCAGGACACTGGCACCATCGCACATACAGGGTCTTGAAGGATTTAGACCAATAAGCAAGCCATACCCCCAGCAGCAATATTGCCCTTTATTCCTGCAGAAGGAATCCCTTTGGATGGTTGTTTTAAGCAAGGTGATGGTGCTGGAGCTGAAGACAGGGTTAGGGTTCAGATTCCCAGTGATCATCATGGGAAGGGGCCCACCTCTTGGCACTGATTTGGGTTTGATAAAAATTATCCTCATCTCAGGGCATCCAGAAAATCTCCCTTCAGTGAGAATGACCCCCACCCGAGCTCCGCTAAGGCGCCATGTGACCATCTGCGGTTATTTTCTGTGAATTTGTCTTGTGTATAAAATAGATACATTTTGATTACAATATTATTACTTTCCATCCAGTGTATTTTCTATTTTTCGTTTTATGGCTTGTCACATAACTGCAATAACCACTCTCGCTCCCGGTAAACGGCATTGGAGATTGATTAAATGCCTCGGCTGAGTTTCGCTATTTAATCAAGCCCTACCGTCATTTATTACATTGTATCTTTCAGCCGATAAGCGGGGATCTTAAATACATTGATGAACTGCTCGGCTGTAAGTGCCCATCCATGCTTCTCATGCCTGGTTTACATATTTCAGAAAATGGAACTGCACGGGTAGCCGTGAAAAATCCCCACATCGGAAGGAGGACGCCAGAGACTAAGACTCGAAATTAAGCCGCCGGCCCCTCCTTCCCGGCAAAGTGCACATTGCTTTATACGGAGCCATAAATATTAAGAATCTGGAAGTGAATTAGAAAAATAACTACTGAGCCGAGTAAAAGATTGATGACCTCAGGCGATGGAATATCTAGCAGCCTTTGCGTAACCACCACCCTCAATTCACACAGGCTTTCTAGGCTCCACTGGAGATGGGCACTCTTTCCAGATGGCGGGAGGGAGAAAGGTTCGAGAAATTTTTGGCCAACCCATCGTTGCATCCACGAGGTTGTGCGCTCCAGGGGAAGTGCACTCAATTGCCTGGCCCACGGGTGTCAGCTGGACTCATGGAGCAGGACTCACGGAGCAGGACTCTCATATGTCAGGGAAAGTCCCCACGAGGGATCTGAGAGCACTCCCTGGGCGTCCTGGAGGGTCAGTATCACTCACCCTGGTGACAGGCGACCCTGGACACAAACGTACAGTCTAAGGCTCTCAGAGATGCTCCCTCTTGCTATCAGGTCCCTGCCACTAGTCCCAGAGGGCATCCCTCACTGCTTACTGTTTCTCCTGAGAGGGTGAGGCACGTCCAGACACCACGGAATTGGAGTTTATAATTTGCCCATGGCAGAACTTTGGAAGGAAACGCTGGTGGCTGGAGCAGGTCTTGCCAAAAGAAACCAAGGTAGACCTGTGACCTGGGGTCACTTTTATCAATGCCCAGTGACTCCCCACTGTAATGTCAGTCTTTGCATCTGAGCATCACCACAGACGGAGGGAGCCCGCGAGCGGGTGGTGGGGGTGGAGAGGTTGGTTCTCTCTGCCCTTGGAGCTGGAGCCCCTGTGGACGGAGGGCCACCCACTGTCCACGAGTATCTTCTACATGGTGAAAAAGTCTCCAAGAGCGGCTTCCGGAGAAAGGTGGACAAGAGAGCGCTGAAATCAGAAGGTTCTGTGAGAGTCTGTGGATGAAATTGGTGACGCATGGCTGTTAGCACATGGTATGTACATTTGCTCTAGATGGACAGGTGGATAGATGGACAGATGCATAGATACATAGACACAGCCGATGAAGATGACGGAGAAATGGTAGATAGATAATTGGCAGATGATTGATACAAGTACAGAGAAATAGGGAGATCTATATCGGTTGATAGGTGATAGACAACCAGATTCGATAGAATGACACATAAAAGATAGGTGAATATAGAGGGAGGTAGACATCAAGGTATATAAAAACGTAGGTCAGTTGACAGGTGATAGATAAATAGATGACAGATACATTGATAGGTCCGACAAGGTACGACACCTACATGAGCAGAAGTGGCCGGGCACGAGGGGACATTCTGGGATGGTTCATAGAGGAGGATGACAACGGCGTCTAGACCAGCCATGGCTCCTCTTCCCTTTTCTTCTTGTTTGCCCAGAAGAGAGAGACAGCTAGAACCCAGGGAGCTTTATCCAGATGGCCTTCGCTTTCTTCGGGACTTGGCTGGATCCCAGGGAAGGGGTGGGTGGGCCTGGGCACCGAGGAGGGTCATGCCATGGCCGCCCTTCAGGGTCCAGCCACTCAGTTTCCCAGTGTCTGGGTGTTGTGGTGGCTCCGGGGTCACAGCTCAGTTCCTCCACCAGAAACTGCCCTTAGCTGAAGGCAGCTGCCTCACCAAAGAGTATCTCCTCTGCGGGACACCACCCGGGGTCCTAAGATGCTATTCCAGCCACCAGCGGGGTTGAGGGGGGGTCTCTTTCATGTTGAACCAAGATCGCACCTCCATCCACCCAACCCTGCTTCCTTCACACACTCAGGGTGTCCTTCCCAATCCATCCCTCCCAACCCTCCTGCGTCCTCACCTCCATGTCCGAGGCAGCCTCCCCAGAAACTCAACGCAGCATGCCTGGTGGGTGCCTGGTGTTTGGGTGGCCATTTGTTGGGTATCTCTTCTCCTTTCTTGAAAGGTAAACTGAGTCAGAGAGTCTCATTAACTTCCCCAGAGCTGGCAGGACATTCCCTTTCAGAAAGGAGAGGTACGAATCCTTTATTTGAGGAGCTCCCCACATCCCCTAATTTCTACCACCCGTCACATTCTTAGGGTCCATCTGAAAGGAGTTGGGTAGAGCAGACAGTCAATTGCAGACAGATTTTGAAGGTTTCTCAGGCAAAATTTAATTATCCTAAAGCTCACCCTGGCAAGGATCGCCTTGACACTGGGACATTGTCTGGAAATAAAATTCAAATGTGAACTCATAGAATGCTAATCGGTTCTACACCCTCCCCCAGCCCCATGCCCCAGAATGTCCACCCAAGTCCTCTGAGACCCTGAAATGTCTGCCTTTCTTATGATTCTAAATTCATTCACTGTCATCATTTATTCAAACCACGTTGAACTAGTTCTATTTTTGCATTCTTTCTCCCCAACCCTCACCCCCACCCCTACCCCGTGTGAACAGTTCTTCCATCCACTCAGGGTCAAATGCTTGCACGCAGCTTGGTGAACACATGCTCACAAAGCAAAAAGGCCCCGTGAACAACAACAAAAAAAAAAAAAGGAAGAAGAAAGAGGCAGTAGAATGCCCTGAAGACACACACCTTTCTCCCCACATGAACCTGGGGCCCACCCAACTTAAGAGGTTGGCATGCAGGAAGTCTTAAAAGTGTGTTTGAAGCTTGTGAAGACCTGGGGGCAGAGAGAAAATAACCAGAGACCTTGTGAGTCCTTGTCAATGAGCCAATAAGAGATAAACGGGGATAAAGAATTGAAGACAAAGCCAAGTATAGCCTCCACGAGGTCAATCCGTTATTAATTTGGCCTTCGCTGGGTCCAATGAGTAGGGAGATGCAGGAGTGTCATGGGGAGGTTCTCATACCTGAAGAGATCCAGCTAAGTTAGCAAGATGACCAGCCTGTCCAGCGGTCTAGCATGTAGTCTCAAAGATGTCTGATTTCATTCTTTCTGGTGGGCTGCTATTATTCTGTGTACGCATGGAGCACCATACTGGGAATCTCCATTTGAGAAGAGGCGTTATAAAGGGTCCACGGTGACCTTGGAGAAAGACATCACAGGGGCATAAGAAAGAAATGAGGCAGACCTGGTAAGGTCTGAAGTCAAGTAAAATTGGGTCAGAGTTCAGACCAATGGTGATGTCCCCTCGATCCACAGGGGAGTCCTCGGACCTTCGTGACGTCAGAGTAACCTCATGAGTGGCTTTGAAACAGCTGGAGAAAGGGTGTTAAGGTGCAAAGTGTGGTTGAAAGAACCATTGGAGGCAGAAGATCGCAGGGACAAAAGCCCCAGCCGACACTCAACCATTGACCATGGCAGACGGTGTTCTGGACAGCAAAGGAACAGCCAATGGTCAGCTTCGAAGGTGCCTGCCTCGATGCACCAGCTGCCATCACCCACTCTTCTGGGGCCATGCAGCATCATCTTTCATGCCGTTGGCCCATGGGGACACCATTGACGCAGGAGTGGAGGTGAAAGCTCTATGCGGGAGGCAGAGCCCGTGTAGATTCCGGTCCAGCTTTGGGCTTCTTGGGTGATTTCTTTGGGACCTTCACATCTGAGCTATGTGGAGAAACTAAATAGATGGTGTTTCCTGCTGGGGAAGATCGTGGTCAGACTCAGGACTGAGTTGGCCCCACAAGTTGAACGGCCGTGTAGGTGGCAGCTGGCTGCCTGCTCATCTCCCCCTCTGTTTATGGGTTTTCTCATGGACATTGACTCATCTCCAGCATTTAACCCACCCAAACAACTTCAGTAACGGGATGTTGATGAGTGTCTCTTCCCACCGTAGTCTTAATTCTTAGTTTACTGGTGAGGTGATTGGAGTTTTGATGCCTGGCTTTGGCCACAAGCAGGGTGGCCTTGGGTCATGAGAAAGTGCCTGAGTCTTGGTTTCCTGATCTCTACAGGGGAAAGATGGATGGGGTCAATGAGGTAGGCTACAGCTTTTTTTAAGGAAAATAACAAGAGTCAGCAAAGATGTCAAGAAATTGGAACTTATATGATGCGGGTGGGGTTGTAAAATGATGCAGCTGCAATGAAAAGCCATTTGGAGTTTCCCCTAAAAGGAGAGGTTGGAATGTGTCATGTGATCCAGCAATTTTACTCCTAGGTATATGCCCTGCCCCAAAGAACTGAAAAGAGGGGCTCAAATAAAAACTTGTACACCATTATTCATGGCAGCACTGTTCACAGCAGCTGAAAGATGGAAATTGCTCAAGTTTTCATCAACAGATGCATGAAATGTCACCCACAGATATTTGGAAACCCTTGTTCACAGCAGAGTCATTCGTAATAGCCAAAAGTATGGAAACACTCCACGTGTCCATGGATGGATGGATGGGTGGGTGGATAGATGGATGGATGACGGATGGATGCTTGGGTGATGGGTGGATGGATGGATGATGGATGGATGCTTGGATGATGGGTAGACAGAGGGATGGGTGGGTGGATAGATACACAGAGCAGGGTCCATCCACACACAGTGGAATATTTCTCAGCCATGAAAAGGAGTGACGCTCTGACACAGGCTCCCTCATGGATGGAGCTTGAGCCCACGATGCTCAGGGAGAGAAGCCAGACCCGGAAGGACACAGTGCATGGTTTTATTGACATGGAACGTCCAGAAGAGGAGAATCCATGGAGACTGAAAGCAGATGGGTGGCTCCTAACGCCTGGGTGATGGGAAGGGCTGGTTGATGGGTACACGATTTCTTTGGGGGGGGGCAAGGCTGTTCTGGAACTGGACAGAGGTGGTGGTTGCCCAACCTCGTGACTGTGCTCAATGCCCCTGCATGGTCTGCTTGAAAGGGATGAATGTTTTGAGCCACAAGGGGAACCCCAAGCGACAAATTTAATCTCTAGTTGCACGTCATTTTAAAGCTTTTAAAGCCTACGGATATGAAACCCAGAAAGGGAGAATCTCTGGAGGATCTTTGGTTTAAAAACATTGGGTCTTTCGAAACCTGCAGTGTTTCCTCTGACCCAGCAGCCCTGGCTGGCCCCTCAACTGCACTCTGAAATAACCCTGCCCCTTTCTCCCCGTCTGCTGCCCTGGCCCTAGAAATGCCTGAGGAATAGAATTAATCCCCCTCCCACCCCCAAATAAACAACACAATCATGGAAGTGGGGGCCCATGTGAACGGGGGCAGGGGGGAGGAGGGGGCTGGAAAAACACCCCCACGTTCAGACGCTTTTCTTACTTTATTCGGTGTTTGCACGAAAATCACACCCACGATGTGGTTTTAGCGTTTAGACCTTCATTTCCTCTCTTGTAGTCTATTTCAACAGCACACCCTGGGCAAGGAGGGCAGGGACGGGGTTTTATGGTTGAGACCCAGCGCACATAAAAGACAGGCGTGTCTGAAGTCGCCGGGGAGACTGGATATGGTAGTGATACACTCAGATGTCACTGGGACCCGCCGGGGCGGGTGGGGGACCCGGAGGACGGAGGGATAAAAGGACAGCGTTGTACGGCGAGGCACCAAGAGATCTGCTGGGAAGCAGACGCGGAAGTGTGTGCTGTTTCCAGCTGTAAACACAACTCGCAAAGAATCACGCCATGAACCAGAAAACAAGCACCTCAGAGGTGAGCGGGGGAGGCGGGGAAATAGCCAGATGTTTGATCTTTCTGTGTTCATGGCCCAGAATCACGTGTTCAAGCTGATAATCAGAGAAGCGGACCAATACTGTGCAGCCACCGGAAGAGTGGGAATTAAGCAGAGGGGGAGCAGACCTCATACGGAACTGAGGTCAAGGTGATATTAAATGAATTAATAACACCAAACACCAAACTAACACTAAATACTAACATTAAACTAATTAGCAATAGTAAGTACTAAACTAATATCAAGCTGACATTAAATGAAGCATGAATACTAGACTAATACTAAACCAATTACTCAGACTACTAAACTGAATACTGAACGAAGACCAAGCTAATACTAAGTCCTACCACTAGACGAATAGCCAACTTACTTTTCAAAGTCTGTAAGTCTGTTTCTGTTTTGTCAATAAGTGCATCTGTATCTTTTTTTTTTTTTTTAGATTCCACATAGAAATCATATGGTGTTTGTCTTTCTCCGTCTGACTTACTTCACTTAGTATGAGAATCTCTAGGTCTAGCCATGTTGCTGCAAAGGGCATGATTTCATTGTTTTGCATGGCTGAGTAGTATTCCATTGTGTATATGTGCCACATCCTCTCAATCCATTCCTCTGTTGAGGGACATCGTAAGAGTTCCTTACTAGCCTCCAGAGACACGCGCCTCATCAGATAAATTGTTTGCATGTGTTTTCTCCCAGTCCATAGGCTGTATTTTTGCTTCTTGATAGAGCTGTCTGATCACACAGGTTTCTCATCTTGAGGAAGCCTGATTTCTGTTTTCTTGGGTTGCTTGTGCTAACAGCGTCATATCTAACAAACCATTCCAGGGGCTGCAATGAACCTCATTTGTGGTCATCATTTACACCTCATGCATCTGAGAGGGAAGCTGGTTCTCAGCCTCCTAAGTGGGGGGTAGAAGGACAGAAGTGGGCTCCCGCCACCTCAGAGATGGGCGGATGGGGGCAGCCGCAGATGGAAGAAAAACACGTCTCTGCTCTGCTTGGGCGTCACAGCTCCAGCTGCTTGTTTGAGCTGGATTTTCTCCCTGACTTGAACTTTCTCCCGACCCTTTTAGTGGGATTCCTGTGCTGAAAGAAAACCCCCTAAGTCCCGACACACTCAGTGTTCAGTGACGTCTGCCTCCACACGGCGTATTCCCAGAGTTGCATGTCAACACTTGGCTCTTAAGGATCCCTCAGAGGGGGCAGAGCTGAGCCCGGGACTGAGTGAAAGCCTTAGTCTGCCGCCGAGACGGTCTTCCTGTGATCGGTTCACGAGAAACCCCCACAGCCTCAGAGGGGCAGCAGCTGTGGGGGTGGTCCTTGGCCCCCGTCCCACCGTATGTGGTCCTTTTACCGTGGGACAACACAAGGGGGTTAAGCAACTCTTTCTCCTGCATGGGCTGGATTAAAGTCTGAGAAAGACGACTAACATATGAGATCACTTGTGTGTGGAATCTAAAATATGGGCAAATGAACCTGTCTACAGAACAGAAACAGACTCACAGACATGGAGACCAGACCTGTGGTTGCCAAGGGGGTGGGGGAGGGAGCTTGGGGTTCATAGATGCAAACTGGGACGCTGAGAATGGATGAGCCATGAGGTCCCGCTGTCCAGCACAGGGAACCCTACCCAATCTCCTGGGACAGACCAGGATGGAAGAGAGTATAACAAAGAGAATGTATGTATATGTATGATGGGGGTGCCGTGCTGTACAGCAGAAAGTGGCACAACCTTGTAAATCAACTATAAGTTAAAAAAATTTAAAAATTGCAACCTAGAATACTCCACTCAGTAAGATTATCACAAAGTAGAAGGAGATGGCATTATTTTGTCCCTTATTATGGCTGAGTAAGAAGATGTGGTACATATATACAATGGAATACTACTCAGCCATAAAAAAGAACAAAACAATGCCATTTGCAGCAGCATGGATGACTAGAGATTCTCTAAGTGTCATAAGTCAGACAGGGAGAGACACATACCATAGGAGATGACTTCTATATGGAATCTAAAATATGGCACTGATGAACCTCGCTATAGAACAGAAACAGACTCCCAGACAGAGACCAGACTTGTGGTTGCCAAAGAGGAGGGAGAGGGAGTGGGATGGACGGGGAGCTTGGGGTTTGTAGATGCAAACTATGACATTTAGAATAGATAAGCCATGAGGTCCTGCTGTCCAGCACGGGGAACTCTGTCCAGTCTCTTGGGATGGACCAGGATGGACGATTGTATGAGGGGGTCATTTTGCTCTCCCTCAGAAAGTGGCACAACATTGTAAATCAACCATAACAAAAAAAGAAAAGAAAAGAAATGCTTTTCTTTAAGAGGTGAAAAAAAATCCAAGGATAATTGACACTTCTGACGATGGCCCCCTGGGGTTGGTCCTAGGCTCAGCATTGCAAGAGAAAGCCAGAAAGGATTTCATGGGGGGTTCACCGAGGCCAGAGAAGAGCCACCCGAGCAGGTGACTGTGATGGGTGGATGGGGGTGGGACGCTAGAGACTGTGAGGTCATTAGGGTCGGATCCCTCCTCCTCGTCCCAGGAGACGGCTCCTTGCAGATGGAACTTAGCACCTGGAAGAAGCCACACCGAGTGGACCATCAGTCAGTCAGTGCTTGATCCGAACACTTCAGCCCCCGCGGGTGGAGAGCCAACACCCCCAGCCCCACATCAGCCTCCCCTCATTAAAAAAAATATATACTGCATTCTTAATTTGCAGCCACCTCTGTGGCGCAGGCTGCCTCGCAAGAGAGCCAGGCGTCTCGGGGCTGCGTCTGCTTAGAAGCACAAGCAGATGGCTGGAGAGGGGCGCGGGTGGGGAGGGCCTCGATAATTCAGCGCACACACAAATGAAGTATGGCCGGACTTCCTTGAACCCCACCAACGCCTCGTTACCTTCATTTTCATTTTTAATCCTCAGCACTGCACGGTGGTCCCCAGGGAATTGCCCCCCATAAGCGGCTGAGTGGCTGGTGTTGAAAAATCTCTCCTCTTCCCCGTGGGAGGGGGAGCCGGGGGGGTGTGCTAGGAATGTGATGGGATTTCTCGATTTTATGATAATGGGTCTTGGGCAACGCGTGGGTAATAAAACAGTAATCTCCAACATAAAAGAGCATTAACCCCTTCAGACTTGGAGGCTGGGAAATTGCAGTTTCTCTTACATGGGGTTGGATCTAAGCAAATCATATAACTCAATTGGGTTAAACCGTGGGGACGCCAAGAGTGCATTATCACCAAGAAGTGACACTACAGTCACTTTTGAGTAAATCTCCCTCGCAACGTGTTGGGGCACCGTTATTTTTTTTTTTTTTTTGCCATTCAAAATACGCCCCATGTAAAAGCTGATAACATGTTAACCTCCTATGCATTGTCCAGGGCATATCACTGTCGCCTATTGCCTATACCTGGATAAAGCAAATCAGAGCTGTACCAGTATAAGATTTTCCTGTAAGAAAAGCTGACTTGGTCTCCAGATGCCCTTGACAGCTCTCAGGTACCACGGCTCCTGAGAAAAATGCTTCCAGGTCCAGGCAGGAGATGTACCAGGTGAGTTGGGGCGTCTCGTATCCGCCATTGGCACGAAAGCCATCCGAGACCGATCGTGTCATGTCCCAAGGAGGCTTGGGGCAGCTGGAAGGGTCCCCCTGCAAGGAGGCCAGGCAAGAAGCAGCACCAACGGTGACAGGAATGGAAGGGAATTCATTCAATATGGCAAAACCGTGCGTATGCAAAATGCCACAGCATCGCTCGTTTCCAAAGGGTCACCTCCTCTGTATTACGCGAAGTTCACTTCCATATGTTTGACGTTGTGCCAAGAGACGTCAGAGTTGGTCAGATGTGATGGGGTGATCTTCCTGGACGGCTGACGTGCGGACACGAAACCTAAAAATTTGTCTTGGACATGGAAACACCCAAAGTGTCCATCGACAGAGGTGTGGATAAAGAAGACGTGGTCCATATGCACAGTGGAATACGACTCAGCCCTGAAAAGGAAGAAGGAATGGCATTTGCAGCCACGTGGATGGACTTAGACACGATCAGGCTGCACGAAGCTAGTCAGTGAGGCACCCACATCATAGGCTATCCCTTCCATGGGGAGTCCGAGAAAAGGACACAAAGAACTTTTTGCAGAAGAGATACTGATTCATGGACTTTGAAAAATGTATGGTTTCCAAAGGAGACAGGTTGGGGGGTGCGGGGCTGGGCTGGGGGTTTGGGATGGACATGCGATACAACTTGGTTGTGAGGATTGTTGTGCAACTATAAATGTAATAAAATTCATTGAGAATTAAAAAAATAATAAATAAATAAAATAAAAAATAAGGATTCGTCTTGGAGACGACAGAAGAAATTTCCAGTGTGTCTTAGGGGAAGATAGATGGTCTTTAAAGCTTGATAGGCTATTGTAGCCACGAATTCAAAGATATGATTATCTGCTCCAGGGACGCCCTAAACTAAATTCAGGGAAGATGATGTCGCGTCTGGAATTTGCCCTAAAATCGCCCCACCACAGAAGGGACAGGAAAGGAAAAAGGACTCGCCCCTGTCCGACAAAGTTAAAACCTGCCACAGGCGTCCTGGAGTTTTGGGACCCCCTGGTCTTATTCTGCATTTGGAGATTTGCAGCCTAAACACGTGTAAAATGACACGTGGAATTTAGAGTCACTCATTCACTCACCAAGCGCTCCTCAGGTGCCAAAGGCGTGGTGTGCCTACCCCAGGCCAGGCTCTCACAAAATCCAGGAAAATAATAACTGTTGGGGAGGCCGTGCAGACGTGAAGACGCTTGGGTCCTGCGGGCAGGAATGTGAGGTGGGGCAGCCTTTTGGCCAAACCGTGTGGCGGGTCCCCCAGAAGGTGTATCCAGAAACCCCATTCCCAGGCTGGACAGAGTTGCTGTGTTTCCATCCGTATCCCGTCAATGAAATAAACCGCAAATATGACGATAAGAACTTTCGTCAAGTCCTGGGCCCTCCAAGTCAAGTCTTACACCTAAGGGTAGTCATGGAGCCCCTGCATCTGCAGCTGGTGTCAGAGGGAGGTGGCTTTGGGGAGCCGGGTTTGTGGCTGGTGTCAGAGGGACGGTGGTTTGAGGGCCTCATGTTTATAGCTGGTGTCAGAAGCGAGGTGGTTTTGGGGAGCTGGGTTTGTGGCTGGTGTCAGAAGCAGGTGTGGTCTTGGGGCCTGTGACCGTACCGTCCCAAGACTACAAGGTCTAAACCAGGCAGCAGGCACTCACCTTGGTGTGAATATGCAGAACAGGAATCCCCTTGACGACGACCCCCCACGGCCCCCCCCCCCATGTTGTGCTTACAGCTCCGGCTTTGCACCAGGCTCAGAGATTAGATAAGGAAGTCATGTAACGATTGGGGACCTCCGTCTCCCCAACTTCGAAAGGAAGCCCCCTCACTAGACGATTCCGGGGCCGAGTGCCAGCCTCAACAGTGGCATTCTGTTCACGTCTGAACATACCTTCGCTTCGGAACCGCCCTTGTGCAGATGCAGGGGTTAGATCAAACATTAGAGGCTCTCATCAGGATAAGGGATCAGACGTGCCCTGCCCCCCCCAACCCCTGGCTTCACACACAGGTGAGCGGGCACACCTCTGTTCCTGGCCTGCCTTTCCTCACCTGTCCGGTGGCCAGAGAGGAGGCTGCGATGTGTCTGACAGCACTGGTGGTGAGAGATCCACCCCAGCTGGTCCAGGCAGGGAAGGAATTTGTTACGTAGTATTTGATGGGAGTTCCCCTATGGCCCAGTGGGTTAAGGACCTGGCATTGCCACTCCAGTGGCTGGGTGGGGAGCTGCTGTGGTGCTGGTTCAATCCCTGGCCCGAGAACATCCACATGCCGTGCATGCAGCCAACATAAGAGTGTTGGGTATTTCATGTCCCACCTACAAGGACCTCCCTGGGTGCCAGGCTTGGAGGCTAATATGGGGGGGGGGGGCGTGCAAAGGCCCCAGGGGTGAACCGCCTGCCGGGAGCTGGCTCAAGATACCACCTGCCTCTTCAGCCCTGGGGTCCGAACAGCCCCACGTCCAGCCCTGCGTGTGGGGTCCCCGGCCCTACCCAGGACAGGAAGGATTACACAGGGCAGCTCATTTTTGTTCTCCTTTCTGAAAATAACTTCCCGACGGTGTCTTAACGGACGGATGTTGTTGCGACCGAGGCAGTGACGTCCGACAGCTTCTTGGACCTTGTTGGTTGTCACCGCCGGAGGCGGAGAGTCCTTCTGGCTTCGGGGGGGTGTGGACCCCGGTCCCCGCTCAACCCCCCACAGTGCACAGGATGCCCGCCCACCCCATCAACCCTCTAGCCCCCCTGTCAGTAGGGCTGAGGGAGCCTGACCTGGCATCAGAGATTGTCCATCTTTCTAACCATCTACCTATTTTTCTGATGTCTCTTTATATCATTTATCTATTTATCGTGCATTATCGATCATCTACCTACCTATCAGATCTATTTATTTATCTATCAAAATTTATTCTCTATCTCTAAGGTCTATACCTTTTATCTGTTTTTTGTCTTTTATCTATCTCTATCGCTATCTATCTATTCGTCATTATCTATCACATATTTATCTATTTTCTCTGTCTTTCTAATGTCTATTTATATCATTTATCTGTTTACTCTCTATTATCTATCTCTACCACTATCACATCCATCTCCGTTTTTATCTATCTATATCCTTCTCTGTCATATATTTATCTATTTTCTTTATCTTTCTAATGTCTGTTTGTATAGTCTATCTGCTTATCTGTCTGTCTGTCTGTCTGTCTATCTCTCTGCCGACCTACCTACCTCTCATCTACCTCTAATGTCTATTTATATAATCTACCTGCTTGTCTGTCTGTCTGTCTCTCTCTCTCTCTGCCGACCTACCTACCTCTCATCTACCTCTAATGTCTATTTATATAATCTACCTGCTTGTCTGTCTGTCTGTCTGTCTCTCTCTCTGCCGACCTACCTACCTCTCATCTACCTCTAATGTCTATTTATATAATCTATCTGCTTGTCTGTCTGTCTGTCTCTCTCTCTCTCTGCCAACCTACCTACCTCTCATCTACCTCTAATGTCTATTTATATAATCTACCTGCTTGTCTGTCTGTCTGTCTGTCTGTCTATCTCTCTGCCGACCTACCTACCTGTCATCTACCTCTTCTCTCCAGGACAAACCTCTCTCCAGGACAATCATTTACAACCAGGGACAGTTTTACCCCAAGTGGACACTGGTCAAAGTCTGGGGACGTTATTAGCAGTCCCACTGGGGGGAGGGGGCTCTTGGCACGTGGTGGGTGGAAGCCAGGGAAGCTGCGGAACAAGCCCCCAGCCCCCCTCCCCGCCAGAGCACAGGACCCCCTCCGTTGTGCAGCCAGAGGGTTAACTCTCCAACTGTCTTCCTTGAGTGTGTTTCATCCCATGTTTGCGCAGCCTGGGACCCCTTGCTCCCCCCCAGCCATGCCAGAGTTAGGGGGTCCGTCTTATAGGATGGAGATCTCTACCAGCCAGGCCCGTGGTCAGATCTGTGGCCTCAGACCTTGTCACCCTTGGCAGCTCATCACCCACACAGCCCCGGGACCCCCTCATCCATCATGAGAACTCAGATTCCCAGCAGCCATCCCAACACGAAACCCCCTTTCTGCACTTTTTTTTTTAAAAAAGTTGTGGTTCAGCAGGTTAAGAAGCCGACTAGTATCCATGAGGACTCAGGTTGCATCCTTGGCTTCACTCCGTGGGTTAAGGATCCAGTGTTGCCATGAGCTGTGGTGTAGGTTGCTGCTGTGGCTTGAATCTGGCATTGCTGTAGTGTAGACCATGGCTGTGGTGTAGGCCGGCAGCTGCAGCTCAGATCCAACTGCTAGCCTGGGAACAATGCCATGGATGCAGCCCTAAAAAGCAAAAAGGAAGCAGCCCTAAAAAGAAGAGAGAGAGAGAAAAGAAAAATTCAAGTCACTTAAAAACTCACCACTTTCAAGGGCACAATCCAGGGGGCCTTTGATGCTGTCACCGTGTCACATGACCACCACTTCTATCTGGTTCTAGAAATTTCTCATTCCCCCGAGGAGTCCCCCATCCCCATCAGCAATAAGTCCCTCCCCCTCCCGAGCCCCTGGCATCACAAACCCCATCTTGGCCTGTAGACTTGCCTGTTCTAGATGTTTCTTATCCACAGAATCCCACGCTATGTGTCTTTCTGAGTCTGGCTTCTCTCCCTGAGCATGGTGTATTCAAGGTACATCCATGTGGCTGCCTGTATCCAAGCCCTGCCCTTTTTCATGGCTGCCTACTATTCCCCTTGCATTGGATTTGGAGGGACCTCTGAGCAGCTGCTGTTCACTTGAGGGGCACTGCCCTTTGCAAGCAAACCCATCTTCCCCAGGCTCATCCCATTGGCCCCTGCAACACCCAGCCTCTCACCTCCCTCCTTTTGCCTCCTCGATGTCCAAGTCAGCCCTGATATACCCAGTGGACAGCACAGAGGTACCTGTGCGTTCTGGCAACATCTCTGGCTGGAGGCTCCAGGACAGGGAGAGTCTCTTAATAACAGGAGCAGAGGCAGTGGAGGAGGGGGCTGCGGAATCTGCGGACCATCTGTTGCCCACGGCACCTCTCGGCAACCTGCCGGTCCCCCCCACCCCCACCCCTGGCCGCCAGCTCGGAGCTCATTCCTGCCCTGGGCTTTTCCCCCTCATTACGGGAATTTATTGCCTTGCTTTGTAGTCGGTGGAGCCCCCGTCCTAATTGTTTCTCCCATGTGTTGTAAATCTGTCTTCCATTCAGTAAAACATGAAGCCGAGACCTGGCAATTTCCTCTCCTCTGCGCGCGCCGGCCGGCGGAGCGAGTGTTGAAATAAAAGGAAACGTGTCCGCGGCGCTTCTCCCGCCCGATGCCATTCGCCCCAGGAATTTTTAATATTCGGCCATACCCTCCGCATGAGGTCATCCCAGGATCTAATTGGAACCGCGGCTGGCGGGGCTGGCTGGGTGCCACGCCGGCCTCAAAGGCTCTAATTCCGTCATGCCTCATCTGGTTTTAGACGCTCCTTTGTAGCCAGTTCACAAAGTTCTCCTGAGGTTGCCATCGCCATGGGCCGGCTGCGAGGGGCCCCAGCAGGTTCCCCAGCAATCCCCACCCCCATCCCGTCCCCCGGCTGTTTCTGCTCCTGCCCCAGGTCCCCCGGCCGTTTCTGCTCCTGCCCCAGGTCCCCCGGCCGTTTCTGCTCCTGCCCCAGGTCCCCCGGCCGTTTCTGCTCCTGCCCCAGGTCCCCCGGCCGTTTCTGCTCCTGCCCCAGGTCCCATCCACTCCCGTCTGCATCCCTCTGTGGCCCCAAACTCAAGCAGGACCTTGCTGCTGAGATGTCACTCCCCGGCATTGCCAGGGTCTGCTTGGAATCTTTTCCACGTGCAGGATTTCTTAGCTCCGATCTGAACAAATTTGCCACTTTGCAGGTGTCAAGACCTGCAAACCATAAGCCTTCTTTACAGGTGCCTAGAGTCCGCCCATAACCATGCAGGAAGCCGCTCCATCTTCCATCTGAGGCTCACAGCACCCAGCACATGGGACGAAAGTACACTGAGATGTTCTCTGCCATTTCTCTGAAAGTCAAGTCTTGCCAGGAATCTAGCCGGGTTTTCTCTGAATGCTGGGTTTTCTCTGAAACCCTGTTTTCACAGCTTAGACTGAAGACATCCTGGAGGGACAGGCAGGTGGCCCTTGCCCCCGGGAGACATTGCCTGGAGGTTGGCAGGGACACACTCAGAGCTTCCATGCGTGTACCTGCAAATGTGTCCACAGGGGAACCCCTGAAGCCACACCTGTAGACGGGATGTGCACGGTTCAGGGTGTCCCTGGGTCATCTGTACCGGCTTGGGGGCCGCTGACTTTGCAGCAGCCTTAAGTCACCAATACGGCTTCTCTGTTTCTATGGAAGGGTTTGCATCTTCTGTCCTGCAGACTCCCCCCCAACACACACAACCCCACCACACACACACATACACACCCCGCATGTGAGTCTTGTATCCATGATTCACAGGAGGCTGGAGGCAAATCCTGCAGCCCCCAGACGCCACAGACAGAATCATGACAAATGGTATAAATATGCGCAAATCACGCGAATGATGTCACATACCCGCTCGCCCTGAGCCGGTGGAGCACCGCACAGCAGAAGGTCAGGCTGGGACTTGCTCTGAATTCAATTGAGGCAATTCCATTCAATTGGCTTGAATTTATCACGGAGAAAAGCCCACTGCTTGATCTCAGCTGCACGAACAAGCTTCCGCTCCACCAGGACCAGAACGACCAGAATCACGGCCCGGGGGGCCCCAAGGGGAGATGCAGGGCGCCTGCCCTGACTCTGTTCTGCGCTCGAGGTCCTGGTGAAGGGGGGCCAGGAGGGTCCCCGAGAGCTCCTGATGGACGTCAACGAGCCAGCAGCAGGGCACGGAATCCGCCAAACAGCCAAGAGGCTCCGAGCGCTTTGGAAGTGAAGCTTAGCCACCTGATGTGGACGAGGTTGAAGAACAGCGGCTGTGAGGGTGAACCTGAGGATTTGCCCCAAACTATTGTGGGGAGTTTTTTTTTTCCAACCTGTTATCATCTCTCAGTCGGTATTCTGTCAAATCAATCAAGTACGGGCCGCGACACGTCCTGATCATGAATGCTCCAAGTATGTGAAAAGCAAAGGGAAAAACCAGGAGACACAGCATGATGCTACCCGGAGAGGGTCTGAGATTGGCCTATGCTAACACGGATCCAGAGTCTTCTGCAGGCCCGATATTCATAGTCTTCACATGTTTATCTCACCATCTGCAACTCAGGAATGGCTGGACAGTTCAATCCTAAAATCCGTGAGGCCGACATGCTAAGTCCATTCTTTCTTGTTTGTTTATTTTTTTGAGGTTGAGTTGATCTGCAAGGCTGCGATCATTTCTATCGAATGACAAAGGGATTCTGTGACCCATGCCCACACATGCGTTCTCTCTGAGATGCTCTTCCCACATGGATGAGCACAGAATCCTGGGTAGCGTTCCCTGTGCCGGACAGCAGGTCCCCACTGGCCAGTCATTCCACAGACCTCAGGGCGCATGTGCCTTTGTGAGGCATTTTGACTGTTCTTCTCCCTACGTTTGTCCATTGGATACGTGTCCTGAGCCAGAGATGTACAGATACCGCCTCCCAAGCTGACCCATGCACAGTCATCTTTCAGCCAGGTGGTCTCCTGGTTTCTGAGATGAGCAATCAGCGGCGAGGGCATACGGAGGCTGCATCTTGGAGATGGCAAGTTTTCCCAAATAAGCACTGTCCTGCGTGATCACGACTGGACCTGTGGAAACCACCCCATGTTGCATGTTCAATGAATGCTGGGCTGGGTTCGGCCCCCAAGGAGGGTCCCCGGTGGAGCAGCACCACTCTGCCCCCTTGGCGGAGGAGGAAGGGGCCTTTGGAGAGGCTGTGTGACGGGTGTGCAAGGATACAGCACAGAGCGGCACTGCTGCGGGTCAGCCTCAGCTCACAGAGCTGGATCCTGAGCCACGTGCCTCGGCTCCTTGGAGACGGGGTCTCCTGTGGTTGGGAGCAATATCACAGGCTTAGAACGGACAGAGCCTCCTTGGGGGCAGAGAGAAAAGGGCCGGACCCTGGAGGCCCCCAGACGCAGCTTCGTGTCCGAGCTCTACCTCGTGAACCTGGATGAAAGCGGGTGACCTGTGCTCGTGGAGACTCACGTCCCCACCCGTAAGGAAGACGGCCTTGGGAACCCTGACCTCGAGGCCCCTAGGGACCCTCGGCAGGTCCAACCCGCTGCACCTGCTGTCCCCAGATCCTCAACAGACACTGGGGACACTTCGGGTGGGGGGTGCTATCTGGTGGTTCCAGTCCCTGAACTGGACACCCTGCATCAGTGTGTCCAGAGGTGGGTGCAGGAATGTAGGATTTCGACAGCTCCCTCCTCCCCAGGGAAACTTCGGTATATGAGTGTCCTGAAGCTGCTGTAACAAATGACCATACCTGGGGGGGGGGCTTAAAACAATAGGCATCCATCCTCCCCTGGTCCTAGAGACCAGACGTCTGAGGTCAAGGGGTCCCAGGGCCCCGCTCCCTGCAGAGGCTCCAGGGAGGGTCCTTCCTGCCTCTTCCAGCTTCTGGGGGCTCCAGGCGGCTCTGGGCTGGTGGCCGCCTTCCTATTGTCCCTGCCTCCATCTTCCCGTGGCTTCTGCTCTGTGTCTGGGTCTCTTCTTCTGTCTCTTAGGAGGACACTGTCCTTGGATGGAGGGCCCCCCTCATCCAGGTCCATTTTATATTGGGATCCTTAACTGCAAGACTCATTTTGCCAGTTAGTTCACATTGAAAAGTTCCTGGGTTTTGGACAGAAACGTATCTTTTGGAACCCAACCAGGGCACTTGAAAGTTTACCAGAAAGGCCCCCAATCTTAGCTTTTCCCCGTGGCCATTGAAAAGAACAGAAACTGGTGACCAGCATCTGCTGGGTCCTGTTGTCCCTGAAACACCAAAGCTTAAGACTCTTTCAGAATAAGCAGCAGCTGAAGACAAGAAGCCTTCTAGAATCTTCTCCCCTATAATTACAAAACACTTAGGCAATCTATGAGGGTCTATCTATCTATGTATCTATCTGTCCATTTATCTATTTGTATCTATCTCTACCTATCATCTCTTTATTTCTCTATCTATCCATCCATTTACCTATCTTTCCATCAGCCCATCTAGTAATCTGCCAAACATCTATTAGCTATCAACCAACCAACCGTCAACTGATCATAATATCACCTCTTTCATATCTATCATCTATCCGTCTACACACTTACCTATATTTATGTCATCTATCTACACATATATCTGTCAATCCATCATCTATATTTATCCTCCTTTATCATCTATTTAATCTAAATCCTACCTACCTATGTATCTATTCCCTTTTCTCCTCTCTGTCTCTCTCCACACACCACACACACACACGCTCACACACACATACTCACACACACAATTGTATTTTGTATTTATAAGGGTCTGGGGAATACATCTAATCGTGTAATCGCCCATTTCAATTTGGTACCTATTATCTTCCTAGTCAACACCATCGAATTAGCAGAAGTCACTTAAACACTTCAAATATCTTTGCATGTCTGTTTTCCTAAGCTTAGGTCTACAACCTTCTGGGATGTCAGCTTTGCAAGGCCCCCGCTTTGGGGAGTGTGGTCAGAAGTTTCCCGGTGAGTTGTGGAAACAGGTGGCCCCCACTTTGGATCAAACATCCAGAGCGCGTCAACCTCTGTACAGGGCGCCGTTTTCCTTTGAAAAGGTCAGGAAGGGTCCCGCGGAAAATGTGCTTGTATATTTTTCATTGTTTGGACAAGAAATTGGGAACAGACACAGTCTGTGACAGAAGAATGTCTGAGTTTGTTTTTGAACCGAGGTTGATTTTTTTTGTTTTAACAAAAGCAGTCAAAAGTAGCAAAGCGGTGGGGCTTCTCCAAGGCAGTGCTTGATGGGTGGTGTTGCGGCAGTGTGGACACCCCGAAACTTGATCCTGGCCCCTGCAGGCAGCCAAGAGCGCCGTCTGCACACACATCCAGCAGCAGATGCTAACGTCTGTAACTGTTACTTTCAGGAGCACATTAAGGAGGGCTGTGAGTGCACTTATCCTAAAGATGCCTGCAACAGGATCTCTGGGAATCCCAGCCGGGGTCTGTCACTCCCACACCTCTTAAACAGACAGCCCCGTGCTCGCAATTAACAGGCTAATGTATGACGGAAATGGGTGTTACCGAGTCCAATTCCTGCTGCTCGCTGCACAACAGGCCAGTAAACTGAGAGGAGGGGTTGGGACAAGGAAGAGTGACTTTGTTGGGAAAACCAGCAGTCCGAGAAGATGGTGGGCTCATAGCCCAAAGAACCAACGTTCTCGAATTAGAATCCAGCTTTCTTTTACACTAAAAGGTATGTGTGTGTAGGGCGGATGGCAGGTTGTTGCAAACTTCTTGGTGCCGGAATCCTTAGTTCTTGCAGCTCTCCACGTGTATCAGGTCATGATGTTCCTGAAAACCTCCAACAAGACAAATAGCAGTCTTGGTTCTGCAACTTTTAATCTCTAACTGAATGGAAACATGTTAGCCCCTTAAAGGTCTGAGAATGTGCTGTATATCTCAGGCTATAGGCAACATTTTAAACGCCAGGCAAAAGCAGAAGGATGCCAAGGTTGAAGTAAAAGATGCACTGTGGAGGCAGATTTGTTCTCCCCTGTTGCACAGGGACGGGGACCCACAGTAGGAGCAGGCAGGGAGGATGCTTCTAGACCAGAGTCCAAAGAGACGCATCCTGGGCAGACCATCCACGGACACTCCCTGCAGCACTTTGCACCCTCAGTTCGTTTGTTCACCGGGAAATCATGCTTGTTTTCTCTTACGTCTCGGTATGGCACTTCACTGCCTTACCCACCAGCCTCCGTGTCAATCAGAATTAGGGAGAGCCATACACTGCAGGGCAGAGTGAGGGGGTCTGCAGATGGACCTGGGAGAACCTGACTTCCTTCTTTAGGAGACCAATCCAATAAGATGCTCTGATCTTGGCCAACTGCACATGCCCCAGATATGGCAAGAAAGCAAGGTCTTCACTCACCATCTACCCCACAAGCTGGCAGTACCTTCCTCACTTCATGTCCTGCATGGACACACTTTGGCTGAATAACAGGCTTCCTCCTTAACTTTGTGGTCAAAGATTGATAAGCATGTATTCCTTCTGACTTGGGGTCAGCAGAACTGTTCCAGTCTGGGTGACTCGTCCAGGGAGAGCTGGGCCAAGGTGGCCTTGCCTATGAGTCTTGGCCCCACGGGTCCCTTGGCTTGTTCCCCTGGAGGTCTCAGGGGCCCACAGGACATCAGGAAGCAGTGTTCCAACACCCTGCATGTGGTTTCATGCTTGTTTTCAGACCACCAGCCAGAGCAGATGGTAGGGCTAAGCCCGGAGTCCGTGTGGTTACCAGGAGGTGAGATAGGGCAGCTGCTTTCCCAGACGCCTGACTGCTGCGCCTGGATCTCCCTTGTCCAGGACACCTTTCAGTCTCCAGGGCCTGCCTTCATGGCACAGTGGGTCCCACAGTAGAATAGACAGAAGGGCAGCACCCCTTCCCCGTCCCTTAAACCCAGGGAGCATGACTTCACAAGTGAGATAACAAATTTCTGAAATTTGTGTGAGATGAGGGATGAGTATCCAGAAAAATAGCAGGAACTCCTACAACTCAACAACAAAAACAAACTGATTCAAAAATGGGCAAAGACCTGAACAGAACTTTCTCCATATAAGATACACAAAGAAGCCATAAGCCTATGGAAAGGCCATCAACATCATTTGTCATTAAGGAAACAGACATCAAAGAAAGCCATGATGAGGAGTTCCTGCTGTGGCTCAGTGGGTTAAGAACCCAACAGGGTATCCCTGAGGAATCAGGTTCAATCCCTGGCCTCACTCAGTGGGCTAAGGATCCGGCATTGCTGCACACTGCAAGTAGGTCGCAGATGCGACTTTGATCTCGTGTTGCCATGGCTGTGGCATAGGTCTGCAGCTCCGATCTGACCCCTACCCAGGAACTTCCATGTGCCACAGGTGCAGCTGTTAAAAAAAAAGGAAAAAAGAAAAAAACTCCGCAGCAACAAGAACAACAGGAACAACAAAAAAACAAAACCACAATGAGATAGCACTGCACATCCATTCGGGATGGCTACAGCCAAAATCAAAACAAAACGAATTAGCAAGTGTTGGCAAGATTATGGAGAAAAGGGAACTCCTGTGCCATGTTGGTGGGGCTGTAAATTGGTACAGCCGCTGTGGAAGACAGTGTGATGGTTCCTCAAAATATTAAATCTAGACCTAGCTACCATAGGACCCAGACATGGTACATGTGGATATACGAAAGAATTGTCATCAGGGACTCAGACATTTATCTTCACACCCTTGTTCACAACCGCATTGTTCACAAGAGCCAAGAGGTTAGAACAACCCTAGTGTCCACCCATGGATAGACGGATGGATGGATGGATGGGTGGAGGGATGGGAGGATGGAAGGGACAATGGCTGGCTGGCTGGCTGGCTGGCTGGATACATGGGTGGGTGGATGGATGGGTGAGTGGATGGGTGGATGGGTGTATGGGTGGATGGTTGGGTGGATGGGTGGGTAGATGGATGGATGGGTGCATGGGTGGATGGGTGGATGGTTGGGTGGATGGGTGGATGGATGGATGGATGGATGGATGGATGGATGGATGGATGGGAGGGACAATGGCTGGCTGGCTGGCTGGCTGGATACATGGGTGGATGGGTGGGTGGATGGGTGGATGGTTGGGTGGATGGATGGATGGGTGGATGGATGGATGGTTGGGTGGATGGGTGGATGGATGGATGGATGGGTGTATGGGTGGATGGGTACACAGAATGTGGTCCCTTCACACAATGGAACTTTATTTTCCCATGAAAAGGAAGGTTATTCTGAGCCTTGGTACCACCTGGATGAGCTTCGAGGGCATGATGCTCAGATTCATAAGCCGGATACAAGAGGATAAATCCTATGCAATTCTTCCTATATGAGGTCACCAGAGGAGTCCTTGTCACAGAGAGACAGAGCAGATGGTGGGGCCAGGGGCTGGGGGGGAGAAGGGGGAGTTATATCTAATGGGGACAGAGCTTCAGTTTGGGAAGATGAGAAAGTTCTGGAGATGGAGGTGACGATGGTTGCACAACAGTGTAAGTGGCCTGAATACCACTCACTCATACAGGAAAAAACGGAGTAAATTTTATATTTTATATAGCATATGGTATATTTTTATATTTTATGGTATGTAATTTTGTGGTGTATTTTATCACAATCATAAAATAATTTTTTTTTGGCTTTTTTAGGGCCACACCTGCAGCATATGGAAGTTCCCAGGCTAGGGGTCCAATTGGAGCTGTAGCTGCCAACCTATGCCACAGCCACAGCCACAACCACGCAGGACCCAAGCCTCTTCTGTGACCTACGCCACAGCTCCCGGCAATGTGGGATCTTTAACCTACAGAGTGAGGCCAAGGATCGAACCCGCATCCTCATGGGTACTAGTCGGATCGTTACCACTGAGCCACGATGGGGACTCCCATAAAAGAATTCTAAAAATTAAACAGAACTCTTACAAAGTGAGTGCATTGTGTCCAGGTTAGAAAAATCCCGGGGTCTTGCTTCTGCACAAACAGCTTCCTGACTTCTTGGTGATGCTTAATGCCCCACAGGCTAGAGATGGAAGTTGCAAGGCTCTATCTCACCCCTTTTTCTGGGGACTTTAACACAAGGTAGGATGCTGACAGGGGCGCAGAGGACAGACCAAGTGGGCAGTGGGCGGAGAGTGGGCGATGAAGCCACAAGCCAAGGGGTGCAGGATGGCCTGCAGCCACCCCCTTCCCTCTCCCCTCCTCCCAGACTTTGGCAGAAAGTAAGGATTTTTTTTTTTTTTTTTGCCAGACTGCAATTCACCTTTTCTGCACCCGAAACCCGCGGGAGGCCTCCTTCCCACAGAGAAGCCCTGCCTGCACTAGGGCCTCGGAGGCACTCCCTCAGAACCCCTTTTGGAGCAGCTGTGGCAGGGCCTTCACCAGACGCGACATAACTTCCCCTTAATCAGATCGGAACAATCAGCTCGGAAAACCGTCCCATATGTCGGAGCGCGGAGCAGGGGCCCCGGGTGACGGCCAGGACACAGGCCGCTCGGAGGTTAAGGTCTGGATGCAATTAGCGGCGGGATCCAGGCATCTGAATGGCGCTTGGGGGACCACTTGGTCTTGAGTCACTTATAATTGCGCGCTCGGAAATTAGTCACCCCGAAATTACTGGGGGCCGGGATGTGCTCTGCCCCCAGGTGTTCACCTCGAGGGTGAGGCCGGGGCGGGGGCGGGCGTTGGCCGTGGGAGGCGGGGCATCAGGAAGCCTCGTCAGGATTGCAAAGAGGCCCCGCGCCCTTAGTGGTGCCGGCGGTCTTGCCTTGGTCGATACGCCCGCTGGGTCTCCTCCCGCACATGCTGCCTGTAATCTCTGTACATCCTCTGCCCTTACGGGAAAGAGGTCCCTCATCTCTGGACCTCTCGGTGGGCAGCGCTGGCTGGTTGCCATGGAAGTGGCACTGCCCCGTGGTCTCAGCAAGCCGCGTCCACCCCTGCGTCCAGCCCAGCCGGGTGAGTTTCCAGAAAGTCACTTCTTTTTTTGCTTTTTAGGGCCACACTTGTGATGTATAGAAATTCCCAGGCAAGGGTCTAATCGGAGCTGCCGCTGCCCGTCTACGCCACAACCTTGCAGGAGCATATCGGACCTACACCACAGCCACAGCGTCACGGGATCCTTAACCCACTGAGCGAGGCCAGGGATTGAACCCACAACCTCACGGGGACCCTGCATCCGGTCCTTAACCCAGTGAGCCACAACAGGAGCTCCACAAGGCATCTCTAACACACTGTATCCGTCCGCCGAGCAAAGTGGGCAAGAAATGATGAAGCCAGTGCTGGCTGGACCCTTGGCTCCAAGTGGCTCCCACAGAAACACATCTTGGCATATTGATCAACTTTTTGTAGAGTTCTTGGAATAAACGTATTGAATTAAAAAAAAAAATTAGTTGGATGCCACAGAATTGGTTTATTTAAAGAAAAGATTTGCGTGGAACCAGCCATGGTAGGAAATGAATTAGGCAGAAAGGTAGAGCAGTAATTTTCAAAAGATGACAGGGGCTCATTTTCATGGTGTGCTGTCAGAGGTACTTAGAAATTGTTTGTAGTTAATCACATAATGGAATGGGGATTCTTATTTTTGGCGAAGTCCATGCGGCACGTGGAAGTTCCTGGGCCAGGGATCGAACTCATGCTACAGCAGCGACCTGAGCCACAGCTGGGACAACGACAGATCCTTAACCCACGGTACCACATGGGAACTTCTGGAACTGGGGTATTTTTGCAAAAAAAAAAAAAAAAAAGAAAGAAAAGAAAAGCATAATCATGAGGAAAGCACAAGCTTTTTTAAAATTGTTGTTTATTTTTAATTTTTTAAATTTATTTTTTCCTTTTCTTTTCCTGGTTTTCCTTTTTAGGGCTGCACCTGCAGCATATGAAAGTTACCAGGCTAGGGGTCGAATTGGAGCCATTGCGACCTACACCACAGCTCATGGCAACACTGGATCCTTAACTCCGTGAGCGAGGCCAGGCATGGAACCTGCGTCCTCATGGAGCCTATGTCGGGTCTTTAACCTGCAGAGCCACAGTGGAAACCCCTGTCTTTTTATTTTTAGGTAAGGATGACTTTTCTCCCCGGACCAGATGTGGGACCCTTGCCAGCCTGGGTACAATCTACCTGGTTTGCAAACCTAGATCCTTTGAGCATCTTCTCAGAATGGGCTGTTGGCTTTCCGACCCAGGACATGGAAAACGGAAGGCAGAAAGAGTGAAAGCAGGCAGACACAGAAGGCCACGCCGTGCGTGACTGCGTCAGTGGGAAGCGTCCCGAACAGACCAATCCACGGGGCAGAAGGTCCATTCCGGGTGCCAGGGGCTGAGGGCGGGAGTGGGGTGACGGCCCTTGGGGGCTGCGAATGTTCTAGAACTCAATGGAGGTGGTGCCTGCCCAGCGGCGTCTGCTCCGTGCTCCTGCGTTGCGCACTGGCGTTAGCGCGGGGCGTGTGATGGCCCCTCTGATGGACCACAGCGGAGCAGCGAACTCTGAGCGGGACTCCCCGCTGCTCCTTATCTTTCGCGCGGGGCAGAGGCGGCGTCTGTTCACCTCCTCCTCTGAGGCGGGACCTGCCTTATGGGGTCATTTCCAGAGGACCTGGGGGCGGGGGGGGGGGCAGGACGTGAGCTGAGTTAAAGGTGGATGCAGAATAAAATTCCACAGTGGCACAGAAACAGACACCAAACCGCCATGAGCCCTGCGTCTTCTTTTGGGAACGCCTTGTGAGACTCACCCAAAGGCCACAGGTGCCCAGGTGGGAGGAAAGAAATGGAATACATGGCTCTGTTCCAGGCGTTTGTGGCTGTTGTAGCTTTTGATGAAAGACTCTCAACACAGATGTTTCCCTTCCTCTTCCTTTCCTTCCATCAATTTTGGGGCCGCATGCATCGCACATGGAGGTTCCCGGGCCAGGGATCAAACCCTCACTTCCACAGCGACCGGAGCGGTTGCCGTCGGGTCCTTTATCCACCTTGCCTTGGCCGGAACTCCTGCCACCGCGGTTTCCTGTGCAAACTGCATGGTAAGTGGGAGGGACCTCTTCCCGGACGGAAGATCTCTGGGGGCCCTGGGCTGCCGTTTGCCGCTACAGTGAGGTGCAGGTGCGTCAAGGCACGTGACGTGGCTTTGGGAAGAAACCAGGCTGCTCCGCTGTCTCATGGATGTGCCAGTTTTAAGAAGTGGCCGCAAAACCTGTCGGTTAATTGTCCCGGGAGCTGCTCTAAGCCTCGTCACAGAGGGGCAGAGCGTCACAAAGTCCAGCCCCGGAGCTGGGGGTCCAACAGCTTCCCTTGAAGAACACGTGCTGGTGGGCAGACGCGGGGTGTCTGCTGAGGTTCTAGTGTTTAGCCTCGTTCCTACAGGGGTGTAGGGGACGGGGGTGTGGGAGTGTTTCCAAACCCAAATACTAGGGTATCTATTCTGTCTGTCTGTCTGTCTGTCTATCATATCTATTATCTATCTTCTATATCTATCGATCCATCCATCGATCCATCGATCCATCCATCCATCCATCCATCCATCCATCCAATCTTGTGTCTAATTCATTCCCAAGCCCCTGGTACTGAACAGTTTGCCTGGGACGTGGAAACCTATTAACTGAATTGCCGCTTCCCTGTCACGGTTCCTACGGTGCTTTGCAAAATGGCTTTGGAGTGAAGGTTCTTACCCTTTGTGTTTGTAAAATAAACACTCTCACTTCTTGGAAGGGAGTGGGTGAGGTTTTCACAAGACCCCTGGTGTGTGTTTTTCTGACATCAGTAGCGGCAGCTCAGGCCAAGCACCGTTTCCTGGCCTGAAGAGCTTCCTGGCTGGACCCATGAGTCTTCCTGAGGGTTCCTGCCGCCAGGCTTCCCCTGTCAGCTCCCCCGCCCTGGAATCCTGTCCCCACGGAGTCACTTGCATCTCCTCACACTTCCTCCATCCCCTGTGTCTCTCTTCTACCTCCAGCAAAGACAACAAAATAGGGTGAAGGCAGCCATTCTAAGCATCTTTTTGTTTTTTCTTTTTATGTCTGGGCCAGCAGCATATGGAGGTTCCCAGGCCCGAGGTCCAATCAGAGCTGCAGCTGCTGGCCTACAGCACAGCCACAGCAAAGTGGGATCTGAGCCGCGTCTGCGACCTGCACCACAGCTCATGGCAACGCCGGATCCTTAAGCCGCTGAGAGAGGCCAGGATCCAGCTTCCGTCCTCATGAACACTAGTCGGGCCCTTAGCCCGCCGAGCCACCAGGGGAACTCTTCCTGCCGCCCTTTGTATGTGCTGCTTGACGCTTTCATGGCGCGCTTCCTACCCAGATCATCGTGGAGGCAGAATTCGTTCCCAGGTTTCCTCTCGTGGGACAGTGGCGGACGCACACGGCCGCACTGCCGCAGTGGCAGGAGGAGACCTCCTCCCGCTTTCCCGCCCTCCGCAACCAGATGAAAATGTATTCGCGCCCGTTGACTCTTGACAGCACGTGGCGTGGGTGTTGACAACAACAAATACCCAGCGCCACATCTCAGGCAGAACGCGGATAGACAAAGCATTCGAAAGCAGGCAAAGCTTCCTTCCATTAAGGAGGCCCCAAACCTCCTTAATGCATGCCAAGATTTTCCTCTCTGAAAAGCACGTCTGAAAATGCTAATTAGTCAGGGAAGCACTCGGGCTGTGATCCGTCATTTCTTATACAAACAGATGTCTTGGGATCAGATTTCAGGGATAGGATTTCTTTCCTGGAAATGCATCTATTTGCCCCCAAACCCTCTCCACGTGCTTGGAAGTCTCCAGGTTGAGAGACCAGATACACGAGGCGCAGGGCAGCACAGCCCAGCCCATCTCCTGCCACCTGCAGGAGAGAGAGTCCTTACCCAGTGTCAGAAGTTTGCTGGAGGGGCCATCCCTGTGTTCCTGGCAGGCAGGAGAGCTTGCACATTCGTGACCCCAAGTCCCCTGCAGGTTAGGACCAGCTTTCCTCCCAGGAGGGCAAACGTGGACATCCCCAGTGTAACCGCCAAGAGAGTTCCTTTTCACAAAATGCACTCGTCACTGCGGTCAGGACGGTGGATGCAGATTGTGTGATCGTTTCAAAGAAATAGACTGTGTTTCCCCACAGGACGTTTTCTTGGTGAATCAGGACGTGGACAGCTTTCCTGCAGAAAACCCACTGCCGTGAAAAGAAACCAAAAGCAGCCAATGTGGGTATGCTAAGCATACCTGCCTGCTGTGGCGAGTGTTACACAAGTTCTCCTCCGTAAATGTTCCCGCGTTATTCCTTCAGATGCTGTTTGAACCTCAAAGCATGATGAACCTCAGAGATAGTATCTGAACCTCAATGAAAATTTTGAACCTCAAACGGATATTTTTTTTTCTTTAAACAACGTCCTTTCCGGGGGGGGGTGTGAATTGGAAATAAACAGTTGTTTTCCCTGGATAGTCTGGGTATAAAGGTGGCTTTGCACCTGCCAGAATCCCATCACCTCAGAAACAGCAGTTCACCTGGGTCTCACCCAGACGGTCTATTTATTTAAGGTCATTTCCTTAAAACATTTCCTTAGACCATGTTCCTTTGGGGAACTGGCTTCTGCCTTTGAAAAGTGTCTCCCTCGTTGAATGCCGGGCAGGATCTCCAAGAGCATGTGGCTAGCTTTGGTCTCAAGTGTTGACCTCCGTCTGTGAAATGCTTTGTGCATGTGTGTGTGTGTGTGTGTGTGTGTGTCTATGTGGTTTTTTTTCCCAATGCCTCTCTGGGGGCCTCTATGATCACTTTATTATTTATAGATTAAAGAGCATTGTTGCTAATTAACACCGTTCTAATTGTCGGTGGGTAGACTTGCCCGCTTTGAAGTCTTTCTGATGTTGCATTTTGGGAATTCCGCACGCGGCTGTAGTTGGCACAGTTCTGGATTTGGGAACCTGCCCTCGTCAGCAATTATTCCGTGTTCCATGGAAGTGATCTGTGTCCGTTGTCCCAGGACGTCCGGAACAGGGTTGCTTCCTGAGAACTTGCTCTTGCGGGTCAGTCCAAGCGACTGACACCCTCACTGCCTCCTCCTGAGCCCCAAGCCTTTCCATACAAAAGGGGGTGAGACCTCGGCACAGACCCAGCTGTGGACCCCTCACCAGGAGCTCGGGGAAAGCCTGCCTCAGGGCCAGAGGTTCCTGAGTTTGCTAACTCGGGCGGGTCTCAGGATTTACACACCCACACACACACTCATGCAAACGGTTTTCATCTGACAGATGGGCAACCCTAGCACCACAGAACTTGGGTTGAATCGTGTCCCCAAATATACATCCACCCAGAATCTCAGAGCAGGGTCTGTGCAGATGAGATGAAGTGAAGGGTCTGAGAGGTGGCCCTCCATCCAGGCCCGCGGGGACCTGCTGTCCAGCACAGGGAACTCTACCCAATATTCTGCGTTCATCCAAGTGGAGAAAGAATCTGAATCAGAATGGCTGTGGGGACACAGATCACTGAATCCCTTTGTGATACAGCAGTGTGATTGCAAGCTTGTACAGCAACACTACGCCAGTAAAATTTAAAAAATAAAGTAATGTGAGTTCCCGCTGTGGCTCAGCAGGTTAACAACCTGACACAGTCTCTCTGAGGATGCAGGTTCGAGCCCTGACCTCGCTCAGGGGGTTAAGGACCCAGCATGACCCAGACGTGGTTCAGATCCTGTGTTGCTGTGGCTGTGGTGTAGACTGGTAGCTGCAGACCCCTTGCCTGGAAACTTCCACCTGCTGTGTGTGGGACCGCGGGCGGGGCGGGGGGGGGCCCTAAAGAGCAAACATAAACGAACAAACAAACAAACACGTATATGGAGCGGATGCCCCCGGGAGACCTGCTGTCCAGCTCAGGGAACTCTGCTCCATAGTCTGTGATCACCTATGAGGAGAAAGAATCTGAAAAGGATGGATCCATGCCTATGTCTACACAGACATGGCCACAACCTTCTCAATCAAGTCTGCGTCCCCAGCGGGCTGAGAAGTGGCAAGACGAAGGTGCTGGCGAGACAAAGGACCAAGACTGACCCCACGAGAATGAGGCTCAGTCCACGCGCAGGGGAGGACCTGGCTTTGCCCGTCTGTGACCTTCCTGAGCGCTTCCTTCTCCACAAAGAGGTGTCCGCATCTTCCCAGATCTCTCAGAAGTTGTGGAGGGTCCCCGAAGCCTCTGGGCATCCCTGGATCCCTGGCAAGGCCTCTGAGAAGGATGCTCCTATCGGACTTTTTTGGGAAAGTGTCTGTCTTGATGGCCCATGGCTGACACCTCGAGCTTCATTGGATCGTCCTCTGTCCCGCCCCCCGGACGTGGTGAGGACTGTGCCCCTCCCTCATCAACAGCAAGACAACCGAGTGTGGGCAGTTTGCAGCCCCGTGAGGCTGCTTTGCCTTTGCAAGGAGGGGAGCACCCTGGCTCGGCTCACCTTAAGCCAGAGCACGCAGGTTTCACGGCCGGCAGAAATTACAGGTATCGTTCCTGTCCATCTCGGTGGGTCTCCTTCCCCTGTGCTCCTGGTGAAATGCCCCCTCTGCCCAGGGCGGGGGGGAGGGGGGAATTTGAGAAGCCCTGACACGGGAACGCCCCTCACTCTTTGATTTTTCTGAAACAGGAGACGCGCAAGGCTTTCTGAGCAGCAACCTGGCCAGTCCTCTGACACCGAAGGAAGACGAATAGAAGGAGGGGTTGGTTGGGGGGAGAGAGGAGTGCCCGCATGGGCGGACGGATGCTTCCTCGGGGGGGGGGGGTACCATTGTAAGAGGGTCAGCAGTTGGAAGGGCTGGTAAGAGTTTACACACCACAGAATGGCCTGCTGAGGTCGCCTTTGTCCATTTGCAAAGGGGGCAGGGGCTGCCCATCCTAATTTCATTCGTGTTCTTGGCGGAGGTGGGGCGTGGAGTTGTTGAGGCTGAGAATCGGAACCATCACGGCCGGCTGCAAAAGCGGAGGGATCCCCTGCAGACTCCAGGGCTCCCTCTGAGATGAGAAACAGTAGGGGGTGCTCACGGCCAGCCCAGGACCCCAGAACCCCAGGACCCACCCCTGGAGAAGACTCCCCCAGGTTCACCCAGCCCCATGGGCACGCCGCTGTCTTTGCCAGCCCCTCACATGTCACGGAGGGTGTGCCCTTCCATCTACAGAAGGCTGCGGTGGCTTTGACGTGTGCCTGGCGGGACCGTGACACCTGCACGTCTTCTGATGTTCTCACCATCTATCCCCCTCTCTCTGTGCCCCCCACCCCCCCATCTCCCTCTTTTCTCTCTCTCTCTCTGTCTCCCCCTCCCCTCATGACCAAGGTATTATGGAAGATGGGGATGCTCACCTGTAGGCTTCTGCGTACAGAACATAAAACACACAGGAAACCCCAGGATGCTCACCCAGTTTCCCTGCTCAAGGTCTGTCCCTCCAGCCCTAAGAAGCCTGCCTGCCTCTTTTCTACAGGATGGACCGGTGTTTCATCTGTAAACAAAACGCTAACACAGGCGTCCCGGGAGGTGGGGGGGCTCCCGGCGAGGCTTGTTCAGGACACGAGAATTGAGAAAATATGCCACCGCCAGATTTCCGCCAAAGGAAGAGGCTCTAAAGAGAGCTGTCGAAGCCGGAGAGAAATGACCCCACATAGAACGTGAAAATTAACAATGGAATGAAGTGAATTTTTATCAGGAAGCGGTGGAAAAATGCCCGAGGATGTGGGTAATTGTAAATAAATATTGGCATTGTAAAACAACAGTGTCTTAAGGGAGTTGAAATGTAGAAAGAATTAAAATGTATGACAACCATGGTGTATACATCAGGAGTAACTGAGCTTAAATGTTCCAAGGTATTTGCATGGTCGGGTAAGAAAGCAAAAGTAAGTAATATCCGACTTTGAGACCCCCAGGGTACGTGTTTTAATATTAAGGGCAATTGTTGCAACAATAATGAAAGAATGTATGACTTCCCCGTGACACGCCGTGCTGTGGAGCGTTCTTATGATGAGCCAGGCACACCGCCCACATGCACAGAAAAGAAACCAAACCCACACGACTTTTAGGGACCCACAGAAAGCGCGCAGGAAGGTACTGAAGACAGAGATATTTAATTACCGAAAAATGGTCCTATGCCTGGACATTAAACTTCTACATAACCCATAGATACTGGAAAACAGGATAAGCTGAAAGACAGTGGAAATAAAACACCTTGAAACATTACAGATGTAATCTAAAACCATGGAGAGGACAAAATGTGTATTTTATTATTTTTTTTTTTTTAGGGCTGCACCTGTGGCATATGGAGGTTCCCAGGCTAGGGGCTGAATCAGAGCTTTAGCCACCAGCCTATACCACGGCCACAGCAATGTCAGGTACAAGCTGCATCTGTGACCTGCAGCACAGCTCACGGCAATGCCGGATCCTTGACCCACGGAGTGAGGCCAGGGATCGAACCTGCGTCCTCAGGGATCCTCGTCAGGTTCATTTCCTCTGACCCACAATAGGAACTCCCTGAAAATGTGTACTTTAAAGGCAACTAGAAAATATTTGAAAACACACTGACGTGCAACATAACCTTCTTAAGAAATTAGGAAAAGAACAGCAAAAACTCACATAAGTTCATGCAAATTAAATAATAAAAACCAAGTTATAATTCATCAGGAGGAAAATGAATGCATGATATGGAACACAGCCATCCAAAGACCACTAACACGGGAAAAAAAAAAAAAAACCCTGATGATATTGATTGGTAAAATTAAAGAAGGCATAAACAAGGAATACCAAGGGTTAAAAAAGGGGGGGGGGTGACTGCAAATCCTGTAAACATTTGCATTGTCATAAGAGAACGTTAGGACACTGTTACACCTATAACATTGAAACTGTAGCTAGAATGAATACATTTGTAAAAATACACAATTAAAAACTGACACCCAAAGAAGTAGAAAATAGAGTTTGACAACCACCAGAGAAACAGAGTCTGCCATTATACATCTTGCGCAAAGAATTCTAGACCCCAAAGCCCTGACCCCTGCCTTCTCCGGAATATTTAAGAACTAAATCTTGCTAAAAGTACTCAAAATATTCCAGAGGTTAGGAAAAGAGGAAGCACTCACAGCCCATTTCATACCACTGGCAAAAAAGCCCCTTTCACTGCACCCCAGGGAGAAGTAGCACACACTAACCTCTCTTGTCAACGTAGACAAAAGAGTAACAGATAAAATATTCACCATCCAAAAAAAGATAATAGGTCATAATCAGTATATTTGAGGAAGGAGGGTTGATTCGACAATGCAGAATTGCCACGTTCACGGAATAAACCTGACATCCACCTGATTATCTCCACGAACGCAGAATACTGGGTCACTGTTGGCGTTTATTCATGATATAAACAAGGGAATCAGGCCATAAGGAAATACCTCAGCAGGGGCAGAACTACAAGGGGCTCTTCTTAGACTGATAAGCGATAGAAAAGGTTTACAGTAAGTGTCCACGTGGTGAGGAAGGGCTTTGGGACAAGTTGCCAGGCAAGGACCAAGCTGTGCCCTGTTGTATTTAATGTGATATTGGAGGTCGTAGCCAATTAATTTGTTTAAAACCAGAGTTGTTTAAAAAGTACATCAGAAAAGGAGGAATAAAACTGCCATGACTTCTGCATAATATGCATGTAGACATACATTCCCTGAAGGAGCAATTCACATTGGATTACAGTTGCAGATAAATGGTTAGAGTGAATAAGAGTGTAGCAAGTTCATTAGATACAAAAATCTGCAAAAAACAAAAAACAAAAAACAAAACAAAAAAAAACAATTCCAAGTCCCAGTCACAAGCATTCACTTTGAGAACAGACCATTTGGGCGTTCCCGCTGCGGCTCTGTGGTAACGAACCCGACTCATATCCATGAGGATGAGGGTTCAATCCCTGGCCTTGCTCAGTGGGTTAAGGATCCAGCATTGTCGGCTGTAGGTGGCAGACTCAGCTGGGATCCTGCGTTGCTGTGACTATGGTGGAGGCCAGTGGCTAGAGCTCTGATTCAACCCCTGGCCTCGGAACTTCCATGTGCAGCAGGTGTGGCCCTAGAAAAAAGCAAAGCAAAGAAAGAAACAACACAGACCATTTGTAATAGCATCAAAATGGAATATTCGGAGTTCCTTGTGGCTCAGAGGGTTAAGGAGTCCACGTGGTCCCTGCTGTGGTGCAGATTGGATCCCTGGCCCGGGAATGTTCATATGCCTCGTGTGCAGAAAAACAAAAACGAAAAACATGACAGAACACCGTAAACCAACTATAATGGGAAAAAAACCCCATCATTTAATACTAAAAAAAAAGGAATGTTAAAGAGAAAAATCTAAAAAGATAGCAAGACGTCTAGTCTGACGACTACAACATATTCCAGAGAGAAATGAAAGTAGATACACTCGGTGAAGGAACGTACCGTGTCCTTCCCGTCCACGTGAGAGCCATGACGTCTCACCTGAAACCATGCGTAGAGACTGCACCTGCTTATGCTGAGTCTTGGCTGGAAACCCGGGTTCATCCCATCAGTCTTGTCCGGGGCCTCAAGCATTTCACGGGCTTAACTGCTGTGAACAGCATTGCAGGGGGCGTCCTCACCGCCCGGAGGTGGGTGAGCCGAGCCTCAGGGTCTCAGGTTTAACTCCTTGCAAATGGTGCTCCCCACTGACGATACAGGGAGGGGCGTAGCAGGGAGACACGTGACCTCAGGGATGCTGTCCGGGCCGCATCCCAGACACAGGGGCGTGTACAGGCACGCAGAATCCACCTGTTCCGAAGCCCTGAGAGAACCCGTGCTGAAGAGCTGTGGTGTTAAAGGTGAGGCTCTGAGCCCCACCGGTGACAACCCAGGTATCCTCACACACACCACTTAGCCAATTCCCCGAAGAGGAAACCAAATCAGGAAGAGTCAAGTCACCGGCCCAGAGCCCTACGGCTGTGACTGCAAATAAGGGTTTATTCCCTGGGTCCTCAGTCCCTTTAGCCCTAGGGTTGAGTCTTGCTCTTTTAGGCATAGGCTCTGGGGTCCTCCCTCAAACTGGGGTGCCCTGATGAGGCTGTCCTGTGTTGGGGCGCGGTCCTTTAGAGGAGTTCAGGGCATGAAGGGTCCTCTTCCTGACATGGACCCTGCATCTCCCTCTCTGCCAGGAAGCCAGAGGGAGGCACGGCCCCTCCTCCATGGCCTGGGCAAGGCGGTTTCCACCCCCCTTGGCTCCCCATGGAGGAAGACATAGCATTCGCCTCCCAAAGCCTGAATCCACCGCTCTGTGCTGATCCAGAGCATTCTGGTGGGGGTGAATTCCTGCCTCTCCCTCTCCCCTGGGGCTCCGCGAACTGGACATCATGGGGACACTCCCGATGCCCCTCTGACCTTCTGCATGATCGCTGGGGATCTCTTCTCTGCCTGAAGGTGCTGGTCCCTTTCCAGCTTCTCGAGTTGCCTCCACGTTACGTCTTCCCAGCTGCGAAATTGCAACCCAACGTAGACCCGTGTCACTCTGTGCCAAGACCCTACGTACAAGCTCCTGGAAAACATGGTGTGTGTGCAGAGACGTCTTCGTTATTCTGAGGAACCGCGGAGGTGGTCCAGGAGGGGAGGCAGAGATTTCATGGGTTCCTTACAGTGTAGCCAGAGGGCGAGCCCACACCGAGCTGCACAGCCTGCAATGCGACACCCTGAACTGTCCCGTCGGATGCTCACGCCCCGCCAGTCTGCAAAGTTCTGGAACTTGCCCTCAAAATAAAGCCTTGCCTCTTGTGCATTCAATGGAAGGACCTCTTGGTGTTATTTTTGAAACGGGAAGTTAATAATAAATATCATCTTTGTTTTCTAATTTTTTTACCGGGTTGATTTAAATGCCCCTGACAGCCCCAATCCAATCTTCCCATCCAAACTGACAGGCGTGACAGGCATGCCTGCGTACAAGCTCTCAATTATGCATAATCCAATGTTTTCGAGGGTTTTAATTGAATCACTCGTCTCAAACTTGTTATTTTTAATTTACAACATTTGATTTCTGACACCGGCCCCTCGATGTCATAAATTATGCAGGCGAGAGCCTTAGTTGTGTGGGTGATTAAAAAAAAACTAATTAGGCATGATTAAAAAAACTAAAACAGACACCTCTTAAATATGTGCATGTTACCATGTAGAGGAGGCTTATTTCGCTGGAAATGCCTCGTTTTCTTTCTAAGAGATTATGTTCCGTTTCGTACAATTTGATTGATTTTGACAGAAATGAAAGAAAATGTGGGATTTTCCCCCCTTCCTGAATATATACCAGAAATTGCATTACATGGCCCGTTGATGTGGATTTCTCCCACAGCTCATTGAATATAATTTTGTTAAGTGGGCAGGAAAATGAGAATGAAGAAAACTGGATGTAATCGAGCATTTTCTTTGGCATGGGGAGCGAGGTCAAGGCAAGGCTGGGCGCCCCCTCAGGAATGACGATTAGAGTTACTGCCCTTTCAAGCGACAGCTAATGACGGCTGAGGAGGCAGAGTACTGGGAACGTGCAACTTGGGGGAAAAAAAGGACTCCAGGTAAGCCAGGAGGTGGCTTTGCACCATGAGCAGCTGGTGGCGGGGAGTGTTTTCCCCTGAGCCACTGAGGAGTTACGAAGATGTGGCTGGGGGCTGGCACAAATCCACAGTGGCCCGTGGTGGGTGCTTTGCCACACGCTGGACCGATCTGGTCACGTGGAAGCCTGTTTTCTTCTTGCCTTTTTCTCTCTTTCTGCCTCCACAGCCAACCTGCAACAAGCAAAGTCCAGCCCTTTCTCACTCTCCCATGACACGATGCCCTGGCGGCCACACGATGACCCAGCGCCCACATGATGCCCAACAAATCATGTGCCACCAGCCACATGATGTCCCACCAGCCACGTGATGCCCGCCAGCCCCAAGTTTGGCAGCCCATGGGCATGTCGGAAAGGAGCCCTCCTTGGTGATTCTAAGTTGCACGAGGCACATTTGGGAAACTACAAAATCCTCCCAAAAGTTCTGGAAGACAGTTGCAGACAGAGGTGTGCCCGTGACGCATCACTGAAAGATCGTGCCAACACTTCATGTTACACCCTAAATCAACCGAAGACACGTAGAAGACAGGGCCCCAGGACCCTCTGTGATGGGGCCCCCCTGTCATGCTCCTTTGTCTCACACCAGCGGAGGGGCTACAGGCTTCCCTTCCAAAGGAGACGGAGTCCCCAGGCATGGTTTTGGGGATGAACTGCGTGCATCACAGTCAGATCTCCAGCTTCACAGAGCTCACCGTTTTTTTTTGTTTTGTTTTTATTTTTGTTTTTGCTTTTTTTAGGGCCTCCCCCATGGCATGCGAAGGTTCCCAGGCTAGGGGTCAAGTCAGAGTTGCAGCGGCCAGCGTACACCATAGCTCTCAGCAAGGTCGAATCCTTAACCCACTGAGCAGGACCAGCGATTGAACCCGGATCTCATGGGCACTAGCTGGGTTCATGTCCCTTGAGCCACAGTGGACTCCAGAGGTCACCGTTTAATGAGAAGTATTTACACAGACAATGGTAACCACGCCCCCGTATGTGAGAAAGCGAAACGTCAAACCGTTCCAGGAGCCAGGAGCTGTCAGCTCCATCGCTGGAAACAAATCTTCCTCGCAAATATCTCCACGCGTGGAATGAACACCATGCTTTGAGCTCTGTTGTATCCCTTTGGGGGCTACTAGAAGACAGAAGCCGACAAGACACGGAACTGCTTTCCTCCAGGGATTCTCCAAATATTTAGAGGTTATTGCTTGTTCCGATGTGGTTCTTTGGGGCATTTCTCCTTTCTGGGAAGAACTGGGGGATCCCCTCCTCTGGGGGAGCTTTCTGTTTGCCTTGAGCTTCCTCACGTGTAACTCACCCCCATCCCTGCTCCACCTGCTGCCATCTCACCAGGCGTGCCCGTCCACTTGTTCCCACAGATACTTATCCCACTGGATTGTATTTTTGGAACCATCACCAGCAGTCTTTAACAGGGACCTGTCTTTCAGTCTCTTTTTTTTTAGGGCCACACTCACGGCATACGGAAGTTCCCAGGCTAGGAGTCGAATCGAAGCTGCAGCTGCCAGTCTACACCACAGCCACAGCAACACGGGATCCGAGCCATACCTCCTACCTACAGGTCATGTCAACGCCACATCCTTAACAAACTGAGCGAGGCCAGGATCAAACTCACATCCTCATGGATACGACTCGGGTTCATAACCCACTGAGACACAACAAGAACCCCAACTGTTCATTTTTTAACAGTCTGATAAATTGGCTTGAATGTCTCAAGTCCTTTTGAGGAGATTAGAAGCATGTGCCTGAGGAGTGGTCTTGCAGCGCCTCGAGGCTGTCAAGAGAAACGAGGACACCAAGATATTCACCACCGTTGGGTGGGTACACCCAACCACCAGGTCGCTTCCTAGCTTTTCACGAGTGAGAAGGCCAGTCTCTTTTCCCCTGACATAAAGCGAGCGGCTCTTCTGCCTTTTACCTGTATGTTTACCCTCCTAATGGAAGCAAAACCTGGGTGGTTTCTCTTTCTTTTCTTTCCTTTTCTTTTTTCTTCTTTTCTCTTCTCTTCTCTTCTCTTCTCTTCTCTTCTCTTCTCTTCTTTTCCTTCCTTCCTCCCTCCCGCCCTCCTTCCTTCCTTTCTTTCTTGCTTCCTTCCTTCCTTCCTTCCTTCTTTCTTTCTTTCTTTCTCTTTCTTTCTTTCCTTCCTTCCTTCCTTCCTTCCTTCCTTCCTTCCTTCCTTCCTTCCTTCCTTCCTTCCTTCTTCCTCTCCTCTCTCTCTCTCTCTTCTCTC